>NC_136527.1:16395038-16968356 GCF_053919585.1 Euprymna scolopes | reverse complement strand
GTTTTTTAATAGTATTTTGTCTAGTTTATTATTTATAACACTTTTTCCCGAACTTACCGTGTTAAAGAGAGAGTTGGCCGCCATTTTGAATTTTCCAATACATCGGTAAACACTGCATGCTTTTCGAGCTGAATAAACATGTTAAACTGAATAAAAACACGAAAATTATATCCAGTTTGGTAGAGAAGTAATTTATCTTGCCTTTGATAACATTTATTTGTTATATATTTGTTTTTTTTTGACAACTTTTTCGAATCTATGTGTACAGTAATACAAACCCAAAACATCAAATGTTAAATAAAAATAAATAAAAACAAGATAAAACGAATAAAAATAAAAATAAGAAACATAAAATCAAATAAAAAACGATCAATGTATAGTATCTGTTAACGAAAATATATTTTTTAATTATTAGCAAATAATTCAAAGTGTAGTATCTGTTTTATTCTATCGCAGTATATAAAAAAAAAAAGAGACGCAGGAGAAATCGTTTTTATTTTCATTCCAATTCAAAATACTCCATTTTGGAAAGTTGGGTTTTCTTCACATTAAAATAAAAAACAAACATTAAAGTTTCAAATCATTATGGCTCCTTTGTACTCGTCAACGAAAGACATAAAGCAGGAACGATGACGACGTGCGAATGGAAACAGTAAAGGATGTCATCCCCACCGCCACCGCCGACGGCGTCAACAGCACGTCTGTTTCTCTGACCCTTTAAAATAATTCGTTTTAACTAAGGGGACCCGCGGAAATTCCACGGCGAATATTACGCAGCAGTTAAAGACAACAAAACGAAAACGTGGCCATCAAAGAAATATATAACAAATAAATGTTAGCAAGGGTAACTTACTCTTCTACCTACCTAGTTAAGTTTTTTGTTGTGTCATCTGATTTCAACAGTTTATTTACTTTGTAATAAAATTAGTGTCGAGTCTTAAGTTGGAACAAGAAAAAAAAAACGCCTGACAGTCATATGGTGTGCTCGATCATAGCTGAAAACTCGAAAGTCAAGCAAAATACGGTTAGAAAATCACCTGATAAATGTCACGATAACTTTTATAGAATACGTTTCTAACATAATTTTGTTTTATTGTCTATTTTTGACCGATTATCGAGACTCCAAGTATGTAAGAGTCACAAAAAGGCGGGACTGCTTAACTGCATCGTCATCACTTCCAATCCACTCATGTCGAACGCACGTGAGAAGTAAAATAGATGGCCCATCAAGCCAGAAATAAATTAATGACAGTTTAAAGGCTTCAAAATCACTTTCGAATTCAATATCAACTGTCGCATTAACACGCATCTTAGATTTCCGAAATCTCGTCCCAATAGTGTAGAAGCGCCCATTTCAACCTAATAACATGGATTTCAATTTGATAAAACAACTATCTAATAAAAAAAATGTAATAATTTTTATAAAAATACAGAAAAAAGAACAGTTACTACGTTTTATATATATATATATATATATATATATATATATATATATATATATATATATATATATGATTAGTTTTTTTGGAAAAAGAATTCCAGCAGAGTGCTCAATTAAAAGGAAAATCCAAATTTTAAGAGCGTACTTATATTTTGTGTACAGAAAGTTGTTAGTTGAGACAGGTCATTGGTACCGTCGGTTTCAAGCCCGATAATAAGGCCCGTTTAAGGTATCCTTATCGAGCTCTCTTCAGCCAATATTCGTGAGACGAATATTGGCTGAAGAGAGCTCGATAAGGATACCTTAAACGGGCCTTATTATCGGGCTTGAAACCGACGGTACCAATGACCTGTCTCAACTAACAACTTTCTGTACACAATATATATATATATATATATATATATATATATATATTATTTTTAAATTTTATATAACTTTTCAAAGTTTCGGGTGCTAACCTCTCTCTCTTCCTCTCTCTCTCTCTTTCTCTCTCTCTCTCTCTCTCTCGCTCTCGCGCGTGCTTCTCCGTGTCATTATATATAGACAGAGAGAGGGGGAAAAGGGGGGTGAGACCGAAAGAGACAGAGAATGTGTCTACTCTCTCCTCCACATGCTGCAACGCCAACGACGCACACACCCACATACACACACACTTGCATAAACACACACATACACAGACACACACAACGTCCACATTCACTCTTCAAACTAAACAAGTTTAAATCAACCAATGAAAAGACAGCTACGTAAGACAACCTCCATAAAAGGTAAAAAGGTTGTGTCGTCGACTGCAAACTGTTTGAATTTTCCCGGAAAAAGTTAACGGTTTTCACGCCGATGGTGAAATATAAAAGAGCCCCAAAACGGGCTGTAAATTCAGTTTGACCAGCGTGGCAGCGAGAAGAGTTCCATGAGAATAGATGACCAGCCAGACGACCCAGCTAAGCCGCCGCCCTGCCGCTGTTTTAATTCTGCCTATTTCTCTGATGTCAAAAAAATTTAAGGTATTTATATTTTCCTCATTTCAAAGTAGACGACGCATTTATTTAAGGTGTGTAAACTGCACAAGTGCTCAAATGAACGTTGTTAGTATGCGCACAGTTCATAAACACGTCGAATTTCTTTTCAAATTTCAACAATTGTGTAGTATAAACGATTTTCACGTTTAACGTCTTTTTATATATTATTTTATATTTTTTTTATACAAAATACTGTTAGAAACCCAGCCAATAAATATTACCGTGACAATTGTGCAGTTTATAAACCGTGCGTGCTGTTCCTGGATAAAATATTTTTAATTTAAATCTAAATTAACGTCTTTTTATTGAATTTGTTAGGTGAAAGTATATATATAATATTATTTAAGGGCGGTCAGTAAACTGTATAATTACCGTGACAATTGTGCAGTTTATAAACCGTGCTGTTCTTGGATAAAATATTTTTAATTTAAATCTAAATTAATGTCTTGTTATTGAATTTGTTAGGTGAAAGTATACATATAATATTATTTAAGGGCGGTCAATAAACTCTAGAATTACCGTGACAATTGTGCAGTTTATAAACCGTGCTGTTCCTGGATAAAATATTTTTAATTTAAATCTAAATTAACGTCTTGTTATTGAATTTGTTAGGTGAAAGTATACATATAATATTATTTAAGGGCGGTCAATAAACTCTAGAATTACCGTGACAATTGTGCAGTTTATAAACCGTGCTGTTCCTGGATAAAATATTTTTAATTTAAATCTAAATTAACGTCTTTTTATTGAATTTGTTAGGTGAAAGCATGCATATAATATTATTTAAGGGCGGTCGATAAACTCTAGAATTACCGTGACAATTGTGCAGTTTATAAACCGTGCTGTTTGTTCTGGGATAAAATATTTTTAATTTAAATTTAAATTAACGTCTTTTTATTGAATTTGTTAGGTGAAAGTATATATATAATATTATTTAAGGGCGGTCAGTAAACTCTAGAATTACCGTGACAATTGTGCAGTTTATAAACCGTGCTGTTCTTGGATAAAATATTTTTAATTTAAATCTAAATTAACGTCTTGTGATTGAATTTGTTAGGTGAAAGTATACATATAATATTATTTAAGGGCGGTCAATAAACTGTAGAATTACCGTGAGAATTGTGCAGTTTATAAACCGTGGTGTTCTTGGATAAAATATTTTTAATTTAAATCTAAATTAACGTCTTTTGATTTAATTTGTTAGATGAAAGTATACATATAATATTATTTAAGGGCGGTCAATAAACTGTAGAATTACCGTGACAATTGTGCAGTTCATAGACCGTTCTGTTCTTGGATAAAATATTTTAAATTTAAATCTAAATTAACGTCTTTTTATTGAATTTGTTAGATGAAAGTATACATATAATTTTATTTAAGGGCGGTCAATAAACTCTAGAATTACCGTAACAATTGTGCAGTTTATAAACCGTGCTGTTCCTGGATAAAATATTTTTAATTTAAATCTAAATTAACGTCTTGTAATTGAATTTGTATTATTTAAGGGCGGTCAGTAAACTCTAGAATTACCGTTACAATTGTGCAGTTTATAGACCGTGCTGTTCTTGGATAAAATATTTTAATTTAAATCTTAATTAACGTCTTTTGATTTAATTTGTTAGATGAAAGTATATATATAATATTATTTAAGGGCGGTCAATAAACTGTAGAATTTACGTGACAATTGTGCAGTTTATAGGCCGTTCTTTTCTTGGATAAAATTCTGGATGTGAATTTTCCCCCCTAAAGTCCAACCCTATCCTCACCGTGGTAGGGGGGTGTAACGTTGTAGTTTAACAGCTACACGGCTAAATGGGCTCTGGCAAAAAAAAAATAAAATCCAGAAAATGTCGGCATTAGTTTGTTGCGTCCGTCATCTGGTCGTCTTTTTATACGCTTGCATGTGGCGAGCAAAAAGGCGTGAAGGGGGCAGGCTGAAAGGAGAACAATACCCGAAAGATGTAAACCGAACGAAAGAGAAAAATGGGCCTCCCTGCAAGGCCCCGTGCTCTCCCCAGCCTGCTCCCAGTTTCCCCGACTTTGCATGCAACTGGTTTTGAGCTTTTGGAAAGCTCTTTTCTCAGTGTCGGGGTGTTGACTCCACTTCCAAGTTAACAAATAGCTGCAAGTCTGGGTACGGTCCGATTGGTTCCGAAGCTCTTCCGCTGTGAGGTGCGCTTTCGAATCTCCCGAAGGGGGCTACCCTCTAAGCAGGCGACACGTGCTCGTGTTACTATGTAATGCAGGCTTGCCTCGACTCGACTAAGGACGACTAGAGTTCGACTAGATTGTGTGCTCACAAGCCGCTTTAAGGCCGCTTTTATTATTCCTACTGTCTACGAACTGCGAAACAGTATGGTAGTGCAATTATATATGACCGTCCTCCGATACGAAATGGTAGTGCAATTATATATGACGGTCCTCCGATATGATAGTAGGAATGCCAGTTTTGTGAGCGATCATCGCCGTCTTATGAACACAAACTAGTGGTATCTTTACGAATCCTGTTGGGTAGAGAGAACACCTCTGTTTTCTGCTCTGCCTGTTATTCTGAGTAGAAACCGCTTTTTAGTAGATGTTCGCAGCAAAGCTTGTTTTTATATAGTGCCCCTCCTTTCGGGAGTTCATCACCTCGCTGCCCAGACGAGAGCTTTTCCCGGTGGAACCGCTTTTTTTATATTTTACTTTAAAGTTTAATAGCGAACGAACAGTCACCAGCAAGTGGTCTGCACCGACAGGAAGATGAGTATAGTATCACCTTTTCTTCTTTCTATTTCGATTTCAGTCTTTGTGATTTGAACATTTAATTTAACTGTTTCCATTGTTCCAGCTTTCACACAGCAGTAGATTATCAACACTATAAATATCACCTCTTTTTTATAGATTGTAACAAGCAACAAAACCTAGCAGCATCACCGTTCCTGTCTGCCACATGTCTTGTGCAGTTTGAATCAAGTATTTCTTTCTTTGCGTTCAAGCACATCTGGGTAAAATCAAACTGTGTATGATGTATGTCTATCTGTTTCTTCCAACATTAGAATCTCAAAGTCTTGGCAGCAATCATTGTCATAGAAGTAGAGTAAGTATTCTTTTTCTTTCCTTCTGTGTGTATATCTTTGTAATTTCAGGTACTCCTCTTGATCATGATGGAATTCTACTATCAGCTATTGTGAGAATTATGTGGATTGGAAAAAACAACCGAATCCAGCAGTATCAGCTATCCTAGCTGCCACATGTTTCCTGTAGTTACAGAAGTCCTCAAGTAAGTGTTTCTTTCTTTGTGTACATGCACATCTGGGTACAATCAAATTCTAAACTATTAGCTTTATTTAAATGAATTCAGTTCTGCTTGTATTTCTTCTCATCAGCTAACTTATGCAACTACAAAACAAAAAGTAGTACATGGGTGTTTGATCATAGCCAGAAAGTTAAATATATCATTAAAAAAAAATCCATTAGTTATGTTTATTATATAAATCAAAAAAAGATTTTAAATAATTAAAAGAAAAAAAATCATCACAGTAAAAATTATATATATGTAACAAAGAACACAAACAAACATGAAATTGCCATGAGTTTCAGCAAGAACCAGAAAAGAGAAAATGTGGAGATAACACCCGGGAAGTAACAGGCAAGAATTTTCTTTATTTCTTTTATTTTTTGTCTCGAATAGCACATAGACTTTTCATGTATCAATTAAAAAAAAAATAACCCAAGTCAGACAATTGATAGAAAAACTAAGCATTAAAGTTCAATTAAGCATTAGAAAAATAACTTCTAATAATTATGTGATCTATATACAAATTGTCTCCCTTGAATATATATATATATATTTTTTAATTGAAATAAATATATAGATATATATTTATTTAATTAAAAAATAGCTTCTAATAATTGTGATCTATATACAAATTGTCTCACTTGATTATATATATATATATATATATATATATATATATATATATATATATATTACTAGCATGGGTTCCCGGCGTAGTTTGGCGGTGTATGCTGCCCCCCTCCCCCAACCAAAAAAAAGCAAAAAACCGGTTAATTTTTTAAAATTTGACCCCTATTATGAACCCTTAAAATTTATTGTTTTGGGCTCAAATCAAGATATTAAGTTAGATCCATGTCCAAGGATACTATATCAAAAATTTCGAGTGTTTAGACCCATAATTGTCGGAGGAGATTTGTAGAGTTCTCAAAGGCTAAATCATTGAACTTTGGCCCCTTAATCGCCAAATTTCTGTCCAAATACCAATCGCATAGATTTTCCAAAATCTCAGTACTCTGTATATCAAATGTTGAATCTGTAGACTAAAATTGACAGAGTTATTGCTTAGGGAAATGTACACACAGACAGACATTTTCACTTCTATGGATAGATAGATAGATAGATATATAATGAGAGACAGAAAGATAAATATATACAATGATTAATGAATTATTAGAAATAGTTGTTAAATTTTTGGAAATATGTATGGCAATTTAGATGGCAAGACATACTGCTAGTGTTCAATGCATTAGTAGAGCTAACTGTTAAGATTTAAAATACATACATAGAAATTCAAATGACAGGACTTATATGTAGAGTGCTCAATACATCAGTAGAGCAAGTTAATAAGTTAAAAAATGCATACGTCAATTTAGATGACCACACTTTTTTGTATTCTTGTTTGAATATGACATAATACAAATTTTAATAATTTTATTCAAAATGTTATGGATTCTCAATGAAAAATCTAATATGTCAATATGGCTCTATGTATGATAAAGCATTGGCATATAATTTTCTTTCAATAACATAAACGTTTGATAATATCAGCTCTGTCTAGTTTTGAGCACTTATTTAAAGTGTAATTATTAAGTAAAAATCTAAATAAAATGTCTTTATTGCTCTATGTCTTATTGAGCACTCTTATATAACTATGGTTAAATCTTAATGTTTATTTATCCTGTAACAAAATAAACGTTTTATAATAGCAGCTCTGTCTAGTTTTGAGCACTTATTTAAAGTGTAATTAATAAGTAAAAATCTAAATAAAATGTCTTTATTGCTCTATGTCTTATTGAGCACTCTTATATAACTATGGTTAAATCTTAATGTTTATTTATCCTGTAACAAAATAAACGTTTTATAATAGCAGCTCTGTCTAGTTTTGAGCACTTATTTAAAGTGTAATTATTAAGTAAAAATCTAAATAAAATGTCTTTATTGCTCTATGTCTTATTGAGCACTCTTATATAACTATGGTTAAATCTTAATGTTTATTTATCCTGTAACAAAATAAACGTTTTATAATAGCAGCTCTGTCTAGTTTTGAGCACTTATTTAAAGTGTAATTATTAAGTAAAAATCTAAATAAAATGTCTTTATTGCTCTATGTCTTATTGAGCACTCTTATATAACTATGGTTAAATCTTAATGTTTATTTATCCTGTAACAAAATAAACGTTTTATAATAGCAGCTCTGTCTAGTTTTGAGCACTTATTTAAAGTGTAATTATTAAGTAAAAATCTAAATAAAATGTCTTTATTGCTCTATGTCTTATTGAGCACTCTTATATAACTATGGTTAAATCTTAATGTTTATTTATCCTGTAACAAAATAAACGTTTTATAATAGCAGCTCTGTCTAGTTTTGAGCACTTATTTAAAGTGTAATTATTAAGTAAAAATCTAAATAAAATGTCTTTATTGCTCTATGTCTTATTGAGCACTCTTATATAACTATGGTTAAATCTTAATGTTTATTTATTCTGTAACAAAATAAACGTTTTATAATAGCAGCTCTGTCTAGTTTTGAGCACTTATTTAAAGTGTAATTATTAAGTAAAAATCTAAATAAAATGTCTTTATTGCTCTATGTCTTATTGAGCACTCTTATATAACTATGGTTAAATCTTAATGTTTATTTATCCTGTAACAAAATAAACGTTTTATAATAGCAGCTCTGTCTAGTTTTGAGCACTTATTTAAAGTGTAATTATTAAGTAAAAATCTAAATAAAATGTCTTTATTGCTCTATGTCTTATTGAGCACTCTTATATAACTATGGTTAAATCTTAATGTTTATTTATCCTGTAACAAAATAAACGTTTTATAATAGCAGCTCTGTCTAGTTTTGAGCACTTATTTAAAGTGTAATTATTAAGTAAAAATCTAAATAAAATGTCTTTATTGCTCTATGTCTTATTGAGCACTCTTATATAACTATGGTTAAATCTTAATGTTTATTTATCCTGTAACAAAATAAACGTTTTATAATAGCAGCTCTGTCTAGTTTTGAGCACTTATATAAAGTGTAATTATTAAGTAAAAATCTAAATAAAATGTCTTTATTGCTCTATGTCTTATTGAGCACTCTTATATAACTATGGTTAAATCTTAATGTTTATTTATCCTGTAACAAAATAAACGTTTTATAATAGCAGCTCTGTCTAGTTTTGAGCACTATTTAAAGTGTATTTATTAAGTTAATATCTAAATAAAATGTCTTTATTGCTCTATGTCTCATTGAGCACTCTTATATAACTCTAGTTAAATCTTAATATTTATATCTCTTGTAATAAAATAAATGTTTTATAATATCAGCTCTGTCATGTTTTGAGCACTTTTGAAAGTGTAATTATTAAGTAAAAATCTAAATAAAATGTCTTTATTGCTCTATGTCTTATTGAGCACTCTTATATAACGCTCGTTTGTAGATATTTGAATAAAAGTAACCTGTAATAATATCAGCTCTTTTTTCGAAGCTTTGTATTTAGTTTTGAAAACATTTGTCATTTATAGCAGTGAAATTTCCTTTAAGAGTGCTCAATGTATGAGTTCATCTTGGGAGTTATTTGAAAAATATAAATTTCTGTTATGCAATCAAAAATTTTCTTTGAGACTGCAAAATAGATAAGTACAGCTCTGTAGTGAGTTTTAAAAGTGTGTATTACGAGTATGCTGGAAAAGTAATTACCAGAGTGCTTAATACTGTGGTAGAGTTCTGTGGAAAGATTTGAAAGAATTTTTCTCATTTATGCTCGACAGATTTACTTTGAGTAAAGCTCTTTCGTACGTTTAAACAATATATATATATATATGTCAATGATGTTTGCATGCGCTCCATAGTTTAATATAGCTGTGTAGTAAATTTAAAAATTGCTTTGTTTAATTATGTAAGACGATTTTACTTTAAGAGTGCTCAATGCATTTATAGAGCTTTGTAGTAAGATTTGGAAACATTTTGGCAATTATTTTAGACAAATCTACTTCCAGAGTGCTCAATATATTAGTAGAGCTAAATAAAACATTTGAGAAACAGATATGGCATTTCAACTGCTTAAATTTATTTTGACAGAGTTCAATACATAAGTAGAGCTAAATATAGACTTTCAAAAAACATGTATGGCAATTCAGCTACACGAATATACTTTGAGAGTGCTCAATACATTAGTAGACGAAAGCATAAAATTCAGAAAGCATGAAGAGCTCTGCAGTATGTTTTGAAAACCTAAAGGCATAGATATACTGTAAGTTTATAAAATATATATATGACAAGTATTTGAAACAAGTTTCCTATTTGAGTGCCTAATATATTTGAGAGCTCTATGGTAACTTTAAAAAACATATTTCAAAATTATGTTAGACAAATTGTCTTTGAGAGTGCTCATTTCTAAGTAGACTTCTGTAGAAAATTTTTGAGACATGTTCAGCAATTTAAGTTCATATCAGTTAATAAATAGAGCTATATAGTGAGTTTTTCAAATTTATATGGACTTATCCTAGTTAACTCGTGTAGCTGTGCAATACATAAGTAGAGTTCTGCGTTAGTTTTGGGGTATGGTTCTCACTTTATTAGGGCAATTACTTGGACACATTATACTCTGGACAGATCCCTTGAGGACAACCAAAGGTACCGTTTTTTTCCACTCTGCTGAATAAGACTCATCCGTCTTGGTTCACTCTTGGGACATTAAAACAAAAACGGTGAAGAATTAAAAAAAAAGAATGCAAAAATGTAAATGTCTTTGCAAGTCATTCATTTTCACTTTCATAACAAAAAAAAACATCTGTAAGAACTTGATAAAAGAATGCACAAACAATAAAATACAACTTTGCTGTCTTGGAATCTGAAATCAGTAGAAACTTCCCCTACTGAAATTCCCACACACCTCAAAAAAAAAAAAAAAAGAATCCTTCCCAATGCAATACTTTTCAAGCAATTACAGTGTCAAACTTGGTACTGCAATGACTCTGTAAACTGAAAAATATATGTATAAAAACAAAGGTAAAGCAAAATTGATTCATGTTAACACCTCTCCCAACACCACAGATTAACTACAAAAATACTTGATAAAGCAAAACACAATTACAAATGTGTATGGAAAAAATTAAAATTAAAAAAATTAAAAAAAATCAACCAAGCAATGGCTCATGATTTTCTGGTGTTTGATGGAATGTGAGTAGGCATACAGCCTGGATAATTTTCCAAGGTAAGTGATGA
This sequence comes from Euprymna scolopes, assembly GCF_053919585.1. Classification (NCBI taxonomy): domain Eukaryota; kingdom Metazoa; phylum Mollusca; class Cephalopoda; order Sepiida; family Sepiolidae; genus Euprymna; species Euprymna scolopes. The sequence goes on along the minus strand of NC_136527.1, from coordinate 16,957,398 downwards.
TATTCATCATTATTGTCTTTTTGGATTAGTTCAGATATATCTCATAACTATAATTGTTTTATGTATATATTTATATGTCTAGATGTTATGTGTGCTATTTGAATGTTCCCTATAGAAAAAATCAACATAAAATCTAAAAGTGTATTCTGATGTAAAATTAACCAGTAAAAACAATGCTTGTGTTTCTGATACACCAACTATTTCTTATTAGCATATAAGTTGAATCATGAAATTTATCTCCCTTGCCTGTCTCTCTTTATACCTCTGTATTTCTCTAGATCTGTCTATCTCTCTTTTCTTATTCTTTATCTCTATTCCCCGTCTTGCCATCCCCTATGTGCGAACTTATATATTTCAACATGTCTAGATTGATAAGCTTCTCATTTACCGGTACCAAACTCCCTTTTTAAAGTTATAAGTTTTAACTTGAATACACGTTGATATGTCAAGGTAACAGTAGGTATCGATCGGGCACATCCAGACGCCAACCTACACGGTGCAGAGAAAAAACAGAAAGAAAACTAAGTCCCGATGTGCCTAGCAGATTAGAAGGCATTTTGCTACGCCTACATGGATCCAACATAGCAGTAGGCGTCGATCGGGCACTTCCAGACACTTACTTACACTGTGTTGAACTTATAAATTTTCAATGGAATACACGTTGACATGTGTTGGTCTAGTATCTCCTCATCTACCTATACCTACGTCCCCCCCCTGTTTGGACTTAGAAATTTTCAATTGAATACACGTTGACTTGCCTTGGCCTATAGACTTGTCATCTACCTATATCTACATCCCCTCTTGTTTGGACTTAGAAATTTTCAATTGAATACACGTTGTCTTGCCTTGGTCTATAGGATTCTGTTCTACCTATACCTTCGTCCCCTCTTGTTTGGACGTAGAAATTTTCAATTGAATACACGTTGACTTGACTTGGTCTATAGGATTGTCATCTACCTATACCTACATCCCCTCTTGTTTGGACTTAGAAATTTTCAATTGAATACAATCTGAGATGCCTTGGTCTATAGGATTGTCACCTACCTATACCTACATCCCCACTTGTTTGGACTTAGAAATTTTGAATTAAATACAATCTGAGATGCCTTGGTCTATAGGATTGTCACCTACCTATACCTGCATCCCCTCTTGTTTGGACTTAAAAATTTTGAATTAAATACAATCTGAGATGCCTTGGTCTATAGGATTGTCATCTACCTATACCTGCATGCCCTCTTGTTTGGACTTAGAAATTTTCAATTGAATACAATCTGAGATGCCTTGGTCTATAGGATTGTCACCTACCTATACCTACATCCCCTCTTGTTTGGACTTAGAAATTTTCAATTGAATACAATCTGAGATGCCTTGGTCTATAGGATTCTCATCTTCCTATACCTACGTCCCCTCTTGTTTGGACTTAGAAATTTTCAATTGAATACAATCTGAGATGCCTTGGTCTATAGGATTGTCACCTACCTATACCTACGTCCCCTCTTGTTTGGACTTAGAAATTTTCAATTGAATACACGTTGACTTGACTTGGTCTATAGGATTCTTACCTATCTATACCTACATCCCCTCTTGTTTGGACTTAGAAATTTTCAATTGAATACAATCTGAGATGCCTTGGTCTATAGGATTGTCACCTACCTATACCTACGTCCCCTCTTGTTTGGACTTTGAAATTTTAAATTGAATACAATCTGAGATGCCTTGGTCTATAGGATTGTCACCTACCTATACCTACGTCCCCTCTTGTTTGGACTTTGAAATTTTCAATTGAATACAATCTGAGATGCCTTGGTCTATAGGATTGTCACCTACCTATACCTACATCCCCTCTTGTTTGGACTTAGAAATTTTCAATTGAATACAATCTGAGATGCCTTGGTCTATAGGATTGTCACCTACCTATACCTACGTCCCCTCTTGTTTGGACTTAGAAATTTTCAATTGAATACACGTTGACTTGACTTGGTCTATAGGATTCTTACCTATCTATACCTACATCCCCTCTTGTTTGGACTTAGAAATTTTCAATTGAATACAATCTGAGATGCCTTGGTCTATAGGATTGTCACCTACCTATACCTACGTCCCCTCTTGTTTGGACTTAGAAATTTTCAATTGAATACAATCTGAGATGCCTTGGTCTATAGGATTGTCACCTACCTATACCTACGTCCCCTCTTGTTTGGACTTAGAAATTTTAAATTGAATACAATCTGAGATGCCTTGGTCTATAGGATTGTCACCTACCTATACCTACGTCCCCTCTTGTTTGGACTTTGAAATTTTCAATTGAATACAATCTGAGATGCCTTGGTCTATAGGATTGTCACCTACCTATATCTACATCCCCTCTTGTTTGGACTTAGAAATTTTCAATTGAATACACGTTGACTTGTCTTGGTCAATAGGATTCTCATCAACCTATACCTACATCCCCTCTTGTTTGGACTTAGAAATTTTCAATTGAATACACGTTGACTTGACTTGGTCTATAGGATTCTTACCTATCTATACCTACATCCCCTCTTGTTTGGACTTAGAAATTTTCAATTGAATACAAACTGAGATGCCTTTGTCTATAGGATTGTCAGCTACCTATACCTACATCCCCTCTTGTTTGGACTTAGAAATTTTAAATTGAATACAATCTGAGATGCCTTGGTCTTTAGGATTGTCACCTACCTATACCTACATCCCCTCTTGTTTGGACTTAGAAATTTTCAATTGAATACAATCTGAGATGCCTTGGTCTATAGGATTGTCACCTACCTATACCTACGCCCCCTCTTGTTTGGACTTAGAAATTTTCAATTGAATACAATCTGAGATGCCTTGGTCTATAGGATTGTCACCTACCTATACCTACGTCCCCTCTTGTTTGGACTTAGAAATTTTCAATTGAATACACGTTGACTTGACTTGGTCTATAGGATTCTTACCTATCTATACCTACATCCCCTCTTGTTTGGACTTAGAAATTTTCAATTGAATACAATCTGAGATGCCTTGGTCTATAGGATTGTCACCTACCTATACCTACATCCCCTCTTGTTTGGACTTAGAAATTTTCAATTGAATACAATCTGAGATGCCTTGGTCTATAAGATTGTCACCTACCTATACCTACGTCCCCTCTTGTTTGGACTTAGAAATTTTCAATTGAATACAATCTGAGATGCCTTGGTCTTTAGGATTGTCACCTACCTATATCTACGTCCCCTCTTGTTTGGACTTAGAAATTTTCAATTGAATACAATCTGAGATGCCTTGGTCTATAGGATTGTCACCTACCTATACCTACGTCCCCTCTTGTTTGGACTTAGAAATTTTCAATTGAATACACGTTGACTTGACTTGGTCTATAGGATTCTTACCTATCTATACCTACATCCCCTCTTGTTTGGACTTAGAAATTTTCAATTGAATACAATCTGAGATGCCTTGGTCTATAGGATTGTCACCTACCTATACCTACGTCCCCTCTTGTTTGGACTTTGAAATTTTAAATTGAATACAATCTGAGATGCCTTGGTCTATAGGATTGTCACCTACCTATACCTACGTCCCCTCTTGTTTGGACTTAGAAATTTTCAATTGAATACAATCTGAGATGCCTTGGTCTATAGGATTGTCACCTACCTATACCTACGTCCCCTCTTGTTTGGACTTAGAAATTTTCAATTGAATACACGTTGACTTGACTTGGTCTATAGGATTCTTACCTATCTATACCTACATCCCCTCTTGTTTGGACTTAGAAATTTTCAATTGAATACAATCTGAGATGCCTTGGTCTATAGGATTGTCACCTACCTATACCTACATCCCCTCTTGTTTGGACTTAGAAATTTTCAATTGAATACACGTTGACTTGTCTTGGTCAATAGGATTCTCATCAACCTATACCTACATCCCCTCTTGTTTGGACTTAGAAATTTTCAATTGAATACAATCTGAGATGTATTGGTCTATAGGATTCTTACCTATCTATACCTACATCCCCTCTTGTTTGGACTTAGAAATTTTCAATTGAATACACGTTGACTTGACTTGGTCTATAGGATTCTTACCTATCTATACCTACGTCCCCTCTTGTTTGGACTTAGAAATTTTCAATTGAATACACGTTGACTTGACTTGGTCTATAGGATTCTTACCTATCTATACCTACATCCCCTCTTGTTTGGACTTAGAAATTTTCAATTGAATACAATCTGAGATGCCTTGGTCTATAGGATTGTCACCTACCTATACCTACGTCCCCTCTTGTTTGGACTTAGAAATTTTCAATTGAATACACGTTGACTTGACTTGGTCTATAGGATTCTTACCTATCTATACCTACATCCCCTCTTGTTTGGACTTAGAAATTTTCAATTGAATACAATCTGAGATGCCTTGGTCTATAGGATTGTCACCTACCTATACCTACATCCCCTCTTGTTTGGACTTAGAAATTTTCAATTGAATACAATCTGAGATGCCTTGGTCTATAAGATTGTCACCTACCTATACCTACGTCCCCTCTTGTTTGGACTTAGAAATTTTCAATTGAATACAATCTGAGATGCCTTGGTCTATAGGATTGTCACCTACCTATATCTACGTCCCCTCTTGTTTGGACTTAGAAATTTTCAATTGAATACACGTTGACTTGACTTGGTCTATAGGATTCTCATCAACCTATACCTACATCCCCTCTTGTTTGGACTAAGAAATTTTCAGTTGAATACACGGTGACTTGCCTTGGTCTATAGGATTGTCATCAACCTATACCTACGTCCCCTCTTGTTTGGACTTAGAAATTTTCAATTGAATACAATCTGAGATGCCTTGGTCTATAGGATTGTCACCTACCTATACCTACGTCCCCTCTTGTTTGGACTTAGAAATTTTCAATTGAATACACGTTGACTTGACTTGGTCTATAGGATTCTTACCTATCTATACCTACATCCCCTCTTGTTTGGACTTAGAAATTTTCAATTGAATACAATCTGAGATGCCTTGGTCTATAGGATTGTCACCTACCTATATCTACATCCCCTCTTGTTTGGACTTAGAAATTTTCAATTGAATACACGTTGACTTGCCTTGGTCTATAGGATTGTCATCTACCTATACCTACGTCCCCTCTTGTTTGGACTTAGAAATTTTCAATTGAATACACGTTGACTTGCTTTGGTCTGTAGGATTGTCACCTACCTATACCTACATCCCCTCTTGTTTGGACTTAGAAATTTTCAGTTGAATACACGGTGACTTGCCTTGGTCTATAGGATTGTCACCTACCTATACCTACATCCCCTCTTGTTTGGACTTAGAAATTTTCAATTGAATACACGTTGACTTGCTTTGGTCTGTAGGATTGTCACCTACCTATACCTACATCCCCTCTTGTTTGGACTTAGAAATTTTCAATTGAATACACGTTGACTTGCTTTGGTCTATAGGATTCTCATCTACCTATACCTACATCCCCTCTTGTTTGGACTTAGAAATTTTCAATTGAATACAATCTGAGATGCCTTGGTCTAAAGGATTGTCACCTACCTATACCTACATCCCCTCTTGTTTGGACTTAGAAATTTTCAATTGAATACAATCTGAGATGCCTTGGTCTAAAGGATTGTCACCTACCTATACCTACATCCCCTCTTGGTTGGACTTAGAAATTTTCAATTGACTACACGTTGACTTGCCTTGGTCTATAGGATTGTCATCTACCTATACCTACGTCCCCTCTTGTTTGGACTTAGAAATTTTCAATTGAATACACGTTGACTTGACTTGGTCTATAGGATTCTTACCTATCTATACCTACATCCCCTCTTGTTTGGACTTAGAAATTTTCAATTGAATACAATCTGAGATGCCTTGGTCTATAGGATTGTCACCTACCTATACCTACGTCCCCTCTTGTTTGGACTTAGAAATTTTCAATTGAATACACGTTGACTTGACTTGGTCTATAGGATTCTTACCTATCTATACCTACATCCCCTCTTGTTTGGACTTAGAAATTTTCAATTGAATACAATCTGAGATGCCTTGGTCTATAGGATTGTCACCTACCTATACCTACATCCCCTCTTGTTTGGACTTAGAAATTTTCAATTGAATACACGTTGACTTGTCTTGGTCAATAGGATTCTCATCAACCTATACCTACATCCCCTCTTGTTTGGACTTAGAAATTTTCAATTGAATACAATCTGAGATGCCTTGGTCTAAAGGATTGTCACCTACCTATACCTACATCCCCTCTTGTTTGGACTTAGAAATTTTCAATTGAATACAATCTGAGATGCCTTGGTCTAAAGGATTGTCACCTACCTATACCTACATCCCCTCTTGGTTGGACTTAGAAATTTTCAATTGACTACACGTTGACTTGCCTTGGTCTATAGGATTGTCATCTACCTATACCTACGTCCCCTCTTGTTTGGACTTAGAAATTTTCAATTGAATACACGTTGACTTGACTTGGTCTATAGGATTCTTACCTATCTATACCTACATCCCCTCTTGTTTGGACTTAGAAATTTTCAATTGAATACAATCTGAGATGCCTTGGTCTATAGGATTGTCACCTACCTATACCTACGTCCCCTCTTGTTTGGACTTAGAAATTTTCAATTGAATACACGTTGACTTGACTTGGTCTATAGGATTCTTACCTATCTATACCTACATCCCCTCTTGTTTGGACTTAGAAATTTTCAATTGAATACAATCTGAGATGCCTTGGTCTATAGGATTGTCACCTACCTATACCTACATCCCCTCTTGTTTGGACTTAGAAATTTTCAATTGAATACACGTTGACTTGTCTTGGTCGATAGGATTCTCATCAACCTATACCTACATCCCCTCTTGTTTGGACTTAGAAATTTTCAATTGAATACAATCTGAGATGCCTTGGTCTATAGGATTCTTACCTATCTATACCTACATCCCCTCTTGTTTGGACTTAGAAATTTTCAATTGAATACACGTTGACTTGACTTGGTCTATAGGATTCTTACCTATCTATACCTACGTCCCCTCTTGTTTGGACTTAGAAATTTTCAATTGAATACACGTTGACTTGACTTGGTCTATAGGATTCTTACCTATCTATACCTACATCCCCTCTTGTTTGGACTTAGAAATTTTCAATTGAATACAATCTGAGATGCCTTGGTCTATAGGATTGTCACCTACCTATACCTACGTCCCCTCTTGTTTGGACTTAGAAATTTTCAATTGAATACACGTTGACTTGACTTGGTCTATAGGATTCTTACCTATCTATACCTACATCCCCTCTTGTTTGGACTTAGAAATTTTCAATTGAATACAATCTGAGATGCCTTGGTCTATAGGATTGTCACCTACCTATACCTACATCCCCTCTTGTTTGGACTTAGAAATTTTCAATTGAATACAATCTGAGATGCCTTGGTCTATAAGATTGTCACCTACCTATACCTACGTCCCCTCTTGTTTGGACTTAGAAATTTTCAATTGAATACAATCTGAGATGCCTTGGTCTTTAGGATTGTCACCTACCTATATCTACGTCCCCTCTTGTTTGGACTTAGAAATTTTCAATGGAATACACGTTGACATGTGTTGGTCTAGTATCTCCTCATCTACCTATACCTACGTCCCCCCCCTGTTTGGACTTAGAAATTTTCAATTGAATACACGTTGACTTGCCTTGGCCTATAGACTTGTCATCTACCTATATCTACATCCCCTCTTGTTTGGACTTAGAAATTTTCAATTGAATACACGTTGTCTTGCCTTGGTCTATAGGATTCTGTTCTACCTATACCTTCGTCCCCTCTTGTTTGGACGTAGAAATTTTCAATTGAATACACGTTGACTTGACTTGGTCTATAGGATTGTCATCTACCTATACCTACATCCCCTCTTGTTTGGACTTAGAAATTTTCAATTGAATACAATCTGAGATGCCTTGGTCTATAGGATTGTCACCTACCTATACCTACATCCCCACTTGTTTGGACTTAGAAATTTTGAATTAAATACAATCTGAGATGCCTTGGTCTATAGGATTGTCACCTACCTATACCTGCATCCCCTCTTGTTTGGACTTAAAAATTTTGAATTAAATACAATCTGAGATGCCTTGGTCTATAGGATTGTCATCTACCTATACCTGCATGCCCTCTTGTTTGGACTTAGAAATTTTCAATTGAATACAATCTGAGATGCCTTGGTCTATAGGATTGTCACCTACCTATACCTACATCCCCTCTTGTTTGGACTTAGAAATTTTCAATTGAATACAATCTGAGATGCCTTGGTCTATAGGATTCTCATCTTCCTATACCTACGTCCCCTCTTGTTTGGACTTAGAAATTTTCAATTGAATACAATCTGAGATGCCTTGGTCTATAGGATTGTCACCTACCTATACCTACGTCCCCTCTTGTTTGGACTTAGAAATTTTCAATTGAATACACGTTGACTTGACTTGGTCTATAGGATTCTTACCTATCTATACCTACATCCCCTCTTGTTTGGACTTAGAAATTTTCAATTGAATACAATCTGAGATGCCTTGGTCTATAGGATTGTCACCTACCTATACCTACGTCCCCTCTTGTTTGGACTTTGAAATTTTAAATTGAATACAATCTGAGATGCCTTGGTCTATAGGATTGTCACCTACCTATACCTACGTCCCCTCTTGTTTGGACTTTGAAATTTTCAATTGAATACAATCTGAGATGCCTTGGTCTATAGGATTGTCACCTACCTATACCTACATCCCCTCTTGTTTGGACTTAGAAATTTTCAATTGAATACAATCTGAGATGCCTTGGTCTATAGGATTGTCACCTACCTATACCTACGTCCCCTCTTGTTTGGACTTAGAAATTTTCAATTGAATACACGTTGACTTGACTTGGTCTATAGGATTCTTACCTATCTATACCTACATCCCCTCTTGTTTGGACTTAGAAATTTTCAATTGAATACAATCTGAGATGCCTTGGTCTATAGGATTGTCACCTACCTATACCTACGTCCCCTCTTGTTTGGACTTAGAAATTTTCAATTGAATACAATCTGAGATGCCTTGGTCTATAGGATTGTCACCTACCTATACCTACGTCCCCTCTTGTTTGGACTTAGAAATTTTAAATTGAATACAATCTGAGATGCCTTGGTCTATAGGATTGTCACCTACCTATACCTACGTCCCCTCTTGTTTGGACTTTGAAATTTTCAATTGAATACAATCTGAGATGCCTTGGTCTATAGGATTGTCACCTACCTATATCTACATCCCCTCTTGTTTGGACTTAGAAATTTTCAATTGAATACACGTTGACTTGTCTTGGTCAATAGGATTCTCATCAACCTATACCTACATCCCCTCTTGTTTGGACTTAGAAATTTTCAATTGAATACACGTTGACTTGACTTGGTCTATAGGATTCTTACCTATCTATACCTACATCCCCTCTTGTTTGGACTTAGAAATTTTCAATTGAATACAAACTGAGATGCCTTTGTCTATAGGATTGTCAGCTACCTATACCTACATCCCCTCTTGTTTGGACTTAGAAATTTTAAATTGAATACAATCTGAGATGCCTTGGTCTTTAGGATTGTCACCTACCTATACCTACATCCCCTCTTGTTTGGACTTAGAAATTTTCAATTGAATACAATCTGAGATGCCTTGGTCTATAGGATTGTCACCTACCTATACCTACGCCCCCTCTTGTTTGGACTTAGAAATTTTCAATTGAATACAATCTGAGATGCCTTGGTCTATAGGATTGTCACCTACCTATACCTACGTCCCCTCTTGTTTGGACTTAGAAATTTTCAATTGAATACACGTTGACTTGACTTGGTCTATAGGATTCTTACCTATCTATACCTACATCCCCTCTTGTTTGGACTTAGAAATTTTCAATTGAATACAATCTGAGATGCCTTGGTCTATAGGATTGTCACCTACCTATACCTACATCCCCTCTTGTTTGGACTTAGAAATTTTCAATTGAATACAATCTGAGATGCCTTGGTCTATAAGATTGTCACCTACCTATACCTACGTCCCCTCTTGTTTGGACTTAGAAATTTTCAATTGAATACAATCTGAGATGCCTTGGTCTTTAGGATTGTCACCTACCTATATCTACGTCCCCTCTTGTTTGGACTTAGAAATTTTCAATTGAATACAATCTGAGATGCCTTGGTCTATAGGATTGTCACCTACCTATACCTACGTCCCCTCTTGTTTGGACTTAGAAATTTTCAATTGAATACACGTTGACTTGACTTGGTCTATAGGATTCTTACCTATCTATACCTACATCCCCTCTTGTTTGGACTTAGAAATTTTCAATTGAATACAATCTGAGATGCCTTGGTCTATAGGATTGTCACCTACCTATACCTACGTCCCCTCTTGTTTGGACTTTGAAATTTTAAATTGAATACAATCTGAGATGCCTTGGTCTATAGGATTGTCACCTACCTATACCTACGTCCCCTCTTGTTTGGACTTAGAAATTTTCAATTGAATACAATCTGAGATGCCTTGGTCTATAGGATTGTCACCTACCTATACCTACGTCCCCTCTTGTTTGGACTTAGAAATTTTCAATTGAATACACGTTGACTTGACTTGGTCTATAGGATTCTTACCTATCTATACCTACATCCCCTCTTGTTTGGACTTAGAAATTTTCAATTGAATACAATCTGAGATGCCTTGGTCTATAGGATTGTCACCTACCTATACCTACATCCCCTCTTGTTTGGACTTAGAAATTTTCAATTGAATACACGTTGACTTGTCTTGGTCAATAGGATTCTCATCAACCTATACCTACATCCCCTCTTGTTTGGACTTAGAAATTTTCAATTGAATACAATCTGAGATGTATTGGTCTATAGGATTCTTACCTATCTATACCTACATCCCCTCTTGTTTGGACTTAGAAATTTTCAATTGAATACACGTTGACTTGACTTGGTCTATAGGATTCTTACCTATCTATACCTACGTCCCCTCTTGTTTGGACTTAGAAATTTTCAATTGAATACACGTTGACTTGACTTGGTCTATAGGATTCTTACCTATCTATACCTACATCCCCTCTTGTTTGGACTTAGAAATTTTCAATTGAATACAATCTGAGATGCCTTGGTCTATAGGATTGTCACCTACCTATACCTACGTCCCCTCTTGTTTGGACTTAGAAATTTTCAATTGAATACACGTTGACTTGACTTGGTCTATAGGATTCTTACCTATCTATACCTACATCCCCTCTTGTTTGGACTTAGAAATTTTCAATTGAATACAATCTGAGATGCCTTGGTCTATAGGATTGTCACCTACCTATACCTACATCCCCTCTTGTTTGGACTTAGAAATTTTCAATTGAATACAATCTGAGATGCCTTGGTCTATAAGATTGTCACCTACCTATACCTACGTCCCCTCTTGTTTGGACTTAGAAATTTTCAATTGAATACAATCTGAGATGCCTTGGTCTATAGGATTGTCACCTACCTATATCTACGTCCCCTCTTGTTTGGACTTAGAAATTTTCAATTGAATACACGTTGACTTGACTTGGTCTATAGGATTCTCATCAACCTATACCTACATCCCCTCTTGTTTGGACTAAGAAATTTTCAGTTGAATACACGGTGACTTGCCTTGGTCTATAGGATTGTCATCAACCTATACCTACGTCCCCTCTTGTTTGGACTTAGAAATTTTCAATTGAATACAATCTGAGATGCCTTGGTCTATAGGATTGTCACCTACCTATACCTACGTCCCCTCTTGTTTGGACTTAGAAATTTTCAATTGAATACACGTTGACTTGACTTGGTCTATAGGATTCTTACCTATCTATACCTACATCCCCTCTTGTTTGGACTTAGAAATTTTCAATTGAATACAATCTGAGATGCCTTGGTCTATAGGATTGTCACCTACCTATATCTACATCCCCTCTTGTTTGGACTTAGAAATTTTCAATTGAATACACGTTGACTTGCCTTGGTCTATAGGATTGTCATCTACCTATACCTACGTCCCCTCTTGTTTGGACTTAGAAATTTTCAATTGAATACACGTTGACTTGCTTTGGTCTGTAGGATTGTCACCTACCTATACCTACATCCCCTCTTGTTTGGACTTAGAAATTTTCAGTTGAATACACGGTGACTTGCCTTGGTCTATAGGATTGTCACCTACCTATACCTACATCCCCTCTTGTTTGGACTTAGAAATTTTCAATTGAATACACGTTGACTTGCTTTGGTCTGTAGGATTGTCACCTACCTATACCTACATCCCCTCTTGTTTGGACTTAGAAATTTTCAATTGAATACACGTTGACTTGCTTTGGTCTATAGGATTCTCATCTACCTATACCTACATCCCCTCTTGTTTGGACTTAGAAATTTTCAATTGAATACAATCTGAGATGCCTTGGTCTAAAGGATTGTCACCTACCTATACCTACATCCCCTCTTGTTTGGACTTAGAAATTTTCAATTGAATACAATCTGAGATGCCTTGGTCTAAAGGATTGTCACCTACCTATACCTACATCCCCTCTTGGTTGGACTTAGAAATTTTCAATTGACTACACGTTGACTTGCCTTGGTCTATAGGATTGTCATCTACCTATACCTACGTCCCCTCTTGTTTGGACTTAGAAATTTTCAATTGAATACACGTTGACTTGACTTGGTCTATAGGATTCTTACCTATCTATACCTACATCCCCTCTTGTTTGGACTTAGAAATTTTCAATTGAATACAATCTGAGATGCCTTGGTCTATAGGATTGTCACCTACCTATACCTACGTCCCCTCTTGTTTGGACTTAGAAATTTTCAATTGAATACACGTTGACTTGACTTGGTCTATAGGATTCTTACCTATCTATACCTACATCCCCTCTTGTTTGGACTTAGAAATTTTCAATTGAATACAATCTGAGATGCCTTGGTCTATAGGATTGTCACCTACCTATACCTACATCCCCTCTTGTTTGGACTTAGAAATTTTCAATTGAATACACGTTGACTTGTCTTGGTCAATAGGATTCTCATCAACCTATACCTACATCCCCTCTTGTTTGGACTTAGAAATTTTCAATTGAATACAATCTGAGATGCCTTGGTCTAAAGGATTGTCACCTACCTATACCTACATCCCCTCTTGTTTGGACTTAGAAATTTTCAATTGAATACAATCTGAGATGCCTTGGTCTAAAGGATTGTCACCTACCTATACCTACATCCCCTCTTGGTTGGACTTAGAAATTTTCAATTGACTACACGTTGACTTGCCTTGGTCTATAGGATTGTCATCTACCTATACCTACGTCCCCTCTTGTTTGGACTTAGAAATTTTCAATTGAATACACGTTGACTTGACTTGGTCTATAGGATTCTTACCTATCTATACCTACATCCCCTCTTGTTTGGACTTAGAAATTTTCAATTGAATACAATCTGAGATGCCTTGGTCTATAGGATTGTCACCTACCTATACCTACGTCCCCTCTTGTTTGGACTTAGAAATTTTCAATTGAATACACGTTGACTTGACTTGGTCTATAGGATTCTTACCTATCTATACCTACATCCCCTCTTGTTTGGACTTAGAAATTTTCAATTGAATACAATCTGAGATGCCTTGGTCTATAGGATTGTCACCTACCTATACCTACATCCCCTCTTGTTTGGACTTAGAAATTTTCAATTGAATACACGTTGACTTGTCTTGGTCGATAGGATTCTCATCAACCTATACCTACATCCCCTCTTGTTTGGACTTAGAAATTTTCAATTGAATACAATCTGAGATGCCTTGGTCTATAGGATTCTTACCTATCTATACCTACATCCCCTCTTGTTTGGACTTAGAAATTTTCAATTGAATACACGTTGACTTGACTTGGTCTATAGGATTCTTACCTATCTATACCTACGTCCCCTCTTGTTTGGACTTAGAAATTTTCAATTGAATACACGTTGACTTGACTTGGTCTATAGGATTCTTACCTATCTATACCTACATCCCCTCTTGTTTGGACTTAGAAATTTTCAATTGAATACAATCTGAGATGCCTTGGTCTATAGGATTGTCACCTACCTATACCTACGTCCCCTCTTGTTTGGACTTAGAAATTTTCAATTGAATACACGTTGACTTGACTTGGTCTATAGGATTCTTACCTATCTATACCTACATCCCCTCTTGTTTGGACTTAGAAATTTTCAATTGAATACAATCTGAGATGCCTTGGTCTATAGGATTGTCACCTACCTATACCTACATCCCCTCTTGTTTGGACTTAGAAATTTTCAATTGAATACAATCTGAGATGCCTTGGTCTATAAGATTGTCACCTACCTATACCTACGTCCCCTCTTGTTTGGACTTAGAAATTTTCAATTGAATACAATCTGAGATGCCTTGGTCTTTAGGATTGTCACCTACCTATATCTACGTCCCCTCTTGTTTGGACTTAGAAATTTTCAATTGAATACACGTTGACTTGACTTGGTCTATAGGATTCTCATCAACCTATACCTACATCCCCTCTTGTTTGGACTAAGAAATTTTCAGTTGAATACACGGTGACTTGCCTTGGTCTATAGGATTGTCATCAACCTATACCTACGTCCCCTCTTGTTTAGACTTAGAAATTTTCAATTGAATACAATCTGAGATGCCTTGGTCTATAGGATTGTCACCTACCTATACCTACGTCCCCTCTTGTTTGGACTTAGAAATTTTCAATTGAATACACGTTGACTTGACTTGGTCTATAGGATTCTTACCTATCTATACCTACATCCCCTCTTGTTTGGACTTAGAAATTTTCAATTGAATACAATCTGAGATGCCTTGGTCTATAGGATTGTCACCTACCTATATCTACATCCCCTCTTGTTTGGACTTAGAAATTTTCAATTGAATACACGTTGACTTGCCTTGGTCTATAGGATTGTCATCTACCTATACCTACGTCCCCTCTTGTTTGGACTTAGAAATTTTCAATTGAATACACGTTGACTTGCTTTGGTCTGTAGGATTGTCACCTACCTATACCTACATCCCCTCTTGTTTGGACTTAGAAATTTTCAGTTGAATACACGGTGACTTGCCTTGGTCTATAGGATTGTCACCTACCTATACCTACATCCCCTCTTGTTTGGACTTAGAAATTTTCGATTGAATACACGTTGACTTGCTTTGGTCTGTAGGATTGTCACCTACCTATACCTACATCCCCTCTTGTTTGGACTTAGAAATTTTCAATTGAATACACGTTGACTTGCTTTGGTCTATAGGATTCTCATCTACCTATACCTACATCCCCTCTTGTTTGGACTTAGAAATTTTCAATTGAATACAATCTGAGATGCCTTGGTCTAAAGGATTGTCACCTACCTATACCTACATCCCCTCTTGTTTGGACTTAGAAATTTTCAATTGAATACAATCTGAGATGCCTTGGTCTAAAGGATTGTCACCTACCTATACCTACATCCCCTCTTGGTTGGACTTAGAAATTTTCAATTGAATACAATCTGAGATGCCTTTGTCTAAAGGATTGTCACCTACCTATACCTACATCCCCTCTTGTTTGGACTTAGAAATTTTCAATTGAATACACGTTGACTTGCCTTGGTCTATAGGATTCTGTTCTACCTATACCTTCGTCCCCTCTTGTTTGGACTTAGAAATTTTCAATTGAATACACGCTGGGATGACTTGGTCTATAGGATTGTCACCTACCTATACCTACGTCCCCTCTTGTTTGGATTTAGAAATTTTCAATTGACTACACGTTGACTTGCCTTGGTCTATAGGATTGTCATCTACCTATACCTACATCCCCTCTTGTTTGGACTTAGAAATTTTCAATTGAATACACGTTGACTTGACTTGGTCTATAGGATTGTCATCTACCTATACCTACATCCCCTCTTGTTTGGACTTAGAAATTTTCAATTGAATACACGTTGACTTGACTTGGTTTATAGGATTGTCATCTACCTATACCTACATCCCCTCTTGTTTGGACTTAGAAATTTTCAATTGAATACACGTTGACTTGACTTGGTCTATAGGATTGTCATCTACCTATACCTACATCCCCTCTTGTTTGGACTTAGAAATTTTCAATTGAATACACGTTGACTTGACTTGGTCTATAGGATTGTCATCTACCTATACCTACATCCCCTCTTGTTTGGACTTAGAAATTTTCAATTGAATACACGTTGACTTGCCTTGGTCTGTAGGATTGTCACCTACCTATACCAACATCCCCTCTTGTTTTGACTTAGAAATTTTCAATTGAATACACGTTGACTTGCCTTGGTCTGTAGGATTGTCACCTACCTATACCTAGCGAAACTTAACTGCAGGATATGTTTGACCTCATTATCATTAAAATCGCGCATTTAAGTTTTAATTGTTAAATCCAATCGCTTTTCTGTTGCTCTGCCGTGGATTTTTTTCCACCTTTGCCACAAGGTTCCAGGTTCGATCCTACTTACCTACCTACCTACCTACCTACCAAAACTTTTTTTCTTTTACCAGACAAGCAACGCCGGCAGTTTTTTTTTTTTGTGATCCCCCCCCCAACATACACACCTTCAAACACCTGGGCAACGCCAGATACCCCACTAGTCTATAATATAAATCTCACCTGTTTGTTTAAATGTATGTATGTATGTCTCGCAAAAACTTTCAACAGAGGCGATGGATTTTCACAAAATTCGTATCATTTTGAAGCATGACCCTTCGGACGACAAATATAGAAAAATTGACCAAAAACATTAATTCCTTCACCCTCAACTGGGCACTTTTCTACAAGAAGGGGTCGCTTTTTTCACTGATATTTTCGAAAGTCATCGTCTCTTTTTGATTGACTAGCCTTAATTTAAACCTATATCACTTCCAGTTTGGAGACTGGCGCAATAGCTAACACGTCACATTTTTTTTCACTTTCTTTTCCTCCTTCGCGGTAGGGGTTCGAGCCTGCCTGCCTACTACCACTTTTTTTTTTTTGCTCAACTTACAGCATTTCCAACTGTCATGAACTGTTGCTAAACATATAGCCACTTCCTAAAAGTGCCTGCAAACAACTTTAAATATGTCTATATTCATTGTTCGATCCTTTTGTTATTCTCACTATCACATCTTGATTAACAATCATATATCAGCTTCCTTTTGTGTGCCTTTGTGAACAACTTTCTATCTATTATTTTGCTGATAAACCTATTTGTTCTTTTTCTCTTTTTTTTTCTCTTTCTTCCCCATTTCACAACACCATAGTAATAATTTTTTTTTTTCGTTATTAGGATGTTGTGAATGACTGCGGAAAATTGCAGAATCTCTTAATTGTGAAGGACTTGGACACACAGATGAAAAAGTCTACAACGTACAGAGCCTTGTACGACAAAACGCCATCATCGCCCATGAAATGTGCGACGCCACAGAAGAGGTCTCGATCGGCTGAACAGTTTGTAGAAGTCGACAAGTTTTTGAGGCGGAATAAGTCACCGCGTTTCAAGTGCGTATGAATGATAAATTTGTGAACGCTTTTGCACGCGTCTTGTCTCTCGTTGTTTCATTCTGCTAATTCAACATCCGGCCATCAACACGATATCGAAACGGACAATCGTCGCTTATGATATTAAAAGAAGGAAAACTTTCTTTCCTCTTTTTTTTTTCCACCACAAACAAGGCACAGTGCCACTTTGAAGTAGGGGGCTACTATCGAGGCCCTAAGTTGCAGGGGTATTATGAAGGGAGATAAGATGTTTGTTCACATCACATTTTTACTTCTGCATGTCAGTACAGTTGGGAAAGCAAAATCCCGGAAGGGAGTTCCGAAGTCTTGCAGTTCTGGGGAAGAAACTATTAGAGTAGAAGGCTTTTTTACATCTAGGGATCTTTACTGTGAAGGGGTGGGATTTAGCTGCTTGTCGGGTTTATCTGGGGTATTTATGTCGAGGGGGGGGGTACAAGTGCTTGTAGTTTGTTGGAGCATCCACCATTAAAATACTTGTAGAACAGGCAGAGGGATGAAGTTTAGATGAGTTCATGATCTATCAGGGTGTCAAGGAGTGAGAGACTAGTAGCAGATGCACCAGCCCAAATGTGGCAACAGTACTCCATACATGGGCGAATGGTGGCCTTAAAGAGGTACAGGATACTTTCAGGCGTAAGTAGTTTTCTAGCACCGTTGAGAGAGCCCACCTTCTTTGTCTTATTATTTTGTTTGTCTCATAAACAATGGCATATATATATATATATATATATATATATATATATATATATATTTATATTTAGGGGATTAGAACAAGAGTCTAAAGAGCAGAGTATATTTTAATGTGTTACTAAATTCATTAATACAATTAAAAGAAAAGAAAACAAAACAGTGCTCGTTGTAATGTAGATATATAATAAGCTCGATAGACATACATGTCCTAAAGCTATTTCAATATTTAGTAAGATGATTGATAATTTATAATTAAAATTAAAAATCTGTTTCATAAGGAAGAACAAACAAAAGCAATAAATTGTACGATCGTTTCGGAAACAATGTTTTTATTGTGATAGACACTGAGTCTTAGACAATAATTTTATGATATAGTTTTTTGAGCAGTCTCATCAGCAGAAATTTTGGGTGGTGGTTTTTTAGACACCAAAAATAAACCTAGCATTTTTAAGTATATATATATATATATATATAAAACATTGAAAGAAGTTTGTGCGAATCGATCAACATTTCCATGTTATCATTGGGACTCCAAATGAATCTCACAGTCAGAAACCTAGAAATATATATTTAGTATACATCACAATAACTTTTATTTAAAAATATTTTGGCTACATATATGCAACCATTTCAGCTACAGCTTATCTAGGTTTAGCTTTTTCTAATAATTTTTTCCTTTTCTATTGTTCCCCCCAAATAAGGCCTATTTTAACTCATTTTATTGTTATGACCTTCCATTTATTGTGGTCCTGGATATAACCTTAAACTATATCCAGTGGTGAGGCCCCAACTTGTGGGTTTTGTGGAGTGTGGAGCCACCCTTTAATTGCCATTGCTCCCAGGTCCACTCTGACTCGGAGTGGTAGTACCTGTTAGGGTCCCAACTATGGGTTGAATAGAATCTGATTTAAAAAACAAATATACTCCATTAAAAATCGTTCCTCAAAATAACTAGATTCGGCATTAAATAACCTGAAAAAGGTTGATATGCCGCAAAACGAAAACCAACCAAAACACAACCAACAATCCATTTCTTGTCATAAATAATTTTACCAAGAATTCTTCATAAGTTTTGGTTTCGATTATAGCTACTGGCAGTCCATTAATCTATTTTTTAAAATATAATTTTATCAAGAATTCTTCATAAGTTTTGATTTTGGTTTCGCTTTTAGCTGATGGCACATTAGTAATGTTTTTTTTACAATTAATTTTATCAAGAATTCTTCATAAGTTGGGGTATTTTTTTTTTTTTTTTTTTTTTTTCAGGGATTTTATTTTATGCATATGGGAATTTCTCATACTCCGAGTTCACAAGGTAAACGTTAATGGTTAGAAACCATACAAACTAGCGATTCAGTTCGAAAAACAGGTAGTGTTGAGTGTTAAGCACCAAGAAAAAATGGCTGACGCAAGGAGATCACATTTTTGGAGTCTAGGTAATCGCTCAAAAATAGAAAATTAAACAAAATACAAACCCAGAGGCTTGTCAAAACATGGAGCCTCCCCAAGACGAGAGCCATCCATTTCAATTGATGCCAGATGGGGATCAGAGCGTTGATGATGTAAAGATAGAAGCTTGGTTTTGATGCATTAAAAGTGACCAGCCACCTCTTCCCCCATTGTACCACGCGCTCAAGATCAGAGGAGAGAGAATCAGAGAGAACTTTGTCATTTACAGCCTTTGATGTGTTGCCATAGATGGTCATGTCATCAGCATAGATGTCAACGAATGATTTAAGTATGTGTTTAGGGAGATCATTGATGTAGATCTGGAAGAGAGTTGGGCCCAGGATGGACCCCTGGGGGACTCCAGTATTAATACTGTGGGCCTCTGATTTCTGCCCATCAACCACTATTATGAGCCTATCAGAGAGAAATGATTTAATGACTGAGAAAACATTTCCAGTAATACCGTAACCTGAAATCTTGTGAAGTAGGCCCTTATGCCATACCTTATCGAAGGCAACAATATTCCATGCATGGATGAATCGCAGCTTTGTAAACATATAGGATGCTCTCTGGTGGGAGTAATTTTCTAGCACGGTACGGGGAGCCCACTTTCTTTGCAGCAGACTTTGCAATATCCTCAATGCATTTGTTCCACTTCATGTTGTCTGTGAATGTTAAGCTGAGGTGTTTGAAGGAAGAGTTCTCAGGCAGGGTGTTATTAGTCATAGCTATCAGTCACTGGGAACAAAGTCTTCTAATTGTTAAAGGAAAGCCGCTTAGTCTTAGTAGCATTAAATGTTACCATCTGTTTACGGCCCCATTCTACTAGGGACTGGAAGTCGTTTTCTAGGGATTCTGCCTGACAAAGTTTGCTGAAACATGTCTGCACATGTGTAGCTAAAGTGTTTGTATGAAGAAAAATTTATACTAAATATATAGCTCTATTTTTATCTTGAGCACTACTATATAAATGTAAGAATTCATTGGATTAACTCTAATGAAGAAAACATTGCCAGAATGATTTTTTTTTTAATTTAAAAAAGTTTGTTTCTTATATAAAATATATACACGCATACATCAATATATATTATATATATAAAAAAACGGGCCCCAGCTCTAATTAGGCCCTGTTTCTTACTGTTTTGTCCGAATGAAATGAAACTTTGGTTATAACTAGTTTATTATATTCAAAACATCACATCAAAACACTAGGGACTTTGGCCTTTTTTTCTCCGTTCTACAGCATATGTTCTAGATGGCATTTTTTTTTTTTTTTTTTTTTTTTGGTCACCCTGTAGAAAGAGGTTTGTGTTTACTATAAACTTTTTATGCAAATATTATGCAAGTATAAATCATGTAGAATATCTGCATTAATATAATTACACGTAATCTATATATATATATAAAAGCGAAAATGTGTGTGTGTGTACTTTTTGGACTTCTCGTGGGGGTAGGCGCTTAAAACTTTATATGCTGTCTAAATAATATCATGACTTAACGGGAGTCGCATGTATCTTTAATTTGCCCAACTTTTACGCGCTATTTTTGAGATTTTTTTTCAATCATCGTGTCTGTTACGCTTTTCAGTATAATAAAAGCAAATGATGGGGTGGGGGAAACAGAAACTGTCTTGCAGCGCAAATCGCGTCATGTTTGACCTTAATAAGGTCAAACATCTTGCAATTTAACTTTCTCGCACCTGACAATTTCACTTTATAAACGTTAAATTAAGACTGCTTTCCCTTCCTCATGGCCGAGATGGTTAGGTGTCTGAGTTTTTTCCCCCCTTTCGTTTCCACCTTCGCGTCAAGGCTTCGGGTTCGAGCCTACCTTCCTATTAAAACTTTTTTTTTTCTTTTACACCTCCAAACACCCGCCCAACGTTTTTTTTTTTTAACAGGGTTGTTTTATCTACCCCTCCCCCTCCAACAACACACCAACACACACACCTCCAAACACCCGGGCAACACCGGGTACCTCCGCTAGTAGTTAACTAAAGATGATCATCCCATAAGAAAAAAAAAACTAATCGGAAATTAATTAAAATGAGTGTTTAAAAGAATATGCATAATATTTGTGTAAAAAAAAAGTTAAATACAAACCTCTTTCTGTATATATTTATGTATGCGTATATATATTTGCTTTAAAAATTTTGCCTACCAAACTCCTATCAGTTTTTGGTCTACAGACATGAAACTTCATATATAAGGTATTCGAACCCATGTAAAACGTTATATTTGGGCTTTAGCCGGGGGGAAATTCGTACAAAAGTGTGAAAATGAAGAAAAAAAATTAAATTTGCCAGATGAAGATGAACGACAGCATTATGAATATGCATGCATAACGTAATAGCTATCGGGTCATGTTTTAATTTTTAGCCTTGCAGCAAACATGTCTTCATAGGTCAGTCATAAACGTCAAAGGAAAAAGTAAATCGTAAGCTAAACGTTTTTGTTTTGATTCTCAGTAGTGGCGCACAAATTTTTTTTTTTTTTTTATAAATCATTGCAATATATTTGGTCCAATATAATTAATAAATACAAAATCTGGATTAATCAAAATATCATATTTAAGCATATTTTACGATCGATACTTCTTTTGTATGCCTCGTCATCTCTTCCTCTGGAGTGTTCCATGCAGGATAGTCTGTACAAGTCATTCTGAACGTGTTGTGTGCCCATACCATCTGAGTTTCCTGTTCTTCACAGTGGTCAGTAGTTCTTTATAGTGACGCGATTGTTGAGTGACCTCTCTGCGAACTTCATTATTGGTAACATGGTTCTTGTATGACATTTCAAGGAGTCTTTTGGGGCATCTCATTTCTACTACTGTAGAGCCTCCTTTGTCAGTCTACGTTCAGCGTCCATGCTTTGCATGCGTAAAGCAGGATTAAGAGGATTAGCCCGTTCGGTAGCTTCGCTTTGTTTCCGAGAAAATTAAAAAAAAAATTTTTTTTTTTTTTTAATTTATTTTATTTTATTTTTTTTACATTTTCACCTCAAACAAGGCACATTGCCGCTTTGGTGTAGGGGGCTACTGGGGTACTATGTAGGGAGTTGGGCAGCAAGATGTCGGTTCACGTTACGCTTGACCTTCGACATGTCGGTACAGTTGGGGAAGCAGGGACCTGGAATGGAGTTCCAAAGTCTAGCGGTTCTGGTGAAGAAACTACTGGAGTAGAAAGATCTTTTACATCTAGGGATCTCTACTGTGTGGGGGTTGGATATTGCAGCCTGTCGGGTTTGTCGAGGGTGTTCACGTTGTAGGGGCAAACTACTTGCAGTTCATCAGAGCATTCACCATTAAAATACTTGTAGAACAGGCAGAGGGATGCAACATATCGTCTATAGAGGTACAGGATACTTTCAGGTGTTAGTAGTTTTCCAGCATGGTAGAGAGAGCGTATCTTCTTCACAGCAGTCTCTCAATGTAATTGTTCCAACTCATTTCCTGTGGAGGTTAGACTAAGGAGTTTAAAAGATGTACTTTCAGATAAAGAGTCATTGGGCATTACTATTGGTGGCAGAGAAGGTTTCTTGTAATTATTGAAGTGAACAAGTTTAGTCTTGGCAGCATTGAATCTGACCATCCATTTTTGTCCCCATTCTGCTACAGATTGGAGGTCATCCTCTAGTGTTTTTGCCATATCTTTAGATATGTGTTCATTTGTTTTCTTGTCGTGTCAGTTATAGAGTGTGGTGTCATCAGTATATATATATATATATATATATATATATATATATATATATATATATATATATAATCTTTAAGTTAAATGGGATAAAAAGAGCTGTTTACCCATCTCCTCAGAGGAAAAAATATTAGCAAATATTATAAATGGTTTATACCTAATTTGCTAAAAGCAATAAGCATAGAAAATCATAATTAAAAGTTTTTAAAGTTTTTTAATCCTAGAGTAAGGGAAATTATATATTGGTTCTGAATTTGTTTTCTTGTCGTGTCAGTTATAGAATGTGGTGTCATCAGTATATATAAGGACAACAAGAGTATGAAATGAAGACACAAAACTATATATAGGTAGATATAAAGTGGGTCATTTATTGAATAATCGAATACAGGCAAAATTTGGGGGATAGAAGGGACTCTTTATGCCAGGGCATTTCGAAGCCTAACGCTTCTTATCAGAAGAGTAGAGAAGGTGCTAGGTAGCATGGTGGGGATTATTCAATGAATGATCCACTCTATATCTACCTATATAAAGCATTGTGTCTTCATTTCATTCTCTTGTTGTCCTATTGTATAAGCTCCAATAATTATTGTTGAGCTTGGCATTATCCGGATAAGTCTCCTTTTGTGGAATTGACCTTCATCTTTTCTCTTTTACTTAAAGCAACATTATATATATATATATATATATATAAATCCAACGTTACTAATTTCCATAGATAAAGTAGCCACCAAAAGTTTTAATAATAAATACAAAAGTACTCAATACCGAAGTAGAGCAAGGTATACGCCTGAAGAGGTCTCTAGTTGCTAGTAACCAACTGACCGAAACATGCTCATTATTGTGTAGCAACATATTACTACTTATGTAGAAACATTGCGGCATTGAGCACTCTTGTATTAACCTTGTTAAACTTCATTGGTTGCTTAACCTCTGGAAAACAATAATCTCAGATTATATGAAATATATATATATATATGAGTAGGTAGTAGTTTGCTTGAAGCATTGTTGGTAAAGAAATATATAGAATTTTTTTTTTTTTAAGCCAAAGACAATGCGGGGAAAGACCGGAATTATGAAAGTAAAGAAAGAAAAACAAACAAAGGTAGATGGGTGTGCTTGAATAGAGGAGTGTCTAGCCTTTATTCGTCTATCTTTCCTCGCCTCAATGTATAATTAGTTATAACCAAGTTGTTGGTATGTCCGGTGTATGTAAAGTCCGTGGGTGGTATGGAACTTTGATTAATTTCGAGAGAAAGGGACTTCTCTTTTTCAAAATATAGACGAATAAAGGCTAGACACTCCTCTACTCAAGAACACTCGTCTACATTTGTTTGTTTTTCTTTCTTTACTTTCATAATTCCGGTCTTTCCCCGCATTGTCTCTGGCTTAAAAAAAAAAAAAATTATATATATATATCTCAGCTGACCAAAACATACTCATGAATATTTAGCAACATATAAATGCTTATGTAAAAACAAATAAAAACTATAGCTTGACCATATTTTGGTATTGAGCACTCTTGTATTAACCAATGTCATGTAGCCACATATTACTGCTTTTATTTATTATATATATATGAAAATGCATAAAAAATGAATACGAAAAGTTGAAAGTTTATAACTTTTCTGGATTCGTTTTCTATTGGTGACGTGCAGGAATACAAAATATTATGAAAAACATTTAAAAACTCACTGAGGAAGGCTGAAGGTACAATCGAAAATAGTTCTTGTAAAAAAAATTTTTTTCATGCAGGGTGACACCAAAAAAAAAAAAAAGGGACATTTAATTGTTTTTCTGAGCATTTTACAGTCAACGGAGAAAAAATGGCCAAAGACCCTAGTGTTTTGATGTGATGTTTTGAATATAATAAACTAGTTATGACCAAAGTTTCATTTCATTCGGACAAAACACTAAAAAACGAGGCCTAATTAGAGTTGGGGCCCCCCTTTTTTTTTTTTGGATTCGTTTTCTATTGGTGACGTGCAGGAATACAAAATATTATGAAAAACATTTAAAAACTCACTGAGGAAGGCTGAAGGTACAATCGAAAATAGTTCTTGTAAAAAAAATTTTTTTCATACAGGGTGACACCAAAAAAAAAAAAAAGGGACATTCAATTGTTTTTCTGAGCATTTTACAGTCAACGGAGAAAAAATGGCCAAAGACCCTAGTGTTTTGATGTGATGTTTTGAATATAATAAACTAGTTATGACCAAAGTTTCATTTCATTCGGACAAAACACTAAAAAACGAGGCCTAATTAGAGTTGGGGCCCCCCTTTTTTTTTTTTTTGAGTCACCTTGTAATAATATTTTGTATTCCTGCAGGTCATTAATAGAAAATAAATGTAGAAACGTTATAAACTTTTATATTTTCGTGTTCATTTTTTTATGCATTTTTGTATAAATATATACTTCCCAAGGAATACACGCGAATACGCACATATAATATACATATATTCATATATTATATGGTAAGAAAAAAAATAAGTTTATCTGAAAAATTGTTTTTCCAAAATAGTATTTTCTTCTTTAATGTTTTGTTTGTAATAAATAATTTTTTACTTTGATGAAATGTTCTCTTTTTTTTAAATATTAAATAAATTTTAATGTTTTTATTATTATTATTATTATTCCCTTTTTTTTAAAGCATATGAAATAAATTTTAATGCGTTTTTGATGGATTTTTTTATTGTTCCCTTTTTCCTTTATTTTTATTTTTTTTTTACATATCAAATAATTTTTTTTTTTCATTTGAAAACGTTTTGGGTAGAATTGGTTGAATTAAATGTGTTATTTTTTTGCTTGACGTTTAAAAAAATATTTTTTTTTGTAAAATATTTAGGTGTACTAAAAGTATTTTTTTTATTTATTTATTTTTATTTTTTTTAAAGAAATTATAACAGAATATCAAGCCATGAATGTATCAAATTCCGAGATTAAATACTAACATATGTCCAACGGCTTTAAGAAATTGATTTCTACGATAACCTATCTCTGCCCAGGCCTTTATCTCTCTTAACTCCATCCTTATCACTTTTTCCCATGTTTTCCTTGAACTTTTATGGAACTGACCCTTCTACATCTACTAACCAAAGAATTTTCATCTGTTCTTTCAATGTGACCATACCATCAAAGTCTACTTTTCTACACCCATCTCCCTATGTTGCATGTCAAGACTATGCACACACGCACACACATGCAGGACAGTCGGAAGCTAAAATGCACCCAGTGATATCGTGAAGCTGTCAAAACTGACGTCGCTGGAGGTGAATAGGTCAAATAATTGACCCCCACAGCTGTCTGGGTTGAAACACCTGCTAGAGAACAGATCAGTATATATATAAGCAGGTAAAACACGAGTCAAGCAGTCAAAAAGCGATAACAGCACGAGATGTTGCTGAATCTGCCACCTCCTGCTTCGCCCTCCATCTACTGGTTGGAAGCACGCACACGAGACAAGAAATAAAATAATAATTTTATATTTTTCTTACAAACGAATTTGTGTTGCGCGTTTGTTTTTCTTGGCTGACGAGAAACTATTGTTCAACCCGGCTACCATCACACCTGTTCTGACCAGATTTAATCTTCCTCTGATGTCATTAGGTCTAAGCCTATCGTTAATACACACATTACACATCCATCATATCATTCTCATATCATTCCTCTCCATGCAACACATATCCTCAACCCTTACTGTTAATGATTCATTTGCATACATCATTGCATTGCACACACATGCTTGATAGACACTTCTTGCTTTACATGCTGGTATGCGTTATATGGCCTTTAGAAACTGACCTTGCTACCTTAACTGTTCTACATCTACTAAACCAAGAACTCTCATCCATTTTTTTTTCAATGTGACCAAACCAACAAAGTCTCCTGTTCTCACACATCTCTCTATACTGTCCAGATTTCTCTAAGGTCCTCAGATCTAAGCTTGTCTTTAAGACTGGCATTACACATCCATCATATCATTCTCGTATCATTTCTCTCCATGCAACGCATGTCCTCAACCCTCACTGGTCTGATTTCACTTGCCATGCATCATCACTGTTCACATACAATAACCTCCTCTCTTGGTTGTTTGTCACTGGTAACGCTCTGCTGGTTAGTGATAACAAAAGTGTCCTGAAGTTACTCCATTTAATTCTTACGATCACAGTAGCATCTTCTGTGTTCAAATTGTATCACTAATGTATTCACAAACTGACCCTACTACCTCAACTGTTCTACATCTACTAGGACTGAATTGAGACATATTGTAACCCAAAAGAAGCAAGATCACTAACAACAATATTTAGTTACTTCCATGTATGTACCTATGACAAAACAAAAACATCATATTCCAAAAATCATATTTTGATCAAGTTTTATTTTTTAAATAAGAAAATCAAATTTTATGGCTAACTGAGTAGCGACTGTTTCATGTCGCCATGTTTGGTTTGGTTTGGTTTGGTTGTTTTACGGCATATCAACCCCTTTTTGGTTATTTAATGCCGAATCCAGTTATTTTGGAAATAGTATTCATGTTGCATCCAGTTATTTTGTAAAAGGTTTTTATTGTTCGAGCTTTTTGTATCTTTAATGAGTAGTTTGTAGTGTTTGGTTTGGTTGTTTTATAGTGGATTTTATCATTTTTATTCCCTGCCCTGCAGAACATGAATGAGTTTTGCAAAGGGAGAGGGAGGGAAAAAGGGTTACAGTATTAATTTTTGGTACATTTTAAGTTAAGAAGCCAGTCAGAAAGTGGGGGAGATTGGAAATGGGAAGAAGGAAAAAAGGGGTAAAATGTGGGTTTTTGGTTTTGCAGAACATAATTAAGTTTCGCAAAAGGAAGTAGAAAAAAAGAAAAAAAAGGGCATCAATATTAGTTGCATTTCGTCTCAGGAAGCCAATATCTTCAGACAGCCTAATCTGGTAGCACAAGCGCAATTTTTGAAAACAGGCTGAAGGAACAAACTCGGTTTTAGAAAGTGCCGCTGGAAAATGGTCGAATCCTTCTATCGATCCAGTAGATATCTCACTGCTGATGCAATTCTCTATCTATATAAGAGCCAGATACGTCCAAGGATGGAGTACTGTTGCCACATATGGGCAGGAGCTGCTAGAAAAGACTTGTCCTGCCTTGATAGAGTTCAAAATAGACTTCGGGGCCTGGTGGGAGATGTCCTTTTCTCTTCGCTGCAATCTCTGTCTCACAGAAGAGATGTTGCGAGTTTGTCTCTGCTTTATCGTTATTTTCATGGAAAGTGTTCGACTGAGCTTCAATCTATGGTCCCCCCTCGCCAAACTTTCACAAGAAACACTAGACTAGCTGAAAACATTATCAATAATTTTCCCCACTCTTTATCTGTACCTAAACCTAAACGTAGATTCCATGATCAAAGCTTCTTTCTTAGAACTACACGCCGTTTTCCTGCTTTCCAGCTTTCTATAATATGGTTGTCTTCAAGTCCAACGTGAACAAGTTTCTGATGAGCCGTTTCACTTAAGTTAACAAATTTACTGAACTTCCATTACTATCGATTACTATATTGTCCTTTTGACTACTCTACACTCTTTAACCCTTATCCTTGAGTGGCCTATCGGCCTTGATAAGTGGTGACGCCTATGTAAAAAAAAAAGGAAAAAAAGTGATTCTCAACATCGGGAAAGGGAGGGAGGGGGGTCATTGGAAAAACTCAAATTTGCTTAATGATTTTCTTTATAAAGATAAAACTACTTGCTCAATTTACGTAATTTTTGGAATATGACATGAAGATTTTTTTTTTTTTACTGTTTTTTTTATATAGGGAGAATTCTGGACAAGCACACAATGTTGGAAAAAAAATGCATTTTAATTTGTCAAATTAATCATAATTTGCAATTAACTCAACTAAGTGACTAATCTCTTAGTAAGTTTCTGGCTATCACTCCTACTCTCTCTCACTGTATGCTTGTCAATCACTCCCTATAAAAGCCAAGTACGTCCAAGGATGGAGTACTGCTGCCACATCTGGGCAGGAGCTTCTAAAAACAGCCTATCCTGCCTTGACAGAGTACAAAATAGACTTCGTGGCTTAGTGGGGTATGCCCTTTTCTCTTCCCTGCAACCTCTCTCCCACAGAAGAGACGCTGCGTGCCTGTCTTTGTTTTATCGTTATTTCCATGGCAGGTACTCGTCTGAGCTCAAATCTCTCGTCCCCCCCCTCATCAATCTTTCACGAGAAACACCGGTCTGGCTGAAACTACTGTCAATAATTTTCCCCACTCTTTATCTGTGCCTAAATCCAAACATAGATTGCATGAGCAAAGCTTCTTTCTTAGAACTGCACGCCAGTGGAACTCTCTGCTGCTTGCCTGTTTCCCATCTGACTACAACTTGGACGTCTTCAAGTCCAACATAAACAAACTCTTGACAAACCGCCCCCTTAAGTAAGACACTATCAACCCTCCCCCAATACTAATGATTACTACAATACTATCTCATTAATTACTGTACACGCAATAACCCTTATCCCTGAGTGGCCTTCGGGCCTTGATAAGTGGTGACCCCCATGTAAAAAAAATCTTTTTTATCACACAAGTTGCACAATTTCAAGTAAAATACATTTTCTGATAATTTTCTTGATAACAAGTTGAGCACGTGGTATCCTCTCTCCATGAGTGAAAAATTTACTTTCATCATGACTAATGTTTGTACAAAACTTCCAAAATATCCAAGGCCTGGTTATTGAGAAAAGTGCAAATTATTTGGCTCAGCCCTTCCTTTGTTTGGGAACCAAAAACTCATATTTTGGATTCCATTTAAATTTATCAAAGAATTAAATTTATTATTCTATTTGTTTTCCATAGTCTAGCTTCATTTCCAAATCTTACAATGCGTACCTAAAATAAAACAGAAATTCCATGAACAGAGTTTCTCTCCGAAACACTACTATGAGATTGGTTCCCTGCTGACTACAATATAATCACCTTTAAGTTCAATGTCAACAATCTCTTCTTAAGCCGTCGTCTTGAGTTTAAGTAATAAAATTACTAACCTCATTTCCAAATCTTCCTCTACCTAAAATCAAACAGAACTTCCATGAACAATGTTTCTTTCCAAAAAACTTAAGCCATCCGCTTAAAGATAAGCAGGAAAACACCTGGACTTGGCTACAAAAAGGACGAGTAGAGAAACGCAACTCCCACTGACAGCCACACAGAATAATACAATCAGAACAAACTATATCAAAGTAAAAATAGACAGAACCCAGGAAAGCAGTAAATGTAGACTCTGTAGACAAGAAGACGAAACATTAAATCACATAATAAACAAACTAGCTCCAAAGGCATGCAAAACAGACACGATTGTATGAGAAAGGCAGTCTACTGAGAACTATGCAAATATCTTTAGTTCGTAGTATACAGACAAATAGTACAGCCATAAACCAGAAACATAAATAGAGATAACTCAACAATTCAAACTTGACAGATTGATGTTGTAATAACTGAATCCTGCTCTTTCCACACATCATTTCCAATCCTCTCATAGCAGTGTTCTTCATCTAACTGGAAAGTTCATTAACTCTTATCCTCGAGTGTCTTTTGGCCTTATTGGTTAAAAAAAATAATGGAGATTTTTTAAGTTGGAAGAGTTGGATTTAAGGACGTGAAATATATTTTTTTCATTGAATGTTTATCCTCTACTCCCTCCCCCACCGCCTGACGCAAAAAAAAAAAAAAAAATAGTTACGATACACCTAAATAGATTTTGAAATTGTTAGAATTTAAAAAAAAAAAATCGCTAGTTTTTTTTTTGTTTTTTTTTTGGCATGAGGTTGGAAGATTTGGTTTAAAGACGTGAAATATACTTTTTTTTTTCAGTCAATGTTTAGCCCCTACCCCTCCCATTCGGCCTCTGACAACAATTAAAAAAAAGAAAAAAGTACTTTTGATACACCTAAATAGATTTGAAATATTTTTCTTTTTTTTTTCTTCAAAATTGTTTCATGAACTGAAATCATTTCCATGTCTTTTTGTATGGTTTTATTATCGCGTTTCTGAATTAATTTAATTTTATTTTTTTAATTTTTCTTTTTTAGATGAGGATTGGTTATTCGTATTATTTGGATTCATCGGACTATTGTTCTCATCTTGAGTGTCATTTTCACTACATAAAGGCTGACGGAACGAGAGCATGTTACTCCCCCCCCTCGGTATTAAATAAAGGATTCCGTTCAAACTTCTGTACAGATTTCAGGCTTTGACAAGATACATCTGAAGAAGGTTGGAGGTTACATCGACCGAAACGTTCTGCAAATAGCTTTCACGATGAAGACAGTAGTCCAAAGAATCCAAACATGGCTTCATTGGCAAATGTGTAGTTTAGCTGCGTAAATTATTTGACAGACAAAAAATTATAAAAATTATTTATTTTTATATAAAACACATTATTACACCCAGAAGCTGAAATAAAACCCCCCAAAATTTCATTTTTATTATTTTCAACATTTTTTATTAGACTAAATGTATGACAATCAGGGCCGCCATATTGTTTTTAAAATTTGGCCTTTCTAAGGTTTGACAGATTGGCCTTTTTAAAGCCAAATTTGGCCTTTTTATGCGCTTTCATTACAAAATGGCAGCCAAAACAGTCTCAAGAGTGTTAAAAAAAGGGGGGGGGATTTGGTCTTAAAAAGTCCAATGTGTCAAACCTTAGGCTAAATTTTAAAAGCAATATGGCAGCCTTGATTGTCGTACATCTAGTCTAATAAAAAGGATGAAAAAATAATTAAATTTTTTTTTTCTAGTTTTATTTCAGCTAGCATGCTTTTTATATAAAAATAAATAGTTTTTATAATTTTTTGTCTGTCAAATAATTTACGCAGCTAAACTATACATTTGCCACTTCATTATTATTTAATTTTTTTTATTTAAACCGATCTTGCAATGAGGATGTTCGGCGATGCTGATCAGACATGTCCAGTCTCTTTAGAAAGAGGGGTTTGATCGTTTTTCTGTTTGTTTTTTAAAGGGACCTTGCAAAGGGACTGGGCATATATATTTGTGGCATGGTGTGGTGTGATGTCGTGGAGAGAAAGACGGACGAAGGGGGCGTAGCTCAGGAGACAGTGATGACCACTTTGTTAGACCGTCTCTGTTGCCCTTCTCTGACGAGAGCCGACAACATGCTGTTCTCATTTGCAAGGAGATGTTCGGCCTTGTCGAATTCGATGATCTTGCCCTGGTCTAAAACCATAACACGATGGTAGTTATTCAAATGCGTTAAATGATGCTGCAAAAGAAAAAAGAAAAATGGTTTATTTCATCTTCATCTTCTATGATATAAATCTCACCTGTCTGTTTAAATGTATGTATGTTTGTATGTCTGCCTACAACTTTCGACAGAGATGACGCATTTTCACGAGATCAGTATCATTTTGAAAATCGACGTCTTGGATGACAAATATCGAAAATATCGATCTCGTGAAAATCCGTTGTCTCTGTTAAAAGTTTTAGGTAGACATACAAACATACATACGCACACACACTAACAGAGAGATCAGATTTATAACACAGAAGTATATTGAAAAATAAAAGGGAAAGACAAAGGAAAACGGTTTATTCCATACATACATGTGTTTCGTCCTCTTCTATAATATAAATCTCACCTGTCTGTTTAAATGTATGTATGTATGTTTGTATGTATGTCTGCCTAAAACATTCGGCAGAGGCGACGCATTTTCGCGAGATCAGTATCATGTTGAAGCTCGACGTCTCAGACGACAAATATTGACAATTATTTATTTATATTTGTCGTCTGAGACATTGAGCTTCAAAATGATACTGATCTCGCGAAAATGCGTCGCCTCTGCCGAATGTTTTAGGCAGACATACATACACACTAACAGACAGGTCAGATTTATAAAATAGAAGCATTTTGAAAACAAAAAGGGGGGGGAGACAAAAAGAAAACAAATCAATCAGGTTAATAAAAGAATATTATTGAATTATTCAATGTTATAGTCAGTTGGGAAGCAGCTCCGCAGTATTATGTTCTACAGACGAGCAGTTCTAGAAAAAAAAATCTGTTTATGGAATTTTCGCTTAGATTTAAAGGAAATTGGTAACATTGTTTGGTTGTTTTACAGCATATCAACCCTTTTTTTTGGGGGGGGGTTATTTAATGCCGAATCCAGTTATTTTGGAAACAGTTTTTTAATGCTCCAAGTTTAGAGGACACAATCAAGCAAAAAATTAACAAAAAAAAACGAAAAAAAAAAACGAAATTTATCCCAAAGCAGCAAAAGTGAAACTGCCAGGACACTATATATACAAATGTAGGCAAAGTTGGGCATATTTAATTGGCTTGAAAATATAGGTTCTTTTTTGCCAATTGTCATAATATTTCAACAATAGAATAGTATTATAATCTTCAAAAAGCCTGCAAATTTTTATGTAGTTTCGTCTAGGTGACGGTCTCAAATAGAGAACCCACAAGGCAAAGATCGTCGATCGCTCCACTTCTGCTGGCAAGATGCCTCGGAGTGAATAAAATATATATATAAAAACACACATCATCTTGGATCCGTGTCTTGAAGCGTCTCTGTTACAGCAGGTTATGCCCCCCCTCTCCCCAGGACGGTTGGCGAATCCCCCAGAAGCGTCCAGCAGCAGACAGGTATGTTGTCATGTGTATATGCGTTCTATGTTTCCACACACACATGCACCCACGACCACTAAATGAGTCACGGGCCGTTAAAATAGACATTTAGGGATCTGAAGACAATAGTCCGTTTAATAAGCCGTAAAATAAAATCCTGCTCTTTCCACATATCATTTCCAATCCTCTCATAGCAGTGTTCCTCATCTAACTGGAAAGTTCATTAACTCTTATTCTCAAGTGCCTTTTGGCCTTATTGGTTAAAAAAAAATGTAAATCACTGGCGACCATGTTTGGACAGGCGGCATATGAAAGGGGCAAAACCTCAGCTTGTTCAGGTATGCTGAAAACGAATATCGCAAGGATAATTAGCACAGACACCCAAATAGTTTTCGAGATAATAATGTGTCTATTTTGAAATGTAAATCACTGGCGACCATGTTTGAACAGGCGGCATAAGAAAGGGGCCAACCCCCAGTTTGTTCAGGTACGCTGAAAACGAATATCGCAATGAACATTAGCAGAGAAGAATAGTTTTGGAGCTAGTTTTATACATGCGTGTATTTTGAAATGTAAACAGTGGCGACCATGTTTGAACAGGATGCATATGAAAGGGGCCAACCCTCAGTTTGTTCAGGTATGCTGAAAACGAATATCGCAAGGAAAATTAGCACAGACAGACAGACTACTAGTTTTGAGCTAGTTTTATTAATGCGTGTATTTTGAAATGTAAATCACTGGCACCCATGTTTGAAAAGGCGGCCAACCCTCAGTTTGTTCAGGTATGCTGAAAACGAATATCGCAGCAGAACTTAAAACACTTGTTCAGGTAGGTAGAAGAGTAACTTATCTTACCTTTGGTAACATTTATATATTATATATTTGTTTTGTATTTTTTTTTTTTAACTTTTACGCTTTGTCGTCTTAACTCGGAAGGATGAACCTTAGAATTTCCACAGGTCTCATTAGTTAAAATGAATTATTTCGCAGTTCAAATTGGCGTGAAATAAACAAATCTGACTGACACAGGATTTGCCATTTCCGGTTGTCGCCGCCGACAACGCTCTTATATTTACAATCGAAAGCGTCGCCAATCGCTGTGTCTGTGTGTGTAGGAGTGGGGGCAAAGTTGTAACATTCAATAAAATCAACAGCTTTAATTTCTATGAATCGTCATTCGCGTATCGGTGCGAAGTCGACTGTCGGCGTTCTTGTCTCGTTGAAGGGGAAGTAAGTTTTTTTAACACAGTTGAGTTGGAAATGGATTTCTGCACGTACATGGCTGGACGATAAGAATAACAATACAAATAAAAACAATAATTATTATCTTCAAGTCTCTTCTTAAAGGGGCATTCGGCTACAAAGTTACAACTAGCTAATCGACACTCGACACTGTCAATGAGTTATGCGAAACAGACGGACTGTTCCGCTGTATCAAAGTTATTAAGTGTGGTTAGACTGAAACTCATCAAAGCCAGTAATCTAAGTTTCAACTAGCTAATAGACATTCGGCACTTTCAATGAGTTATGCGATCACCGCCACTTGTCCAAAAACGGACGGTTCCGCTGTATCACAGTTATAAAGGGTGGTTAGAGTGTAACTCATCAGAGCCAGTAACCTAACTTACAACTAGCTAGTCGACATTCGACACTGTCATTGAGTTATGCGATACACTGCTAATTGTCCAGAGACGGACTGTTTTACTGTATCACAGTTGTAAAGGGTGGTTAGACTAAAACTCATAAGAGCCAGTAATCTAATTTACAACTAGCTTATCGACAGTAGACACTTTCAGTGAGTTTACGTGCGTGCGCGCGTGTGTGTGCTTCGTTAACATTCGGACTGTCGATTTTAAAATCGTTCGGGTATGCTGAAAACGAATATCGCAAGGACAATTAGCAGAGACAAATAGTTTTGGAGCTAGTTTTATTAAGTCGTGTATTTTGAAATGCAAATCACTGGCGAGCATGTTTGAACAGGTGGTATATGAAAGGGGCCAACTCTCAGTTTGTTCAGGTATGCTGAAAACGAATATCGCAAAGAAAATTAGCACAGGCACAGACTACTAGTTTTGGAACTAGTTTTATTAACGCGCGTATTTTGTAAATGTACATCACTGGCGAGCATGTTTGAACAGGATGCATATGAAAGGGGCCAACCCTCAGTTTGTTCAGGTATGCTGAAAACGAATATCGCAAGGAAAATTAGCAGACAGACGAATAGTTTTGGAGATATTAATGCGTGTATTTTGAAATGTAAATCACTGGCGACCATGTTTGAGCAGGCGGCATATGAAACGGGCCAACCCTCAGTTTGTTAAGGTATGCTGAAAACGAATATCGTAAGGAAAATTAGCACAGACGGACAAATAGTTTTCTAGATATTAATGCGTGTATTTTGAAATGTAAATCCCTGGTGACCATGTTTGAACAGGCGGCAGATGAAAGGGGCAAACCCTCAGTTTGTTCAGGTATGCTGAAAACGAATATCGCAAGGAAAATTAGCACAGACAAATAGATTTTGGGCTAATATTAGTCAATGCGTGTATTTTTAAAT
Organism: Euprymna scolopes; assembly: GCF_053919585.1. Taxonomy (NCBI): domain Eukaryota; kingdom Metazoa; phylum Mollusca; class Cephalopoda; order Sepiida; family Sepiolidae; genus Euprymna; species Euprymna scolopes. The sequence continues at coordinate 16,920,738 of NC_136527.1, read as the reverse complement.
GTGGATCACTGGCGACCATGTTTGAACAGGCGGCATATGAAAGGGGCCAAACCTCAGTTTTTTCAGGTATGCTGAAAACGAATATCGCAAGGAAAATTAGCACAGACACAGACTACTAGTTTTTGAACTAGTTTTATTAACGCGTGTATTTTGTAAATGTACATCACTGGCGACCATATTGGAACAGGCGACATATGAACGGGGCCAACCATCAGTTTGTTCAGGTATGCTGAAAACGAATATCGCAAGGAAAATTAGCACAGACAATTAGTTTTGGAGCTAGTTTTATTATTGCGTGTGTTTTGAAATGTAAATCACTGGCGACTATGTTTGAAACGTTTGAACAGGCAGCGTATGTAAGGGGCCAACCCTCAATTTGGCTCGAGTATGCTGAAAACGAATATCGCAGCAGAACTTAAAACACTTGGTTAGGTAGGTAGAAGAGTAACTTATCTTGCCTTTGGTAACATTTACATATTATATATTTGTTTTGTATTTTTTTTTCAACTTTTACGCTTTGTTGTCTTAACTCGGAAGGATTAACCTTAGAATTTCCACAGGTCTCATTAGTTAAAACGAATTATTTCGCAGTTAAAATTGGCGTGAAATAAACAAATCTGACTGACACAGGGTTTGCCATTTCCGGTTGTCGCCGCCGACAACGCTCTTATATTTACAATCGAAAACGTCGCCAAGTTCGTTCGTCGCTGTGTCTGTGTGTGTAGGAGTGGGGGCAAAGTTGTAACATTCAATACATAAAATCAACAGCTTTAATTTCTATGAATCGTCATTCGCGTATCGGTGCGAAGTCGAGTGTCGGCGTTTTTCTCTCGGTGAAGGAGAAGTAAGTTTATAACACAGTTGAGTTGGAAATGGATTTCTGCACGTGCATGGCTGGACGATAAGAATAACAATACAAATAACAACAATATTATCTTCAAGTCTCTGTTTAAAGGGGCTTTTAAGGCTACGAAGTTACAACTAGCTAATCGACACTCGACACTGTCAATGAGTTATGCGAAACAGACGGACTGTTCCGCTGTATCAAAGTTATTAAGTGTGGTTAGACTGAAACTCATCAAAGCCAGTAATCTAAGTTTCAACTAGCTAATAGACATTCGGCACTTTCAATGAGTTATGCGATCACCGCCACTTGTCCAAAAAACGGACTGTTCCGCTGTATCACAGTTATTAAGGGTGGCTAGAGTGTAACTCATCAGAGCCAGTAACCTAACTTACAACTAGCTAGTCAACATTCGACGCTGTCATTGTGATACACTGCTAATTGTCCAGAGACGGACTGTTCTACTGTATCACAGTTGTAAAGGGTGGTTAGACTAAAACTCATAAGAGTCAGTAATCTAATTTACAACTAGCTTATCGACAGTGGATACTTTCACTGAGTTTACGCGTGTGTGTGTGTTTTGTGTGTGTGTGTGTGTGTTTTGTGTGTGTGTGTGTGTGTGTGTGTGTCTTTTGTGTGTGTGCTTCGTTAACATTCAGACTGTCCATTTTAAAATCGTCCGGGTATGCTGAAAACGAATATCGTAAGGAAAATTAGCACAGACGGACAAATAGTTTTCTAGATATTAATGCGTGTATTTTGAAATGTAAATCCCTGGTGACCATGTTTGAACAGGCGGCAGATGAAAGGGGCAAACCCTCAGTTTGTTCAGGTATGCTGAAAACGAATATCGCAAGGAAAATTAGCACAGACAAATAGATTTTGGGCTAATATTAGTCAATGCGTGTATTTTTAAATGTGGATCACTGGCGACCATGTTTGAACAGGCGGCATATGAAAGGGGGAACCCCTCAGTTTGTTCAGGTATGCTGAAAACGAATATCGCAAGGAAAATTAGCACAAACACAGTACTAGTTTTGGAACTAGTTTTATTAATGCGTGTATTTTGAAATGTAAGTCCCTGGCGAGCATGTTTGAACAGGCGGCATATGAAAGGGGCCAACCCTCAGTTTGTTCAGGTATGCTGAAAACGAATATCGCAAGGAAAATTAGCACAGACACAGACTACTAGTTTTTGAACTAGTTTTATTAACGCGTGTATTTTGTAAATGTACATCACTGGCGACCATGTTTGAACAGGCGACATATGAACGGGGCCAACCATCAGTTTGTTCAGGTATGCTGAAAACGAATATCGCAAGGAAAATTAGCACAGACAATTAGTTTTGGAGCTAGTTTTATTAATGCGTGTATTTTGAAATGTGAATCACTGGCGACCATGTTTGAACAGGCGGCATATGAAAGGGGCCAACCCTCAGTGTGTTCAGGTATGTTTAAAAGGAATATCGCAAGGAAAATTAGTACAGACTGACTATAGATTCACCATCAAAGTATTGAAATATTTTTTTTTATTTTATAAAGGAATCACTACTTATCAAGCCCCAGAGGCCACTCGAGGATAAGGGTTAAAGTGTGTACAATGTCAATGGGACAATATCATAGTAATCGTTAGAAGTGTCAATATGGTAAATTGGATTACTTAAGAGGAACGGCTCATCAAGAACTTGTTTGCATTGGACTTGAAGACGACGAAATAAAAATATAAAGTTGAAAGAACTAGGGGAAAATATCATTTTAGCGATGCCTTTCAAATCGTAAACTGCCGGTTTACATTTTTTTACATTTAAAAAGTGTAAACAAAAAAAAAGCAAACCTTTAGAATCCTAAAAAGGTCACCCGGGAGCATTTTTGCAACATGAAAAATATACAAACCAAAATAAAGAGAGGAATAAACCTACTCAAAAATATGGATTATTACATCGCCTAAAAAAAAGAAGAATCGGGGCCTCCAATAATACGATAATTTGGTGGGGAAGTAAATTGTTTTCTTTTTTCTAACTTGGTTTTAAAAAGTTTTTATTGCTAACATTTATTTTCATAAACTCTAACCACACCTCACAACCCTAATCCGGCCGGTCGGGAAAAAAGTTTTTATTTTTTTAAATTTTGGTGAAACACACGCACACGCACGCACACATAAGCATATCGCTTGTCACCAAGCTAAAGAAGAGAGAGAAAGTGGGGGAAGGAGAGAAGGGATCGTGTTCTCTGCACTGCAAGTGCCGGGGTCAAACAGAAGTCAAATGAAATCGATTAAAAATGACTCCACAAAGTTGTGTCTGAACTTTTTATTCTATGAAACTTAAGATTAATAAAACGAAATAATCGTGACCCGTGGAAATTCCACGGCGAATATTTCGCATTCAATAAGAACAAAACGAAAAAGTAGTGAACAAATAAATATATTAGAAAATGAATGTTACCAAAGGCAAGATAAGTTACCCTTCTACCTACCTAGATCACATTTTTGTTGTTTTAACTTATTTTAAAACGTTTATTTAACACAAACAAAAGTAGCGCACAGTTTTAAGTTAGAACAATAAAGAAGTGTCTGACATTTTACAGACATCTTGTGAGAGTCGAGAATCGCTCCAAACTCGAAAATTAAGCAAAATACTGGTAGCAACACATCCAATAAATGTCAGCAAACGTTCGAACATGTTTTCTTTTTCACATAAGCGAAACTCTTATCAGAGCAAAAGCGAAAATGAGGAGCAAACACAGATGAAGAAGTCGGTTTTTATCGTGGAGCACAAAAACAAAAACAAAAAGAGTCTCTAATCTAATAGGCCCCGTCAATCTCCAAAGTCTGTCCCATCGCCTCAGTGTTGCATCCCTGTTTACAAGTACTTTAATGGGATGTGCTCTGATGAACATATAGCACTTATGCTGGTGCCCGGAAAACTCGTCCCGGGAAAACTCGTCTCCGGAAAAACCATAACCGGAAAACTCGTACCGTTCAGTTTGTTCAGGTATGCTGAAAACGAATATCGCAAGAAAAATTAGCACAGACAAATAGTTTTAGAGATAATTTTATTAATGCGTGTATTGTGAAATGTAAATCACTGGCGACCATGTTTGAACAGGGGCACATTAAAGAGGCAAACCGTCAGTTTGTTCAGGTATGCTGAAAACGAATATCGCAAGGAAAATTAGCAGTAATTAATACGTGTATTTTGAAATGTAAATCACTTTAATAAGAAAAAGGGTACTTTTCCAGTTTACGGTCCATGTTGAATTAGTAAATTTGTATTTAAGAAAGCCATTCTTAATATAGGGAGGGACATGTTAACTATTCTGTACCTCTAATCAATGTATCAATAATTTAATAAGCAAAAGACATAGTAAAAATTGAATTTAACTTGAAAATTTTATCCAAAAATACCGCAGAAGTTTTCTTTGATATTTTTTTACAAGCTGCCCCAGCGTAACACTTCCAATCTTTCCATAATAAGAACGGCTTTCTGAAAAAACAACAACAAAACACAAACAAAAAAACAACAACCTTGAAAGCCGTTCTTAACATGGAGAGATTTGTAGGGGGTATTCAGAAAGTCGTTCTTAAAATGGGGAGGTTTGGGTGTTTATACTACGCTGGGGTATGTCGTAAAATAACCTTTCTTTTTTTACTGTTCCGTACTTTCACCTAACAATTTAATAAATAAATAAACTTGGGAAATTGAAACACTCGCCGAAAGTTATATTACTGAAGAAGTTTGATATCAGGAATAGAATCTGACCAAACACCGTTTGTTGCTAACCTCTCTCTCTCTCTCTCTCTCTCTCTCTCTCTTTGGCTTCTCCGTGCCCCTGCCACTAAGTATGTGTATATATATACTTATATACTTATATATATATATATATATATATATATATATATGTATATATATATATATATAGATATATATATATATATAGACAGAGAGAGACAGAGAGAGAGACAGAGACAGAGAGAGAGAGAGAGAGAGAGAGAAAGAGAGAGAATATGTGCTTCCACATCAAAGAGGGGCAGGAGCATAAACAGAGACAGAAGCACACACAAACACACACATACATACGCACTTTCATAAACACACACACACACACACTCGCATAAACACACACATACATACACGAACACACACGTACACACAAATACACAAACACAAATCAACTTTCCGTTAAAAGCTGTCATGAGGTGGCAGGGGTGGGTGTCATAAGTGTCAATCGAATTTGAAAGTTTGTTAACGAAATGGATTTATTTCAACTTCGTTTGACACGTGCCAATTCTCCTGCCCTTCACCCCCCCCCCTACCTGCCTCTCTCTTTACCTTAGTAAAGACTTTTAGGTTGGGGTGTTTATGCTACACTGGGGTAGGTCGTAAAAATAAAGTTTTTTTTTTTGTTATTAAATTGTAATTTTTTAAGAAATCATTTCCTTAAAAGTTAAGAAAGCCATTCTTAATGTAGAGAGGGGCATGTTAACTATTCTGTACTTTCATCCAATAATTTAATAAGCAAAAGATAGGATAAAATTGAATTTAACTTGAAAGTTTTATCCCAAAATATCGCAGACGTTTTCTTTGATATTTTTTATTTTACAAGCTGCCCCAGCGTAGTATTAACACCTCCAATCTCTCCATGATAAGAACGGCTTTCTGAAAAAAAAAATCCCAAGAAAGCCGTTCTTAACATGGAGAGATTGGAGGGGGTATTCCGGAAGTCGTTCTTAAAATGGGGAGAGGAGGGCGTTTTGTAACTATTCCATACTTTAACCTAACGATTTAATAAAAAACATCGGGTTTGTATTACTGTACACATAGATTCGAAAAAGTTGTCAAAAAACAAATATATAACAAATAAATGTTATCAAAGGCAAGATAAATTACTGTTCTACCAAACTGGATATAATTTTCGTGTTTTTATTCAATTTAACATGTTTATTCAGCTCGAAAAGCATACAGTGTTTACCGATGTATTGGAAAATTCAACATGGCGGCCGACTCTCTCTTTAACACGGTAAGTTCGGAAAAAGGTGTAATAAATAATGAACTCGACAAAATACTGTTAGAAATTCGCTCAATATATGTTACCGTGACATAACTTGACATATATTCGGTGGTTTTTTAATAGTATTTTGTCTAGTTTATTATTTATAACACTTTTTCCCGAACTTACCGTGTTAAAGAGAGAGTTGGCCGCCATTTTGAATTTTCCAATACATCGGTAAACACTGCATGCTTTTCGAGCTGAATAAACATGTTAAACTGAATAAAAACACGAAAATTATATCCAGTTTGGTAGAGAAGTAATTTATCTTGCCTTTGATAACATTTATTTGTTATATATTTGTTTTTTTTTGACAACTTTTTCGAATCTATGTGTACAGTAATACAAACCCAAAACATCAAATGTTAAATAAAAATAAATAAAAACAAGATAAAACGAATAAAAATAAAAATAAGAAACATAAAATCAAATAAAAAACGATCAATGTATAGTATCTGTTAACGAAAATATATTTTTTAATTATTAGCAAATAATTCAAAGTGTAGTATCTGTTTTATTCTATCGCAGTATATAAAAAAAAAAAGAGACGCAGGAGAAATCGTTTTTATTTTCATTCCAATTCAAAATACTCCATTTTGGAAAGTTGGGTTTTCTTCACATTAAAATAAAAAACAAACATTAAAGTTTCAAATCATTATGGCTCCTTTGTACTCGTCAACGAAAGACATAAAGCAGGAACGATGACGACGTGCGAATGGAAACAGTAAAGGATGTCATCCCCACCGCCACCGCCGACGGCGTCAACAGCACGTCTGTTTCTCTGACCCTTTAAAATAATTCGTTTTAACTAAGGGGACCCGCGGAAATTCCACGGCGAATATTACGCAGCAGTTAAAGACAACAAAACGAAAACGTGGCCATCAAAGAAATATATAACAAATAAATGTTAGCAAGGGTAACTTACTCTTCTACCTACCTAGTTAAGTTTTTTGTTGTGTCATCTGATTTCAACAGTTTATTTACTTTGTAATAAAATTAGTGTCGAATCTTAAGTTGGAACAAGAAAAAAAAAACGCCTGACAGTCATATGGTGTGCTCGATCATAGCTGAAAACTCGAAAGTCAAGCAAAATACGGTTAGAAAATCACCTGATAAATGTCACGATAACTTTTATAGAATACGTTTCTAACATAATTTTGTTTTATTGTCTATTTTTGACCGATTATCGAGACTCCAAGTATGTAAGAGTCACAAAAAGGCGGGACTGCTTAACTGCATCGTCATCACTTCCAATCCACTCATGTCGAACGCACGTGAGAAGTAAAATAGATGGCCCATCAAGCCAGAAATAAATTAATGACAGTTTAAAGGCTTCAAAATCACTTTCGAATTCAATATCAACTGTCGCATTAACACGCATCTTAGATTTCCGAAATCTCGTCCCAATAGTGTAGAAGCGCCCATTTCAACCTAATAACATGGATTTCAATTTGATAAAACAACTATCTAATAAAAAAAATGTAATAATTTTTATAAAAATACAGAAAAAAGAACAGTTACTACGTTTTATATATATATATATATATATATATATATATATATATATATATATGATTAGTTTTTTTGGAAAAAGAATTCCAGCAGAGTGCTCAATTAAAAGGAAAATCCAAATTTTAAGAGCGTACTTATATTTTGTGTACAGAAAGTTGTTAGTTGAGACAGGTCATTGGTACCGTCGGTTTCAAGCCCGATAATAAGGCCCGTTTAAGGTATCCTTATCGAGCTCTCTTCAGCCAATATTCGTGAGACGAATATTGGCTGAAGAGAGCTCGATAAGGATACCTTAAACGGGCCTTATTATCGGGCTTGAAACCGACGGTACCAATGACCTGTCTCAACTAACAACTTTCTGTACACAATATATATATATATATATATATATATATATATATATTATTTTTAAATTTTATATAACTTTTCAAAGTTTCGGGTGCTAACCTCTCTCTCTTCCTCTCTCTCTCTCTTTCTCTCTCTCTCTCTCTCTCTCGCTCTCGCGCGTGCTTCTCCGTGTCATTATATATAGACAGAGAGAGGGGGAAAAGGGGGGTGAGACCGAAAGAGACAGAGAATGTGTCTACTCTCTCCTCCACATGCTGCAACGCCAACGACGCACACACCCACATACACACACACTTGCATAAACACACACATACACAGACACACACAACGTCCACATTCACTCTTCAAACTAAACAAGTTTAAATCAACCAATGAAAAGACAGCTACGTAAGACAACCTCCATAAAAGGTAAAAAGGTTGTGTCGTCGACTGCAAACTGTTTGAATTTTCCCGGAAAAAGTTAACGGTTTTCACGCCGATGGTGAAATATAAAAGAGCCCCAAAACGGGCTGTAAATTCAGTTTGACCAGCGTGGCAGCGAGAAGAGTTCCATGAGAATAGATGACCAGCCAGACGACCCAGCTAAGCCGCCGCCCTGCCGCTGTTTTAATTCTGCCTATTTCTCTGATGTCAAAAAAATTTAAGGTATTTATATTTTCCTCATTTCAAAGTAGACGACGCATTTATTTAAGGTGTGTAAACTGCACAAGTGCTCAAATGAACGTTGTTAGTATGCGCACAGTTCATAAACACGTCGAATTTCTTTTCAAATTTCAACAATTGTGTAGTATAAACGATTTTCACGTTTAACGTCTTTTTATATATTATTTTATATTTTTTTTATACAAAATACTGTTAGAAACCCAGCCAATAAATATTACCGTGACAATTGTGCAGTTTATAAACCGTGCGTGCTGTTCCTGGATAAAATATTTTTAATTTAAATCTAAATTAACGTCTTTTTATTGAATTTGTTAGGTGAAAGTATATATATAATATTATTTAAGGGCGGTCAGTAAACTGTATAATTACCGTGACAATTGTGCAGTTTATAAACCGTGCTGTTCTTGGATAAAATATTTTTAATTTAAATCTAAATTAATGTCTTGTTATTGAATTTGTTAGGTGAAAGTATACATATAATATTATTTAAGGGCGGTCAATAAACTCTAGAATTACCGTGACAATTGTGCAGTTTATAAACCGTGCTGTTCCTGGATAAAATATTTTTAATTTAAATCTAAATTAACGTCTTGTTATTGAATTTGTTAGGTGAAAGTATACATATAATATTATTTAAGGGCGGTCAATAAACTCTAGAATTACCGTGACAATTGTGCAGTTTATAAACCGTGCTGTTCCTGGATAAAATATTTTTAATTTAAATCTAAATTAACGTCTTTTTATTGAATTTGTTAGGTGAAAGCATGCATATAATATTATTTAAGGGCGGTCGATAAACTCTAGAATTACCGTGACAATTGTGCAGTTTATAAACCGTGCTGTTTGTTCTGGGATAAAATATTTTTAATTTAAATTTAAATTAACGTCTTTTTATTGAATTTGTTAGGTGAAAGTATATATATAATATTATTTAAGGGCGGTCAGTAAACTCTAGAATTACCGTGACAATTGTGCAGTTTATAAACCGTGCTGTTCTTGGATAAAATATTTTTAATTTAAATCTAAATTAACGTCTTGTGATTGAATTTGTTAGGTGAAAGTATACATATAATATTATTTAAGGGCGGTCAATAAACTGTAGAATTACCGTGAGAATTGTGCAGTTTATAAACCGTGGTGTTCTTGGATAAAATATTTTTAATTTAAATCTAAATTAACGTCTTTTGATTTAATTTGTTAGATGAAAGTATACATATAATATTATTTAAGGGCGGTCAATAAACTGTAGAATTACCGTGACAATTGTGCAGTTCATAGACCGTTCTGTTCTTGGATAAAATATTTTAAATTTAAATCTAAATTAACGTCTTTTTATTGAATTTGTTAGATGAAAGTATACATATAATTTTATTTAAGGGCGGTCAATAAACTCTAGAATTACCGTAACAATTGTGCAGTTTATAAACCGTGCTGTTCCTGGATAAAATATTTTTAATTTAAATCTAAATTAACGTCTTGTAATTGAATTTGTATTATTTAAGGGCGGTCAGTAAACTCTAGAATTACCGTTACAATTGTGCAGTTTATAGACCGTGCTGTTCTTGGATAAAATATTTTAATTTAAATCTTAATTAACGTCTTTTGATTTAATTTGTTAGATGAAAGTATATATATAATATTATTTAAGGGCGGTCAATAAACTGTAGAATTTACGTGACAATTGTGCAGTTTATAGGCCGTTCTTTTCTTGGATAAAATTCTGGATGTGAATTTTCCCCCCTAAAGTCCAACCCTATCCTCACCGTGGTAGGGGGGTGTAACGTTGTAGTTTAACAGCTACACGGCTAAATGGGCTCTGGCAAAAAAAAAATAAAATCCAGAAAATGTCGGCATTAGTTTGTTGCGTCCGTCATCTGGTCGTCTTTTTATACGCTTGCATGTGGCGAGCAAAAAGGCGTGAAGGGGGCAGGCTGAAAGGAGAACAATACCCGAAAGATGTAAACCGAACGAAAGAGAAAAATGGGCCTCCCTGCAAGGCCCCGTGCTCTCCCCAGCCTGCTCCCAGTTTCCCCGACTTTGCATGCAACTGGTTTTGAGCTTTTGGAAAGCTCTTTTCTCAGTGTCGGGGTGTTGACTCCACTTCCAAGTTAACAAATAGCTGCAAGTCTGGGTACGGTCCGATTGGTTCCGAAGCTCTTCCGCTGTGAGGTGCGCTTTCGAATCTCCCGAAGGGGGCTACCCTCTAAGCAGGCGACACGTGCTCGTGTTACTATGTAATGCAGGCTTGCCTCGACTCGACTAAGGACGACTAGAGTTCGACTAGATTGTGTGCTCACAAGCCGCTTTAAGGCCGCTTTTATTATTCCTACTGTCTACGAACTGCGAAACAGTATGGTAGTGCAATTATATATGACCGTCCTCCGATACGAAATGGTAGTGCAATTATATATGACGGTCCTCCGATATGATAGTAGGAATGCCAGTTTTGTGAGCGATCATCGCCGTCTTATGAACACAAACTAGTGGTATCTTTACGAATCCTGTTGGGTAGAGAGAACACCTCTGTTTTCTGCTCTGCCTGTTATTCTGAGTAGAAACCGCTTTTTAGTAGATGTTCGCAGCAAAGCTTGTTTTTATATAGTGCCCCTCCTTTCGGGAGTTCATCACCTCGCTGCCCAGACGAGAGCTTTTCCCGGTGGAACCGCTTTTTTTATATTTTACTTTAAAGTTTAATAGCGAACGAACAGTCACCAGCAAGTGGTCTGCACCGACAGGAAGATGAGTATAGTATCACCTTTTCTTCTTTCTATTTCGATTTCAGTCTTTGTGATTTGAACATTTAATTTAACTGTTTCCATTGTTCCAGCTTTCACACAGCAGTAGATTATCAACACTATAAATATCACCTCTTTTTTATAGATTGTAACAAGCAACAAAACCTAGCAGCATCACCGTTCCTGTCTGCCACATGTCTTGTGCAGTTTGAATCAAGTATTTCTTTCTTTGCGTTCAAGCACATCTGGGTAAAATCAAACTGTGTATGATGTATGTCTATCTGTTTCTTCCAACATTAGAATCTCAAAGTCTTGGCAGCAATCATTGTCATAGAAGTAGAGTAAGTATTCTTTTTCTTTCCTTCTGTGTGTATATCTTTGTAATTTCAGGTACTCCTCTTGATCATGATGGAATTCTACTATCAGCTATTGTGAGAATTATGTGGATTGGAAAAAACAACCGAATCCAGCAGTATCAGCTATCCTAGCTGCCACATGTTTCCTGTAGTTACAGAAGTCCTCAAGTAAGTGTTTCTTTCTTTGTGTACATGCACATCTGGGTACAATCAAATTCTAAACTATTAGCTTTATTTAAATGAATTCAGTTCTGCTTGTATTTCTTCTCATCAGCTAACTTATGCAACTACAAAACAAAAAGTAGTACATGGGTGTTTGATCATAGCCAGAAAGTTAAATATATCATTAAAAAAAAATCCATTAGTTATGTTTATTATATAAATCAAAAAAAGATTTTAAATAATTAAAAGAAAAAAAATCATCACAGTAAAAATTATATATATGTAACAAAGAACACAAACAAACATGAAATTGCCATGAGTTTCAGCAAGAACCAGAAAAGAGAAAATGTGGAGATAACACCCGGGAAGTAACAGGCAAGAATTTTCTTTATTTCTTTTATTTTTTGTCTCGAATAGCACATAGACTTTTCATGTATCAATTAAAAAAAAAATAACCCAAGTCAGACAATTGATAGAAAAACTAAGCATTAAAGTTCAATTAAGCATTAGAAAAATAACTTCTAATAATTATGTGATCTATATACAAATTGTCTCCCTTGAATATATATATATATATTTTTTAATTGAAATAAATATATAGATATATATTTATTTAATTAAAAAATAGCTTCTAATAATTGTGATCTATATACAAATTGTCTCACTTGATTATATATATATATATATATATATATATATATATATATATATATATATTACTAGCATGGGTTCCCGGCGTAGTTTGGCGGTGTATGCTGCCCCCCTCCCCCAACCAAAAAAAAGCAAAAAACCGGTTAATTTTTTAAAATTTGACCCCTATTATGAACCCTTAAAATTTATTGTTTTGGGCTCAAATCAAGATATTAAGTTAGATCCATGTCCAAGGATACTATATCAAAAATTTCGAGTGTTTAGACCCATAATTGTCGGAGGAGATTTGTAGAGTTCTCAAAGGCTAAATCATTGAACTTTGGCCCCTTAATCGCCAAATTTCTGTCCAAATACCAATCGCATAGATTTTCCAAAATCTCAGTACTCTGTATATCAAATGTTGAATCTGTAGACTAAAATTGACAGAGTTATTGCTTAGGGAAATGTACACACAGACAGACATTTTCACTTCTATGGATAGATAGATAGATAGATATATAATGAGAGACAGAAAGATAAATATATACAATGATTAATGAATTATTAGAAATAGTTGTTAAATTTTTGGAAATATGTATGGCAATTTAGATGGCAAGACATACTGCTAGTGTTCAATGCATTAGTAGAGCTAACTGTTAAGATTTAAAATACATACATAGAAATTCAAATGACAGGACTTATATGTAGAGTGCTCAATACATCAGTAGAGCAAGTTAATAAGTTAAAAAATGCATACGTCAATTTAGATGACCACACTTTTTTGTATTCTTGTTTGAATATGACATAATACAAATTTTAATAATTTTATTCAAAATGTTATGGATTCTCAATGAAAAATCTAATATGTCAATATGGCTCTATGTATGATAAAGCATTGGCATATAATTTTCTTTCAATAACATAAACGTTTGATAATATCAGCTCTGTCTAGTTTTGAGCACTTATTTAAAGTGTAATTATTAAGTAAAAATCTAAATAAAATGTCTTTATTGCTCTATGTCTTATTGAGCACTCTTATATAACTATGGTTAAATCTTAATGTTTATTTATCCTGTAACAAAATAAACGTTTTATAATAGCAGCTCTGTCTAGTTTTGAGCACTTATTTAAAGTGTAATTAATAAGTAAAAATCTAAATAAAATGTCTTTATTGCTCTATGTCTTATTGAGCACTCTTATATAACTATGGTTAAATCTTAATGTTTATTTATCCTGTAACAAAATAAACGTTTTATAATAGCAGCTCTGTCTAGTTTTGAGCACTTATTTAAAGTGTAATTATTAAGTAAAAATCTAAATAAAATGTCTTTATTGCTCTATGTCTTATTGAGCACTCTTATATAACTATGGTTAAATCTTAATGTTTATTTATCCTGTAACAAAATAAACGTTTTATAATAGCAGCTCTGTCTAGTTTTGAGCACTTATTTAAAGTGTAATTATTAAGTAAAAATCTAAATAAAATGTCTTTATTGCTCTATGTCTTATTGAGCACTCTTATATAACTATGGTTAAATCTTAATGTTTATTTATCCTGTAACAAAATAAACGTTTTATAATAGCAGCTCTGTCTAGTTTTGAGCACTTATTTAAAGTGTAATTATTAAGTAAAAATCTAAATAAAATGTCTTTATTGCTCTATGTCTTATTGAGCACTCTTATATAACTATGGTTAAATCTTAATGTTTATTTATCCTGTAACAAAATAAACGTTTTATAATAGCAGCTCTGTCTAGTTTTGAGCACTTATTTAAAGTGTAATTATTAAGTAAAAATCTAAATAAAATGTCTTTATTGCTCTATGTCTTATTGAGCACTCTTATATAACTATGGTTAAATCTTAATGTTTATTTATCCTGTAACAAAATAAACGTTTTATAATAGCAGCTCTGTCTAGTTTTGAGCACTTATTTAAAGTGTAATTATTAAGTAAAAATCTAAATAAAATGTCTTTATTGCTCTATGTCTTATTGAGCACTCTTATATAACTATGGTTAAATCTTAATGTTTATTTATCCTGTAACAAAATAAACGTTTTATAATAGCAGCTCTGTCTAGTTTTGAGCACTTATTTAAAGTGTAATTATTAAGTAAAAATCTAAATAAAATGTCTTTATTGCTCTATGTCTTATTGAGCACTCTTATATAACTATGGTTAAATCTTAATGTTTATTTATCCTGTAACAAAATAAACGTTTTATAATAGCAGCTCTGTCTAGTTTTGAGCACTTATTTAAAGTGTAATTATTAAGTAAAAATCTAAATAAAATGTCTTTATTGCTCTATGTCTTATTGAGCACTCTTATATAACTATGGTTAAATCTTAATGTTTATTTATCCTGTAACAAAATAAACGTTTTATAATATCAGCTCTGTCATGTTTTGAGCACTTTTGAAAGTGTAATTATTAAGTAAAAATCTAAATAAAATGTCTTTATTGCTCTATGTCTTATTGAGCACTCTTATATAACGCTCGTTTGTAGATATTTGAATAAAAGTAACCTGTAATAATATCAGCTCTTTTTTCGAAGCTTTGTATTTAGTTTTGAAAACATTTGTCATTTATAGCAGTGAAATTTCCTTTAAGAGTGCTCAATGTATGAGTTCATCTTGGGAGTTATTTGAAAAATATAAATTTCTGTTATGCAATCAAAAATTTTCTTTGAGACTGCAAAATAGATAAGTACAGCTCTGTAGTGAGTTTTAAAAGTGTGTATTACGAGTATGCTGGAAAAGTAATTACCAGAGTGCTTAATACTGTGGTAGAGTTCTGTGGAAAGATTTGAAAGAATTTTTCTCATTTATGCTCGACAGATTTACTTTGAGTAAAGCTCTTTCGTACGTTTAAACAATATATATATATATATGTCAATGATGTTTGCATGCGCTCCATAGTTTAATATAGCTGTGTAGTAAATTTAAAAATTGCTTTGTTTAATTATGTAAGACGATTTTACTTTAAGAGTGCTCAATGCATTTATAGAGCTTTGTAGTAAGATTTGGAAACATTTTGGCAATTATTTTAGACAAATCTACTTCCAGAGTGCTCAATATATTAGTAGAGCTAAATAAAACATTTGAGAAACAGATATGGCATTTCAACTGCTTAAATTTATTTTGACAGAGTTCAATACATAAGTAGAGCTAAATATAGACTTTCAAAAAACATGTATGGCAATTCAGCTACACGAATATACTTTGAGAGTGCTCAATACATTAGTAGACGAAAGCATAAAATTCAGAAAGCATGAAGAGCTCTGCAGTATGTTTTGAAAACCTAAAGGCATAGATATACTGTAAGTTTATAAAATATATATATGACAAGTATTTGAAACAAGTTTCCTATTTGAGTGCCTAATATATTTGAGAGCTCTATGGTAACTTTAAAAAACATATTTCAAAATTATGTTAGACAAATTGTCTTTGAGAGTGCTCATTTCTAAGTAGACTTCTGTAGAAAATTTTTGAGACATGTTCAGCAATTTAAGTTCATATCAGTTAATAAATAGAGCTATATAGTGAGTTTTTCAAATTTATATGGACTTATCCTAGTTAACTCGTGTAGCTGTGCAATACATAAGTAGAGTTCTGCGTTAGTTTTGGGGTATGGTTCTCACTTTATTAGGGCAATTACTTGGACACATTATACTCTGGACAGATCCCTTGAGGACAACCAAAGGTACCGTTTTTTTCCACTCTGCTGAATAAGACTCATCCGTCTTGGTTCACTCTTGGGACATTAAAACAAAAACGGTGAAGAATTAAAAAAAAAGAATGCAAAAATGTAAATGTCTTTGCAAGTCATTCATTTTCACTTTCATAACAAAAAAAAACATCTGTAAGAACTTGATAAAAGAATGCACAAACAATAAAATACAACTTTGCTGTCTTGGAATCTGAAATCAGTAGAAACTTCCCCTACTGAAATTCCCACACACCTCAAAAAAAAAAAAAAAAGAATCCTTCCCAATGCAATACTTTTCAAGCAATTACAGTGTCAAACTTGGTACTGCAATGACTCTGTAAACTGAAAAATATATGTATAAAAACAAAGGTAAAGCAAAATTGATTCATGTTAACACCTCTCCCAACACCACAGATTAACTACAAAAATACTTGATAAAGCAAAACACAATTACAAATGTGTATGGAAAAAATTAAAATTAAAAAAATTAAAAAAAATCAACCAAGCAATGGCTCATGATTTTCTGGTGTTTGATGGAATGTGAGTAGGCATACAGCCTGGATAATTTTCCAAGGTAAGTGATGATATTCATCATTATTGTCTTTTTGGATTAGTTCAGATATATCTCATAACTATAATTGTTTTATGTATATATTTATATGTCTAGATGTTATGTGTGCTATTTGAATGTTCCCTATAGAAAAAATCAACATAAAATCTAAAAGTGTATTCTGATGTAAAATTAACCAGTAAAAACAATGCTTGTGTTTCTGATACACCAACTATTTCTTATTAGCATATAAGTTGAATCATGAAATTTATCTCCCTTGCCTGTCTCTCTTTATACCTCTGTATTTCTCTAGATCTGTCTATCTCTCTTTTCTTATTCTTTATCTCTATTCCCCGTCTTGCCATCCCCTATGTGCGAACTTATATATTTCAACATGTCTAGATTGATAAGCTTCTCATTTACCGGTACCAAACTCCCTTTTTAAAGTTATAAGTTTTAACTTGAATACACGTTGATATGTCAAGGTAACAGTAGGTATCGATCGGGCACATCCAGACGCCAACCTACACGGTGCAGAGAAAAAACAGAAAGAAAACTAAGTCCCGATGTGCCTAGCAGATTAGAAGGCATTTTGCTACGCCTACATGGATCCAACATAGCAGTAGGCGTCGATCGGGCACTTCCAGACACTTACTTACACTGTGTTGAACTTATAAATTTTCAATGGAATACACGTTGACATGTGTTGGTCTAGTATCTCCTCATCTACCTATACCTACGTCCCCCCCCTGTTTGGACTTAGAAATTTTCAATTGAATACACGTTGACTTGCCTTGGCCTATAGACTTGTCATCTACCTATATCTACATCCCCTCTTGTTTGGACTTAGAAATTTTCAATTGAATACACGTTGTCTTGCCTTGGTCTATAGGATTCTGTTCTACCTATACCTTCGTCCCCTCTTGTTTGGACGTAGAAATTTTCAATTGAATACACGTTGACTTGACTTGGTCTATAGGATTGTCATCTACCTATACCTACATCCCCTCTTGTTTGGACTTAGAAATTTTCAATTGAATACAATCTGAGATGCCTTGGTCTATAGGATTGTCACCTACCTATACCTACATCCCCACTTGTTTGGACTTAGAAATTTTGAATTAAATACAATCTGAGATGCCTTGGTCTATAGGATTGTCACCTACCTATACCTGCATCCCCTCTTGTTTGGACTTAAAAATTTTGAATTAAATACAATCTGAGATGCCTTGGTCTATAGGATTGTCATCTACCTATACCTGCATGCCCTCTTGTTTGGACTTAGAAATTTTCAATTGAATACAATCTGAGATGCCTTGGTCTATAGGATTGTCACCTACCTATACCTACATCCCCTCTTGTTTGGACTTAGAAATTTTCAATTGAATACAATCTGAGATGCCTTGGTCTATAGGATTCTCATCTTCCTATACCTACGTCCCCTCTTGTTTGGACTTAGAAATTTTCAATTGAATACAATCTGAGATGCCTTGGTCTATAGGATTGTCACCTACCTATACCTACGTCCCCTCTTGTTTGGACTTAGAAATTTTCAATTGAATACACGTTGACTTGACTTGGTCTATAGGATTCTTACCTATCTATACCTACATCCCCTCTTGTTTGGACTTAGAAATTTTCAATTGAATACAATCTGAGATGCCTTGGTCTATAGGATTGTCACCTACCTATACCTACGTCCCCTCTTGTTTGGACTTTGAAATTTTAAATTGAATACAATCTGAGATGCCTTGGTCTATAGGATTGTCACCTACCTATACCTACGTCCCCTCTTGTTTGGACTTTGAAATTTTCAATTGAATACAATCTGAGATGCCTTGGTCTATAGGATTGTCACCTACCTATACCTACATCCCCTCTTGTTTGGACTTAGAAATTTTCAATTGAATACAATCTGAGATGCCTTGGTCTATAGGATTGTCACCTACCTATACCTACGTCCCCTCTTGTTTGGACTTAGAAATTTTCAATTGAATACACGTTGACTTGACTTGGTCTATAGGATTCTTACCTATCTATACCTACATCCCCTCTTGTTTGGACTTAGAAATTTTCAATTGAATACAATCTGAGATGCCTTGGTCTATAGGATTGTCACCTACCTATACCTACGTCCCCTCTTGTTTGGACTTAGAAATTTTCAATTGAATACAATCTGAGATGCCTTGGTCTATAGGATTGTCACCTACCTATACCTACGTCCCCTCTTGTTTGGACTTAGAAATTTTAAATTGAATACAATCTGAGATGCCTTGGTCTATAGGATTGTCACCTACCTATACCTACGTCCCCTCTTGTTTGGACTTTGAAATTTTCAATTGAATACAATCTGAGATGCCTTGGTCTATAGGATTGTCACCTACCTATATCTACATCCCCTCTTGTTTGGACTTAGAAATTTTCAATTGAATACACGTTGACTTGTCTTGGTCAATAGGATTCTCATCAACCTATACCTACATCCCCTCTTGTTTGGACTTAGAAATTTTCAATTGAATACACGTTGACTTGACTTGGTCTATAGGATTCTTACCTATCTATACCTACATCCCCTCTTGTTTGGACTTAGAAATTTTCAATTGAATACAAACTGAGATGCCTTTGTCTATAGGATTGTCAGCTACCTATACCTACATCCCCTCTTGTTTGGACTTAGAAATTTTAAATTGAATACAATCTGAGATGCCTTGGTCTTTAGGATTGTCACCTACCTATACCTACATCCCCTCTTGTTTGGACTTAGAAATTTTCAATTGAATACAATCTGAGATGCCTTGGTCTATAGGATTGTCACCTACCTATACCTACGTCCCCTCTTGTTTGGACTTAGAAATTTTCAATTGAATACAATCTGAGATGCCTTGGTCTATAGGATTGTCACCTACCTATACCTACGTCCCCTCTTGTTTGGACTTAGAAATTTTCAATTGAATACACGTTGACTTGACTTGGTCTATAGGATTCTTACCTATCTATACCTACATCCCCTCTTGTTTGGACTTAGAAATTTTCAATTGAATACAATCTGAGATGCCTTGGTCTATAGGATTGTCACCTACCTATACCTACATCCCCTCTTGTTTGGACTTAGAAATTTTCAATTGAATACAATCTGAGATGCCTTGGTCTATAAGATTGTCACCTACCTATACCTACGTCCCCTCTTGTTTGGACTTAGAAATTTTCAATTGAATACAATCTGAGATGCCTTGGTCTTTAGGATTGTCACCTACCTATATCTACGTCCCCTCTTGTTTGGACTTAGAAATTTTCAATTGAATACAATCTGAGATGCCTTGGTCTATAGGATTGTCACCTACCTATACCTACGTCCCCTCTTGTTTGGACTTAGAAATTTTCAATTGAATACACGTTGACTTGACTTGGTCTATAGGATTCTTACCTATCTATACCTACATCCCCTCTTGTTTGGACTTAGAAATTTTCAATTGAATACAATCTGAGATGCCTTGGTCTATAGGATTGTCACCTACCTATACCTACGTCCCCTCTTGTTTGGACTTTGAAATTTTAAATTGAATACAATCTGAGATGCCTTGGTCTATAGGATTGTCACCTACCTATACCTACGTCCCCTCTTGTTTGGACTTAGAAATTTTCAATTGAATACAATCTGAGATGCCTTGGTCTATAGGATTGTCACCTACCTATACCTACGTCCCCTCTTGTTTGGACTTAGAAATTTTCAATTGAATACACGTTGACTTGACTTGGTCTATAGGATTCTTACCTATCTATACCTACATCCCCTCTTGTTTGGACTTAGAAATTTTCAATTGAATACAATCTGAGATGCCTTGGTCTATAGGATTGTCACCTACCTATACCTACATCCCCTCTTGTTTGGACTTAGAAATTTTCAATTGAATACACGTTGACTTGTCTTGGTCAATAGGATTCTCATCAACCTATACCTACATCCCCTCTTGTTTGGACTTAGAAATTTTCAATTGAATACAATCTGAGATGCCTTGGTCTATAGGATTCTTACCTATCTATACCTACATCCCCTCTTGTTTGGACTTAGAAATTTTCAATTGAATACACGTTGACTTGACTTGGTCTATAGGATTCTTACCTATCTATACCTACGTCCCCTCTTGTTTGGACTTAGAAATTTTCAATTGAATACACGTTGACTTGACTTGGTCTATAGGATTCTTACCTATCTATACCTACATCCCCTCTTGTTTGGACTTAGAAATTTTCAATTGAATACAATCTGAGATGCCTTGGTCTATAGGATTGTCACCTACCTATACCTACGTCCCCTCTTGTTTGGACTTAGAAATTTTCAATTGAATACACGTTGACTTGACTTGGTCTATAGGATTCTTACCTATCTATACCTACATCCCCTCTTGTTTGGACTTAGAAATTTTCAATTGAATACAATCTGAGATGCCTTGGTCTATAGGATTGTCACCTACCTATACCTACATCCCCTCTTGTTTGGACTTAGAAATTTTCAATTGAATACACGTTGACTTGTCTTGGTCAATAGGATTCTCATCAACCTATACCTACATCCCCTCTTGTTTGGACTTAGAAATTTTCAATTGAATACAATCTGAGATGCCTTGGTCTATAGGATTGTCACCTACCTATACCTACGTCCCCTCTTGTTTGGACTTAGAAATTTTCAATTGAATACACGTTGACTTGACTTGGTCTATAGGATTCTTACCTATCTATACCTACATCCCCTCTTGTTTGGACTTAGAAATTTTCAATTGAATACAATCTGAGATGCCTTGGTCTATAGGATTGTCACCTACCTATACCTACGTCCCCTCTTGTTTGGACTTAGAAATTTTCAATTGAATACACGTTGACTTGACTTGGTCTATAGGATTCTTACCTATCTATACCTACATCCCCTCTTGTTTGGACTTAGAAATTTTCAATTGAATACAATCTGAGATGCCTTGGTCTATAGGATTGTCACCTACCTATACCTACATCCCCTCTTGTTTGGACTTAGAAATTTTCAATTGAATACAATCTGAGATGCCTTGGTCTATAAGATTGTCACCTACCTATACCTACGTCCCCTCTTGTTTGGACTTAGAAATTTTCAATTGAATACAATCTGAGATGCCTTGGTCTATAGGATTGTCACCTACCTATATCTACGTCCCCTCTTGTTTGGACTTAGAAATTTTCAATTGAATACACGTTGACTTGACTTGGTCTATAGGATTCTCATCAACCTATACCTACATCCCCTCTTGTTTGGACTAAGAAATTTTCAGTTGAATACACGGTGACTTGCCTTGGTCTATAGGATTGTCATCAACCTATACCTACGTCCCCTCTTGTTTGGACTTAGAAATTTTCAATTGAATACAATCTGAGATGCCTTGGTCTATAGGATTGTCACCTACCTATACCTACGTCCCCTCTTGTTTGGACTTAGAAATTTTCAATTGAATACACGTTGACTTGACTTGGTCTATAGGATTCTTACCTATCTATACCTACATCCCCTCTTGTTTGGACTTAGAAATTTTCAATTGAATACAATCTGAGATGCCTTGGTCTATAGGATTGTCACCTACCTATATCTACATCCCCTCTTGTTTGGACTTAGAAATTTTCAATTGAATACACGTTGACTTGCCTTGGTCTATAGGATTGTCATCTACCTATACCTACGTCCCCTCTTGTTTGGACTTAGAAATTTTCAATTGAATACACGTTGACTTGCTTTGGTCTGTAGGATTGTCACCTACCTATACCTACATCCCCTCTTGTTTGGACTTAGAAATTTTCAGTTGAATACACGGTGACTTGCCTTGGTCTATAGGATTGTCACCTACCTATACCTACATCCCCTCTTGTTTGGACTTAGAAATTTTCAATTGAATACACGTTGACTTGCTTTGGTCTGTAGGATTGTCACCTACCTATACCTACATCCCCTCTTGTTTGGACTTAGAAATTTTCAATTGAATACACGTTGACTTGCTTTGGTCTATAGGATTCTCATCTACCTATACCTACATCCCCTCTTGTTTGGACTTAGAAATTTTCAATTGAATACAATCTGAGATGCCTTGGTCTAAAGGATTGTCACCTACCTATACCTACATCCCCTCTTGTTTGGACTTAGAAATTTTCAATTGAATACAATCTGAGATGCCTTGGTCTAAAGGATTGTCACCTACCTATACCTACATCCCCTCTTGGTTGGACTTAGAAATTTTCAATTGACTACACGTTGACTTGCCTTGGTCTATAGGATTGTCATCTACCTATACCTACGTCCCCTCTTGTTTGGACTTAGAAATTTTCAATTGAATACACGTTGACTTGACTTGGTCTATAGGATTCTTACCTATCTATACCTACATCCCCTCTTGTTTGGACTTAGAAATTTTCAATTGAATACAATCTGAGATGCCTTGGTCTATAGGATTGTCACCTACCTATACCTACGTCCCCTCTTGTTTGGACTTAGAAATTTTCAATTGAATACACGTTGACTTGACTTGGTCTATAGGATTCTTACCTATCTATACCTACATCCCCTCTTGTTTGGACTTAGAAATTTTCAATTGAATACAATCTGAGATGCCTTGGTCTATAGGATTGTCACCTACCTATACCTACATCCCCTCTTGTTTGGACTTAGAAATTTTCAATTGAATACACGTTGACTTGTCTTGGTCAATAGGATTCTCATCAACCTATACCTACATCCCCTCTTGTTTGGACTTAGAAATTTTCAATTGAATACAATCTGAGATGCCTTGGTCTAAAGGATTGTCACCTACCTATACCTACATCCCCTCTTGTTTGGACTTAGAAATTTTCAATTGAATACAATCTGAGATGCCTTGGTCTAAAGGATTGTCACCTACCTATACCTACATCCCCTCTTGGTTGGACTTAGAAATTTTCAATTGACTACACGTTGACTTGCCTTGGTCTATAGGATTGTCATCTACCTATACCTACGTCCCCTCTTGTTTGGACTTAGAAATTTTCAATTGAATACACGTTGACTTGACTTGGTCTATAGGATTCTTACCTATCTATACCTACATCCCCTCTTGTTTGGACTTAGAAATTTTCAATTGAATACAATCTGAGATGCCTTGGTCTATAGGATTGTCACCTACCTATACCTACGTCCCCTCTTGTTTGGACTTAGAAATTTTCAATTGAATACACGTTGACTTGACTTGGTCTATAGGATTCTTACCTATCTATACCTACATCCCCTCTTGTTTGGACTTAGAAATTTTCAATTGAATACAATCTGAGATGCCTTGGTCTATAGGATTGTCACCTACCTATACCTACATCCCCTCTTGTTTGGACTTAGAAATTTTCAATTGAATACACGTTGACTTGTCTTGGTCGATAGGATTCTCATCAACCTATACCTACATCCCCTCTTGTTTGGACTTAGAAATTTTCAATTGAATACAATCTGAGATGCCTTGGTCTATAGGATTCTTACCTATCTATACCTACATCCCCTCTTGTTTGGACTTAGAAATTTTCAATTGAATACACGTTGACTTGACTTGGTCTATAGGATTCTTACCTATCTATACCTACGTCCCCTCTTGTTTGGACTTAGAAATTTTCAATTGAATACACGTTGACTTGACTTGGTCT
Organism: Euprymna scolopes; assembly: GCF_053919585.1. Taxonomy (NCBI): domain Eukaryota; kingdom Metazoa; phylum Mollusca; class Cephalopoda; order Sepiida; family Sepiolidae; genus Euprymna; species Euprymna scolopes. The sequence continues at coordinate 16,896,509 of NC_136527.1, read as the reverse complement.
ATAGGATTCTTACCTATCTATACCTACATCCCCTCTTGTTTGGACTTAGAAATTTTCAATTGAATACAATCTGAGATGCCTTGGTCTATAGGATTGTCACCTACCTATACCTACGTCCCCTCTTGTTTGGACTTAGAAATTTTCAATTGAATACACGTTGACTTGACTTGGTCTATAGGATTCTTACCTATCTATACCTACATCCCCTCTTGTTTGGACTTAGAAATTTTCAATTGAATACAATCTGAGATGCCTTGGTCTATAGGATTGTCACCTACCTATACCTACATCCCCTCTTGTTTGGACTTAGAAATTTTCAATTGAATACAATCTGAGATGCCTTGGTCTATAAGATTGTCACCTACCTATACCTACGTCCCCTCTTGTTTGGACTTAGAAATTTTCAATTGAATACAATCTGAGATGCCTTGGTCTTTAGGATTGTCACCTACCTATATCTACGTCCCCTCTTGTTTGGACTTAGAAATTTTCAATTGAATACACGTTGACTTGACTTGGTCTATAGGATTCTCATCAACCTATACCTACATCCCCTCTTGTTTGGACTAAGAAATTTTCAGTTGAATACACGGTGACTTGCCTTGGTCTATAGGATTGTCATCAACCTATACCTACGTCCCCTCTTGTTTAGACTTAGAAATTTTCAATTGAATACAATCTGAGATGCCTTGGTCTATAGGATTGTCACCTACCTATACCTACGTCCCCTCTTGTTTGGACTTAGAAATTTTCAATTGAATACACGTTGACTTGACTTGGTCTATAGGATTCTTACCTATCTATACCTACATCCCCTCTTGTTTGGACTTAGAAATTTTCAATTGAATACAATCTGAGATGCCTTGGTCTATAGGATTGTCACCTACCTATATCTACATCCCCTCTTGTTTGGACTTAGAAATTTTCAATTGAATACACGTTGACTTGCCTTGGTCTATAGGATTGTCATCTACCTATACCTACGTCCCCTCTTGTTTGGACTTAGAAATTTTCAATTGAATACACGTTGACTTGCTTTGGTCTGTAGGATTGTCACCTACCTATACCTACATCCCCTCTTGTTTGGACTTAGAAATTTTCAGTTGAATACACGGTGACTTGCCTTGGTCTATAGGATTGTCACCTACCTATACCTACATCCCCTCTTGTTTGGACTTAGAAATTTTCGATTGAATACACGTTGACTTGCTTTGGTCTGTAGGATTGTCACCTACCTATACCTACATCCCCTCTTGTTTGGACTTAGAAATTTTCAATTGAATACACGTTGACTTGCTTTGGTCTATAGGATTCTCATCTACCTATACCTACATCCCCTCTTGTTTGGACTTAGAAATTTTCAATTGAATACAATCTGAGATGCCTTGGTCTAAAGGATTGTCACCTACCTATACCTACATCCCCTCTTGTTTGGACTTAGAAATTTTCAATTGAATACAATCTGAGATGCCTTGGTCTAAAGGATTGTCACCTACCTATACCTACATCCCCTCTTGGTTGGACTTAGAAATTTTCAATTGAATACAATCTGAGATGCCTTTGTCTAAAGGATTGTCACCTACCTATACCTACATCCCCTCTTGTTTGGACTTAGAAATTTTCAATTGAATACACGTTGACTTGCCTTGGTCTATAGGATTCTGTTCTACCTATACCTTCGTCCCCTCTTGTTTGGACTTAGAAATTTTCAATTGAATACACGCTGGGATGACTTGGTCTATAGGATTGTCACCTACCTATACCTACGTCCCCTCTTGTTTGGATTTAGAAATTTTCAATTGACTACACGTTGACTTGCCTTGGTCTATAGGATTGTCATCTACCTATACCTACATCCCCTCTTGTTTGGACTTAGAAATTTTCAATTGAATACACGTTGACTTGACTTGGTCTATAGGATTGTCATCTACCTATACCTACATCCCCTCTTGTTTGGACTTAGAAATTTTCAATTGAATACACGTTGACTTGACTTGGTTTATAGGATTGTCATCTACCTATACCTACATCCCCTCTTGTTTGGACTTAGAAATTTTCAATTGAATACACGTTGACTTGACTTGGTCTATAGGATTGTCATCTACCTATACCTACATCCCCTCTTGTTTGGACTTAGAAATTTTCAATTGAATACACGTTGACTTGACTTGGTCTATAGGATTGTCATCTACCTATACCTACATCCCCTCTTGTTTGGACTTAGAAATTTTCAATTGAATACACGTTGACTTGCCTTGGTCTGTAGGATTGTCACCTACCTATACCAACATCCCCTCTTGTTTTGACTTAGAAATTTTCAATTGAATACACGTTGACTTGCCTTGGTCTGTAGGATTGTCACCTACCTATACCTAGCGAAACTTAACTGCAGGATATGTTTGACCTCATTATCATTAAAATCGCGCATTTAAGTTTTAATTGTTAAATCCAATCGCTTTTCTGTTGCTCTGCCGTGGATTTTTTTCCACCTTTGCCACAAGGTTCCAGGTTCGATCCTACTTACCTACCTACCTACCTACCTACCAAAACTTTTTTTCTTTTACCAGACAAGCAACGCCGGCAGTTTTTTTTTTTTGTGATCCCCCCCCCAACATACACACCTTCAAACACCTGGGCAACGCCAGATACCCCACTAGTCTATAATATAAATCTCACCTGTTTGTTTAAATGTATGTATGTATGTCTCGCAAAAACTTTCAACAGAGGCGATGGATTTTCACAAAATTCGTATCATTTTGAAGCATGACCCTTCGGACGACAAATATAGAAAAATTGACCAAAAACATTAATTCCTTCACCCTCAACTGGGCACTTTTCTACAAGAAGGGGTCGCTTTTTTCACTGATATTTTCGAAAGTCATCGTCTCTTTTTGATTGACTAGCCTTAATTTAAACCTATATCACTTCCAGTTTGGAGACTGGCGCAATAGCTAACACGTCACATTTTTTTTCACTTTCTTTTCCTCCTTCGCGGTAGGGGTTCGAGCCTGCCTGCCTACTACCACTTTTTTTTTTTTGCTCAACTTACAGCATTTCCAACTGTCATGAACTGTTGCTAAACATATAGCCACTTCCTAAAAGTGCCTGCAAACAACTTTAAATATGTCTATATTCATTGTTCGATCCTTTTGTTATTCTCACTATCACATCTTGATTAACAATCATATATCAGCTTCCTTTTGTGTGCCTTTGTGAACAACTTTCTATCTATTATTTTGCTGATAAACCTATTTGTTCTTTTTCTCTTTTTTTTTCTCTTTCTTCCCCATTTCACAACACCATAGTAATAATTTTTTTTTTTCGTTATTAGGATGTTGTGAATGACTGCGGAAAATTGCAGAATCTCTTAATTGTGAAGGACTTGGACACACAGATGAAAAAGTCTACAACGTACAGAGCCTTGTACGACAAAACGCCATCATCGCCCATGAAATGTGCGACGCCACAGAAGAGGTCTCGATCGGCTGAACAGTTTGTAGAAGTCGACAAGTTTTTGAGGCGGAATAAGTCACCGCGTTTCAAGTGCGTATGAATGATAAATTTGTGAACGCTTTTGCACGCGTCTTGTCTCTCGTTGTTTCATTCTGCTAATTCAACATCCGGCCATCAACACGATATCGAAACGGACAATCGTCGCTTATGATATTAAAAGAAGGAAAACTTTCTTTCCTCTTTTTTTTTTCCACCACAAACAAGGCACAGTGCCACTTTGAAGTAGGGGGCTACTATCGAGGCCCTAAGTTGCAGGGGTATTATGAAGGGAGATAAGATGTTTGTTCACATCACATTTTTACTTCTGCATGTCAGTACAGTTGGGAAAGCAAAATCCCGGAAGGGAGTTCCGAAGTCTTGCAGTTCTGGGGAAGAAACTATTAGAGTAGAAGGCTTTTTTACATCTAGGGATCTTTACTGTGAAGGGGTGGGATTTAGCTGCTTGTCGGGTTTATCTGGGGTATTTATGTCGAGGGGGGGGGTACAAGTGCTTGTAGTTTGTTGGAGCATCCACCATTAAAATACTTGTAGAACAGGCAGAGGGATGAAGTTTAGATGAGTTCATGATCTATCAGGGTGTCAAGGAGTGAGAGACTAGTAGCAGATGCACCAGCCCAAATGTGGCAACAGTACTCCATACATGGGCGAATGGTGGCCTTAAAGAGGTACAGGATACTTTCAGGCGTAAGTAGTTTTCTAGCACCGTTGAGAGAGCCCACCTTCTTTGTCTTATTATTTTGTTTGTCTCATAAACAATGGCATATATATATATATATATATATATATATATATATATATATATTTATATTTAGGGGATTAGAACAAGAGTCTAAAGAGCAGAGTATATTTTAATGTGTTACTAAATTCATTAATACAATTAAAAGAAAAGAAAACAAAACAGTGCTCGTTGTAATGTAGATATATAATAAGCTCGATAGACATACATGTCCTAAAGCTATTTCAATATTTAGTAAGATGATTGATAATTTATAATTAAAATTAAAAATCTGTTTCATAAGGAAGAACAAACAAAAGCAATAAATTGTACGATCGTTTCGGAAACAATGTTTTTATTGTGATAGACACTGAGTCTTAGACAATAATTTTATGATATAGTTTTTTGAGCAGTCTCATCAGCAGAAATTTTGGGTGGTGGTTTTTTAGACACCAAAAATAAACCTAGCATTTTTAAGTATATATATATATATATATATAAAACATTGAAAGAAGTTTGTGCGAATCGATCAACATTTCCATGTTATCATTGGGACTCCAAATGAATCTCACAGTCAGAAACCTAGAAATATATATTTAGTATACATCACAATAACTTTTATTTAAAAATATTTTGGCTACATATATGCAACCATTTCAGCTACAGCTTATCTAGGTTTAGCTTTTTCTAATAATTTTTTCCTTTTCTATTGTTCCCCCCAAATAAGGCCTATTTTAACTCATTTTATTGTTATGACCTTCCATTTATTGTGGTCCTGGATATAACCTTAAACTATATCCAGTGGTGAGGCCCCAACTTGTGGGTTTTGTGGAGTGTGGAGCCACCCTTTAATTGCCATTGCTCCCAGGTCCACTCTGACTCGGAGTGGTAGTACCTGTTAGGGTCCCAACTATGGGTTGAATAGAATCTGATTTAAAAAACAAATATACTCCATTAAAAATCGTTCCTCAAAATAACTAGATTCGGCATTAAATAACCTGAAAAAGGTTGATATGCCGCAAAACGAAAACCAACCAAAACACAACCAACAATCCATTTCTTGTCATAAATAATTTTACCAAGAATTCTTCATAAGTTTTGGTTTCGATTATAGCTACTGGCAGTCCATTAATCTATTTTTTAAAATATAATTTTATCAAGAATTCTTCATAAGTTTTGATTTTGGTTTCGCTTTTAGCTGATGGCACATTAGTAATGTTTTTTTTACAATTAATTTTATCAAGAATTCTTCATAAGTTGGGGTATTTTTTTTTTTTTTTTTTTTTTTTCAGGGATTTTATTTTATGCATATGGGAATTTCTCATACTCCGAGTTCACAAGGTAAACGTTAATGGTTAGAAACCATACAAACTAGCGATTCAGTTCGAAAAACAGGTAGTGTTGAGTGTTAAGCACCAAGAAAAAATGGCTGACGCAAGGAGATCACATTTTTGGAGTCTAGGTAATCGCTCAAAAATAGAAAATTAAACAAAATACAAACCCAGAGGCTTGTCAAAACATGGAGCCTCCCCAAGACGAGAGCCATCCATTTCAATTGATGCCAGATGGGGATCAGAGCGTTGATGATGTAAAGATAGAAGCTTGGTTTTGATGCATTAAAAGTGACCAGCCACCTCTTCCCCCATTGTACCACGCGCTCAAGATCAGAGGAGAGAGAATCAGAGAGAACTTTGTCATTTACAGCCTTTGATGTGTTGCCATAGATGGTCATGTCATCAGCATAGATGTCAACGAATGATTTAAGTATGTGTTTAGGGAGATCATTGATGTAGATCTGGAAGAGAGTTGGGCCCAGGATGGACCCCTGGGGGACTCCAGTATTAATACTGTGGGCCTCTGATTTCTGCCCATCAACCACTATTATGAGCCTATCAGAGAGAAATGATTTAATGACTGAGAAAACATTTCCAGTAATACCGTAACCTGAAATCTTGTGAAGTAGGCCCTTATGCCATACCTTATCGAAGGCAACAATATTCCATGCATGGATGAATCGCAGCTTTGTAAACATATAGGATGCTCTCTGGTGGGAGTAATTTTCTAGCACGGTACGGGGAGCCCACTTTCTTTGCAGCAGACTTTGCAATATCCTCAATGCATTTGTTCCACTTCATGTTGTCTGTGAATGTTAAGCTGAGGTGTTTGAAGGAAGAGTTCTCAGGCAGGGTGTTATTAGTCATAGCTATCAGTCACTGGGAACAAAGTCTTCTAATTGTTAAAGGAAAGCCGCTTAGTCTTAGTAGCATTAAATGTTACCATCTGTTTACGGCCCCATTCTACTAGGGACTGGAAGTCGTTTTCTAGGGATTCTGCCTGACAAAGTTTGCTGAAACATGTCTGCACATGTGTAGCTAAAGTGTTTGTATGAAGAAAAATTTATACTAAATATATAGCTCTATTTTTATCTTGAGCACTACTATATAAATGTAAGAATTCATTGGATTAACTCTAATGAAGAAAACATTGCCAGAATGATTTTTTTTTTAATTTAAAAAAGTTTGTTTCTTATATAAAATATATACACGCATACATCAATATATATTATATATATAAAAAAACGGGCCCCAGCTCTAATTAGGCCCTGTTTCTTACTGTTTTGTCCGAATGAAATGAAACTTTGGTTATAACTAGTTTATTATATTCAAAACATCACATCAAAACACTAGGGACTTTGGCCTTTTTTTCTCCGTTCTACAGCATATGTTCTAGATGGCATTTTTTTTTTTTTTTTTTTTTTTTGGTCACCCTGTAGAAAGAGGTTTGTGTTTACTATAAACTTTTTATGCAAATATTATGCAAGTATAAATCATGTAGAATATCTGCATTAATATAATTACACGTAATCTATATATATATATAAAAGCGAAAATGTGTGTGTGTGTACTTTTTGGACTTCTCGTGGGGGTAGGCGCTTAAAACTTTATATGCTGTCTAAATAATATCATGACTTAACGGGAGTCGCATGTATCTTTAATTTGCCCAACTTTTACGCGCTATTTTTGAGATTTTTTTTCAATCATCGTGTCTGTTACGCTTTTCAGTATAATAAAAGCAAATGATGGGGTGGGGGAAACAGAAACTGTCTTGCAGCGCAAATCGCGTCATGTTTGACCTTAATAAGGTCAAACATCTTGCAATTTAACTTTCTCGCACCTGACAATTTCACTTTATAAACGTTAAATTAAGACTGCTTTCCCTTCCTCATGGCCGAGATGGTTAGGTGTCTGAGTTTTTTCCCCCCTTTCGTTTCCACCTTCGCGTCAAGGCTTCGGGTTCGAGCCTACCTTCCTATTAAAACTTTTTTTTTTCTTTTACACCTCCAAACACCCGCCCAACGTTTTTTTTTTTTAACAGGGTTGTTTTATCTACCCCTCCCCCTCCAACAACACACCAACACACACACCTCCAAACACCCGGGCAACACCGGGTACCTCCGCTAGTAGTTAACTAAAGATGATCATCCCATAAGAAAAAAAAAACTAATCGGAAATTAATTAAAATGAGTGTTTAAAAGAATATGCATAATATTTGTGTAAAAAAAAAGTTAAATACAAACCTCTTTCTGTATATATTTATGTATGCGTATATATATTTGCTTTAAAAATTTTGCCTACCAAACTCCTATCAGTTTTTGGTCTACAGACATGAAACTTCATATATAAGGTATTCGAACCCATGTAAAACGTTATATTTGGGCTTTAGCCGGGGGGAAATTCGTACAAAAGTGTGAAAATGAAGAAAAAAAATTAAATTTGCCAGATGAAGATGAACGACAGCATTATGAATATGCATGCATAACGTAATAGCTATCGGGTCATGTTTTAATTTTTAGCCTTGCAGCAAACATGTCTTCATAGGTCAGTCATAAACGTCAAAGGAAAAAGTAAATCGTAAGCTAAACGTTTTTGTTTTGATTCTCAGTAGTGGCGCACAAATTTTTTTTTTTTTTTTATAAATCATTGCAATATATTTGGTCCAATATAATTAATAAATACAAAATCTGGATTAATCAAAATATCATATTTAAGCATATTTTACGATCGATACTTCTTTTGTATGCCTCGTCATCTCTTCCTCTGGAGTGTTCCATGCAGGATAGTCTGTACAAGTCATTCTGAACGTGTTGTGTGCCCATACCATCTGAGTTTCCTGTTCTTCACAGTGGTCAGTAGTTCTTTATAGTGACGCGATTGTTGAGTGACCTCTCTGCGAACTTCATTATTGGTAACATGGTTCTTGTATGACATTTCAAGGAGTCTTTTGGGGCATCTCATTTCTACTACTGTAGAGCCTCCTTTGTCAGTCTACGTTCAGCGTCCATGCTTTGCATGCGTAAAGCAGGATTAAGAGGATTAGCCCGTTCGGTAGCTTCGCTTTGTTTCCGAGAAAATTAAAAAAAAAATTTTTTTTTTTTTTTAATTTATTTTATTTTATTTTTTTTACATTTTCACCTCAAACAAGGCACATTGCCGCTTTGGTGTAGGGGGCTACTGGGGTACTATGTAGGGAGTTGGGCAGCAAGATGTCGGTTCACGTTACGCTTGACCTTCGACATGTCGGTACAGTTGGGGAAGCAGGGACCTGGAATGGAGTTCCAAAGTCTAGCGGTTCTGGTGAAGAAACTACTGGAGTAGAAAGATCTTTTACATCTAGGGATCTCTACTGTGTGGGGGTTGGATATTGCAGCCTGTCGGGTTTGTCGAGGGTGTTCACGTTGTAGGGGCAAACTACTTGCAGTTCATCAGAGCATTCACCATTAAAATACTTGTAGAACAGGCAGAGGGATGCAACATATCGTCTATAGAGGTACAGGATACTTTCAGGTGTTAGTAGTTTTCCAGCATGGTAGAGAGAGCGTATCTTCTTCACAGCAGTCTCTCAATGTAATTGTTCCAACTCATTTCCTGTGGAGGTTAGACTAAGGAGTTTAAAAGATGTACTTTCAGATAAAGAGTCATTGGGCATTACTATTGGTGGCAGAGAAGGTTTCTTGTAATTATTGAAGTGAACAAGTTTAGTCTTGGCAGCATTGAATCTGACCATCCATTTTTGTCCCCATTCTGCTACAGATTGGAGGTCATCCTCTAGTGTTTTTGCCATATCTTTAGATATGTGTTCATTTGTTTTCTTGTCGTGTCAGTTATAGAGTGTGGTGTCATCAGTATATATATATATATATATATATATATATATATATATATATATATATATATATAATCTTTAAGTTAAATGGGATAAAAAGAGCTGTTTACCCATCTCCTCAGAGGAAAAAATATTAGCAAATATTATAAATGGTTTATACCTAATTTGCTAAAAGCAATAAGCATAGAAAATCATAATTAAAAGTTTTTAAAGTTTTTTAATCCTAGAGTAAGGGAAATTATATATTGGTTCTGAATTTGTTTTCTTGTCGTGTCAGTTATAGAATGTGGTGTCATCAGTATATATAAGGACAACAAGAGTATGAAATGAAGACACAAAACTATATATAGGTAGATATAAAGTGGGTCATTTATTGAATAATCGAATACAGGCAAAATTTGGGGGATAGAAGGGACTCTTTATGCCAGGGCATTTCGAAGCCTAACGCTTCTTATCAGAAGAGTAGAGAAGGTGCTAGGTAGCATGGTGGGGATTATTCAATGAATGATCCACTCTATATCTACCTATATAAAGCATTGTGTCTTCATTTCATTCTCTTGTTGTCCTATTGTATAAGCTCCAATAATTATTGTTGAGCTTGGCATTATCCGGATAAGTCTCCTTTTGTGGAATTGACCTTCATCTTTTCTCTTTTACTTAAAGCAACATTATATATATATATATATATATATAAATCCAACGTTACTAATTTCCATAGATAAAGTAGCCACCAAAAGTTTTAATAATAAATACAAAAGTACTCAATACCGAAGTAGAGCAAGGTATACGCCTGAAGAGGTCTCTAGTTGCTAGTAACCAACTGACCGAAACATGCTCATTATTGTGTAGCAACATATTACTACTTATGTAGAAACATTGCGGCATTGAGCACTCTTGTATTAACCTTGTTAAACTTCATTGGTTGCTTAACCTCTGGAAAACAATAATCTCAGATTATATGAAATATATATATATATATGAGTAGGTAGTAGTTTGCTTGAAGCATTGTTGGTAAAGAAATATATAGAATTTTTTTTTTTTTAAGCCAAAGACAATGCGGGGAAAGACCGGAATTATGAAAGTAAAGAAAGAAAAACAAACAAAGGTAGATGGGTGTGCTTGAATAGAGGAGTGTCTAGCCTTTATTCGTCTATCTTTCCTCGCCTCAATGTATAATTAGTTATAACCAAGTTGTTGGTATGTCCGGTGTATGTAAAGTCCGTGGGTGGTATGGAACTTTGATTAATTTCGAGAGAAAGGGACTTCTCTTTTTCAAAATATAGACGAATAAAGGCTAGACACTCCTCTACTCAAGAACACTCGTCTACATTTGTTTGTTTTTCTTTCTTTACTTTCATAATTCCGGTCTTTCCCCGCATTGTCTCTGGCTTAAAAAAAAAAAAAATTATATATATATATCTCAGCTGACCAAAACATACTCATGAATATTTAGCAACATATAAATGCTTATGTAAAAACAAATAAAAACTATAGCTTGACCATATTTTGGTATTGAGCACTCTTGTATTAACCAATGTCATGTAGCCACATATTACTGCTTTTATTTATTATATATATATGAAAATGCATAAAAAATGAATACGAAAAGTTGAAAGTTTATAACTTTTCTGGATTCGTTTTCTATTGGTGACGTGCAGGAATACAAAATATTATGAAAAACATTTAAAAACTCACTGAGGAAGGCTGAAGGTACAATCGAAAATAGTTCTTGTAAAAAAAATTTTTTTCATGCAGGGTGACACCAAAAAAAAAAAAAAGGGACATTTAATTGTTTTTCTGAGCATTTTACAGTCAACGGAGAAAAAATGGCCAAAGACCCTAGTGTTTTGATGTGATGTTTTGAATATAATAAACTAGTTATGACCAAAGTTTCATTTCATTCGGACAAAACACTAAAAAACGAGGCCTAATTAGAGTTGGGGCCCCCCTTTTTTTTTTTTGGATTCGTTTTCTATTGGTGACGTGCAGGAATACAAAATATTATGAAAAACATTTAAAAACTCACTGAGGAAGGCTGAAGGTACAATCGAAAATAGTTCTTGTAAAAAAAATTTTTTTCATACAGGGTGACACCAAAAAAAAAAAAAAGGGACATTCAATTGTTTTTCTGAGCATTTTACAGTCAACGGAGAAAAAATGGCCAAAGACCCTAGTGTTTTGATGTGATGTTTTGAATATAATAAACTAGTTATGACCAAAGTTTCATTTCATTCGGACAAAACACTAAAAAACGAGGCCTAATTAGAGTTGGGGCCCCCCTTTTTTTTTTTTTTGAGTCACCTTGTAATAATATTTTGTATTCCTGCAGGTCATTAATAGAAAATAAATGTAGAAACGTTATAAACTTTTATATTTTCGTGTTCATTTTTTTATGCATTTTTGTATAAATATATACTTCCCAAGGAATACACGCGAATACGCACATATAATATACATATATTCATATATTATATGGTAAGAAAAAAAATAAGTTTATCTGAAAAATTGTTTTTCCAAAATAGTATTTTCTTCTTTAATGTTTTGTTTGTAATAAATAATTTTTTACTTTGATGAAATGTTCTCTTTTTTTTAAATATTAAATAAATTTTAATGTTTTTATTATTATTATTATTATTCCCTTTTTTTTAAAGCATATGAAATAAATTTTAATGCGTTTTTGATGGATTTTTTTATTGTTCCCTTTTTCCTTTATTTTTATTTTTTTTTTACATATCAAATAATTTTTTTTTTTCATTTGAAAACGTTTTGGGTAGAATTGGTTGAATTAAATGTGTTATTTTTTTGCTTGACGTTTAAAAAAATATTTTTTTTTGTAAAATATTTAGGTGTACTAAAAGTATTTTTTTTATTTATTTATTTTTATTTTTTTTAAAGAAATTATAACAGAATATCAAGCCATGAATGTATCAAATTCCGAGATTAAATACTAACATATGTCCAACGGCTTTAAGAAATTGATTTCTACGATAACCTATCTCTGCCCAGGCCTTTATCTCTCTTAACTCCATCCTTATCACTTTTTCCCATGTTTTCCTTGAACTTTTATGGAACTGACCCTTCTACATCTACTAACCAAAGAATTTTCATCTGTTCTTTCAATGTGACCATACCATCAAAGTCTACTTTTCTACACCCATCTCCCTATGTTGCATGTCAAGACTATGCACACACGCACACACATGCAGGACAGTCGGAAGCTAAAATGCACCCAGTGATATCGTGAAGCTGTCAAAACTGACGTCGCTGGAGGTGAATAGGTCAAATAATTGACCCCCACAGCTGTCTGGGTTGAAACACCTGCTAGAGAACAGATCAGTATATATATAAGCAGGTAAAACACGAGTCAAGCAGTCAAAAAGCGATAACAGCACGAGATGTTGCTGAATCTGCCACCTCCTGCTTCGCCCTCCATCTACTGGTTGGAAGCACGCACACGAGACAAGAAATAAAATAATAATTTTATATTTTTCTTACAAACGAATTTGTGTTGCGCGTTTGTTTTTCTTGGCTGACGAGAAACTATTGTTCAACCCGGCTACCATCACACCTGTTCTGACCAGATTTAATCTTCCTCTGATGTCATTAGGTCTAAGCCTATCGTTAATACACACATTACACATCCATCATATCATTCTCATATCATTCCTCTCCATGCAACACATATCCTCAACCCTTACTGTTAATGATTCATTTGCATACATCATTGCATTGCACACACATGCTTGATAGACACTTCTTGCTTTACATGCTGGTATGCGTTATATGGCCTTTAGAAACTGACCTTGCTACCTTAACTGTTCTACATCTACTAAACCAAGAACTCTCATCCATTTTTTTTTCAATGTGACCAAACCAACAAAGTCTCCTGTTCTCACACATCTCTCTATACTGTCCAGATTTCTCTAAGGTCCTCAGATCTAAGCTTGTCTTTAAGACTGGCATTACACATCCATCATATCATTCTCGTATCATTTCTCTCCATGCAACGCATGTCCTCAACCCTCACTGGTCTGATTTCACTTGCCATGCATCATCACTGTTCACATACAATAACCTCCTCTCTTGGTTGTTTGTCACTGGTAACGCTCTGCTGGTTAGTGATAACAAAAGTGTCCTGAAGTTACTCCATTTAATTCTTACGATCACAGTAGCATCTTCTGTGTTCAAATTGTATCACTAATGTATTCACAAACTGACCCTACTACCTCAACTGTTCTACATCTACTAGGACTGAATTGAGACATATTGTAACCCAAAAGAAGCAAGATCACTAACAACAATATTTAGTTACTTCCATGTATGTACCTATGACAAAACAAAAACATCATATTCCAAAAATCATATTTTGATCAAGTTTTATTTTTTAAATAAGAAAATCAAATTTTATGGCTAACTGAGTAGCGACTGTTTCATGTCGCCATGTTTGGTTTGGTTTGGTTTGGTTGTTTTACGGCATATCAACCCCTTTTTGGTTATTTAATGCCGAATCCAGTTATTTTGGAAATAGTATTCATGTTGCATCCAGTTATTTTGTAAAAGGTTTTTATTGTTCGAGCTTTTTGTATCTTTAATGAGTAGTTTGTAGTGTTTGGTTTGGTTGTTTTATAGTGGATTTTATCATTTTTATTCCCTGCCCTGCAGAACATGAATGAGTTTTGCAAAGGGAGAGGGAGGGAAAAAGGGTTACAGTATTAATTTTTGGTACATTTTAAGTTAAGAAGCCAGTCAGAAAGTGGGGGAGATTGGAAATGGGAAGAAGGAAAAAAGGGGTAAAATGTGGGTTTTTGGTTTTGCAGAACATAATTAAGTTTCGCAAAAGGAAGTAGAAAAAAAGAAAAAAAAGGGCATCAATATTAGTTGCATTTCGTCTCAGGAAGCCAATATCTTCAGACAGCCTAATCTGGTAGCACAAGCGCAATTTTTGAAAACAGGCTGAAGGAACAAACTCGGTTTTAGAAAGTGCCGCTGGAAAATGGTCGAATCCTTCTATCGATCCAGTAGATATCTCACTGCTGATGCAATTCTCTATCTATATAAGAGCCAGATACGTCCAAGGATGGAGTACTGTTGCCACATATGGGCAGGAGCTGCTAGAAAAGACTTGTCCTGCCTTGATAGAGTTCAAAATAGACTTCGGGGCCTGGTGGGAGATGTCCTTTTCTCTTCGCTGCAATCTCTGTCTCACAGAAGAGATGTTGCGAGTTTGTCTCTGCTTTATCGTTATTTTCATGGAAAGTGTTCGACTGAGCTTCAATCTATGGTCCCCCCTCGCCAAACTTTCACAAGAAACACTAGACTAGCTGAAAACATTATCAATAATTTTCCCCACTCTTTATCTGTACCTAAACCTAAACGTAGATTCCATGATCAAAGCTTCTTTCTTAGAACTACACGCCGTTTTCCTGCTTTCCAGCTTTCTATAATATGGTTGTCTTCAAGTCCAACGTGAACAAGTTTCTGATGAGCCGTTTCACTTAAGTTAACAAATTTACTGAACTTCCATTACTATCGATTACTATATTGTCCTTTTGACTACTCTACACTCTTTAACCCTTATCCTTGAGTGGCCTATCGGCCTTGATAAGTGGTGACGCCTATGTAAAAAAAAAAGGAAAAAAAGTGATTCTCAACATCGGGAAAGGGAGGGAGGGGGGTCATTGGAAAAACTCAAATTTGCTTAATGATTTTCTTTATAAAGATAAAACTACTTGCTCAATTTACGTAATTTTTGGAATATGACATGAAGATTTTTTTTTTTTTACTGTTTTTTTTATATAGGGAGAATTCTGGACAAGCACACAATGTTGGAAAAAAAATGCATTTTAATTTGTCAAATTAATCATAATTTGCAATTAACTCAACTAAGTGACTAATCTCTTAGTAAGTTTCTGGCTATCACTCCTACTCTCTCTCACTGTATGCTTGTCAATCACTCCCTATAAAAGCCAAGTACGTCCAAGGATGGAGTACTGCTGCCACATCTGGGCAGGAGCTTCTAAAAACAGCCTATCCTGCCTTGACAGAGTACAAAATAGACTTCGTGGCTTAGTGGGGTATGCCCTTTTCTCTTCCCTGCAACCTCTCTCCCACAGAAGAGACGCTGCGTGCCTGTCTTTGTTTTATCGTTATTTCCATGGCAGGTACTCGTCTGAGCTCAAATCTCTCGTCCCCCCCCTCATCAATCTTTCACGAGAAACACCGGTCTGGCTGAAACTACTGTCAATAATTTTCCCCACTCTTTATCTGTGCCTAAATCCAAACATAGATTGCATGAGCAAAGCTTCTTTCTTAGAACTGCACGCCAGTGGAACTCTCTGCTGCTTGCCTGTTTCCCATCTGACTACAACTTGGACGTCTTCAAGTCCAACATAAACAAACTCTTGACAAACCGCCCCCTTAAGTAAGACACTATCAACCCTCCCCCAATACTAATGATTACTACAATACTATCTCATTAATTACTGTACACGCAATAACCCTTATCCCTGAGTGGCCTTCGGGCCTTGATAAGTGGTGACCCCCATGTAAAAAAAATCTTTTTTATCACACAAGTTGCACAATTTCAAGTAAAATACATTTTCTGATAATTTTCTTGATAACAAGTTGAGCACGTGGTATCCTCTCTCCATGAGTGAAAAATTTACTTTCATCATGACTAATGTTTGTACAAAACTTCCAAAATATCCAAGGCCTGGTTATTGAGAAAAGTGCAAATTATTTGGCTCAGCCCTTCCTTTGTTTGGGAACCAAAAACTCATATTTTGGATTCCATTTAAATTTATCAAAGAATTAAATTTATTATTCTATTTGTTTTCCATAGTCTAGCTTCATTTCCAAATCTTACAATGCGTACCTAAAATAAAACAGAAATTCCATGAACAGAGTTTCTCTCCGAAACACTACTATGAGATTGGTTCCCTGCTGACTACAATATAATCACCTTTAAGTTCAATGTCAACAATCTCTTCTTAAGCCGTCGTCTTGAGTTTAAGTAATAAAATTACTAACCTCATTTCCAAATCTTCCTCTACCTAAAATCAAACAGAACTTCCATGAACAATGTTTCTTTCCAAAAAACTTAAGCCATCCGCTTAAAGATAAGCAGGAAAACACCTGGACTTGGCTACAAAAAGGACGAGTAGAGAAACGCAACTCCCACTGACAGCCACACAGAATAATACAATCAGAACAAACTATATCAAAGTAAAAATAGACAGAACCCAGGAAAGCAGTAAATGTAGACTCTGTAGACAAGAAGACGAAACATTAAATCACATAATAAACAAACTAGCTCCAAAGGCATGCAAAACAGACACGATTGTATGAGAAAGGCAGTCTACTGAGAACTATGCAAATATCTTTAGTTCGTAGTATACAGACAAATAGTACAGCCATAAACCAGAAACATAAATAGAGATAACTCAACAATTCAAACTTGACAGATTGATGTTGTAATAACTGAATCCTGCTCTTTCCACACATCATTTCCAATCCTCTCATAGCAGTGTTCTTCATCTAACTGGAAAGTTCATTAACTCTTATCCTCGAGTGTCTTTTGGCCTTATTGGTTAAAAAAAATAATGGAGATTTTTTAAGTTGGAAGAGTTGGATTTAAGGACGTGAAATATATTTTTTTCATTGAATGTTTATCCTCTACTCCCTCCCCCACCGCCTGACGCAAAAAAAAAAAAAAAAATAGTTACGATACACCTAAATAGATTTTGAAATTGTTAGAATTTAAAAAAAAAAAATCGCTAGTTTTTTTTTTGTTTTTTTTTTGGCATGAGGTTGGAAGATTTGGTTTAAAGACGTGAAATATACTTTTTTTTTTCAGTCAATGTTTAGCCCCTACCCCTCCCATTCGGCCTCTGACAACAATTAAAAAAAAGAAAAAAGTACTTTTGATACACCTAAATAGATTTGAAATATTTTTCTTTTTTTTTTCTTCAAAATTGTTTCATGAACTGAAATCATTTCCATGTCTTTTTGTATGGTTTTATTATCGCGTTTCTGAATTAATTTAATTTTATTTTTTTAATTTTTCTTTTTTAGATGAGGATTGGTTATTCGTATTATTTGGATTCATCGGACTATTGTTCTCATCTTGAGTGTCATTTTCACTACATAAAGGCTGACGGAACGAGAGCATGTTACTCCCCCCCCTCGGTATTAAATAAAGGATTCCGTTCAAACTTCTGTACAGATTTCAGGCTTTGACAAGATACATCTGAAGAAGGTTGGAGGTTACATCGACCGAAACGTTCTGCAAATAGCTTTCACGATGAAGACAGTAGTCCAAAGAATCCAAACATGGCTTCATTGGCAAATGTGTAGTTTAGCTGCGTAAATTATTTGACAGACAAAAAATTATAAAAATTATTTATTTTTATATAAAACACATTATTACACCCAGAAGCTGAAATAAAACCCCCCAAAATTTCATTTTTATTATTTTCAACATTTTTTATTAGACTAAATGTATGACAATCAGGGCCGCCATATTGTTTTTAAAATTTGGCCTTTCTAAGGTTTGACAGATTGGCCTTTTTAAAGCCAAATTTGGCCTTTTTATGCGCTTTCATTACAAAATGGCAGCCAAAACAGTCTCAAGAGTGTTAAAAAAAGGGGGGGGGATTTGGTCTTAAAAAGTCCAATGTGTCAAACCTTAGGCTAAATTTTAAAAGCAATATGGCAGCCTTGATTGTCGTACATCTAGTCTAATAAAAAGGATGAAAAAATAATTAAATTTTTTTTTTCTAGTTTTATTTCAGCTAGCATGCTTTTTATATAAAAATAAATAGTTTTTATAATTTTTTGTCTGTCAAATAATTTACGCAGCTAAACTATACATTTGCCACTTCATTATTATTTAATTTTTTTTATTTAAACCGATCTTGCAATGAGGATGTTCGGCGATGCTGATCAGACATGTCCAGTCTCTTTAGAAAGAGGGGTTTGATCGTTTTTCTGTTTGTTTTTTAAAGGGACCTTGCAAAGGGACTGGGCATATATATTTGTGGCATGGTGTGGTGTGATGTCGTGGAGAGAAAGACGGACGAAGGGGGCGTAGCTCAGGAGACAGTGATGACCACTTTGTTAGACCGTCTCTGTTGCCCTTCTCTGACGAGAGCCGACAACATGCTGTTCTCATTTGCAAGGAGATGTTCGGCCTTGTCGAATTCGATGATCTTGCCCTGGTCTAAAACCATAACACGATGGTAGTTATTCAAATGCGTTAAATGATGCTGCAAAAGAAAAAAGAAAAATGGTTTATTTCATCTTCATCTTCTATGATATAAATCTCACCTGTCTGTTTAAATGTATGTATGTTTGTATGTCTGCCTACAACTTTCGACAGAGATGACGCATTTTCACGAGATCAGTATCATTTTGAAAATCGACGTCTTGGATGACAAATATCGAAAATATCGATCTCGTGAAAATCCGTTGTCTCTGTTAAAAGTTTTAGGTAGACATACAAACATACATACGCACACACACTAACAGAGAGATCAGATTTATAACACAGAAGTATATTGAAAAATAAAAGGGAAAGACAAAGGAAAACGGTTTATTCCATACATACATGTGTTTCGTCCTCTTCTATAATATAAATCTCACCTGTCTGTTTAAATGTATGTATGTATGTTTGTATGTATGTCTGCCTAAAACATTCGGCAGAGGCGACGCATTTTCGCGAGATCAGTATCATGTTGAAGCTCGACGTCTCAGACGACAAATATTGACAATTATTTATTTATATTTGTCGTCTGAGACATTGAGCTTCAAAATGATACTGATCTCGCGAAAATGCGTCGCCTCTGCCGAATGTTTTAGGCAGACATACATACACACTAACAGACAGGTCAGATTTATAAAATAGAAGCATTTTGAAAACAAAAAGGGGGGGGAGACAAAAAGAAAACAAATCAATCAGGTTAATAAAAGAATATTATTGAATTATTCAATGTTATAGTCAGTTGGGAAGCAGCTCCGCAGTATTATGTTCTACAGACGAGCAGTTCTAGAAAAAAAAATCTGTTTATGGAATTTTCGCTTAGATTTAAAGGAAATTGGTAACATTGTTTGGTTGTTTTACAGCATATCAACCCTTTTTTTTGGGGGGGGGTTATTTAATGCCGAATCCAGTTATTTTGGAAACAGTTTTTTAATGCTCCAAGTTTAGAGGACACAATCAAGCAAAAAATTAACAAAAAAAAACGAAAAAAAAAAACGAAATTTATCCCAAAGCAGCAAAAGTGAAACTGCCAGGACACTATATATACAAATGTAGGCAAAGTTGGGCATATTTAATTGGCTTGAAAATATAGGTTCTTTTTTGCCAATTGTCATAATATTTCAACAATAGAATAGTATTATAATCTTCAAAAAGCCTGCAAATTTTTATGTAGTTTCGTCTAGGTGACGGTCTCAAATAGAGAACCCACAAGGCAAAGATCGTCGATCGCTCCACTTCTGCTGGCAAGATGCCTCGGAGTGAATAAAATATATATATAAAAACACACATCATCTTGGATCCGTGTCTTGAAGCGTCTCTGTTACAGCAGGTTATGCCCCCCCTCTCCCCAGGACGGTTGGCGAATCCCCCAGAAGCGTCCAGCAGCAGACAGGTATGTTGTCATGTGTATATGCGTTCTATGTTTCCACACACACATGCACCCACGACCACTAAATGAGTCACGGGCCGTTAAAATAGACATTTAGGGATCTGAAGACAATAGTCCGTTTAATAAGCCGTAAAATAAAATCCTGCTCTTTCCACATATCATTTCCAATCCTCTCATAGCAGTGTTCCTCATCTAACTGGAAAGTTCATTAACTCTTATTCTCAAGTGCCTTTTGGCCTTATTGGTTAAAAAAAAATGTAAATCACTGGCGACCATGTTTGGACAGGCGGCATATGAAAGGGGCAAAACCTCAGCTTGTTCAGGTATGCTGAAAACGAATATCGCAAGGATAATTAGCACAGACACCCAAATAGTTTTCGAGATAATAATGTGTCTATTTTGAAATGTAAATCACTGGCGACCATGTTTGAACAGGCGGCATAAGAAAGGGGCCAACCCCCAGTTTGTTCAGGTACGCTGAAAACGAATATCGCAATGAACATTAGCAGAGAAGAATAGTTTTGGAGCTAGTTTTATACATGCGTGTATTTTGAAATGTAAACAGTGGCGACCATGTTTGAACAGGATGCATATGAAAGGGGCCAACCCTCAGTTTGTTCAGGTATGCTGAAAACGAATATCGCAAGGAAAATTAGCACAGACAGACAGACTACTAGTTTTGAGCTAGTTTTATTAATGCGTGTATTTTGAAATGTAAATCACTGGCACCCATGTTTGAAAAGGCGGCCAACCCTCAGTTTGTTCAGGTATGCTGAAAACGAATATCGCAGCAGAACTTAAAACACTTGTTCAGGTAGGTAGAAGAGTAACTTATCTTACCTTTGGTAACATTTATATATTATATATTTGTTTTGTATTTTTTTTTTTTAACTTTTACGCTTTGTCGTCTTAACTCGGAAGGATGAACCTTAGAATTTCCACAGGTCTCATTAGTTAAAATGAATTATTTCGCAGTTCAAATTGGCGTGAAATAAACAAATCTGACTGACACAGGATTTGCCATTTCCGGTTGTCGCCGCCGACAACGCTCTTATATTTACAATCGAAAGCGTCGCCAATCGCTGTGTCTGTGTGTGTAGGAGTGGGGGCAAAGTTGTAACATTCAATAAAATCAACAGCTTTAATTTCTATGAATCGTCATTCGCGTATCGGTGCGAAGTCGACTGTCGGCGTTCTTGTCTCGTTGAAGGGGAAGTAAGTTTTTTTAACACAGTTGAGTTGGAAATGGATTTCTGCACGTACATGGCTGGACGATAAGAATAACAATACAAATAAAAACAATAATTATTATCTTCAAGTCTCTTCTTAAAGGGGCATTCGGCTACAAAGTTACAACTAGCTAATCGACACTCGACACTGTCAATGAGTTATGCGAAACAGACGGACTGTTCCGCTGTATCAAAGTTATTAAGTGTGGTTAGACTGAAACTCATCAAAGCCAGTAATCTAAGTTTCAACTAGCTAATAGACATTCGGCACTTTCAATGAGTTATGCGATCACCGCCACTTGTCCAAAAACGGACGGTTCCGCTGTATCACAGTTATAAAGGGTGGTTAGAGTGTAACTCATCAGAGCCAGTAACCTAACTTACAACTAGCTAGTCGACATTCGACACTGTCATTGAGTTATGCGATACACTGCTAATTGTCCAGAGACGGACTGTTTTACTGTATCACAGTTGTAAAGGGTGGTTAGACTAAAACTCATAAGAGCCAGTAATCTAATTTACAACTAGCTTATCGACAGTAGACACTTTCAGTGAGTTTACGTGCGTGCGCGCGTGTGTGTGCTTCGTTAACATTCGGACTGTCGATTTTAAAATCGTTCGGGTATGCTGAAAACGAATATCGCAAGGACAATTAGCAGAGACAAATAGTTTTGGAGCTAGTTTTATTAAGTCGTGTATTTTGAAATGCAAATCACTGGCGAGCATGTTTGAACAGGTGGTATATGAAAGGGGCCAACTCTCAGTTTGTTCAGGTATGCTGAAAACGAATATCGCAAAGAAAATTAGCACAGGCACAGACTACTAGTTTTGGAACTAGTTTTATTAACGCGCGTATTTTGTAAATGTACATCACTGGCGAGCATGTTTGAACAGGATGCATATGAAAGGGGCCAACCCTCAGTTTGTTCAGGTATGCTGAAAACGAATATCGCAAGGAAAATTAGCAGACAGACGAATAGTTTTGGAGATATTAATGCGTGTATTTTGAAATGTAAATCACTGGCGACCATGTTTGAGCAGGCGGCATATGAAACGGGCCAACCCTCAGTTTGTTAAGGTATGCTGAAAACGAATATCGTAAGGAAAATTAGCACAGACGGACAAATAGTTTTCTAGATATTAATGCGTGTATTTTGAAATGTAAATCCCTGGTGACCATGTTTGAACAGGCGGCAGATGAAAGGGGCAAACCCTCAGTTTGTTCAGGTATGCTGAAAACGAATATCGCAAGGAAAATTAGCACAGACAAATAGATTTTGGGCTAATATTAGTCAATGCGTGTATTTTTAAATGTGGATCACTGGCGACCATGTTTGAACAGGCGGCATATGAAAGGGGCCAAACCTCAGTTTTTTCAGGTATGCTGAAAACGAATATCGCAAGGAAAATTAGCACAGACACAGACTACTAGTTTTTGAACTAGTTTTATTAACGCGTGTATTTTGTAAATGTACATCACTGGCGACCATATTGGAACAGGCGACATATGAACGGGGCCAACCATCAGTTTGTTCAGGTATGCTGAAAACGAATATCGCAAGGAAAATTAGCACAGACAATTAGTTTTGGAGCTAGTTTTATTATTGCGTGTGTTTTGAAATGTAAATCACTGGCGACTATGTTTGAAACGTTTGAACAGGCAGCGTATGTAAGGGGCCAACCCTCAATTTGGCTCGAGTATGCTGAAAACGAATATCGCAGCAGAACTTAAAACACTTGGTTAGGTAGGTAGAAGAGTAACTTATCTTGCCTTTGGTAACATTTACATATTATATATTTGTTTTGTATTTTTTTTTCAACTTTTACGCTTTGTTGTCTTAACTCGGAAGGATTAACCTTAGAATTTCCACAGGTCTCATTAGTTAAAACGAATTATTTCGCAGTTAAAATTGGCGTGAAATAAACAAATCTGACTGACACAGGGTTTGCCATTTCCGGTTGTCGCCGCCGACAACGCTCTTATATTTACAATCGAAAACGTCGCCAAGTTCGTTCGTCGCTGTGTCTGTGTGTGTAGGAGTGGGGGCAAAGTTGTAACATTCAATACATAAAATCAACAGCTTTAATTTCTATGAATCGTCATTCGCGTATCGGTGCGAAGTCGAGTGTCGGCGTTTTTCTCTCGGTGAAGGAGAAGTAAGTTTATAACACAGTTGAGTTGGAAATGGATTTCTGCACGTGCATGGCTGGACGATAAGAATAACAATACAAATAACAACAATATTATCTTCAAGTCTCTGTTTAAAGGGGCTTTTAAGGCTACGAAGTTACAACTAGCTAATCGACACTCGACACTGTCAATGAGTTATGCGAAACAGACGGACTGTTCCGCTGTATCAAAGTTATTAAGTGTGGTTAGACTGAAACTCATCAAAGCCAGTAATCTAAGTTTCAACTAGCTAATAGACATTCGGCACTTTCAATGAGTTATGCGATCACCGCCACTTGTCCAAAAAACGGACTGTTCCGCTGTATCACAGTTATTAAGGGTGGCTAGAGTGTAACTCATCAGAGCCAGTAACCTAACTTACAACTAGCTAGTCAACATTCGACGCTGTCATTGTGATACACTGCTAATTGTCCAGAGACGGACTGTTCTACTGTATCACAGTTGTAAAGGGTGGTTAGACTAAAACTCATAAGAGTCAGTAATCTAATTTACAACTAGCTTATCGACAGTGGATACTTTCACTGAGTTTACGCGTGTGTGTGTGTTTTGTGTGTGTGTGTGTGTGTTTTGTGTGTGTGTGTGTGTGTGTGTGTGTCTTTTGTGTGTGTGCTTCGTTAACATTCAGACTGTCCATTTTAAAATCGTCCGGGTATGCTGAAAACGAATATCGTAAGGAAAATTAGCACAGACGGACAAATAGTTTTCTAGATATTAATGCGTGTATTTTGAAATGTAAATCCCTGGTGACCATGTTTGAACAGGCGGCAGATGAAAGGGGCAAACCCTCAGTTTGTTCAGGTATGCTGAAAACGAATATCGCAAGGAAAATTAGCACAGACAAATAGATTTTGGGCTAATATTAGTCAATGCGTGTATTTTTAAATGTGGATCACTGGCGACCATGTTTGAACAGGCGGCATATGAAAGGGGGAACCCCTCAGTTTGTTCAGGTATGCTGAAAACGAATATCGCAAGGAAAATTAGCACAAACACAGTACTAGTTTTGGAACTAGTTTTATTAATGCGTGTATTTTGAAATGTAAGTCCCTGGCGAGCATGTTTGAACAGGCGGCATATGAAAGGGGCCAACCCTCAGTTTGTTCAGGTATGCTGAAAACGAATATCGCAAGGAAAATTAGCACAGACACAGACTACTAGTTTTTGAACTAGTTTTATTAACGCGTGTATTTTGTAAATGTACATCACTGGCGACCATGTTTGAACAGGCGACATATGAACGGGGCCAACCATCAGTTTGTTCAGGTATGCTGAAAACGAATATCGCAAGGAAAATTAGCACAGACAATTAGTTTTGGAGCTAGTTTTATTAATGCGTGTATTTTGAAATGTGAATCACTGGCGACCATGTTTGAACAGGCGGCATATGAAAGGGGCCAACCCTCAGTGTGTTCAGGTATGTTTAAAAGGAATATCGCAAGGAAAATTAGTACAGACTGACTATAGATTCACCATCAAAGTATTGAAATATTTTTTTTTATTTTATAAAGGAATCACTACTTATCAAGCCCCAGAGGCCACTCGAGGATAAGGGTTAAAGTGTGTACAATGTCAATGGGACAATATCATAGTAATCGTTAGAAGTGTCAATATGGTAAATTGGATTACTTAAGAGGAACGGCTCATCAAGAACTTGTTTGCATTGGACTTGAAGACGACGAAATAAAAATATAAAGTTGAAAGAACTAGGGGAAAATATCATTTTAGCGATGCCTTTCAAATCGTAAACTGCCGGTTTACATTTTTTTACATTTAAAAAGTGTAAACAAAAAAAAAGCAAACCTTTAGAATCCTAAAAAGGTCACCCGGGAGCATTTTTGCAACATGAAAAATATACAAACCAAAATAAAGAGAGGAATAAACCTACTCAAAAATATGGATTATTACATCGCCTAAAAAAAAGAAGAATCGGGGCCTCCAATAATACGATAATTTGGTGGGGAAGTAAATTGTTTTCTTTTTTCTAACTTGGTTTTAAAAAGTTTTTATTGCTAACATTTATTTTCATAAACTCTAACCACACCTCACAACCCTAATCCGGCCGGTCGGGAAAAAAGTTTTTATTTTTTTAAATTTTGGTGAAACACACGCACACGCACGCACACATAAGCATATCGCTTGTCACCAAGCTAAAGAAGAGAGAGAAAGTGGGGGAAGGAGAGAAGGGATCGTGTTCTCTGCACTGCAAGTGCCGGGGTCAAACAGAAGTCAAATGAAATCGATTAAAAATGACTCCACAAAGTTGTGTCTGAACTTTTTATTCTATGAAACTTAAGATTAATAAAACGAAATAATCGTGACCCGTGGAAATTCCACGGCGAATATTTCGCATTCAATAAGAACAAAACGAAAAAGTAGTGAACAAATAAATATATTAGAAAATGAATGTTACCAAAGGCAAGATAAGTTACCCTTCTACCTACCTAGATCACATTTTTGTTGTTTTAACTTATTTTAAAACGTTTATTTAACACAAACAAAAGTAGCGCACAGTTTTAAGTTAGAACAATAAAGAAGTGTCTGACATTTTACAGACATCTTGTGAGAGTCGAGAATCGCTCCAAACTCGAAAATTAAGCAAAATACTGGTAGCAACACATCCAATAAATGTCAGCAAACGTTCGAACATGTTTTCTTTTTCACATAAGCGAAACTCTTATCAGAGCAAAAGCGAAAATGAGGAGCAAACACAGATGAAGAAGTCGGTTTTTATCGTGGAGCACAAAAACAAAAACAAAAAGAGTCTCTAATCTAATAGGCCCCGTCAATCTCCAAAGTCTGTCCCATCGCCTCAGTGTTGCATCCCTGTTTACAAGTACTTTAATGGGATGTGCTCTGATGAACATATAGCACTTATGCTGGTGCCCGGAAAACTCGTCCCGGGAAAACTCGTCTCCGGAAAAACCATAACCGGAAAACTCGTACCGTTCAGTTTGTTCAGGTATGCTGAAAACGAATATCGCAAGAAAAATTAGCACAGACAAATAGTTTTAGAGATAATTTTATTAATGCGTGTATTGTGAAATGTAAATCACTGGCGACCATGTTTGAACAGGGGCACATTAAAGAGGCAAACCGTCAGTTTGTTCAGGTATGCTGAAAACGAATATCGCAAGGAAAATTAGCAGTAATTAATACGTGTATTTTGAAATGTAAATCACTTTAATAAGAAAAAGGGTACTTTTCCAGTTTACGGTCCATGTTGAATTAGTAAATTTGTATTTAAGAAAGCCATTCTTAATATAGGGAGGGACATGTTAACTATTCTGTACCTCTAATCAATGTATCAATAATTTAATAAGCAAAAGACATAGTAAAAATTGAATTTAACTTGAAAATTTTATCCAAAAATACCGCAGAAGTTTTCTTTGATATTTTTTTACAAGCTGCCCCAGCGTAACACTTCCAATCTTTCCATAATAAGAACGGCTTTCTGAAAAAACAACAACAAAACACAAACAAAAAAACAACAACCTTGAAAGCCGTTCTTAACATGGAGAGATTTGTAGGGGGTATTCAGAAAGTCGTTCTTAAAATGGGGAGGTTTGGGTGTTTATACTACGCTGGGGTATGTCGTAAAATAACCTTTCTTTTTTTACTGTTCCGTACTTTCACCTAACAATTTAATAAATAAATAAACTTGGGAAATTGAAACACTCGCCGAAAGTTATATTACTGAAGAAGTTTGATATCAGGAATAGAATCTGACCAAACACCGTTTGTTGCTAACCTCTCTCTCTCTCTCTCTCTCTCTCTCTCTCTTTGGCTTCTCCGTGCCCCTGCCACTAAGTATGTGTATATATATACTTATATACTTATATATATATATATATATATATATATATATATGTATATATATATATATATATATATATATATATATATAGACAGAGAGAGACAGAGAGAGAGACAGAGACAGAGAGAGAGAGAGAGAGAGAGAGAAAGAGAGAGAATATGTGCTTCCACATCAAAGAGGGGCAGGAGCATAAACAGAGACAGAAGCACACACAAACACACACATACATACGCACTTTCATAAACACACACACACACACACTCGCATAAACACACACATACATACACGAACACACACGTACACACAAATACACAAACACAAATCAACTTTCCGTTAAAAGCTGTCATGAGGTGGCAGGGGTGGGTGTCATAAGTGTCAATCGAATTTGAAAGTTTGTTAACGAAATGGATTTATTTCAACTTCGTTTGACACGTGCCAATTCTCCTGCCCTTCACCCCCCCCCCTACCTGCCTCTCTCTTTACCTTAGTAAAGACTTTTAGGTTGGGGTGTTTATGCTACACTGGGGTAGGTCGTAAAAATAAAGTTTTTTTTTTTGTTATTAAATTGTAATTTTTTAAGAAATCATTTCCTTAAAAGTTAAGAAAGCCATTCTTAATGTAGAGAGGGGCATGTTAACTATTCTGTACTTTCATCCAATAATTTAATAAGCAAAAGATAGGATAAAATTGAATTTAACTTGAAAGTTTTATCCCAAAATATCGCAGACGTTTTCTTTGATATTTTTTATTTTACAAGCTGCCCCAGCGTAGTATTAACACCTCCAATCTCTCCATGATAAGAACGGCTTTCTGAAAAAAAAAATCCCAAGAAAGCCGTTCTTAACATGGAGAGATTGGAGGGGGTATTCCGGAAGTCGTTCTTAAAATGGGGAGAGGAGGGCGTTTTGTAACTATTCCATACTTTAACCTAACGATTTAATAAAAAACATCGGGTTTGTATTACTGTACACATAGATTCGAAAAAGTTGTCAAAAAACAAATATATAACAAATAAATGTTATCAAAGGCAAGATAAATTACTGTTCTACCAAACTGGATATAATTTTCGTGTTTTTATTCAATTTAACATGTTTATTCAGCTCGAAAAGCATACAGTGTTTACCGATGTATTGGAAAATTCAACATGGCGGCCGACTCTCTCTTTAACACGGTAAGTTCGGAAAAAGGTGTAATAAATAATGAACTCGACAAAATACTGTTAGAAATTCGCTCAATATATGTTACCGTGACATAACTTGACATATATTCGGTGGTTTTTTAATAGTATTTTGTCTAGTTTATTATTTATAACACTTTTTCCCGAACTTACCGTGTTAAAGAGAGAGTTGGCCGCCATTTTGAATTTTCCAATACATCGGTAAACACTGCATGCTTTTCGAGCTGAATAAACATGTTAAACTGAATAAAAACACGAAAATTATATCCAGTTTGGTAGAGAAGTAATTTATCTTGCCTTTGATAACATTTATTTGTTATATATTTGTTTTTTTTTGACAACTTTTTCGAATCTATGTGTACAGTAATACAAACCCAAAACATCAAATGTTAAATAAAAATAAATAAAAACAAGATAAAACGAATAAAAATAAAAATAAGAAACATAAAATCAAATAAAAAACGATCAATGTATAGTATCTGTTAACGAAAATATATTTTTTAATTATTAGCAAATAATTCAAAGTGTAGTATCTGTTTTATTCTATCGCAGTATATAAAAAAAAAAAGAGACGCAGGAGAAATCGTTTTTATTTTCATTCCAATTCAAAATACTCCATTTTGGAAAGTTGGGTTTTCTTCACATTAAAATAAAAAACAAACATTAAAGTTTCAAATCATTATGGCTCCTTTGTACTCGTCAACGAAAGACATAAAGCAGGAACGATGACGACGTGCGAATGGAAACAGTAAAGGATGTCATCCCCACCGCCACCGCCGACGGCGTCAACAGCACGTCTGTTTCTCTGACCCTTTAAAATAATTCGTTTTAACTAAGGGGACCCGCGGAAATTCCACGGCGAATATTACGCAGCAGTTAAAGACAACAAAACGAAAACGTGGCCATCAAAGAAATATATAACAAATAAATGTTAGCAAGGGTAACTTACTCTTCTACCTACCTAGTTAAGTTTTTTGTTGTGTCATCTGATTTCAACAGTTTATTTACTTTGTAATAAAATTAGTGTCGAATCTTAAGTTGGAACAAGAAAAAAAAAACGCCTGACAGTCATATGGTGTGCTCGATCATAGCTGAAAACTCGAAAGTCAAGCAAAATACGGTTAGAAAATCACCTGATAAATGTCACGATAACTTTTATAGAATACGTTTCTAACATAATTTTGTTTTATTGTCTATTTTTGACCGATTATCGAGACTCCAAGTATGTAAGAGTCACAAAAAGGCGGGACTGCTTAACTGCATCGTCATCACTTCCAATCCACTCATGTCGAACGCACGTGAGAAGTAAAATAGATGGCCCATCAAGCCAGAAATAAATTAATGACAGTTTAAAGGCTTCAAAATCACTTTCGAATTCAATATCAACTGTCGCATTAACACGCATCTTAGATTTCCGAAATCTCGTCCCAATAGTGTAGAAGCGCCCATTTCAACCTAATAACATGGATTTCAATTTGATAAAACAACTATCTAATAAAAAAAATGTAATAATTTTTATAAAAATACAGAAAAAAGAACAGTTACTACGTTTTATATATATATATATATATATATATATATATATATATATATATATATATATATATATGATTAGTTTTTTTGGAAAAAGAATTCCAGCAGAGTGCTCAATTAAAAGGAAAATCCAAATTTTAAGAGCGTACTTATATTTTGTGTACAGAAAGTTGTTAGTTGAGACAGGTCATTGGTACCGTCGGTTTCAAGCCCGATAATAAGGCCCGTTTAAGGTATCCTTATCGAGCTCTCTTCAGCCAATATTCGTGAGACGAATATTGGCTGAAGAGAGCTCGATAAGGATACCTTAAACGGGCCTTATTATCGGGCTTGAAACCGACGGTACCAATGACCTGTCTCAACTAACAACTTTCTGTACACAATATATATATATATATATATATATATATATATATATTATTTTTAAATTTTATATAACTTTTCAAAGTTTCGGGTGCTAACCTCTCTCTCTTCCTCTCTCTCTCTCTTTCTCTCTCTCTCTCTCTCTCTCGCTCTCGCGCGTGCTTCTCCGTGTCATTATATATAGACAGAGAGAGGGGGAAAAGGGGGGTGAGACCGAAAGAGACAGAGAATGTGTCTACTCTCTCCTCCACATGCTGCAACGCCAACGACGCACACACCCACATACACACACACTTGCATAAACACACACATACACAGACACACACAACGTCCACATTCACTCTTCAAACTAAACAAGTTTAAATCAACCAATGAAAAGACAGCTACGTAAGACAACCTCCATAAAAGGTAAAAAGGTTGTGTCGTCGACTGCAAACTGTTTGAATTTTCCCGGAAAAAGTTAACGGTTTTCACGCCGATGGTGAAATATAAAAGAGCCCCAAAACGGGCTGTAAATTCAGTTTGACCAGCGTGGCAGCGAGAAGAGTTCCATGAGAATAGATGACCAGCCAGACGACCCAGCTAAGCCGCCGCCCTGCCGCTGTTTTAATTCTGCCTATTTCTCTGATGTCAAAAAAATTTAAGGTATTTATATTTTCCTCATTTCAAAGTAGACGACGCATTTATTTAAGGTGTGTAAACTGCACAAGTGCTCAAATGAACGTTGTTAGTATGCGCACAGTTCATAAACACGTCGAATTTCTTTTCAAATTTCAACAATTGTGTAGTATAAACGATTTTCACGTTTAACGTCTTTTTATATATTATTTTATATTTTTTTTATACAAAATACTGTTAGAAACCCAGCCAATAAATATTACCGTGACAATTGTGCAGTTTATAAACCGTGCGTGCTGTTCCTGGATAAAATATTTTTAATTTAAATCTAAATTAACGTCTTTTTATTGAATTTGTTAGGTGAAAGTATATATATAATATTATTTAAGGGCGGTCAGTAAACTGTATAATTACCGTGACAATTGTGCAGTTTATAAACCGTGCTGTTCTTGGATAAAATATTTTTAATTTAAATCTAAATTAATGTCTTGTTATTGAATTTGTTAGGTGAAAGTATACATATAATATTATTTAAGGGCGGTCAATAAACTCTAGAATTACCGTGACAATTGTGCAGTTTATAAACCGTGCTGTTCCTGGATAAAATATTTTTAATTTAAATCTAAATTAACGTCTTGTTATTGAATTTGTTAGGTGAAAGTATACATATAATATTATTTAAGGGCGGTCAATAAACTCTAGAATTACCGTGACAATTGTGCAGTTTATAAACCGTGCTGTTCCTGGATAAAATATTTTTAATTTAAATCTAAATTAACGTCTTTTTATTGAATTTGTTAGGTGAAAGCATGCATATAATATTATTTAAGGGCGGTCGATAAACTCTAGAATTACCGTGACAATTGTGCAGTTTATAAACCGTGCTGTTTGTTCTGGGATAAAATATTTTTAATTTAAATTTAAATTAACGTCTTTTTATTGAATTTGTTAGGTGAAAGTATATATATAATATTATTTAAGGGCGGTCAGTAAACTCTAGAATTACCGTGACAATTGTGCAGTTTATAAACCGTGCTGTTCTTGGATAAAATATTTTTAATTTAAATCTAAATTAACGTCTTGTGATTGAATTTGTTAGGTGAAAGTATACATATAATATTATTTAAGGGCGGTCAATAAACTGTAGAATTACCGTGAGAATTGTGCAGTTTATAAACCGTGGTGTTCTTGGATAAAATATTTTTAATTTAAATCTAAATTAACGTCTTTTGATTTAATTTGTTAGATGAAAGTATACATATAATATTATTTAAGGGCGGTCAATAAACTGTAGAATTACCGTGACAATTGTGCAGTTCATAGACCGTTCTGTTCTTGGATAAAATATTTTAAATTTAAATCTAAATTAACGTCTTTTTATTGAATTTGTTAGATGAAAGTATACATATAATTTTATTTAAGGGCGGTCAATAAACTCTAGAATTACCGTAACAATTGTGCAGTTTATAAACCGTGCTGTTCCTGGATAAAATATTTTTAATTTAAATCTAAATTAACGTCTTGTAATTGAATTTGTATTATTTAAGGGCGGTCAGTAAACTCTAGAATTACCGTTACAATTGTGCAGTTTATAGACCGTGCTGTTCTTGGATAAAATATTTTAATTTAAATCTTAATTAACGTCTTTTGATTTAATTTGTTAGATGAAAGTATATATATAATATTATTTAAGGGCGGTCAATAAACTGTAGAATTTACGTGACAATTGTGCAGTTTATAGGCCGTTCTTTTCTTGGATAAAATTCTGGATGTGAATTTTCCCCCCTAAAGTCCAACCCTATCCTCACCGTGGTAGGGGGGTGTAACGTTGTAGTTTAACAGCTACACGGCTAAATGGGCTCTGGCAAAAAAAAAATAAAATCCAGAAAATGTCGGCATTAGTTTGTTGCGTCCGTCATCTGGTCGTCTTTTTATACGCTTGCATGTGGCGAGCAAAAAGGCGTGAAGGGGGCAGGCTGAAAGGAGAACAATACCCGAAAGATGTAAACCGAACGAAAGAGAAAAATGGGCCTCCCTGCAAGGCCCCGTGCTCTCCCCAGCCTGCTCCCAGTTTCCCCGACTTTGCATGCAACTGGTTTTGAGCTTTTGGAAAGCTCTTTTCTCAGTGTCGGGGTGTTGACTCCACTTCCAAGTTAACAAATAGCTGCAAGTCTGGGTACGGTCCGATTGGTTCCGAAGCTCTTCCGCTGTGAGGTGCGCTTTCGAATCTCCCGAAGGGGGCTACCCTCTAAGCAGGCGACACGTGCTCGTGTTACTATGTAATGCAGGCTTGCCTCGACTCGACTAAGGACGACTAGAGTTCGACTAGATTGTGTGCTCACAAGCCGCTTTAAGGCCGCTTTTATTATTCCTACTGTCTACGAACTGCGAAACAGTATGGTAGTGCAATTATATATGACCGTCCTCCGATACGAAATGGTAGTGCAATTATATATGACGGTCCTCCGATATGATAGTAGGAATGCCAGTTTTGTGAGCGATCATCGCCGTCTTATGAACACAAACTAGTGGTATCTTTACGAATCCTGTTGGGTAGAGAGAACACCTCTGTTTTCTGCTCTGCCTGTTATTCTGAGTAGAAACCGCTTTTTAGTAGATGTTCGCAGCAAAGCTTGTTTTTATATAGTGCCCCTCCTTTCGGGAGTTCATCACCTCGCTGCCCAGACGAGAGCTTTTCCCGGTGGAACCGCTTTTTTTATATTTTACTTTAAAGTTTAATAGCGAACGAACAGTCACCAGCAAGTGGTCTGCACCGACAGGAAGATGAGTATAGTATCACCTTTTCTTCTTTCTATTTCGATTTCAGTCTTTGTGATTTGAACATTTAATTTAACTGTTTCCATTGTTCCAGCTTTCACACAGCAGTAGATTATCAACACTATAAATATCACCTCTTTTTTATAGATTGTAACAAGCAACAAAACCTAGCAGCATCACCGTTCCTGTCTGCCACATGTCTTGTGCAGTTTGAATCAAGTATTTCTTTCTTTGCGTTCAAGCACATCTGGGTAAAATCAAACTGTGTATGATGTATGTCTATCTGTTTCTTCCAACATTAGAATCTCAAAGTCTTGGCAGCAATCATTGTCATAGAAGTAGAGTAAGTATTCTTTTTCTTTCCTTCTGTGTGTATATCTTTGTAATTTCAGGTACTCCTCTTGATCATGATGGAATTCTACTATCAGCTATTGTGAGAATTATGTGGATTGGAAAAAACAACCGAATCCAGCAGTATCAGCTATCCTAGCTGCCACATGTTTCCTGTAGTTACAGAAGTCCTCAAGTAAGTGTTTCTTTCTTTGTGTACATGCACATCTGGGTACAATCAAATTCTAAACTATTAGCTTTATTTAAATGAATTCAGTTCTGCTTGTATTTCTTCTCATCAGCTAACTTATGCAACTACAAAACAAAAAGTAGTACATGGGTGTTTGATCATAGCCAGAAAGTTAAATATATCATTAAAAAAAAATCCATTAGTTATGTTTATTATATAAATCAAAAAAAGATTTTAAATAATTAAAAGAAAAAAAATCATCACAGTAAAAATTATATATATGTAACAAAGAACACAAACAAACATGAAATTGCCATGAGTTTCAGCAAGAACCAGAAAAGAGAAAATGTGGAGATAACACCCGGGAAGTAACAGGCAAGAATTTTCTTTATTTCTTTTATTTTTTGTCTCGAATAGCACATAGACTTTTCATGTATCAATTAAAAAAAAAATAACCCAAGTCAGACAATTGATAGAAAAACTAAGCATTAAAGTTCAATTAAGCATTAGAAAAATAACTTCTAATAATTATGTGATCTATATACAAATTGTCTCCCTTGAATATATATATATATATTTTTTAATTGAAATAAATATATAGATATATATTTATTTAATTAAAAAATAGCTTCTAATAATTGTGATCTATATACAAATTGTCTCACTTGATTATATATATATATATATATATATATATATATATATATATATATATATTACTAGCATGGGTTCCCGGCGTAGTTTGGCGGTGTATGCTGCCCCCCTCCCCCAACCAAAAAAAAGCAAAAAACCGGTTAATTTTTTAAAATTTGACCCCTATTATGAACCCTTAAAATTTATTGTTTTGGGCTCAAATCAAGATATTAAGTTAGATCCATGTCCAAGGATACTATATCAAAAATTTCGAGTGTTTAGACCCATAATTGTCGGAGGAGATTTGTAGAGTTCTCAAAGGCTAAATCATTGAACTTTGGCCCCTTAATCGCCAAATTTCTGTCCAAATACCAATCGCATAGATTTTCCAAAATCTCAGTACTCTGTATATCAAATGTTGAATCTGTAGACTAAAATTGACAGAGTTATTGCTTAGGGAAATGTACACACAGACAGACATTTTCACTTCTATGGATAGATAGATAGATAGATATATAATGAGAGACAGAAAGATAAATATATACAATGATTAATGAATTATTAGAAATAGTTGTTAAATTTTTGGAAATATGTATGGCAATTTAGATGGCAAGACATACTGCTAGTGTTCAATGCATTAGTAGAGCTAACTGTTAAGATTTAAAATACATACATAGAAATTCAAATGACAGGACTTATATGTAGAGTGCTCAATACATCAGTAGAGCAAGTTAATAAGTTAAAAAATGCATACGTCAATTTAGATGACCACACTTTTTTGTATTCTTGTTTGAATATGACATAATACAAATTTTAATAATTTTATTCAAAATGTTATGGATTCTCAATGAAAAATCTAATATGTCAATATGGCTCTATGTATGATAAAGCATTGGCATATAATTTTCTTTCAATAACATAAACGTTTGATAATATCAGCTCTGTCTAGTTTTGAGCACTTATTTAAAGTGTAATTATTAAGTAAAAATCTAAATAAAATGTCTTTATTGCTCTATGTCTTATTGAGCACTCTTATATAACTATGGTTAAATCTTAATGTTTATTTATCCTGTAACAAAATAAACGTTTTATAATAGCAGCTCTGTCTAGTTTTGAGCACTTATTTAAAGTGTAATTAATAAGTAAAAATCTAAATAAAATGTCTTTATTGCTCTATGTCTTATTGAGCACTCTTATATAACTATGGTTAAATCTTAATGTTTATTTATCCTGTAACAAAATAAACGTTTTATAATAGCAGCTCTGTCTAGTTTTGAGCACTTATTTAAAGTGTAATTATTAAGTAAAAATCTAAATAAAATGTCTTTATTGCTCTATGTCTTATTGAGCACTCTTATATAACTATGGTTAAATCTTAATGTTTATTTATCCTGTAACAAAATAAACGTTTTATAATAGCAGCTCTGTCTAGTTTTGAGCACTTATTTAAAGTGTAATTATTAAGTAAAAATCTAAATAAAATGTCTTTATTGCTCTATGTCTTATTGAGCACTCTTATATAACTATGGTTAAATCTTAATGTTTATTTATCCTGTAACAAAATAAACGTTTTATAATAGCAGCTCTGTCTAGTTTTGAGCACTTATTTAAAGTGTAATTATTAAGTAAAAATCTAAATAAAATGTCTTTATTGCTCTATGTCTTATTGAGCACTCTTATATAACTATGGTTAAATCTTAATGTTTATTTATCCTGTAACAAAATAAACGTTTTATAATAGCAGCTCTGTCTAGTTTTGAGCACTTATTTAAAGTGTAATTATTAAGTAAAAATCTAAATAAAATGTCTTTATTGCTCTATGTCTTATTGAGCACTCTTATATAACTATGGTTAAATCTTAATGTTTATTTATCCTGTAACAAAATAAACGTTTTATAATAGCAGCTCTGTCTAGTTTTGAGCACTTATTTAAAGTGTAATTATTAAGTAAAAATCTAAATAAAATGTCTTTATTGCTCTATGTCTTATTGAGCACTCTTATATAA
This sequence comes from Euprymna scolopes, assembly GCF_053919585.1. Classification (NCBI taxonomy): domain Eukaryota; kingdom Metazoa; phylum Mollusca; class Cephalopoda; order Sepiida; family Sepiolidae; genus Euprymna; species Euprymna scolopes. Next base: position 16,859,607 of record NC_136527.1, on the reverse strand, counting down.
CTATGGTTAAATCTTAATGTTTATTTATCCTGTAACAAAATAAACGTTTTATAATAGCAGCTCTGTCTAGTTTTGAGCACTTATTTAAAGTGTAATTATTAAGTAAAAATCTAAATAAAATGTCTTTATTGCTCTATGTCTTATTGAGCACTCTTATATAACTATGGTTAAATCTTAATGTTTATTTATCCTGTAACAAAATAAACGTTTTATAATAGCAGCTCTGTCTAGTTTTGAGCACTTATTTAAAGTGTAATTATTAAGTAAAAATCTAAATAAAATGTCTTTATTGCTCTATGTCTTATTGAGCACTCTTATATAACTATGGTTAAATCTTAATGTTTATTTATCCTGTAACAAAATAAACGTTTTATAATATCAGCTCTGTCATGTTTTGAGCACTTTTGAAAGTGTAATTATTAAGTAAAAATCTAAATAAAATGTCTTTATTGCTCTATGTCTTATTGAGCACTCTTATATAACGCTCGTTTGTAGATATTTGAATAAAAGTAACCTGTAATAATATCAGCTCTTTTTTCGAAGCTTTGTATTTAGTTTTGAAAACATTTGTCATTTATAGCAGTGAAATTTCCTTTAAGAGTGCTCAATGTATGAGTTCATCTTGGGAGTTATTTGAAAAATATAAATTTCTGTTATGCAATCAAAAATTTTCTTTGAGACTGCAAAATAGATAAGTACAGCTCTGTAGTGAGTTTTAAAAGTGTGTATTACGAGTATGCTGGAAAAGTAATTACCAGAGTGCTTAATACTGTGGTAGAGTTCTGTGGAAAGATTTGAAAGAATTTTTCTCATTTATGCTCGACAGATTTACTTTGAGTAAAGCTCTTTCGTACGTTTAAACAATATATATATATATATGTCAATGATGTTTGCATGCGCTCCATAGTTTAATATAGCTGTGTAGTAAATTTAAAAATTGCTTTGTTTAATTATGTAAGACGATTTTACTTTAAGAGTGCTCAATGCATTTATAGAGCTTTGTAGTAAGATTTGGAAACATTTTGGCAATTATTTTAGACAAATCTACTTCCAGAGTGCTCAATATATTAGTAGAGCTAAATAAAACATTTGAGAAACAGATATGGCATTTCAACTGCTTAAATTTATTTTGACAGAGTTCAATACATAAGTAGAGCTAAATATAGACTTTCAAAAAACATGTATGGCAATTCAGCTACACGAATATACTTTGAGAGTGCTCAATACATTAGTAGACGAAAGCATAAAATTCAGAAAGCATGAAGAGCTCTGCAGTATGTTTTGAAAACCTAAAGGCATAGATATACTGTAAGTTTATAAAATATATATATGACAAGTATTTGAAACAAGTTTCCTATTTGAGTGCCTAATATATTTGAGAGCTCTATGGTAACTTTAAAAAACATATTTCAAAATTATGTTAGACAAATTGTCTTTGAGAGTGCTCATTTCTAAGTAGACTTCTGTAGAAAATTTTTGAGACATGTTCAGCAATTTAAGTTCATATCAGTTAATAAATAGAGCTATATAGTGAGTTTTTCAAATTTATATGGACTTATCCTAGTTAACTCGTGTAGCTGTGCAATACATAAGTAGAGTTCTGCGTTAGTTTTGGGGTATGGTTCTCACTTTATTAGGGCAATTACTTGGACACATTATACTCTGGACAGATCCCTTGAGGACAACCAAAGGTACCGTTTTTTTCCACTCTGCTGAATAAGACTCATCCGTCTTGGTTCACTCTTGGGACATTAAAACAAAAACGGTGAAGAATTAAAAAAAAAGAATGCAAAAATGTAAATGTCTTTGCAAGTCATTCATTTTCACTTTCATAACAAAAAAAAACATCTGTAAGAACTTGATAAAAGAATGCACAAACAATAAAATACAACTTTGCTGTCTTGGAATCTGAAATCAGTAGAAACTTCCCCTACTGAAATTCCCACACACCTCAAAAAAAAAAAAAAAAGAATCCTTCCCAATGCAATACTTTTCAAGCAATTACAGTGTCAAACTTGGTACTGCAATGACTCTGTAAACTGAAAAATATATGTATAAAAACAAAGGTAAAGCAAAATTGATTCATGTTAACACCTCTCCCAACACCACAGATTAACTACAAAAATACTTGATAAAGCAAAACACAATTACAAATGTGTATGGAAAAAATTAAAATTAAAAAAATTAAAAAAAATCAACCAAGCAATGGCTCATGATTTTCTGGTGTTTGATGGAATGTGAGTAGGCATACAGCCTGGATAATTTTCCAAGGTAAGTGATGATATTCATCATTATTGTCTTTTTGGATTAGTTCAGATATATCTCATAACTATAATTGTTTTATGTATATATTTATATGTCTAGATGTTATGTGTGCTATTTGAATGTTCCCTATAGAAAAAATCAACATAAAATCTAAAAGTGTATTCTGATGTAAAATTAACCAGTAAAAACAATGCTTGTGTTTCTGATACACCAACTATTTCTTATTAGCATATAAGTTGAATCATGAAATTTATCTCCCTTGCCTGTCTCTCTTTATACCTCTGTATTTCTCTAGATCTGTCTATCTCTCTTTTCTTATTCTTTATCTCTATTCCCCGTCTTGCCATCCCCTATGTGCGAACTTATATATTTCAACATGTCTAGATTGATAAGCTTCTCATTTACCGGTACCAAACTCCCTTTTTAAAGTTATAAGTTTTAACTTGAATACACGTTGATATGTCAAGGTAACAGTAGGTATCGATCGGGCACATCCAGACGCCAACCTACACGGTGCAGAGAAAAAACAGAAAGAAAACTAAGTCCCGATGTGCCTAGCAGATTAGAAGGCATTTTGCTACGCCTACATGGATCCAACATAGCAGTAGGCGTCGATCGGGCACTTCCAGACACTTACTTACACTGTGTTGAACTTATAAATTTTCAATGGAATACACGTTGACATGTGTTGGTCTAGTATCTCCTCATCTACCTATACCTACGTCCCCCCCCTGTTTGGACTTAGAAATTTTCAATTGAATACACGTTGACTTGCCTTGGCCTATAGACTTGTCATCTACCTATATCTACATCCCCTCTTGTTTGGACTTAGAAATTTTCAATTGAATACACGTTGTCTTGCCTTGGTCTATAGGATTCTGTTCTACCTATACCTTCGTCCCCTCTTGTTTGGACGTAGAAATTTTCAATTGAATACACGTTGACTTGACTTGGTCTATAGGATTGTCATCTACCTATACCTACATCCCCTCTTGTTTGGACTTAGAAATTTTCAATTGAATACAATCTGAGATGCCTTGGTCTATAGGATTGTCACCTACCTATACCTACATCCCCACTTGTTTGGACTTAGAAATTTTGAATTAAATACAATCTGACATGCCTTGGTCTATAGGATTGTCACCTACCTATACCTGCATCCCCTCTTGTTTGGACTTAAAAATTTTGAATTAAATACAATCTGAGATGCCTTGGTCTATAGGATTGTCATCTACCTATACCTGCATGCCCTCTTGTTTGGACTTAGAAATTTTCAATTGAATACAATCTGAGATGCCTTGGTCTATAGGATTGTCACCTACCTATACCTACATCCCCTCTTGTTTGGACTTAGAAATTTTCAATTGAATACAATCTGAGATGCCTTGGTCTATAGGATTCTCATCTTCCTATACCTACGTCCCCTCTTGTTTGGACTTAGAAATTTTCAATTGAATACAATCTGAGATGCCTTGGTCTATAGGATTGTCACCTACCTATACCTACGTCCCCTCTTGTTTGGACTTAGAAATTTTCAATTGAATACACGTTGACTTGACTTGGTCTATAGGATTCTTACCTATCTATACCTACATCCCCTCTTGTTTGGACTTAGAAATTTTCAATTGAATACAATCTGAGATGCCTTGGTCTATAGGATTGTCACCTACCTATACCTACGTCCCCTCTTGTTTGGACTTTGAAATTTTAAATTGAATACAATCTGAGATGCCTTGGTCTATAGGATTGTCACCTACCTATACCTACGTCCCCTCTTGTTTGGACTTTGAAATTTTCAATTGAATACAATCTGAGATGCCTTGGTCTATAGGATTGTCACCTACCTATACCTACATCCCCTCTTGTTTGGACTTAGAAATTTTCAATTGAATACAATCTGAGATGCCTTGGTCTATAGGATTGTCACCTACCTATACCTACGTCCCCTCTTGTTTGGACTTAGAAATTTTCAATTGAATACACGTTGACTTGACTTGGTCTATAGGATTCTTACCTATCTATACCTACATCCCCTCTTGTTTGGACTTAGAAATTTTCAATTGAATACAATCTGAGATGCCTTGGTCTATAGGATTGTCACCTACCTATACCTACGTCCCCTCTTGTTTGGACTTAGAAATTTTCAATTGAATACAATCTGAGATGCCTTGGTCTATAGGATTGTCACCTACCTATACCTACGTCCCCTCTTGTTTGGACTTAGAAATTTTAAATTGAATACAATCTGAGATGCCTTGGTCTATAGGATTGTCACCTACCTATACCTACGTCCCCTCTTGTTTGGACTTTGAAATTTTCAATTGAATACAATCTGAGATGCCTTGGTCTATAGGATTGTCACCTACCTATATCTACATCCCCTCTTGTTTGGACTTAGAAATTTTCAATTGAATACACGTTGACTTGTCTTGGTCAATAGGATTCTCATCAACCTATACCTACATCCCCTCTTGTTTGGACTTAGAAATTTTCAATTGAATACACGTTGACTTGACTTGGTCTATAGGATTCTTACCTATCTATACCTACATCCCCTCTTGTTTGGACTTAGAAATTTTCAATTGAATACAAACTGAGATGCCTTTGTCTATAGGATTGTCAGCTACCTATACCTACATCCCCTCTTGTTTGGACTTAGAAATTTTAAATTGAATACAATCTGAGATGCCTTGGTCTTTAGGATTGTCACCTACCTATACCTACATCCCCTCTTGTTTGGACTTAGAAATTTTCAATTGAATACAATCTGAGATGCCTTGGTCTATAGGATTGTCACCTACCTATACCTACGTCCCCTCTTGTTTGGACTTAGAAATTTTCAATTGAATACAATCTGAGATGCCTTGGTCTATAGGATTGTCACCTACCTATACCTACGTCCCCTCTTGTTTGGACTTAGAAATTTTCAATTGAATACACGTTGACTTGACTTGGTCTATAGGATTCTTACCTATCTATACCTACATCCCCTCTTGTTTGGACTTAGAAATTTTCAATTGAATACAATCTGAGATGCCTTGGTCTATAGGATTGTCACCTACCTATACCTACATCCCCTCTTGTTTGGACTTAGAAATTTTCAATTGAATACAATCTGAGATGCCTTGGTCTATAAGATTGTCACCTACCTATACCTACGTCCCCTCTTGTTTGGACTTAGAAATTTTCAATTGAATACAATCTGAGATGCCTTGGTCTTTAGGATTGTCACCTACCTATATCTACGTCCCCTCTTGTTTGGACTTAGAAATTTTCAATTGAATACAATCTGAGATGCCTTGGTCTATAGGATTGTCACCTACCTATACCTACGTCCCCTCTTGTTTGGACTTAGAAATTTTCAATTGAATACACGTTGACTTGACTTGGTCTATAGGATTCTTACCTATCTATACCTACATCCCCTCTTGTTTGGACTTAGAAATTTTCAATTGAATACAATCTGAGATGCCTTGGTCTATAGGATTGTCACCTACCTATACCTACGTCCCCTCTTGTTTGGACTTTGAAATTTTAAATTGAATACAATCTGAGATGCCTTGGTCTATAGGATTGTCACCTACCTATACCTACGTCCCCTCTTGTTTGGACTTAGAAATTTTCAATTGAATACAATCTGAGATGCCTTGGTCTATAGGATTGTCACCTACCTATACCTACGTACCCTCTTGTTTGGACTTAGAAATTTTCAATTGAATACACGTTGACTTGACTTGGTCTATAGGATTCTTACCTATCTATACCTACATCCCCTCTTGTTTGGACTTAGAAATTTTCAATTGAATACAATCTGAGATGCCTTGGTCTATAGGATTGTCACCTACCTATACCTACATCCCCTCTTGTTTGGACTTAGAAATTTTCAATTGAATACACGTTGACTTGTCTTGGTCAATAGGATTCTCATCAACCTATACCTACATCCCCTCTTGTTTGGACTTAGAAATTTTCAATTGAATACAATCTGAGATGCCTTGGTCTATAGGATTCTTACCTATCTATACCTACATCCCCTCTTGTTTGGACTTAGAAATTTTCAATTGAATACACGTTGACTTGACTTGGTCTATAGGATTCTTACCTATCTATACCTACGTCCCCTCTTGTTTGGACTTAGAAATTTTCAATTGAATACACGTTGACTTGACTTGGTCTATAGGATTCTTACCTATCTATACCTACATCCCCTCTTGTTTGGACTTAGAAATTTTCAATTGAATACAATCTGAGATGCCTTGGTCTATAGGATTGTCACCTACCTATACCTACGTCCCCTCTTGTTTGGACTTAGAAATTTTCAATTGAATACACGTTGACTTGACTTGGTCTATAGGATTCTTACCTATCTATACCTACATCCCCTCTTGTTTGGACTTAGAAATTTTCAATTGAATACAATCTGAGATGCCTTGGTCTATAGGATTGTCACCTACCTATACCTACATCCCCTCTTGTTTGGACTTAGAAATTTTCAATTGAATACACGTTGACTTGTCTTGGTCAATAGGATTCTCATCAACCTATACCTACATCCCCTCTTGTTTGGACTTAGAAATTTTCAATTGAATACAATCTGAGATGCCTTGGTCTATAGGATTGTCACCTACCTATACCTACGTCCCCTCTTGTTTGGACTTAGAAATTTTCAATTGAATACACGTTGACTTGACTTGGTCTATAGGATTCTTACCTATCTATACCTACATCCCCTCTTGTTTGGACTTAGAAATTTTCAATTGAATACAATCTGAGATGCCTTGGTCTATAGGATTGTCACCTACCTATACCTACGTCCCCTCTTGTTTGGACTTAGAAATTTTCAATTGAATACACGTTGACTTGACTTGGTCTATAGGATTCTTACCTATCTATACCTACATCCCCTCTTGTTTGGACTTAGAAATTTTCAATTGAATACAATCTGAGATGCCTTGGTCTATAGGATTGTCACCTACCTATACCTACATCCCCTCTTGTTTGGACTTAGAAATTTTCAATTGAATACAATCTGAGATGCCTTGGTCTATAAGATTGTCACCTACCTATACCTACGTCCCCTCTTGTTTGGACTTAGAAATTTTCAATTGAATACAATCTGAGATGCCTTGGTCTATAGGATTGTCACCTACCTATATCTACGTCCCCTCTTGTTTGGACTTAGAAATTTTCAATTGAATACACGTTGACTTGACTTGGTCTATAGGATTCTCATCAACCTATACCTACATCCCCTCTTGTTTGGACTAAGAAATTTTCAGTTGAATACACGGTGACTTGCCTTGGTCTATAGGATTGTCATCAACCTATACCTACGTCCCCTCTTGTTTGGACTTAGAAATTTTCAATTGAATACAATCTGAGATGCCTTGGTCTATAGGATTGTCACCTACCTATACCTACGTCCCCTCTTGTTTGGACTTAGAAATTTTCAATTGAATACACGTTGACTTGACTTGGTCTATAGGATTCTTACCTATCTATACCTACATCCCCTCTTGTTTGGACTTAGAAATTTTCAATTGAATACAATCTGAGATGCCTTGGTCTATAGGATTGTCACCTACCTATATCTACATCCCCTCTTGTTTGGACTTAGAAATTTTCAATTGAATACACGTTGACTTGCCTTGGTCTATAGGATTGTCATCTACCTATACCTACGTCCCCTCTTGTTTGGACTTAGAAATTTTCAATTGAATACACGTTGACTTGCTTTGGTCTGTAGGATTGTCACCTACCTATACCTACATCCCCTCTTGTTTGGACTTAGAAATTTTCAGTTGAATACACGGTGACTTGCCTTGGTCTATAGGATTGTCACCTACCTATACCTACATCCCCTCTTGTTTGGACTTAGAAATTTTCAATTGAATACACGTTGACTTGCTTTGGTCTGTAGGATTGTCACCTACCTATACCTACATCCCCTCTTGTTTGGACTTAGAAATTTTCAATTGAATACACGTTGACTTGCTTTGGTCTATAGGATTCTCATCTACCTATACCTACATCCCCTCTTGTTTGGACTTAGAAATTTTCAATTGAATACAATCTGAGATGCCTTGGTCTAAAGGATTGTCACCTACCTATACCTACATCCCCTCTTGTTTGGACTTAGAAATTTTCAATTGAATACAATCTGAGATGCCTTGGTCTAAAGGATTGTCACCTACCTATACCTACATCCCCTCTTGGTTGGACTTAGAAATTTTCAATTGACTACACGTTGACTTGCCTTGGTCTATAGGATTGTCATCTACCTATACCTACGTCCCCTCTTGTTTGGACTTAGAAATTTTCAATTGAATACACGTTGACTTGACTTGGTCTATAGGATTCTTACCTATCTATACCTACATCCCCTCTTGTTTGGACTTAGAAATTTTCAATTGAATACAATCTGAGATGCCTTGGTCTATAGGATTGTCACCTACCTATACCTACGTCCCCTCTTGTTTGGACTTAGAAATTTTCAATTGAATACACGTTGACTTGACTTGGTCTATAGGATTCTTACCTATCTATACCTACATCCCCTCTTGTTTGGACTTAGAAATTTTCAATTGAATACAATCTGAGATGCCTTGGTCTATAGGATTGTCACCTACCTATACCTACATCCCCTCTTGTTTGGACTTAGAAATTTTCAATTGAATACACGTTGACTTGTCTTGGTCAATAGGATTCTCATCAACCTATACCTACATCCCCTCTTGTTTGGACTTAGAAATTTTCAATTGAATACAATCTGAGATGCCTTGGTCTAAAGGATTGTCACCTACCTATACCTACATCCCCTCTTGTTTGGACTTAGAAATTTTCAATTGAATACAATCTGAGATGCCTTGGTCTAAAGGATTGTCACCTACCTATACCTACATCCCCTCTTGGTTGGACTTAGAAATTTTCAATTGACTACACGTTGACTTGCCTTGGTCTATAGGATTGTCATCTACCTATACCTACGTCCCCTCTTGTTTGGACTTAGAAATTTTCAATTGAATACACGTTGACTTGACTTGGTCTATAGGATTCTTACCTATCTATACCTACATCCCCTCTTGTTTGGACTTAGAAATTTTCAATTGAATACAATCTGAGATGCCTTGGTCTATAGGATTGTCACCTACCTATACCTACGTCCCCTCTTGTTTGGACTTAGAAATTTTCAATTGAATACACGTTGACTTGACTTGGTCTATAGGATTCTTACCTATCTATACCTACATCCCCTCTTGTTTGGACTTAGAAATTTTCAATTGAATACAATCTGAGATGCCTTGGTCTATAGGATTGTCACCTACCTATACCTACATCCCCTCTTGTTTGGACTTAGAAATTTTCAATTGAATACACGTTGACTTGTCTTGGTCGATAGGATTCTCATCAACCTATACCTACATCCCCTCTTGTTTGGACTTAGAAATTTTCAATTGAATACAATCTGAGATGCCTTGGTCTATAGGATTCTTACCTATCTATACCTACATCCCCTCTTGTTTGGACTTAGAAATTTTCAATTGAATACACGTTGACTTGACTTGGTCTATAGGATTCTTACCTATCTATACCTACGTCCCCTCTTGTTTGGACTTAGAAATTTTCAATTGAATACACGTTGACTTGACTTGGTCTATAGGATTCTTACCTATCTATACCTACATCCCCTCTTGTTTGGACTTAGAAATTTTCAATTGAATACAATCTGAGATGCCTTGGTCTATAGGATTGTCACCTACCTATACCTACGTCCCCTCTTGTTTGGACTTAGAAATTTTCAATTGAATACACGTTGACTTGACTTGGTCTATAGGATTCTTACCTATCTATACCTACATCCCCTCTTGTTTGGACTTAGAAATTTTCAATTGAATACAATCTGAGATGCCTTGGTCTATAGGATTGTCACCTACCTATACCTACATCCCCTCTTGTTTGGACTTAGAAATTTTCAATTGAATACAATCTGAGATGCCTTGGTCTATAAGATTGTCACCTACCTATACCTACGTCCCCTCTTGTTTGGACTTAGAAATTTTCAATTGAATACAATCTGAGATGCCTTGGTCTTTAGGATTGTCACCTACCTATATCTACGTCCCCTCTTGTTTGGACTTAGAAATTTTCAATTGAATACACGTTGACTTGACTTGGTCTATAGGATTCTCATCAACCTATACCTACATCCCCTCTTGTTTGGACTAAGAAATTTTCAGTTGAATACACGGTGACTTGCCTTGGTCTATAGGATTGTCATCAACCTATACCTACGTCCCCTCTTGTTTAGACTTAGAAATTTTCAATTGAATACAATCTGAGATGCCTTGGTCTATAGGATTGTCACCTACCTATACCTACGTCCCCTCTTGTTTGGACTTAGAAATTTTCAATTGAATACACGTTGACTTGACTTGGTCTATAGGATTCTTACCTATCTATACCTACATCCCCTCTTGTTTGGACTTAGAAATTTTCAATTGAATACAATCTGAGATGCCTTGGTCTATAGGATTGTCACCTACCTATATCTACATCCCCTCTTGTTTGGACTTAGAAATTTTCAATTGAATACACGTTGACTTGCCTTGGTCTATAGGATTGTCATCTACCTATACCTACGTCCCCTCTTGTTTGGACTTAGAAATTTTCAATTGAATACACGTTGACTTGCTTTGGTCTGTAGGATTGTCACCTACCTATACCTACATCCCCTCTTGTTTGGACTTAGAAATTTTCAGTTGAATACACGGTGACTTGCCTTGGTCTATAGGATTGTCACCTACCTATACCTACATCCCCTCTTGTTTGGACTTAGAAATTTTCGATTGAATACACGTTGACTTGCTTTGGTCTGTAGGATTGTCACCTACCTATACCTACATCCCCTCTTGTTTGGACTTAGAAATTTTCAATTGAATACACGTTGACTTGCTTTGGTCTATAGGATTCTCATCTACCTATACCTACATCCCCTCTTGTTTGGACTTAGAAATTTTCAATTGAATACAATCTGAGATGCCTTGGTCTAAAGGATTGTCACCTACCTATACCTACATCCCCTCTTGTTTGGACTTAGAAATTTTCAATTGAATACAATCTGAGATGCCTTGGTCTAAAGGATTGTCACCTACCTATACCTACATCCCCTCTTGGTTGGACTTAGAAATTTTCAATTGAATACAATCTGAGATGCCTTTGTCTAAAGGATTGTCACCTACCTATACCTACATCCCCTCTTGTTTGGACTTAGAAATTTTCAATTGAATACACGTTGACTTGCCTTGGTCTATAGGATTCTGTTCTACCTATACCTTCGTCCCCTCTTGTTTGGACTTAGAAATTTTCAATTGAATACACGCTGGGATGACTTGGTCTATAGGATTGTCACCTACCTATACCTACGTCCCCTCTTGTTTGGATTTAGAAATTTTCAATTGACTACACGTTGACTTGCCTTGGTCTATAGGATTGTCATCTACCTATACCTACATCCCCTCTTGTTTGGACTTAGAAATTTTCAATTGAATACACGTTGACTTGACTTGGTCTATAGGATTGTCATCTACCTATACCTACATCCCCTCTTGTTTGGACTTAGAAATTTTCAATTGAATACACGTTGACTTGACTTGGTTTATAGGATTGTCATCTACCTATACCTACATCCCCTCTTGTTTGGACTTAGAAATTTTCAATTGAATACACGTTGACTTGACTTGGTCTATAGGATTGTCATCTACCTATACCTACATCCCCTCTTGTTTGGACTTAGAAATTTTCAATTGAATACACGTTGACTTGACTTGGTCTATAGGATTGTCATCTACCTATACCTACATCCCCTCTTGTTTGGACTTAGAAATTTTCAATTGAATACACGTTGACTTGCCTTGGTCTGTAGGATTGTCACCTACCTATACCAACATCCCCTCTTGTTTTGACTTAGAAATTTTCAATTGAATACACGTTGACTTGCCTTGGTCTGTAGGATTGTCACCTACCTATACCTAGCGAAACTTAACTGCAGGATATGTTTGACCTCATTATCATTAAAATCGCGCATTTAAGTTTTAATTGTTAAATCCAATCGCTTTTCTGTTGCTCTGCCGTGGATTTTTTTCCACCTTTGCCACAAGGTTCCAGGTTCGATCCTACTTACCTACCTACCTACCTACCTACCAAAACTTTTTTTCTTTTACCAGACAAGCAACGCCGGCAGTTTTTTTTTTTTGTGATCCCCCCCCCAACATACACACCTTCAAACACCTGGGCAACGCCAGATACCCCACTAGTCTATAATATAAATCTCACCTGTTTGTTTAAATGTATGTATGTATGTCTCGCAAAAACTTTCAACAGAGGCGATGGATTTTCACAAAATTCGTATCATTTTGAAGCATGACCCTTCGGACGACAAATATAGAAAAATTGACCAAAAACATTAATTCCTTCACCCTCAACTGGGCACTTTTCTACAAGAAGGGGTCGCTTTTTTCACTGATATTTTCGAAAGTCATCGTCTCTTTTTGATTGACTAGCCTTAATTTAAACCTATATCACTTCCAGTTTGGAGACTGGCGCAATAGCTAACACGTCACATTTTTTTTCACTTTCTTTTCCTCCTTCGCGGTAGGGGTTCGAGCCTGCCTGCCTACTACCACTTTTTTTTTTTTGCTCAACTTACAGCATTTCCAACTGTCATGAACTGTTGCTAAACATATAGCCACTTCCTAAAAGTGCCTGCAAACAACTTTAAATATGTCTATATTCATTGTTCGATCCTTTTGTTATTCTCACTATCACATCTTGATTAACAATCATATATCAGCTTCCTTTTGTGTGCCTTTGTGAACAACTTTCTATCTATTATTTTGCTGATAAACCTATTTGTTCTTTTTCTCTTTTTTTTTCTCTTTCTTCCCCATTTCACAACACCATAGTAATAATTTTTTTTTTTCGTTATTAGGATGTTGTGAATGACTGCGGAAAATTGCAGAATCTCTTAATTGTGAAGGACTTGGACACACAGATGAAAAAGTCTACAACGTACAGAGCCTTGTACGACAAAACGCCATCATCGCCCATGAAATGTGCGACGCCACAGAAGAGGTCTCGATCGGCTGAACAGTTTGTAGAAGTCGACAAGTTTTTGAGGCGGAATAAGTCACCGCGTTTCAAGTGCGTATGAATGATAAATTTGTGAACGCTTTTGCACGCGTCTTGTCTCTCGTTGTTTCATTCTGCTAATTCAACATCCGGCCATCAACACGATATCGAAACGGACAATCGTCGCTTATGATATTAAAAGAAGGAAAACTTTCTTTCCTCTTTTTTTTTTCCACCACAAACAAGGCACAGTGCCACTTTGAAGTAGGGGGCTACTATCGAGGCCCTAAGTTGCAGGGGTATTATGAAGGGAGATAAGATGTTTGTTCACATCACATTTTTACTTCTGCATGTCAGTACAGTTGGGAAAGCAAAATCCCGGAAGGGAGTTCCGAAGTCTTGCAGTTCTGGGGAAGAAACTATTAGAGTAGAAGGCTTTTTTACATCTAGGGATCTTTACTGTGAAGGGGTGGGATTTAGCTGCTTGTCGGGTTTATCTGGGGTATTTATGTCGAGGGGGGGGGTACAAGTGCTTGTAGTTTGTTGGAGCATCCACCATTAAAATACTTGTAGAACAGGCAGAGGGATGAAGTTTAGATGAGTTCATGATCTATCAGGGTGTCAAGGAGTGAGAGACTAGTAGCAGATGCACCAGCCCAAATGTGGCAACAGTACTCCATACATGGGCGAATGGTGGCCTTAAAGAGGTACAGGATACTTTCAGGCGTAAGTAGTTTTCTAGCACCGTTGAGAGAGCCCACCTTCTTTGTCTTATTATTTTGTTTGTCTCATAAACAATGGCATATATATATATATATATATATATATATATATATATATATATTTATATTTAGGGGATTAGAACAAGAGTCTAAAGAGCAGAGTATATTTTAATGTGTTACTAAATTCATTAATACAATTAAAAGAAAAGAAAACAAAACAGTGCTCGTTGTAATGTAGATATATAATAAGCTCGATAGACATACATGTCCTAAAGCTATTTCAATATTTAGTAAGATGATTGATAATTTATAATTAAAATTAAAAATCTGTTTCATAAGGAAGAACAAACAAAAGCAATAAATTGTACGATCGTTTCGGAAACAATGTTTTTATTGTGATAGACACTGAGTCTTAGACAATAATTTTATGATATAGTTTTTTGAGCAGTCTCATCAGCAGAAATTTTGGGTGGTGGTTTTTTAGACACCAAAAATAAACCTAGCATTTTTAAGTATATATATATATATATATATAAAACATTGAAAGAAGTTTGTGCGAATCGATCAACATTTCCATGTTATCATTGGGACTCCAAATGAATCTCACAGTCAGAAACCTAGAAATATATATTTAGTATACATCACAATAACTTTTATTTAAAAATATTTTGGCTACATATATGCAACCATTTCAGCTACAGCTTATCTAGGTTTAGCTTTTTCTAATAATTTTTTCCTTTTCTATTGTTCCCCCCAAATAAGGCCTATTTTAACTCATTTTATTGTTATGACCTTCCATTTATTGTGGTCCTGGATATAACCTTAAACTATATCCAGTGGTGAGGCCCCAACTTGTGGGTTTTGTGGAGTGTGGAGCCACCCTTTAATTGCCATTGCTCCCAGGTCCACTCTGACTCGGAGTGGTAGTACCTGTTAGGGTCCCAACTATGGGTTGAATAGAATCTGATTTAAAAAACAAATATACTCCATTAAAAATCGTTCCTCAAAATAACTAGATTCGGCATTAAATAACCTGAAAAAGGTTGATATGCCGCAAAACGAAAACCAACCAAAACACAACCAACAATCCATTTCTTGTCATAAATAATTTTACCAAGAATTCTTCATAAGTTTTGGTTTCGATTATAGCTACTGGCAGTCCATTAATCTATTTTTTAAAATATAATTTTATCAAGAATTCTTCATAAGTTTTGATTTTGGTTTCGCTTTTAGCTGATGGCACATTAGTAATGTTTTTTTTACAATTAATTTTATCAAGAATTCTTCATAAGTTGGGGTATTTTTTTTTTTTTTTTTTTTTTTTCAGGGATTTTATTTTATGCATATGGGAATTTCTCATACTCCGAGTTCACAAGGTAAACGTTAATGGTTAGAAACCATACAAACTAGCGATTCAGTTCGAAAAACAGGTAGTGTTGAGTGTTAAGCACCAAGAAAAAATGGCTGACGCAAGGAGATCACATTTTTGGAGTCTAGGTAATCGCTCAAAAATAGAAAATTAAACAAAATACAAACCCAGAGGCTTGTCAAAACATGGAGCCTCCCCAAGACGAGAGCCATCCATTTCAATTGATGCCAGATGGGGATCAGAGCGTTGATGATGTAAAGATAGAAGCTTGGTTTTGATGCATTAAAAGTGACCAGCCACCTCTTCCCCCATTGTACCACGCGCTCAAGATCAGAGGAGAGAGAATCAGAGAGAACTTTGTCATTTACAGCCTTTGATGTGTTGCCATAGATGGTCATGTCATCAGCATAGATGTCAACGAATGATTTAAGTATGTGTTTAGGGAGATCATTGATGTAGATCTGGAAGAGAGTTGGGCCCAGGATGGACCCCTGGGGGACTCCAGTATTAATACTGTGGGCCTCTGATTTCTGCCCATCAACCACTATTATGAGCCTATCAGAGAGAAATGATTTAATGACTGAGAAAACATTTCCAGTAATACCGTAACCTGAAATCTTGTGAAGTAGGCCCTTATGCCATACCTTATCGAAGGCAACAATATTCCATGCATGGATGAATCGCAGCTTTGTAAACATATAGGATGCTCTCTGGTGGGAGTAATTTTCTAGCACGGTACGGGGAGCCCACTTTCTTTGCAGCAGACTTTGCAATATCCTCAATGCATTTGTTCCACTTCATGTTGTCTGTGAATGTTAAGCTGAGGTGTTTGAAGGAAGAGTTCTCAGGCAGGGTGTTATTAGTCATAGCTATCAGTCACTGGGAACAAAGTCTTCTAATTGTTAAAGGAAAGCCGCTTAGTCTTAGTAGCATTAAATGTTACCATCTGTTTACGGCCCCATTCTACTAGGGACTGGAAGTCGTTTTCTAGGGATTCTGCCTGACAAAGTTTGCTGAAACATGTCTGCACATGTGTAGCTAAAGTGTTTGTATGAAGAAAAATTTATACTAAATATATAGCTCTATTTTTATCTTGAGCACTACTATATAAATGTAAGAATTCATTGGATTAACTCTAATGAAGAAAACATTGCCAGAATGATTTTTTTTTTAATTTAAAAAAGTTTGTTTCTTATATAAAATATATACACGCATACATCAATATATATTATATATATAAAAAAACGGGCCCCAGCTCTAATTAGGCCCTGTTTCTTACTGTTTTGTCCGAATGAAATGAAACTTTGGTTATAACTAGTTTATTATATTCAAAACATCACATCAAAACACTAGGGACTTTGGCCTTTTTTTCTCCGTTCTACAGCATATGTTCTAGATGGCATTTTTTTTTTTTTTTTTTTTTTTTGGTCACCCTGTAGAAAGAGGTTTGTGTTTACTATAAACTTTTTATGCAAATATTATGCAAGTATAAATCATGTAGAATATCTGCATTAATATAATTACACGTAATCTATATATATATATAAAAGCGAAAATGTGTGTGTGTGTACTTTTTGGACTTCTCGTGGGGGTAGGCGCTTAAAACTTTATATGCTGTCTAAATAATATCATGACTTAACGGGAGTCGCATGTATCTTTAATTTGCCCAACTTTTACGCGCTATTTTTGAGATTTTTTTTCAATCATCGTGTCTGTTACGCTTTTCAGTATAATAAAAGCAAATGATGGGGTGGGGGAAACAGAAACTGTCTTGCAGCGCAAATCGCGTCATGTTTGACCTTAATAAGGTCAAACATCTTGCAATTTAACTTTCTCGCACCTGACAATTTCACTTTATAAACGTTAAATTAAGACTGCTTTCCCTTCCTCATGGCCGAGATGGTTAGGTGTCTGAGTTTTTTCCCCCCTTTCGTTTCCACCTTCGCGTCAAGGCTTCGGGTTCGAGCCTACCTTCCTATTAAAACTTTTTTTTTTCTTTTACACCTCCAAACACCCGCCCAACGTTTTTTTTTTTTAACAGGGTTGTTTTATCTACCCCTCCCCCTCCAACAACACACCAACACACACACCTCCAAACACCCGGGCAACACCGGGTACCTCCGCTAGTAGTTAACTAAAGATGATCATCCCATAAGAAAAAAAAAACTAATCGGAAATTAATTAAAATGAGTGTTTAAAAGAATATGCATAATATTTGTGTAAAAAAAAAGTTAAATACAAACCTCTTTCTGTATATATTTATGTATGCGTATATATATTTGCTTTAAAAATTTTGCCTACCAAACTCCTATCAGTTTTTGGTCTACAGACATGAAACTTCATATATAAGGTATTCGAACCCATGTAAAACGTTATATTTGGGCTTTAGCCGGGGGGAAATTCGTACAAAAGTGTGAAAATGAAGAAAAAAAATTAAATTTGCCAGATGAAGATGAACGACAGCATTATGAATATGCATGCATAACGTAATAGCTATCGGGTCATGTTTTAATTTTTAGCCTTGCAGCAAACATGTCTTCATAGGTCAGTCATAAACGTCAAAGGAAAAAGTAAATCGTAAGCTAAACGTTTTTGTTTTGATTCTCAGTAGTGGCGCACAAATTTTTTTTTTTTTTTTATAAATCATTGCAATATATTTGGTCCAATATAATTAATAAATACAAAATCTGGATTAATCAAAATATCATATTTAAGCATATTTTACGATCGATACTTCTTTTGTATGCCTCGTCATCTCTTCCTCTGGAGTGTTCCATGCAGGATAGTCTGTACAAGTCATTCTGAACGTGTTGTGTGCCCATACCATCTGAGTTTCCTGTTCTTCACAGTGGTCAGTAGTTCTTTATAGTGACGCGATTGTTGAGTGACCTCTCTGCGAACTTCATTATTGGTAACATGGTTCTTGTATGACATTTCAAGGAGTCTTTTGGGGCATCTCATTTCTACTACTGTAGAGCCTCCTTTGTCAGTCTACGTTCAGCGTCCATGCTTTGCATGCGTAAAGCAGGATTAAGAGGATTAGCCCGTTCGGTAGCTTCGCTTTGTTTCCGAGAAAATTAAAAAAAAAATTTTTTTTTTTTTTTAATTTATTTTATTTTATTTTTTTTACATTTTCACCTCAAACAAGGCACATTGCCGCTTTGGTGTAGGGGGCTACTGGGGTACTATGTAGGGAGTTGGGCAGCAAGATGTCGGTTCACGTTACGCTTGACCTTCGACATGTCGGTACAGTTGGGGAAGCAGGGACCTGGAATGGAGTTCCAAAGTCTAGCGGTTCTGGTGAAGAAACTACTGGAGTAGAAAGATCTTTTACATCTAGGGATCTCTACTGTGTGGGGGTTGGATATTGCAGCCTGTCGGGTTTGTCGAGGGTGTTCACGTTGTAGGGGCAAACTACTTGCAGTTCATCAGAGCATTCACCATTAAAATACTTGTAGAACAGGCAGAGGGATGCAACATATCGTCTATAGAGGTACAGGATACTTTCAGGTGTTAGTAGTTTTCCAGCATGGTAGAGAGAGCGTATCTTCTTCACAGCAGTCTCTCAATGTAATTGTTCCAACTCATTTCCTGTGGAGGTTAGACTAAGGAGTTTAAAAGATGTACTTTCAGATAAAGAGTCATTGGGCATTACTATTGGTGGCAGAGAAGGTTTCTTGTAATTATTGAAGTGAACAAGTTTAGTCTTGGCAGCATTGAATCTGACCATCCATTTTTGTCCCCATTCTGCTACAGATTGGAGGTCATCCTCTAGTGTTTTTGCCATATCTTTAGATATGTGTTCATTTGTTTTCTTGTCGTGTCAGTTATAGAGTGTGGTGTCATCAGTATATATATATATATATATATATATATATATATATATATATATATATATATATAATCTTTAAGTTAAATGGGATAAAAAGAGCTGTTTACCCATCTCCTCAGAGGAAAAAATATTAGCAAATATTATAAATGGTTTATACCTAATTTGCTAAAAGCAATAAGCATAGAAAATCATAATTAAAAGTTTTTAAAGTTTTTTAATCCTAGAGTAAGGGAAATTATATATTGGTTCTGAATTTGTTTTCTTGTCGTGTCAGTTATAGAATGTGGTGTCATCAGTATATATAAGGACAACAAGAGTATGAAATGAAGACACAAAACTATATATAGGTAGATATAAAGTGGGTCATTTATTGAATAATCGAATACAGGCAAAATTTGGGGGATAGAAGGGACTCTTTATGCCAGGGCATTTCGAAGCCTAACGCTTCTTATCAGAAGAGTAGAGAAGGTGCTAGGTAGCATGGTGGGGATTATTCAATGAATGATCCACTCTATATCTACCTATATAAAGCATTGTGTCTTCATTTCATTCTCTTGTTGTCCTATTGTATAAGCTCCAATAATTATTGTTGAGCTTGGCATTATCCGGATAAGTCTCCTTTTGTGGAATTGACCTTCATCTTTTCTCTTTTACTTAAAGCAACATTATATATATATATATATATATATAAATCCAACGTTACTAATTTCCATAGATAAAGTAGCCACCAAAAGTTTTAATAATAAATACAAAAGTACTCAATACCGAAGTAGAGCAAGGTATACGCCTGAAGAGGTCTCTAGTTGCTAGTAACCAACTGACCGAAACATGCTCATTATTGTGTAGCAACATATTACTACTTATGTAGAAACATTGCGGCATTGAGCACTCTTGTATTAACCTTGTTAAACTTCATTGGTTGCTTAACCTCTGGAAAACAATAATCTCAGATTATATGAAATATATATATATATATGAGTAGGTAGTAGTTTGCTTGAAGCATTGTTGGTAAAGAAATATATAGAATTTTTTTTTTTTTAAGCCAAAGACAATGCGGGGAAAGACCGGAATTATGAAAGTAAAGAAAGAAAAACAAACAAAGGTAGATGGGTGTGCTTGAATAGAGGAGTGTCTAGCCTTTATTCGTCTATCTTTCCTCGCCTCAATGTATAATTAGTTATAACCAAGTTGTTGGTATGTCCGGTGTATGTAAAGTCCGTGGGTGGTATGGAACTTTGATTAATTTCGAGAGAAAGGGACTTCTCTTTTTCAAAATATAGACGAATAAAGGCTAGACACTCCTCTACTCAAGAACACTCGTCTACATTTGTTTGTTTTTCTTTCTTTACTTTCATAATTCCGGTCTTTCCCCGCATTGTCTCTGGCTTAAAAAAAAAAAAAATTATATATATATATCTCAGCTGACCAAAACATACTCATGAATATTTAGCAACATATAAATGCTTATGTAAAAACAAATAAAAACTATAGCTTGACCATATTTTGGTATTGAGCACTCTTGTATTAACCAATGTCATGTAGCCACATATTACTGCTTTTATTTATTATATATATATGAAAATGCATAAAAAATGAATACGAAAAGTTGAAAGTTTATAACTTTTCTGGATTCGTTTTCTATTGGTGACGTGCAGGAATACAAAATATTATGAAAAACATTTAAAAACTCACTGAGGAAGGCTGAAGGTACAATCGAAAATAGTTCTTGTAAAAAAAATTTTTTTCATGCAGGGTGACACCAAAAAAAAAAAAAAGGGACATTTAATTGTTTTTCTGAGCATTTTACAGTCAACGGAGAAAAAATGGCCAAAGACCCTAGTGTTTTGATGTGATGTTTTGAATATAATAAACTAGTTATGACCAAAGTTTCATTTCATTCGGACAAAACACTAAAAAACGAGGCCTAATTAGAGTTGGGGCCCCCCTTTTTTTTTTTTGGATTCGTTTTCTATTGGTGACGTGCAGGAATACAAAATATTATGAAAAACATTTAAAAACTCACTGAGGAAGGCTGAAGGTACAATCGAAAATAGTTCTTGTAAAAAAAATTTTTTTCATACAGGGTGACACCAAAAAAAAAAAAAAGGGACATTCAATTGTTTTTCTGAGCATTTTACAGTCAACGGAGAAAAAATGGCCAAAGACCCTAGTGTTTTGATGTGATGTTTTGAATATAATAAACTAGTTATGACCAAAGTTTCATTTCATTCGGACAAAACACTAAAAAACGAGGCCTAATTAGAGTTGGGGCCCCCCTTTTTTTTTTTTTTGAGTCACCTTGTAATAATATTTTGTATTCCTGCAGGTCATTAATAGAAAATAAATGTAGAAACGTTATAAACTTTTATATTTTCGTGTTCATTTTTTTATGCATTTTTGTATAAATATATACTTCCCAAGGAATACACGCGAATACGCACATATAATATACATATATTCATATATTATATGGTAAGAAAAAAAATAAGTTTATCTGAAAAATTGTTTTTCCAAAATAGTATTTTCTTCTTTAATGTTTTGTTTGTAATAAATAATTTTTTACTTTGATGAAATGTTCTCTTTTTTTTAAATATTAAATAAATTTTAATGTTTTTATTATTATTATTATTATTCCCTTTTTTTTAAAGCATATGAAATAAATTTTAATGCGTTTTTGATGGATTTTTTTATTGTTCCCTTTTTCCTTTATTTTTATTTTTTTTTTACATATCAAATAATTTTTTTTTTTCATTTGAAAACGTTTTGGGTAGAATTGGTTGAATTAAATGTGTTATTTTTTTGCTTGACGTTTAAAAAAATATTTTTTTTTGTAAAATATTTAGGTGTACTAAAAGTATTTTTTTTATTTATTTATTTTTATTTTTTTTAAAGAAATTATAACAGAATATCAAGCCATGAATGTATCAAATTCCGAGATTAAATACTAACATATGTCCAACGGCTTTAAGAAATTGATTTCTACGATAACCTATCTCTGCCCAGGCCTTTATCTCTCTTAACTCCATCCTTATCACTTTTTCCCATGTTTTCCTTGAACTTTTATGGAACTGACCCTTCTACATCTACTAACCAAAGAATTTTCATCTGTTCTTTCAATGTGACCATACCATCAAAGTCTACTTTTCTACACCCATCTCCCTATGTTGCATGTCAAGACTATGCACACACGCACACACATGCAGGACAGTCGGAAGCTAAAATGCACCCAGTGATATCGTGAAGCTGTCAAAACTGACGTCGCTGGAGGTGAATAGGTCAAATAATTGACCCCCACAGCTGTCTGGGTTGAAACACCTGCTAGAGAACAGATCAGTATATATATAAGCAGGTAAAACACGAGTCAAGCAGTCAAAAAGCGATAACAGCACGAGATGTTGCTGAATCTGCCACCTCCTGCTTCGCCCTCCATCTACTGGTTGGAAGCACGCACACGAGACAAGAAATAAAATAATAATTTTATATTTTTCTTACAAACGAATTTGTGTTGCGCGTTTGTTTTTCTTGGCTGACGAGAAACTATTGTTCAACCCGGCTACCATCACACCTGTTCTGACCAGATTTAATCTTCCTCTGATGTCATTAGGTCTAAGCCTATCGTTAATACACACATTACACATCCATCATATCATTCTCATATCATTCCTCTCCATGCAACACATATCCTCAACCCTTACTGTTAATGATTCATTTGCATACATCATTGCATTGCACACACATGCTTGATAGACACTTCTTGCTTTACATGCTGGTATGCGTTATATGGCCTTTAGAAACTGACCTTGCTACCTTAACTGTTCTACATCTACTAAACCAAGAACTCTCATCCATTTTTTTTTCAATGTGACCAAACCAACAAAGTCTCCTGTTCTCACACATCTCTCTATACTGTCCAGATTTCTCTAAGGTCCTCAGATCTAAGCTTGTCTTTAAGACTGGCATTACACATCCATCATATCATTCTCGTATCATTTCTCTCCATGCAACGCATGTCCTCAACCCTCACTGGTCTGATTTCACTTGCCATGCATCATCACTGTTCACATACAATAACCTCCTCTCTTGGTTGTTTGTCACTGGTAACGCTCTGCTGGTTAGTGATAACAAAAGTGTCCTGAAGTTACTCCATTTAATTCTTACGATCACAGTAGCATCTTCTGTGTTCAAATTGTATCACTAATGTATTCACAAACTGACCCTACTACCTCAACTGTTCTACATCTACTAGGACTGAATTGAGACATATTGTAACCCAAAAGAAGCAAGATCACTAACAACAATATTTAGTTACTTCCATGTATGTACCTATGACAAAACAAAAACATCATATTCCAAAAATCATATTTTGATCAAGTTTTATTTTTTAAATAAGAAAATCAAATTTTATGGCTAACTGAGTAGCGACTGTTTCATGTCGCCATGTTTGGTTTGGTTTGGTTTGGTTGTTTTACGGCATATCAACCCCTTTTTGGTTATTTAATGCCGAATCCAGTTATTTTGGAAATAGTATTCATGTTGCATCCAGTTATTTTGTAAAAGGTTTTTATTGTTCGAGCTTTTTGTATCTTTAATGAGTAGTTTGTAGTGTTTGGTTTGGTTGTTTTATAGTGGATTTTATCATTTTTATTCCCTGCCCTGCAGAACATGAATGAGTTTTGCAAAGGGAGAGGGAGGGAAAAAGGGTTACAGTATTAATTTTTGGTACATTTTAAGTTAAGAAGCCAGTCAGAAAGTGGGGGAGATTGGAAATGGGAAGAAGGAAAAAAGGGGTAAAATGTGGGTTTTTGGTTTTGCAGAACATAATTAAGTTTCGCAAAAGGAAGTAGAAAAAAAGAAAAAAAAGGGCATCAATATTAGTTGCATTTCGTCTCAGGAAGCCAATATCTTCAGACAGCCTAATCTGGTAGCACAAGCGCAATTTTTGAAAACAGGCTGAAGGAACAAACTCGGTTTTAGAAAGTGCCGCTGGAAAATGGTCGAATCCTTCTATCGATCCAGTAGATATCTCACTGCTGATGCAATTCTCTATCTATATAAGAGCCAGATACGTCCAAGGATGGAGTACTGTTGCCACATATGGGCAGGAGCTGCTAGAAAAGACTTGTCCTGCCTTGATAGAGTTCAAAATAGACTTCGGGGCCTGGTGGGAGATGTCCTTTTCTCTTCGCTGCAATCTCTGTCTCACAGAAGAGATGTTGCGAGTTTGTCTCTGCTTTATCGTTATTTTCATGGAAAGTGTTCGACTGAGCTTCAATCTATGGTCCCCCCTCGCCAAACTTTCACAAGAAACACTAGACTAGCTGAAAACATTATCAATAATTTTCCCCACTCTTTATCTGTACCTAAACCTAAACGTAGATTCCATGATCAAAGCTTCTTTCTTAGAACTACACGCCGTTTTCCTGCTTTCCAGCTTTCTATAATATGGTTGTCTTCAAGTCCAACGTGAACAAGTTTCTGATGAGCCGTTTCACTTAAGTTAACAAATTTACTGAACTTCCATTACTATCGATTACTATATTGTCCTTTTGACTACTCTACACTCTTTAACCCTTATCCTTGAGTGGCCTATCGGCCTTGATAAGTGGTGACGCCTATGTAAAAAAAAAAGGAAAAAAAGTGATTCTCAACATCGGGAAAGGGAGGGAGGGGGGTCATTGGAAAAACTCAAATTTGCTTAATGATTTTCTTTATAAAGATAAAACTACTTGCTCAATTTACGTAATTTTTGGAATATGACATGAAGATTTTTTTTTTTTTACTGTTTTTTTTATATAGGGAGAATTCTGGACAAGCACACAATGTTGGAAAAAAAATGCATTTTAATTTGTCAAATTAATCATAATTTGCAATTAACTCAACTAAGTGACTAATCTCTTAGTAAGTTTCTGGCTATCACTCCTACTCTCTCTCACTGTATGCTTGTCAATCACTCCCTATAAAAGCCAAGTACGTCCAAGGATGGAGTACTGCTGCCACATCTGGGCAGGAGCTTCTAAAAACAGCCTATCCTGCCTTGACAGAGTACAAAATAGACTTCGTGGCTTAGTGGGGTATGCCCTTTTCTCTTCCCTGCAACCTCTCTCCCACAGAAGAGACGCTGCGTGCCTGTCTTTGTTTTATCGTTATTTCCATGGCAGGTACTCGTCTGAGCTCAAATCTCTCGTCCCCCCCCTCATCAATCTTTCACGAGAAACACCGGTCTGGCTGAAACTACTGTCAATAATTTTCCCCACTCTTTATCTGTGCCTAAATCCAAACATAGATTGCATGAGCAAAGCTTCTTTCTTAGAACTGCACGCCAGTGGAACTCTCTGCTGCTTGCCTGTTTCCCATCTGACTACAACTTGGACGTCTTCAAGTCCAACATAAACAAACTCTTGACAAACCGCCCCCTTAAGTAAGACACTATCAACCCTCCCCCAATACTAATGATTACTACAATACTATCTCATTAATTACTGTACACGCAATAACCCTTATCCCTGAGTGGCCTTCGGGCCTTGATAAGTGGTGACCCCCATGTAAAAAAAATCTTTTTTATCACACAAGTTGCACAATTTCAAGTAAAATACATTTTCTGATAATTTTCTTGATAACAAGTTGAGCACGTGGTATCCTCTCTCCATGAGTGAAAAATTTACTTTCATCATGACTAATGTTTGTACAAAACTTCCAAAATATCCAAGGCCTGGTTATTGAGAAAAGTGCAAATTATTTGGCTCAGCCCTTCCTTTGTTTGGGAACCAAAAACTCATATTTTGGATTCCATTTAAATTTATCAAAGAATTAAATTTATTATTCTATTTGTTTTCCATAGTCTAGCTTCATTTCCAAATCTTACAATGCGTACCTAAAATAAAACAGAAATTCCATGAACAGAGTTTCTCTCCGAAACACTACTATGAGATTGGTTCCCTGCTGACTACAATATAATCACCTTTAAGTTCAATGTCAACAATCTCTTCTTAAGCCGTCGTCTTGAGTTTAAGTAATAAAATTACTAACCTCATTTCCAAATCTTCCTCTACCTAAAATCAAACAGAACTTCCATGAACAATGTTTCTTTCCAAAAAACTTAAGCCATCCGCTTAAAGATAAGCAGGAAAACACCTGGACTTGGCTACAAAAAGGACGAGTAGAGAAACGCAACTCCCACTGACAGCCACACAGAATAATACAATCAGAACAAACTATATCAAAGTAAAAATAGACAGAACCCAGGAAAGCAGTAAATGTAGACTCTGTAGACAAGAAGACGAAACATTAAATCACATAATAAACAAACTAGCTCCAAAGGCATGCAAAACAGACACGATTGTATGAGAAAGGCAGTCTACTGAGAACTATGCAAATATCTTTAGTTCGTAGTATACAGACAAATAGTACAGCCATAAACCAGAAACATAAATAGAGATAACTCAACAATTCAAACTTGACAGATTGATGTTGTAATAACTGAATCCTGCTCTTTCCACACATCATTTCCAATCCTCTCATAGCAGTGTTCTTCATCTAACTGGAAAGTTCATTAACTCTTATCCTCGAGTGTCTTTTGGCCTTATTGGTTAAAAAAAATAATGGAGATTTTTTAAGTTGGAAGAGTTGGATTTAAGGACGTGAAATATATTTTTTTCATTGAATGTTTATCCTCTACTCCCTCCCCCACCGCCTGACGCAAAAAAAAAAAAAAAAATAGTTACGATACACCTAAATAGATTTTGAAATTGTTAGAATTTAAAAAAAAAAAATCGCTAGTTTTTTTTTTGTTTTTTTTTTGGCATGAGGTTGGAAGATTTGGTTTAAAGACGTGAAATATACTTTTTTTTTTCAGTCAATGTTTAGCCCCTACCCCTCCCATTCGGCCTCTGACAACAATTAAAAAAAAGAAAAAAGTACTTTTGATACACCTAAATAGATTTGAAATATTTTTCTTTTTTTTTTCTTCAAAATTGTTTCATGAACTGAAATCATTTCCATGTCTTTTTGTATGGTTTTATTATCGCGTTTCTGAATTAATTTAATTTTATTTTTTTAATTTTTCTTTTTTAGATGAGGATTGGTTATTCGTATTATTTGGATTCATCGGACTATTGTTCTCATCTTGAGTGTCATTTTCACTACATAAAGGCTGACGGAACGAGAGCATGTTACTCCCCCCCCTCGGTATTAAATAAAGGATTCCGTTCAAACTTCTGTACAGATTTCAGGCTTTGACAAGATACATCTGAAGAAGGTTGGAGGTTACATCGACCGAAACGTTCTGCAAATAGCTTTCACGATGAAGACAGTAGTCCAAAGAATCCAAACATGGCTTCATTGGCAAATGTGTAGTTTAGCTGCGTAAATTATTTGACAGACAAAAAATTATAAAAATTATTTATTTTTATATAAAACACATTATTACACCCAGAAGCTGAAATAAAACCCCCCAAAATTTCATTTTTATTATTTTCAACATTTTTTATTAGACTAAATGTATGACAATCAGGGCCGCCATATTGTTTTTAAAATTTGGCCTTTCTAAGGTTTGACAGATTGGCCTTTTTAAAGCCAAATTTGGCCTTTTTATGCGCTTTCATTACAAAATGGCAGCCAAAACAGTCTCAAGAGTGTTAAAAAAAGGGGGGGGGATTTGGTCTTAAAAAGTCCAATGTGTCAAACCTTAGGCTAAATTTTAAAAGCAATATGGCAGCCTTGATTGTCGTACATCTAGTCTAATAAAAAGGATGAAAAAATAATTAAATTTTTTTTTTCTAGTTTTATTTCAGCTAGCATGCTTTTTATATAAAAATAAATAGTTTTTATAATTTTTTGTCTGTCAAATAATTTACGCAGCTAAACTATACATTTGCCACTTCATTATTATTTAATTTTTTTTATTTAAACCGATCTTGCAATGAGGATGTTCGGCGATGCTGATCAGACATGTCCAGTCTCTTTAGAAAGAGGGGTTTGATCGTTTTTCTGTTTGTTTTTTAAAGGGACCTTGCAAAGGGACTGGGCATATATATTTGTGGCATGGTGTGGTGTGATGTCGTGGAGAGAAAGACGGACGAAGGGGGCGTAGCTCAGGAGACAGTGATGACCACTTTGTTAGACCGTCTCTGTTGCCCTTCTCTGACGAGAGCCGACAACATGCTGTTCTCATTTGCAAGGAGATGTTCGGCCTTGTCGAATTCGATGATCTTGCCCTGGTCTAAAACCATAACACGATGGTAGTTATTCAAATGCGTTAAATGATGCTGCAAAAGAAAAAAGAAAAATGGTTTATTTCATCTTCATCTTCTATGATATAAATCTCACCTGTCTGTTTAAATGTATGTATGTTTGTATGTCTGCCTACAACTTTCGACAGAGATGACGCATTTTCACGAGATCAGTATCATTTTGAAAATCGACGTCTTGGATGACAAATATCGAAAATATCGATCTCGTGAAAATCCGTTGTCTCTGTTAAAAGTTTTAGGTAGACATACAAACATACATACGCACACACACTAACAGAGAGATCAGATTTATAACACAGAAGTATATTGAAAAATAAAAGGGAAAGACAAAGGAAAACGGTTTATTCCATACATACATGTGTTTCGTCCTCTTCTATAATATAAATCTCA
This sequence comes from Euprymna scolopes, assembly GCF_053919585.1. NCBI lineage: Eukaryota > Metazoa > Mollusca > Cephalopoda > Sepiida > Sepiolidae > Euprymna > Euprymna scolopes. The sequence continues at coordinate 16,830,654 of NC_136527.1, read as the reverse complement.
CCTGTCTGTTTAAATGTATGTATGTATGTTTGTATGTATGTCTGCCTAAAACATTCGGCAGAGGCGACGCATTTTCGCGAGATCAGTATCATGTTGAAGCTCGACGTCTCAGACGACAAATATTGACAATTATTTATTTATATTTGTCGTCTGAGACATTGAGCTTCAAAATGATACTGATCTCGCGAAAATGCGTCGCCTCTGCCGAATGTTTTAGGCAGACATACATACACACTAACAGACAGGTCAGATTTATAAAATAGAAGCATTTTGAAAACAAAAAGGGGGGGGAGACAAAAAGAAAACAAATCAATCAGGTTAATAAAAGAATATTATTGAATTATTCAATGTTATAGTCAGTTGGGAAGCAGCTCCGCAGTATTATGTTCTACAGACGAGCAGTTCTAGAAAAAAAAATCTGTTTATGGAATTTTCGCTTAGATTTAAAGGAAATTGGTAACATTGTTTGGTTGTTTTACAGCATATCAACCCTTTTTTTTGGGGGGGGGTTATTTAATGCCGAATCCAGTTATTTTGGAAACAGTTTTTTAATGCTCCAAGTTTAGAGGACACAATCAAGCAAAAAATTAACAAAAAAAAACGAAAAAAAAAAACGAAATTTATCCCAAAGCAGCAAAAGTGAAACTGCCAGGACACTATATATACAAATGTAGGCAAAGTTGGGCATATTTAATTGGCTTGAAAATATAGGTTCTTTTTTGCCAATTGTCATAATATTTCAACAATAGAATAGTATTATAATCTTCAAAAAGCCTGCAAATTTTTATGTAGTTTCGTCTAGGTGACGGTCTCAAATAGAGAACCCACAAGGCAAAGATCGTCGATCGCTCCACTTCTGCTGGCAAGATGCCTCGGAGTGAATAAAATATATATATAAAAACACACATCATCTTGGATCCGTGTCTTGAAGCGTCTCTGTTACAGCAGGTTATGCCCCCCCTCTCCCCAGGACGGTTGGCGAATCCCCCAGAAGCGTCCAGCAGCAGACAGGTATGTTGTCATGTGTATATGCGTTCTATGTTTCCACACACACATGCACCCACGACCACTAAATGAGTCACGGGCCGTTAAAATAGACATTTAGGGATCTGAAGACAATAGTCCGTTTAATAAGCCGTAAAATAAAATCCTGCTCTTTCCACATATCATTTCCAATCCTCTCATAGCAGTGTTCCTCATCTAACTGGAAAGTTCATTAACTCTTATTCTCAAGTGCCTTTTGGCCTTATTGGTTAAAAAAAAATGTAAATCACTGGCGACCATGTTTGGACAGGCGGCATATGAAAGGGGCAAAACCTCAGCTTGTTCAGGTATGCTGAAAACGAATATCGCAAGGATAATTAGCACAGACACCCAAATAGTTTTCGAGATAATAATGTGTCTATTTTGAAATGTAAATCACTGGCGACCATGTTTGAACAGGCGGCATAAGAAAGGGGCCAACCCCCAGTTTGTTCAGGTACGCTGAAAACGAATATCGCAATGAACATTAGCAGAGAAGAATAGTTTTGGAGCTAGTTTTATACATGCGTGTATTTTGAAATGTAAACAGTGGCGACCATGTTTGAACAGGATGCATATGAAAGGGGCCAACCCTCAGTTTGTTCAGGTATGCTGAAAACGAATATCGCAAGGAAAATTAGCACAGACAGACAGACTACTAGTTTTGAGCTAGTTTTATTAATGCGTGTATTTTGAAATGTAAATCACTGGCACCCATGTTTGAAAAGGCGGCCAACCCTCAGTTTGTTCAGGTATGCTGAAAACGAATATCGCAGCAGAACTTAAAACACTTGTTCAGGTAGGTAGAAGAGTAACTTATCTTACCTTTGGTAACATTTATATATTATATATTTGTTTTGTATTTTTTTTTTTTAACTTTTACGCTTTGTCGTCTTAACTCGGAAGGATGAACCTTAGAATTTCCACAGGTCTCATTAGTTAAAATGAATTATTTCGCAGTTCAAATTGGCGTGAAATAAACAAATCTGACTGACACAGGATTTGCCATTTCCGGTTGTCGCCGCCGACAACGCTCTTATATTTACAATCGAAAGCGTCGCCAATCGCTGTGTCTGTGTGTGTAGGAGTGGGGGCAAAGTTGTAACATTCAATAAAATCAACAGCTTTAATTTCTATGAATCGTCATTCGCGTATCGGTGCGAAGTCGACTGTCGGCGTTCTTGTCTCGTTGAAGGGGAAGTAAGTTTTTTTAACACAGTTGAGTTGGAAATGGATTTCTGCACGTACATGGCTGGACGATAAGAATAACAATACAAATAAAAACAATAATTATTATCTTCAAGTCTCTTCTTAAAGGGGCATTCGGCTACAAAGTTACAACTAGCTAATCGACACTCGACACTGTCAATGAGTTATGCGAAACAGACGGACTGTTCCGCTGTATCAAAGTTATTAAGTGTGGTTAGACTGAAACTCATCAAAGCCAGTAATCTAAGTTTCAACTAGCTAATAGACATTCGGCACTTTCAATGAGTTATGCGATCACCGCCACTTGTCCAAAAACGGACGGTTCCGCTGTATCACAGTTATAAAGGGTGGTTAGAGTGTAACTCATCAGAGCCAGTAACCTAACTTACAACTAGCTAGTCGACATTCGACACTGTCATTGAGTTATGCGATACACTGCTAATTGTCCAGAGACGGACTGTTTTACTGTATCACAGTTGTAAAGGGTGGTTAGACTAAAACTCATAAGAGCCAGTAATCTAATTTACAACTAGCTTATCGACAGTAGACACTTTCAGTGAGTTTACGTGCGTGCGCGCGTGTGTGTGCTTCGTTAACATTCGGACTGTCGATTTTAAAATCGTTCGGGTATGCTGAAAACGAATATCGCAAGGACAATTAGCAGAGACAAATAGTTTTGGAGCTAGTTTTATTAAGTCGTGTATTTTGAAATGCAAATCACTGGCGAGCATGTTTGAACAGGTGGTATATGAAAGGGGCCAACTCTCAGTTTGTTCAGGTATGCTGAAAACGAATATCGCAAAGAAAATTAGCACAGGCACAGACTACTAGTTTTGGAACTAGTTTTATTAACGCGCGTATTTTGTAAATGTACATCACTGGCGAGCATGTTTGAACAGGATGCATATGAAAGGGGCCAACCCTCAGTTTGTTCAGGTATGCTGAAAACGAATATCGCAAGGAAAATTAGCAGACAGACGAATAGTTTTGGAGATATTAATGCGTGTATTTTGAAATGTAAATCACTGGCGACCATGTTTGAGCAGGCGGCATATGAAACGGGCCAACCCTCAGTTTGTTAAGGTATGCTGAAAACGAATATCGTAAGGAAAATTAGCACAGACGGACAAATAGTTTTCTAGATATTAATGCGTGTATTTTGAAATGTAAATCCCTGGTGACCATGTTTGAACAGGCGGCAGATGAAAGGGGCAAACCCTCAGTTTGTTCAGGTATGCTGAAAACGAATATCGCAAGGAAAATTAGCACAGACAAATAGATTTTGGGCTAATATTAGTCAATGCGTGTATTTTTAAATGTGGATCACTGGCGACCATGTTTGAACAGGCGGCATATGAAAGGGGCCAAACCTCAGTTTTTTCAGGTATGCTGAAAACGAATATCGCAAGGAAAATTAGCACAGACACAGACTACTAGTTTTTGAACTAGTTTTATTAACGCGTGTATTTTGTAAATGTACATCACTGGCGACCATATTGGAACAGGCGACATATGAACGGGGCCAACCATCAGTTTGTTCAGGTATGCTGAAAACGAATATCGCAAGGAAAATTAGCACAGACAATTAGTTTTGGAGCTAGTTTTATTATTGCGTGTGTTTTGAAATGTAAATCACTGGCGACTATGTTTGAAACGTTTGAACAGGCAGCGTATGTAAGGGGCCAACCCTCAATTTGGCTCGAGTATGCTGAAAACGAATATCGCAGCAGAACTTAAAACACTTGGTTAGGTAGGTAGAAGAGTAACTTATCTTGCCTTTGGTAACATTTACATATTATATATTTGTTTTGTATTTTTTTTTCAACTTTTACGCTTTGTTGTCTTAACTCGGAAGGATTAACCTTAGAATTTCCACAGGTCTCATTAGTTAAAACGAATTATTTCGCAGTTAAAATTGGCGTGAAATAAACAAATCTGACTGACACAGGGTTTGCCATTTCCGGTTGTCGCCGCCGACAACGCTCTTATATTTACAATCGAAAACGTCGCCAAGTTCGTTCGTCGCTGTGTCTGTGTGTGTAGGAGTGGGGGCAAAGTTGTAACATTCAATACATAAAATCAACAGCTTTAATTTCTATGAATCGTCATTCGCGTATCGGTGCGAAGTCGAGTGTCGGCGTTTTTCTCTCGGTGAAGGAGAAGTAAGTTTATAACACAGTTGAGTTGGAAATGGATTTCTGCACGTGCATGGCTGGACGATAAGAATAACAATACAAATAACAACAATATTATCTTCAAGTCTCTGTTTAAAGGGGCTTTTAAGGCTACGAAGTTACAACTAGCTAATCGACACTCGACACTGTCAATGAGTTATGCGAAACAGACGGACTGTTCCGCTGTATCAAAGTTATTAAGTGTGGTTAGACTGAAACTCATCAAAGCCAGTAATCTAAGTTTCAACTAGCTAATAGACATTCGGCACTTTCAATGAGTTATGCGATCACCGCCACTTGTCCAAAAAACGGACTGTTCCGCTGTATCACAGTTATTAAGGGTGGCTAGAGTGTAACTCATCAGAGCCAGTAACCTAACTTACAACTAGCTAGTCAACATTCGACGCTGTCATTGTGATACACTGCTAATTGTCCAGAGACGGACTGTTCTACTGTATCACAGTTGTAAAGGGTGGTTAGACTAAAACTCATAAGAGTCAGTAATCTAATTTACAACTAGCTTATCGACAGTGGATACTTTCACTGAGTTTACGCGTGTGTGTGTGTTTTGTGTGTGTGTGTGTGTGTTTTGTGTGTGTGTGTGTGTGTGTGTGTGTCTTTTGTGTGTGTGCTTCGTTAACATTCAGACTGTCCATTTTAAAATCGTCCGGGTATGCTGAAAACGAATATCGTAAGGAAAATTAGCACAGACGGACAAATAGTTTTCTAGATATTAATGCGTGTATTTTGAAATGTAAATCCCTGGTGACCATGTTTGAACAGGCGGCAGATGAAAGGGGCAAACCCTCAGTTTGTTCAGGTATGCTGAAAACGAATATCGCAAGGAAAATTAGCACAGACAAATAGATTTTGGGCTAATATTAGTCAATGCGTGTATTTTTAAATGTGGATCACTGGCGACCATGTTTGAACAGGCGGCATATGAAAGGGGGAACCCCTCAGTTTGTTCAGGTATGCTGAAAACGAATATCGCAAGGAAAATTAGCACAAACACAGTACTAGTTTTGGAACTAGTTTTATTAATGCGTGTATTTTGAAATGTAAGTCCCTGGCGAGCATGTTTGAACAGGCGGCATATGAAAGGGGCCAACCCTCAGTTTGTTCAGGTATGCTGAAAACGAATATCGCAAGGAAAATTAGCACAGACACAGACTACTAGTTTTTGAACTAGTTTTATTAACGCGTGTATTTTGTAAATGTACATCACTGGCGACCATGTTTGAACAGGCGACATATGAACGGGGCCAACCATCAGTTTGTTCAGGTATGCTGAAAACGAATATCGCAAGGAAAATTAGCACAGACAATTAGTTTTGGAGCTAGTTTTATTAATGCGTGTATTTTGAAATGTGAATCACTGGCGACCATGTTTGAACAGGCGGCATATGAAAGGGGCCAACCCTCAGTGTGTTCAGGTATGTTTAAAAGGAATATCGCAAGGAAAATTAGTACAGACTGACTATAGATTCACCATCAAAGTATTGAAATATTTTTTTTTATTTTATAAAGGAATCACTACTTATCAAGCCCCAGAGGCCACTCGAGGATAAGGGTTAAAGTGTGTACAATGTCAATGGGACAATATCATAGTAATCGTTAGAAGTGTCAATATGGTAAATTGGATTACTTAAGAGGAACGGCTCATCAAGAACTTGTTTGCATTGGACTTGAAGACGACGAAATAAAAATATAAAGTTGAAAGAACTAGGGGAAAATATCATTTTAGCGATGCCTTTCAAATCGTAAACTGCCGGTTTACATTTTTTTACATTTAAAAAGTGTAAACAAAAAAAAAGCAAACCTTTAGAATCCTAAAAAGGTCACCCGGGAGCATTTTTGCAACATGAAAAATATACAAACCAAAATAAAGAGAGGAATAAACCTACTCAAAAATATGGATTATTACATCGCCTAAAAAAAAGAAGAATCGGGGCCTCCAATAATACGATAATTTGGTGGGGAAGTAAATTGTTTTCTTTTTTCTAACTTGGTTTTAAAAAGTTTTTATTGCTAACATTTATTTTCATAAACTCTAACCACACCTCACAACCCTAATCCGGCCGGTCGGGAAAAAAGTTTTTATTTTTTTAAATTTTGGTGAAACACACGCACACGCACGCACACATAAGCATATCGCTTGTCACCAAGCTAAAGAAGAGAGAGAAAGTGGGGGAAGGAGAGAAGGGATCGTGTTCTCTGCACTGCAAGTGCCGGGGTCAAACAGAAGTCAAATGAAATCGATTAAAAATGACTCCACAAAGTTGTGTCTGAACTTTTTATTCTATGAAACTTAAGATTAATAAAACGAAATAATCGTGACCCGTGGAAATTCCACGGCGAATATTTCGCATTCAATAAGAACAAAACGAAAAAGTAGTGAACAAATAAATATATTAGAAAATGAATGTTACCAAAGGCAAGATAAGTTACCCTTCTACCTACCTAGATCACATTTTTGTTGTTTTAACTTATTTTAAAACGTTTATTTAACACAAACAAAAGTAGCGCACAGTTTTAAGTTAGAACAATAAAGAAGTGTCTGACATTTTACAGACATCTTGTGAGAGTCGAGAATCGCTCCAAACTCGAAAATTAAGCAAAATACTGGTAGCAACACATCCAATAAATGTCAGCAAACGTTCGAACATGTTTTCTTTTTCACATAAGCGAAACTCTTATCAGAGCAAAAGCGAAAATGAGGAGCAAACACAGATGAAGAAGTCGGTTTTTATCGTGGAGCACAAAAACAAAAACAAAAAGAGTCTCTAATCTAATAGGCCCCGTCAATCTCCAAAGTCTGTCCCATCGCCTCAGTGTTGCATCCCTGTTTACAAGTACTTTAATGGGATGTGCTCTGATGAACATATAGCACTTATGCTGGTGCCCGGAAAACTCGTCCCGGGAAAACTCGTCTCCGGAAAAACCATAACCGGAAAACTCGTACCGTTCAGTTTGTTCAGGTATGCTGAAAACGAATATCGCAAGAAAAATTAGCACAGACAAATAGTTTTAGAGATAATTTTATTAATGCGTGTATTGTGAAATGTAAATCACTGGCGACCATGTTTGAACAGGGGCACATTAAAGAGGCAAACCGTCAGTTTGTTCAGGTATGCTGAAAACGAATATCGCAAGGAAAATTAGCAGTAATTAATACGTGTATTTTGAAATGTAAATCACTTTAATAAGAAAAAGGGTACTTTTCCAGTTTACGGTCCATGTTGAATTAGTAAATTTGTATTTAAGAAAGCCATTCTTAATATAGGGAGGGACATGTTAACTATTCTGTACCTCTAATCAATGTATCAATAATTTAATAAGCAAAAGACATAGTAAAAATTGAATTTAACTTGAAAATTTTATCCAAAAATACCGCAGAAGTTTTCTTTGATATTTTTTTACAAGCTGCCCCAGCGTAACACTTCCAATCTTTCCATAATAAGAACGGCTTTCTGAAAAAACAACAACAAAACACAAACAAAAAAACAACAACCTTGAAAGCCGTTCTTAACATGGAGAGATTTGTAGGGGGTATTCAGAAAGTCGTTCTTAAAATGGGGAGGTTTGGGTGTTTATACTACGCTGGGGTATGTCGTAAAATAACCTTTCTTTTTTTACTGTTCCGTACTTTCACCTAACAATTTAATAAATAAATAAACTTGGGAAATTGAAACACTCGCCGAAAGTTATATTACTGAAGAAGTTTGATATCAGGAATAGAATCTGACCAAACACCGTTTGTTGCTAACCTCTCTCTCTCTCTCTCTCTCTCTCTCTCTCTTTGGCTTCTCCGTGCCCCTGCCACTAAGTATGTGTATATATATACTTATATACTTATATATATATATATATATATATATATATATATGTATATATATATATATATAGATATATATATATATATAGACAGAGAGAGACAGAGAGAGAGACAGAGACAGAGAGAGAGAGAGAGAGAGAGAGAAAGAGAGAGAATATGTGCTTCCACATCAAAGAGGGGCAGGAGCATAAACAGAGACAGAAGCACACACAAACACACACATACATACGCACTTTCATAAACACACACACACACACACTCGCATAAACACACACATACATACACGAACACACACGTACACACAAATACACAAACACAAATCAACTTTCCGTTAAAAGCTGTCATGAGGTGGCAGGGGTGGGTGTCATAAGTGTCAATCGAATTTGAAAGTTTGTTAACGAAATGGATTTATTTCAACTTCGTTTGACACGTGCCAATTCTCCTGCCCTTCACCCCCCCCCCTACCTGCCTCTCTCTTTACCTTAGTAAAGACTTTTAGGTTGGGGTGTTTATGCTACACTGGGGTAGGTCGTAAAAATAAAGTTTTTTTTTTTGTTATTAAATTGTAATTTTTTAAGAAATCATTTCCTTAAAAGTTAAGAAAGCCATTCTTAATGTAGAGAGGGGCATGTTAACTATTCTGTACTTTCATCCAATAATTTAATAAGCAAAAGATAGGATAAAATTGAATTTAACTTGAAAGTTTTATCCCAAAATATCGCAGACGTTTTCTTTGATATTTTTTATTTTACAAGCTGCCCCAGCGTAGTATTAACACCTCCAATCTCTCCATGATAAGAACGGCTTTCTGAAAAAAAAAATCCCAAGAAAGCCGTTCTTAACATGGAGAGATTGGAGGGGGTATTCCGGAAGTCGTTCTTAAAATGGGGAGAGGAGGGCGTTTTGTAACTATTCCATACTTTAACCTAACGATTTAATAAAAAACATCGGGTTTGTATTACTGTACACATAGATTCGAAAAAGTTGTCAAAAAACAAATATATAACAAATAAATGTTATCAAAGGCAAGATAAATTACTGTTCTACCAAACTGGATATAATTTTCGTGTTTTTATTCAATTTAACATGTTTATTCAGCTCGAAAAGCATACAGTGTTTACCGATGTATTGGAAAATTCAACATGGCGGCCGACTCTCTCTTTAACACGGTAAGTTCGGAAAAAGGTGTAATAAATAATGAACTCGACAAAATACTGTTAGAAATTCGCTCAATATATGTTACCGTGACATAACTTGACATATATTCGGTGGTTTTTTAATAGTATTTTGTCTAGTTTATTATTTATAACACTTTTTCCCGAACTTACCGTGTTAAAGAGAGAGTTGGCCGCCATTTTGAATTTTCCAATACATCGGTAAACACTGCATGCTTTTCGAGCTGAATAAACATGTTAAACTGAATAAAAACACGAAAATTATATCCAGTTTGGTAGAGAAGTAATTTATCTTGCCTTTGATAACATTTATTTGTTATATATTTGTTTTTTTTTGACAACTTTTTCGAATCTATGTGTACAGTAATACAAACCCAAAACATCAAATGTTAAATAAAAATAAATAAAAACAAGATAAAACGAATAAAAATAAAAATAAGAAACATAAAATCAAATAAAAAACGATCAATGTATAGTATCTGTTAACGAAAATATATTTTTTAATTATTAGCAAATAATTCAAAGTGTAGTATCTGTTTTATTCTATCGCAGTATATAAAAAAAAAAAGAGACGCAGGAGAAATCGTTTTTATTTTCATTCCAATTCAAAATACTCCATTTTGGAAAGTTGGGTTTTCTTCACATTAAAATAAAAAACAAACATTAAAGTTTCAAATCATTATGGCTCCTTTGTACTCGTCAACGAAAGACATAAAGCAGGAACGATGACGACGTGCGAATGGAAACAGTAAAGGATGTCATCCCCACCGCCACCGCCGACGGCGTCAACAGCACGTCTGTTTCTCTGACCCTTTAAAATAATTCGTTTTAACTAAGGGGACCCGCGGAAATTCCACGGCGAATATTACGCAGCAGTTAAAGACAACAAAACGAAAACGTGGCCATCAAAGAAATATATAACAAATAAATGTTAGCAAGGGTAACTTACTCTTCTACCTACCTAGTTAAGTTTTTTGTTGTGTCATCTGATTTCAACAGTTTATTTACTTTGTAATAAAATTAGTGTCGAGTCTTAAGTTGGAACAAGAAAAAAAAAACGCCTGACAGTCATATGGTGTGCTCGATCATAGCTGAAAACTCGAAAGTCAAGCAAAATACGGTTAGAAAATCACCTGATAAATGTCACGATAACTTTTATAGAATACGTTTCTAACATAATTTTGTTTTATTGTCTATTTTTGACCGATTATCGAGACTCCAAGTATGTAAGAGTCACAAAAAGGCGGGACTGCTTAACTGCATCGTCATCACTTCCAATCCACTCATGTCGAACGCACGTGAGAAGTAAAATAGATGGCCCATCAAGCCAGAAATAAATTAATGACAGTTTAAAGGCTTCAAAATCACTTTCGAATTCAATATCAACTGTCGCATTAACACGCATCTTAGATTTCCGAAATCTCGTCCCAATAGTGTAGAAGCGCCCATTTCAACCTAATAACATGGATTTCAATTTGATAAAACAACTATCTAATAAAAAAAATGTAATAATTTTTATAAAAATACAGAAAAAAGAACAGTTACTACGTTTTATATATATATATATATATATATATATATATATATATATATATATATATATATATATGATTAGTTTTTTTGGAAAAAGAATTCCAGCAGAGTGCTCAATTAAAAGGAAAATCCAAATTTTAAGAGCGTACTTATATTTTGTGTACAGAAAGTTGTTAGTTGAGACAGGTCATTGGTACCGTCGGTTTCAAGCCCGATAATAAGGCCCGTTTAAGGTATCCTTATCGAGCTCTCTTCAGCCAATATTCGTGAGACGAATATTGGCTGAAGAGAGCTCGATAAGGATACCTTAAACGGGCCTTATTATCGGGCTTGAAACCGACGGTACCAATGACCTGTCTCAACTAACAACTTTCTGTACACAATATATATATATATATATATATATATATATATATATTATTTTTAAATTTTATATAACTTTTCAAAGTTTCGGGTGCTAACCTCTCTCTCTTCCTCTCTCTCTCTCTTTCTCTCTCTCTCTCTCTCTCTCGCTCTCGCGCGTGCTTCTCCGTGTCATTATATATAGACAGAGAGAGGGGGAAAAGGGGGGTGAGACCGAAAGAGACAGAGAATGTGTCTACTCTCTCCTCCACATGCTGCAACGCCAACGACGCACACACCCACATACACACACACTTGCATAAACACACACATACACAGACACACACAACGTCCACATTCACTCTTCAAACTAAACAAGTTTAAATCAACCAATGAAAAGACAGCTACGTAAGACAACCTCCATAAAAGGTAAAAAGGTTGTGTCGTCGACTGCAAACTGTTTGAATTTTCCCGGAAAAAGTTAACGGTTTTCACGCCGATGGTGAAATATAAAAGAGCCCCAAAACGGGCTGTAAATTCAGTTTGACCAGCGTGGCAGCGAGAAGAGTTCCATGAGAATAGATGACCAGCCAGACGACCCAGCTAAGCCGCCGCCCTGCCGCTGTTTTAATTCTGCCTATTTCTCTGATGTCAAAAAAATTTAAGGTATTTATATTTTCCTCATTTCAAAGTAGACGACGCATTTATTTAAGGTGTGTAAACTGCACAAGTGCTCAAATGAACGTTGTTAGTATGCGCACAGTTCATAAACACGTCGAATTTCTTTTCAAATTTCAACAATTGTGTAGTATAAACGATTTTCACGTTTAACGTCTTTTTATATATTATTTTATATTTTTTTTATACAAAATACTGTTAGAAACCCAGCCAATAAATATTACCGTGACAATTGTGCAGTTTATAAACCGTGCGTGCTGTTCCTGGATAAAATATTTTTAATTTAAATCTAAATTAACGTCTTTTTATTGAATTTGTTAGGTGAAAGTATATATATAATATTATTTAAGGGCGGTCAGTAAACTGTATAATTACCGTGACAATTGTGCAGTTTATAAACCGTGCTGTTCTTGGATAAAATATTTTTAATTTAAATCTAAATTAATGTCTTGTTATTGAATTTGTTAGGTGAAAGTATACATATAATATTATTTAAGGGCGGTCAATAAACTCTAGAATTACCGTGACAATTGTGCAGTTTATAAACCGTGCTGTTCCTGGATAAAATATTTTTAATTTAAATCTAAATTAACGTCTTGTTATTGAATTTGTTAGGTGAAAGTATACATATAATATTATTTAAGGGCGGTCAATAAACTCTAGAATTACCGTGACAATTGTGCAGTTTATAAACCGTGCTGTTCCTGGATAAAATATTTTTAATTTAAATCTAAATTAACGTCTTTTTATTGAATTTGTTAGGTGAAAGCATGCATATAATATTATTTAAGGGCGGTCGATAAACTCTAGAATTACCGTGACAATTGTGCAGTTTATAAACCGTGCTGTTTGTTCTGGGATAAAATATTTTTAATTTAAATTTAAATTAACGTCTTTTTATTGAATTTGTTAGGTGAAAGTATATATATAATATTATTTAAGGGCGGTCAGTAAACTCTAGAATTACCGTGACAATTGTGCAGTTTATAAACCGTGCTGTTCTTGGATAAAATATTTTTAATTTAAATCTAAATTAACGTCTTGTGATTGAATTTGTTAGGTGAAAGTATACATATAATATTATTTAAGGGCGGTCAATAAACTGTAGAATTACCGTGAGAATTGTGCAGTTTATAAACCGTGGTGTTCTTGGATAAAATATTTTTAATTTAAATCTAAATTAACGTCTTTTGATTTAATTTGTTAGATGAAAGTATACATATAATATTATTTAAGGGCGGTCAATAAACTGTAGAATTACCGTGACAATTGTGCAGTTCATAGACCGTTCTGTTCTTGGATAAAATATTTTAAATTTAAATCTAAATTAACGTCTTTTTATTGAATTTGTTAGATGAAAGTATACATATAATTTTATTTAAGGGCGGTCAATAAACTCTAGAATTACCGTAACAATTGTGCAGTTTATAAACCGTGCTGTTCCTGGATAAAATATTTTTAATTTAAATCTAAATTAACGTCTTGTAATTGAATTTGTATTATTTAAGGGCGGTCAGTAAACTCTAGAATTACCGTTACAATTGTGCAGTTTATAGACCGTGCTGTTCTTGGATAAAATATTTTAATTTAAATCTTAATTAACGTCTTTTGATTTAATTTGTTAGATGAAAGTATATATATAATATTATTTAAGGGCGGTCAATAAACTGTAGAATTTACGTGACAATTGTGCAGTTTATAGGCCGTTCTTTTCTTGGATAAAATTCTGGATGTGAATTTTCCCCCCTAAAGTCCAACCCTATCCTCACCGTGGTAGGGGGGTGTAACGTTGTAGTTTAACAGCTACACGGCTAAATGGGCTCTGGCAAAAAAAAAATAAAATCCAGAAAATGTCGGCATTAGTTTGTTGCGTCCGTCATCTGGTCGTCTTTTTATACGCTTGCATGTGGCGAGCAAAAAGGCGTGAAGGGGGCAGGCTGAAAGGAGAACAATACCCGAAAGATGTAAACCGAACGAAAGAGAAAAATGGGCCTCCCTGCAAGGCCCCGTGCTCTCCCCAGCCTGCTCCCAGTTTCCCCGACTTTGCATGCAACTGGTTTTGAGCTTTTGGAAAGCTCTTTTCTCAGTGTCGGGGTGTTGACTCCACTTCCAAGTTAACAAATAGCTGCAAGTCTGGGTACGGTCCGATTGGTTCCGAAGCTCTTCCGCTGTGAGGTGCGCTTTCGAATCTCCCGAAGGGGGCTACCCTCTAAGCAGGCGACACGTGCTCGTGTTACTATGTAATGCAGGCTTGCCTCGACTCGACTAAGGACGACTAGAGTTCGACTAGATTGTGTGCTCACAAGCCGCTTTAAGGCCGCTTTTATTATTCCTACTGTCTACGAACTGCGAAACAGTATGGTAGTGCAATTATATATGACCGTCCTCCGATACGAAATGGTAGTGCAATTATATATGACGGTCCTCCGATATGATAGTAGGAATGCCAGTTTTGTGAGCGATCATCGCCGTCTTATGAACACAAACTAGTGGTATCTTTACGAATCCTGTTGGGTAGAGAGAACACCTCTGTTTTCTGCTCTGCCTGTTATTCTGAGTAGAAACCGCTTTTTAGTAGATGTTCGCAGCAAAGCTTGTTTTTATATAGTGCCCCTCCTTTCGGGAGTTCATCACCTCGCTGCCCAGACGAGAGCTTTTCCCGGTGGAACCGCTTTTTTTATATTTTACTTTAAAGTTTAATAGCGAACGAACAGTCACCAGCAAGTGGTCTGCACCGACAGGAAGATGAGTATAGTATCACCTTTTCTTCTTTCTATTTCGATTTCAGTCTTTGTGATTTGAACATTTAATTTAACTGTTTCCATTGTTCCAGCTTTCACACAGCAGTAGATTATCAACACTATAAATATCACCTCTTTTTTATAGATTGTAACAAGCAACAAAACCTAGCAGCATCACCGTTCCTGTCTGCCACATGTCTTGTGCAGTTTGAATCAAGTATTTCTTTCTTTGCGTTCAAGCACATCTGGGTAAAATCAAACTGTGTATGATGTATGTCTATCTGTTTCTTCCAACATTAGAATCTCAAAGTCTTGGCAGCAATCATTGTCATAGAAGTAGAGTAAGTATTCTTTTTCTTTCCTTCTGTGTGTATATCTTTGTAATTTCAGGTACTCCTCTTGATCATGATGGAATTCTACTATCAGCTATTGTGAGAATTATGTGGATTGGAAAAAACAACCGAATCCAGCAGTATCAGCTATCCTAGCTGCCACATGTTTCCTGTAGTTACAGAAGTCCTCAAGTAAGTGTTTCTTTCTTTGTGTACATGCACATCTGGGTACAATCAAATTCTAAACTATTAGCTTTATTTAAATGAATTCAGTTCTGCTTGTATTTCTTCTCATCAGCTAACTTATGCAACTACAAAACAAAAAGTAGTACATGGGTGTTTGATCATAGCCAGAAAGTTAAATATATCATTAAAAAAAAATCCATTAGTTATGTTTATTATATAAATCAAAAAAAGATTTTAAATAATTAAAAGAAAAAAAATCATCACAGTAAAAATTATATATATGTAACAAAGAACACAAACAAACATGAAATTGCCATGAGTTTCAGCAAGAACCAGAAAAGAGAAAATGTGGAGATAACACCCGGGAAGTAACAGGCAAGAATTTTCTTTATTTCTTTTATTTTTTGTCTCGAATAGCACATAGACTTTTCATGTATCAATTAAAAAAAAAATAACCCAAGTCAGACAATTGATAGAAAAACTAAGCATTAAAGTTCAATTAAGCATTAGAAAAATAACTTCTAATAATTATGTGATCTATATACAAATTGTCTCCCTTGAATATATATATATATATTTTTTAATTGAAATAAATATATAGATATATATTTATTTAATTAAAAAATAGCTTCTAATAATTGTGATCTATATACAAATTGTCTCACTTGATTATATATATATATATATATATATATATATATATATATATATATATATTACTAGCATGGGTTCCCGGCGTAGTTTGGCGGTGTATGCTGCCCCCCTCCCCCAACCAAAAAAAAGCAAAAAACCGGTTAATTTTTTAAAATTTGACCCCTATTATGAACCCTTAAAATTTATTGTTTTGGGCTCAAATCAAGATATTAAGTTAGATCCATGTCCAAGGATACTATATCAAAAATTTCGAGTGTTTAGACCCATAATTGTCGGAGGAGATTTGTAGAGTTCTCAAAGGCTAAATCATTGAACTTTGGCCCCTTAATCGCCAAATTTCTGTCCAAATACCAATCGCATAGATTTTCCAAAATCTCAGTACTCTGTATATCAAATGTTGAATCTGTAGACTAAAATTGACAGAGTTATTGCTTAGGGAAATGTACACACAGACAGACATTTTCACTTCTATGGATAGATAGATAGATAGATATATAATGAGAGACAGAAAGATAAATATATACAATGATTAATGAATTATTAGAAATAGTTGTTAAATTTTTGGAAATATGTATGGCAATTTAGATGGCAAGACATACTGCTAGTGTTCAATGCATTAGTAGAGCTAACTGTTAAGATTTAAAATACATACATAGAAATTCAAATGACAGGACTTATATGTAGAGTGCTCAATACATCAGTAGAGCAAGTTAATAAGTTAAAAAATGCATACGTCAATTTAGATGACCACACTTTTTTGTATTCTTGTTTGAATATGACATAATACAAATTTTAATAATTTTATTCAAAATGTTATGGATTCTCAATGAAAAATCTAATATGTCAATATGGCTCTATGTATGATAAAGCATTGGCATATAATTTTCTTTCAATAACATAAACGTTTGATAATATCAGCTCTGTCTAGTTTTGAGCACTTATTTAAAGTGTAATTATTAAGTAAAAATCTAAATAAAATGTCTTTATTGCTCTATGTCTTATTGAGCACTCTTATATAACTATGGTTAAATCTTAATGTTTATTTATCCTGTAACAAAATAAACGTTTTATAATAGCAGCTCTGTCTAGTTTTGAGCACTTATTTAAAGTGTAATTAATAAGTAAAAATCTAAATAAAATGTCTTTATTGCTCTATGTCTTATTGAGCACTCTTATATAACTATGGTTAAATCTTAATGTTTATTTATCCTGTAACAAAATAAACGTTTTATAATAGCAGCTCTGTCTAGTTTTGAGCACTTATTTAAAGTGTAATTATTAAGTAAAAATCTAAATAAAATGTCTTTATTGCTCTATGTCTTATTGAGCACTCTTATATAACTATGGTTAAATCTTAATGTTTATTTATCCTGTAACAAAATAAACGTTTTATAATAGCAGCTCTGTCTAGTTTTGAGCACTTATTTAAAGTGTAATTATTAAGTAAAAATCTAAATAAAATGTCTTTATTGCTCTATGTCTTATTGAGCACTCTTATATAACTATGGTTAAATCTTAATGTTTATTTATCCTGTAACAAAATAAACGTTTTATAATAGCAGCTCTGTCTAGTTTTGAGCACTTATTTAAAGTGTAATTATTAAGTAAAAATCTAAATAAAATGTCTTTATTGCTCTATGTCTTATTGAGCACTCTTATATAACTATGGTTAAATCTTAATGTTTATTTATCCTGTAACAAAATAAACGTTTTATAATAGCAGCTCTGTCTAGTTTTGAGCACTTATTTAAAGTGTAATTATTAAGTAAAAATCTAAATAAAATGTCTTTATTGCTCTATGTCTTATTGAGCACTCTTATATAACTATGGTTAAATCTTAATGTTTATTTATCCTGTAACAAAATAAACGTTTTATAATAGCAGCTCTGTCTAGTTTTGAGCACTTATTTAAAGTGTAATTATTAAGTAAAAATCTAAATAAAATGTCTTTATTGCTCTATGTCTTATTGAGCACTCTTATATAACTATGGTTAAATCTTAATGTTTATTTATCCTGTAACAAAATAAACGTTTTATAATAGCAGCTCTGTCTAGTTTTGAGCACTTATTTAAAGTGTAATTATTAAGTAAAAATCTAAATAAAATGTCTTTATTGCTCTATGTCTTATTGAGCACTCTTATATAACTATGGTTAAATCTTAATGTTTATTTATCCTGTAACAAAATAAACGTTTTATAATAGCAGCTCTGTCTAGTTTTGAGCACTTATTTAAAGTGTAATTATTAAGTAAAAATCTAAATAAAATGTCTTTATTGCTCTATGTCTTATTGAGCACTCTTATATAACTATGGTTAAATCTTAATGTTTATTTATCCTGTAACAAAATAAACGTTTTATAATATCAGCTCTGTCATGTTTTGAGCACTTTTGAAAGTGTAATTATTAAGTAAAAATCTAAATAAAATGTCTTTATTGCTCTATGTCTTATTGAGCACTCTTATATAACGCTCGTTTGTAGATATTTGAATAAAAGTAACCTGTAATAATATCAGCTCTTTTTTCGAAGCTTTGTATTTAGTTTTGAAAACATTTGTCATTTATAGCAGTGAAATTTCCTTTAAGAGTGCTCAATGTATGAGTTCATCTTGGGAGTTATTTGAAAAATATAAATTTCTGTTATGCAATCAAAAATTTTCTTTGAGACTGCAAAATAGATAAGTACAGCTCTGTAGTGAGTTTTAAAAGTGTGTATTACGAGTATGCTGGAAAAGTAATTACCAGAGTGCTTAATACTGTGGTAGAGTTCTGTGGAAAGATTTGAAAGAATTTTTCTCATTTATGCTCGACAGATTTACTTTGAGTAAAGCTCTTTCGTACGTTTAAACAATATATATATATATATGTCAATGATGTTTGCATGCGCTCCATAGTTTAATATAGCTGTGTAGTAAATTTAAAAATTGCTTTGTTTAATTATGTAAGACGATTTTACTTTAAGAGTGCTCAATGCATTTATAGAGCTTTGTAGTAAGATTTGGAAACATTTTGGCAATTATTTTAGACAAATCTACTTCCAGAGTGCTCAATATATTAGTAGAGCTAAATAAAACATTTGAGAAACAGATATGGCATTTCAACTGCTTAAATTTATTTTGACAGAGTTCAATACATAAGTAGAGCTAAATATAGACTTTCAAAAAACATGTATGGCAATTCAGCTACACGAATATACTTTGAGAGTGCTCAATACATTAGTAGACGAAAGCATAAAATTCAGAAAGCATGAAGAGCTCTGCAGTATGTTTTGAAAACCTAAAGGCATAGATATACTGTAAGTTTATAAAATATATATATGACAAGTATTTGAAACAAGTTTCCTATTTGAGTGCCTAATATATTTGAGAGCTCTATGGTAACTTTAAAAAACATATTTCAAAATTATGTTAGACAAATTGTCTTTGAGAGTGCTCATTTCTAAGTAGACTTCTGTAGAAAATTTTTGAGACATGTTCAGCAATTTAAGTTCATATCAGTTAATAAATAGAGCTATATAGTGAGTTTTTCAAATTTATATGGACTTATCCTAGTTAACTCGTGTAGCTGTGCAATACATAAGTAGAGTTCTGCGTTAGTTTTGGGGTATGGTTCTCACTTTATTAGGGCAATTACTTGGACACATTATACTCTGGACAGATCCCTTGAGGACAACCAAAGGTACCGTTTTTTTCCACTCTGCTGAATAAGACTCATCCGTCTTGGTTCACTCTTGGGACATTAAAACAAAAACGGTGAAGAATTAAAAAAAAAGAATGCAAAAATGTAAATGTCTTTGCAAGTCATTCATTTTCACTTTCATAACAAAAAAAAACATCTGTAAGAACTTGATAAAAGAATGCACAAACAATAAAATACAACTTTGCTGTCTTGGAATCTGAAATCAGTAGAAACTTCCCCTACTGAAATTCCCACACACCTCAAAAAAAAAAAAAAAAGAATCCTTCCCAATGCAATACTTTTCAAGCAATTACAGTGTCAAACTTGGTACTGCAATGACTCTGTAAACTGAAAAATATATGTATAAAAACAAAGGTAAAGCAAAATTGATTCATGTTAACACCTCTCCCAACACCACAGATTAACTACAAAAATACTTGATAAAGCAAAACACAATTACAAATGTGTATGGAAAAAATTAAAATTAAAAAAATTAAAAAAAATCAACCAAGCAATGGCTCATGATTTTCTGGTGTTTGATGGAATGTGAGTAGGCATACAGCCTGGATAATTTTCCAAGGTAAGTGATGATATTCATCATTATTGTCTTTTTGGATTAGTTCAGATATATCTCATAACTATAATTGTTTTATGTATATATTTATATGTCTAGATGTTATGTGTGCTATTTGAATGTTCCCTATAGAAAAAATCAACATAAAATCTAAAAGTGTATTCTGATGTAAAATTAACCAGTAAAAACAATGCTTGTGTTTCTGATACACCAACTATTTCTTATTAGCATATAAGTTGAATCATGAAATTTATCTCCCTTGCCTGTCTCTCTTTATACCTCTGTATTTCTCTAGATCTGTCTATCTCTCTTTTCTTATTCTTTATCTCTATTCCCCGTCTTGCCATCCCCTATGTGCGAACTTATATATTTCAACATGTCTAGATTGATAAGCTTCTCATTTACCGGTACCAAACTCCCTTTTTAAAGTTATAAGTTTTAACTTGAATACACGTTGATATGTCAAGGTAACAGTAGGTATCGATCGGGCACATCCAGACGCCAACCTACACGGTGCAGAGAAAAAACAGAAAGAAAACTAAGTCCCGATGTGCCTAGCAGATTAGAAGGCATTTTGCTACGCCTACATGGATCCAACATAGCAGTAGGCGTCGATCGGGCACTTCCAGACACTTACTTACACTGTGTTGAACTTATAAATTTTCAATGGAATACACGTTGACATGTGTTGGTCTAGTATCTCCTCATCTACCTATACCTACGTCCCCCCCCTGTTTGGACTTAGAAATTTTCAATTGAATACACGTTGACTTGCCTTGGCCTATAGACTTGTCATCTACCTATATCTACATCCCCTCTTGTTTGGACTTAGAAATTTTCAATTGAATACACGTTGTCTTGCCTTGGTCTATAGGATTCTGTTCTACCTATACCTTCGTCCCCTCTTGTTTGGACGTAGAAATTTTCAATTGAATACACGTTGACTTGACTTGGTCTATAGGATTGTCATCTACCTATACCTACATCCCCTCTTGTTTGGACTTAGAAATTTTCAATTGAATACAATCTGAGATGCCTTGGTCTATAGGATTGTCACCTACCTATACCTACATCCCCACTTGTTTGGACTTAGAAATTTTGAATTAAATACAATCTGAGATGCCTTGGTCTATAGGATTGTCACCTACCTATACCTGCATCCCCTCTTGTTTGGACTTAAAAATTTTGAATTAAATACAATCTGAGATGCCTTGGTCTATAGGATTGTCATCTACCTATACCTGCATGCCCTCTTGTTTGGACTTAGAAATTTTCAATTGAATACAATCTGAGATGCCTTGGTCTATAGGATTGTCACCTACCTATACCTACATCCCCTCTTGTTTGGACTTAGAAATTTTCAATTGAATACAATCTGAGATGCCTTGGTCTATAGGATTCTCATCTTCCTATACCTACGTCCCCTCTTGTTTGGACTTAGAAATTTTCAATTGAATACAATCTGAGATGCCTTGGTCTATAGGATTGTCACCTACCTATACCTACGTCCCCTCTTGTTTGGACTTAGAAATTTTCAATTGAATACACGTTGACTTGACTTGGTCTATAGGATTCTTACCTATCTATACCTACATCCCCTCTTGTTTGGACTTAGAAATTTTCAATTGAATACAATCTGAGATGCCTTGGTCTATAGGATTGTCACCTACCTATACCTACGTCCCCTCTTGTTTGGACTTTGAAATTTTAAATTGAATACAATCTGAGATGCCTTGGTCTATAGGATTGTCACCTACCTATACCTACGTCCCCTCTTGTTTGGACTTTGAAATTTTCAATTGAATACAATCTGAGATGCCTTGGTCTATAGGATTGTCACCTACCTATACCTACATCCCCTCTTGTTTGGACTTAGAAATTTTCAATTGAATACAATCTGAGATGCCTTGGTCTATAGGATTGTCACCTACCTATACCTACGTCCCCTCTTGTTTGGACTTAGAAATTTTCAATTGAATACACGTTGACTTGACTTGGTCTATAGGATTCTTACCTATCTATACCTACATCCCCTCTTGTTTGGACTTAGAAATTTTCAATTGAATACAATCTGAGATGCCTTGGTCTATAGGATTGTCACCTACCTATACCTACGTCCCCTCTTGTTTGGACTTAGAAATTTTCAATTGAATACAATCTGAGATGCCTTGGTCTATAGGATTGTCACCTACCTATACCTACGTCCCCTCTTGTTTGGACTTAGAAATTTTAAATTGAATACAATCTGAGATGCCTTGGTCTATAGGATTGTCACCTACCTATACCTACGTCCCCTCTTGTTTGGACTTTGAAATTTTCAATTGAATACAATCTGAGATGCCTTGGTCTATAGGATTGTCACCTACCTATATCTACATCCCCTCTTGTTTGGACTTAGAAATTTTCAATTGAATACACGTTGACTTGTCTTGGTCAATAGGATTCTCATCAACCTATACCTACATCCCCTCTTGTTTGGACTTAGAAATTTTCAATTGAATACACGTTGACTTGACTTGGTCTATAGGATTCTTACCTATCTATACCTACATCCCCTCTTGTTTGGACTTAGAAATTTTCAATTGAATACAAACTGAGATGCCTTTGTCTATAGGATTGTCAGCTACCTATACCTACATCCCCTCTTGTTTGGACTTAGAAATTTTAAATTGAATACAATCTGAGATGCCTTGGTCTTTAGGATTGTCACCTACCTATACCTACATCCCCTCTTGTTTGGACTTAGAAATTTTCAATTGAATACAATCTGAGATGCCTTGGTCTATAGGATTGTCACCTACCTATACCTACGTCCCCTCTTGTTTGGACTTAGAAATTTTCAATTGAATACAATCTGAGATGCCTTGGTCTATAGGATTGTCACCTACCTATACCTACGTCCCCTCTTGTTTGGACTTAGAAATTTTCAATTGAATACACGTTGACTTGACTTGGTCTATAGGATTCTTACCTATCTATACCTACATCCCCTCTTGTTTGGACTTAGAAATTTTCAATTGAATACAATCTGAGATGCCTTGGTCTATAGGATTGTCACCTACCTATACCTACATCCCCTCTTGTTTGGACTTAGAAATTTTCAATTGAATACAATCTGAGATGCCTTGGTCTATAAGATTGTCACCTACCTATACCTACGTCCCCTCTTGTTTGGACTTAGAAATTTTCAATTGAATACAATCTGAGATGCCTTGGTCTTTAGGATTGTCACCTACCTATATCTACGTCCCCTCTTGTTTGGACTTAGAAATTTTCAATTGAATACAATCTGAGATGCCTTGGTCTATAGGATTGTCACCTACCTATACCTACGTCCCCTCTTGTTTGGACTTAGAAATTTTCAATTGAATACACGTTGACTTGACTTGGTCTATAGGATTCTTACCTATCTATACCTACATCCCCTCTTGTTTGGACTTAGAAATTTTCAATTGAATACAATCTGAGATGCCTTGGTCTATAGGATTGTCACCTACCTATACCTACGTCCCCTCTTGTTTGGACTTTGAAATTTTAAATTGAATACAATCTGAGATGCCTTGGTCTATAGGATTGTCACCTACCTATACCTACGTCCCCTCTTGTTTGGACTTAGAAATTTTCAATTGAATACAATCTGAGATGCCTTGGTCTATAGGATTGTCACCTACCTATACCTACGTACCCTCTTGTTTGGACTTAGAAATTTTCAAT
Source organism: Euprymna scolopes (assembly GCF_053919585.1). Taxonomy (NCBI): domain Eukaryota; kingdom Metazoa; phylum Mollusca; class Cephalopoda; order Sepiida; family Sepiolidae; genus Euprymna; species Euprymna scolopes. The sequence goes on along the minus strand of NC_136527.1, from coordinate 16,806,805 downwards.
TGAATACACGTTGACTTGACTTGGTCTATAGGATTCTTACCTATCTATACCTACATCCCCTCTTGTTTGGACTTAGAAATTTTCAATTGAATACAATCTGAGATGCCTTGGTCTATAGGATTGTCACCTACCTATACCTACATCCCCTCTTGTTTGGACTTAGAAATTTTCAATTGAATACACGTTGACTTGTCTTGGTCAATAGGATTCTCATCAACCTATACCTACATCCCCTCTTGTTTGGACTTAGAAATTTTCAATTGAATACAATCTGAGATGCCTTGGTCTATAGGATTCTTACCTATCTATACCTACATCCCCTCTTGTTTGGACTTAGAAATTTTCAATTGAATACACGTTGACTTGACTTGGTCTATAGGATTCTTACCTATCTATACCTACGTCCCCTCTTGTTTGGACTTAGAAATTTTCAATTGAATACACGTTGACTTGACTTGGTCTATAGGATTCTTACCTATCTATACCTACATCCCCTCTTGTTTGGACTTAGAAATTTTCAATTGAATACAATCTGAGATGCCTTGGTCTATAGGATTGTCACCTACCTATACCTACGTCCCCTCTTGTTTGGACTTAGAAATTTTCAATTGAATACACGTTGACTTGACTTGGTCTATAGGATTCTTACCTATCTATACCTACATCCCCTCTTGTTTGGACTTAGAAATTTTCAATTGAATACAATCTGAGATGCCTTGGTCTATAGGATTGTCACCTACCTATACCTACATCCCCTCTTGTTTGGACTTAGAAATTTTCAATTGAATACACGTTGACTTGTCTTGGTCAATAGGATTCTCATCAACCTATACCTACATCCCCTCTTGTTTGGACTTAGAAATTTTCAATTGAATACAATCTGAGATGCCTTGGTCTATAGGATTGTCACCTACCTATACCTACGTCCCCTCTTGTTTGGACTTAGAAATTTTCAATTGAATACACGTTGACTTGACTTGGTCTATAGGATTCTTACCTATCTATACCTACATCCCCTCTTGTTTGGACTTAGAAATTTTCAATTGAATACAATCTGAGATGCCTTGGTCTATAGGATTGTCACCTACCTATACCTACGTCCCCTCTTGTTTGGACTTAGAAATTTTCAATTGAATACACGTTGACTTGACTTGGTCTATAGGATTCTTACCTATCTATACCTACATCCCCTCTTGTTTGGACTTAGAAATTTTCAATTGAATACAATCTGAGATGCCTTGGTCTATAGGATTGTCACCTACCTATACCTACATCCCCTCTTGTTTGGACTTAGAAATTTTCAATTGAATACAATCTGAGATGCCTTGGTCTATAAGATTGTCACCTACCTATACCTACGTCCCCTCTTGTTTGGACTTAGAAATTTTCAATTGAATACAATCTGAGATGCCTTGGTCTATAGGATTGTCACCTACCTATATCTACGTCCCCTCTTGTTTGGACTTAGAAATTTTCAATTGAATACACGTTGACTTGACTTGGTCTATAGGATTCTCATCAACCTATACCTACATCCCCTCTTGTTTGGACTAAGAAATTTTCAGTTGAATACACGGTGACTTGCCTTGGTCTATAGGATTGTCATCAACCTATACCTACGTCCCCTCTTGTTTGGACTTAGAAATTTTCAATTGAATACAATCTGAGATGCCTTGGTCTATAGGATTGTCACCTACCTATACCTACGTCCCCTCTTGTTTGGACTTAGAAATTTTCAATTGAATACACGTTGACTTGACTTGGTCTATAGGATTCTTACCTATCTATACCTACATCCCCTCTTGTTTGGACTTAGAAATTTTCAATTGAATACAATCTGAGATGCCTTGGTCTATAGGATTGTCACCTACCTATATCTACATCCCCTCTTGTTTGGACTTAGAAATTTTCAATTGAATACACGTTGACTTGCCTTGGTCTATAGGATTGTCATCTACCTATACCTACGTCCCCTCTTGTTTGGACTTAGAAATTTTCAATTGAATACACGTTGACTTGCTTTGGTCTGTAGGATTGTCACCTACCTATACCTACATCCCCTCTTGTTTGGACTTAGAAATTTTCAGTTGAATACACGGTGACTTGCCTTGGTCTATAGGATTGTCACCTACCTATACCTACATCCCCTCTTGTTTGGACTTAGAAATTTTCAATTGAATACACGTTGACTTGCTTTGGTCTGTAGGATTGTCACCTACCTATACCTACATCCCCTCTTGTTTGGACTTAGAAATTTTCAATTGAATACACGTTGACTTGCTTTGGTCTATAGGATTCTCATCTACCTATACCTACATCCCCTCTTGTTTGGACTTAGAAATTTTCAATTGAATACAATCTGAGATGCCTTGGTCTAAAGGATTGTCACCTACCTATACCTACATCCCCTCTTGTTTGGACTTAGAAATTTTCAATTGAATACAATCTGAGATGCCTTGGTCTAAAGGATTGTCACCTACCTATACCTACATCCCCTCTTGGTTGGACTTAGAAATTTTCAATTGACTACACGTTGACTTGCCTTGGTCTATAGGATTGTCATCTACCTATACCTACGTCCCCTCTTGTTTGGACTTAGAAATTTTCAATTGAATACACGTTGACTTGACTTGGTCTATAGGATTCTTACCTATCTATACCTACATCCCCTCTTGTTTGGACTTAGAAATTTTCAATTGAATACAATCTGAGATGCCTTGGTCTATAGGATTGTCACCTACCTATACCTACGTCCCCTCTTGTTTGGACTTAGAAATTTTCAATTGAATACACGTTGACTTGACTTGGTCTATAGGATTCTTACCTATCTATACCTACATCCCCTCTTGTTTGGACTTAGAAATTTTCAATTGAATACAATCTGAGATGCCTTGGTCTATAGGATTGTCACCTACCTATACCTACATCCCCTCTTGTTTGGACTTAGAAATTTTCAATTGAATACACGTTGACTTGTCTTGGTCAATAGGATTCTCATCAACCTATACCTACATCCCCTCTTGTTTGGACTTAGAAATTTTCAATTGAATACAATCTGAGATGCCTTGGTCTAAAGGATTGTCACCTACCTATACCTACATCCCCTCTTGTTTGGACTTAGAAATTTTCAATTGAATACAATCTGAGATGCCTTGGTCTAAAGGATTGTCACCTACCTATACCTACATCCCCTCTTGGTTGGACTTAGAAATTTTCAATTGACTACACGTTGACTTGCCTTGGTCTATAGGATTGTCATCTACCTATACCTACGTCCCCTCTTGTTTGGACTTAGAAATTTTCAATTGAATACACGTTGACTTGACTTGGTCTATAGGATTCTTACCTATCTATACCTACATCCCCTCTTGTTTGGACTTAGAAATTTTCAATTGAATACAATCTGAGATGCCTTGGTCTATAGGATTGTCACCTACCTATACCTACGTCCCCTCTTGTTTGGACTTAGAAATTTTCAATTGAATACACGTTGACTTGACTTGGTCTATAGGATTCTTACCTATCTATACCTACATCCCCTCTTGTTTGGACTTAGAAATTTTCAATTGAATACAATCTGAGATGCCTTGGTCTATAGGATTGTCACCTACCTATACCTACATCCCCTCTTGTTTGGACTTAGAAATTTTCAATTGAATACACGTTGACTTGTCTTGGTCGATAGGATTCTCATCAACCTATACCTACATCCCCTCTTGTTTGGACTTAGAAATTTTCAATTGAATACAATCTGAGATGCCTTGGTCTATAGGATTCTTACCTATCTATACCTACATCCCCTCTTGTTTGGACTTAGAAATTTTCAATTGAATACACGTTGACTTGACTTGGTCTATAGGATTCTTACCTATCTATACCTACGTCCCCTCTTGTTTGGACTTAGAAATTTTCAATTGAATACACGTTGACTTGACTTGGTCTATAGGATTCTTACCTATCTATACCTACATCCCCTCTTGTTTGGACTTAGAAATTTTCAATTGAATACAATCTGAGATGCCTTGGTCTATAGGATTGTCACCTACCTATACCTACGTCCCCTCTTGTTTGGACTTAGAAATTTTCAATTGAATACACGTTGACTTGACTTGGTCTATAGGATTCTTACCTATCTATACCTACATCCCCTCTTGTTTGGACTTAGAAATTTTCAATTGAATACAATCTGAGATGCCTTGGTCTATAGGATTGTCACCTACCTATACCTACATCCCCTCTTGTTTGGACTTAGAAATTTTCAATTGAATACAATCTGAGATGCCTTGGTCTATAAGATTGTCACCTACCTATACCTACGTCCCCTCTTGTTTGGACTTAGAAATTTTCAATTGAATACAATCTGAGATGCCTTGGTCTTTAGGATTGTCACCTACCTATATCTACGTCCCCTCTTGTTTGGACTTAGAAATTTTCAATTGAATACACGTTGACTTGACTTGGTCTATAGGATTCTCATCAACCTATACCTACATCCCCTCTTGTTTGGACTAAGAAATTTTCAGTTGAATACACGGTGACTTGCCTTGGTCTATAGGATTGTCATCAACCTATACCTACGTCCCCTCTTGTTTAGACTTAGAAATTTTCAATTGAATACAATCTGAGATGCCTTGGTCTATAGGATTGTCACCTACCTATACCTACGTCCCCTCTTGTTTGGACTTAGAAATTTTCAATTGAATACACGTTGACTTGACTTGGTCTATAGGATTCTTACCTATCTATACCTACATCCCCTCTTGTTTGGACTTAGAAATTTTCAATTGAATACAATCTGAGATGCCTTGGTCTATAGGATTGTCACCTACCTATATCTACATCCCCTCTTGTTTGGACTTAGAAATTTTCAATTGAATACACGTTGACTTGCCTTGGTCTATAGGATTGTCATCTACCTATACCTACGTCCCCTCTTGTTTGGACTTAGAAATTTTCAATTGAATACACGTTGACTTGCTTTGGTCTGTAGGATTGTCACCTACCTATACCTACATCCCCTCTTGTTTGGACTTAGAAATTTTCAGTTGAATACACGGTGACTTGCCTTGGTCTATAGGATTGTCACCTACCTATACCTACATCCCCTCTTGTTTGGACTTAGAAATTTTCGATTGAATACACGTTGACTTGCTTTGGTCTGTAGGATTGTCACCTACCTATACCTACATCCCCTCTTGTTTGGACTTAGAAATTTTCAATTGAATACACGTTGACTTGCTTTGGTCTATAGGATTCTCATCTACCTATACCTACATCCCCTCTTGTTTGGACTTAGAAATTTTCAATTGAATACAATCTGAGATGCCTTGGTCTAAAGGATTGTCACCTACCTATACCTACATCCCCTCTTGTTTGGACTTAGAAATTTTCAATTGAATACAATCTGAGATGCCTTGGTCTATAAGATTGTCACCTACCTATACCTACGTCCCCTCTTGTTTGGACTTAGAAATTTTCAATTGAATACAATCTGAGATGCCTTGGTCTTTAGGATTGTCACCTACCTATATCTACGTCCCCTCTTGTTTGGACTTAGAAATTTTCAATTGAATACAATCTGAGATGCCTTGGTCTATAGGATTGTCACCTACCTATACCTACGTCCCCTCTTGTTTGGACTTAGAAATTTTCAATTGAATACACGTTGACTTGACTTGGTCTATAGGATTCTTACCTATCTATACCTACATCCCCTCTTGTTTGGACTTAGAAATTTTCAATTGAATACAATCTGAGATGCCTTGGTCTATAGGATTGTCACCTACCTATACCTACGTCCCCTCTTGTTTGGACTTTGAAATTTTAAATTGAATACAATCTGAGATGCCTTGGTCTATAGGATTGTCACCTACCTATACCTACGTCCCCTCTTGTTTGGACTTAGAAATTTTCAATTGAATACAATCTGAGATGCCTTGGTCTATAGGATTGTCACCTACCTATACCTACGTACCCTCTTGTTTGGACTTAGAAATTTTCAATTGAATACACGTTGACTTGACTTGGTCTATAGGATTCTTACCTATCTATACCTACATCCCCTCTTGTTTGGACTTAGAAATTTTCAATTGAATACAATCTGAGATGCCTTGGTCTATAGGATTGTCACCTACCTATACCTACATCCCCTCTTGTTTGGACTTAGAAATTTTCAATTGAATACACGTTGACTTGTCTTGGTCAATAGGATTCTCATCAACCTATACCTACATCCCCTCTTGTTTGGACTTAGAAATTTTCAATTGAATACAATCTGAGATGCCTTGGTCTATAGGATTCTTACCTATCTATACCTACATCCCCTCTTGTTTGGACTTAGAAATTTTCAATTGAATACACGTTGACTTGACTTGGTCTATAGGATTCTTACCTATCTATACCTACGTCCCCTCTTGTTTGGACTTAGAAATTTTCAATTGAATACACGTTGACTTGACTTGGTCTATAGGATTCTTACCTATCTATACCTACATCCCCTCTTGTTTGGACTTAGAAATTTTCAATTGAATACAATCTGAGATGCCTTGGTCTATAGGATTGTCACCTACCTATACCTACGTCCCCTCTTGTTTGGACTTAGAAATTTTCAATTGAATACACGTTGACTTGACTTGGTCTATAGGATTCTTACCTATCTATACCTACATCCCCTCTTGTTTGGACTTAGAAATTTTCAATTGAATACAATCTGAGATGCCTTGGTCTATAGGATTGTCACCTACCTATACCTACATCCCCTCTTGTTTGGACTTAGAAATTTTCAATTGAATACACGTTGACTTGTCTTGGTCAATAGGATTCTCATCAACCTATACCTACATCCCCTCTTGTTTGGACTTAGAAATTTTCAATTGAATACAATCTGAGATGCCTTGGTCTATAGGATTGTCACCTACCTATACCTACGTCCCCTCTTGTTTGGACTTAGAAATTTTCAATTGAATACACGTTGACTTGACTTGGTCTATAGGATTCTTACCTATCTATACCTACATCCCCTCTTGTTTGGACTTAGAAATTTTCAATTGAATACAATCTGAGATGCCTTGGTCTATAGGATTGTCACCTACCTATACCTACGTCCCCTCTTGTTTGGACTTAGAAATTTTCAATTGAATACACGTTGACTTGACTTGGTCTATAGGATTCTTACCTATCTATACCTACATCCCCTCTTGTTTGGACTTAGAAATTTTCAATTGAATACAATCTGAGATGCCTTGGTCTATAGGATTGTCACCTACCTATACCTACATCCCCTCTTGTTTGGACTTAGAAATTTTCAATTGAATACAATCTGAGATGCCTTGGTCTATAAGATTGTCACCTACCTATACCTACGTCCCCTCTTGTTTGGACTTAGAAATTTTCAATTGAATACAATCTGAGATGCCTTGGTCTATAGGATTGTCACCTACCTATATCTACGTCCCCTCTTGTTTGGACTTAGAAATTTTCAATTGAATACACGTTGACTTGACTTGGTCTATAGGATTCTCATCAACCTATACCTACATCCCCTCTTGTTTGGACTAAGAAATTTTCAGTTGAATACACGGTGACTTGCCTTGGTCTATAGGATTGTCATCAACCTATACCTACGTCCCCTCTTGTTTGGACTTAGAAATTTTCAATTGAATACAATCTGAGATGCCTTGGTCTATAGGATTGTCACCTACCTATACCTACGTCCCCTCTTGTTTGGACTTAGAAATTTTCAATTGAATACACGTTGACTTGACTTGGTCTATAGGATTCTTACCTATCTATACCTACATCCCCTCTTGTTTGGACTTAGAAATTTTCAATTGAATACAATCTGAGATGCCTTGGTCTATAGGATTGTCACCTACCTATATCTACATCCCCTCTTGTTTGGACTTAGAAATTTTCAATTGAATACACGTTGACTTGCCTTGGTCTATAGGATTGTCATCTACCTATACCTACGTCCCCTCTTGTTTGGACTTAGAAATTTTCAATTGAATACACGTTGACTTGCTTTGGTCTGTAGGATTGTCACCTACCTATACCTACATCCCCTCTTGTTTGGACTTAGAAATTTTCAGTTGAATACACGGTGACTTGCCTTGGTCTATAGGATTGTCACCTACCTATACCTACATCCCCTCTTGTTTGGACTTAGAAATTTTCAATTGAATACACGTTGACTTGCTTTGGTCTGTAGGATTGTCACCTACCTATACCTACATCCCCTCTTGTTTGGACTTAGAAATTTTCAATTGAATACACGTTGACTTGCTTTGGTCTATAGGATTCTCATCTACCTATACCTACATCCCCTCTTGTTTGGACTTAGAAATTTTCAATTGAATACAATCTGAGATGCCTTGGTCTAAAGGATTGTCACCTACCTATACCTACATCCCCTCTTGTTTGGACTTAGAAATTTTCAATTGAATACAATCTGAGATGCCTTGGTCTAAAGGATTGTCACCTACCTATACCTACATCCCCTCTTGGTTGGACTTAGAAATTTTCAATTGACTACACGTTGACTTGCCTTGGTCTATAGGATTGTCATCTACCTATACCTACGTCCCCTCTTGTTTGGACTTAGAAATTTTCAATTGAATACACGTTGACTTGACTTGGTCTATAGGATTCTTACCTATCTATACCTACATCCCCTCTTGTTTGGACTTAGAAATTTTCAATTGAATACAATCTGAGATGCCTTGGTCTATAGGATTGTCACCTACCTATACCTACGTCCCCTCTTGTTTGGACTTAGAAATTTTCAATTGAATACACGTTGACTTGACTTGGTCTATAGGATTCTTACCTATCTATACCTACATCCCCTCTTGTTTGGACTTAGAAATTTTCAATTGAATACAATCTGAGATGCCTTGGTCTATAGGATTGTCACCTACCTATACCTACATCCCCTCTTGTTTGGACTTAGAAATTTTCAATTGAATACACGTTGACTTGTCTTGGTCAATAGGATTCTCATCAACCTATACCTACATCCCCTCTTGTTTGGACTTAGAAATTTTCAATTGAATACAATCTGAGATGCCTTGGTCTAAAGGATTGTCACCTACCTATACCTACATCCCCTCTTGTTTGGACTTAGAAATTTTCAATTGAATACAATCTGAGATGCCTTGGTCTAAAGGATTGTCACCTACCTATACCTACATCCCCTCTTGGTTGGACTTAGAAATTTTCAATTGACTACACGTTGACTTGCCTTGGTCTATAGGATTGTCATCTACCTATACCTACGTCCCCTCTTGTTTGGACTTAGAAATTTTCAATTGAATACACGTTGACTTGACTTGGTCTATAGGATTCTTACCTATCTATACCTACATCCCCTCTTGTTTGGACTTAGAAATTTTCAATTGAATACAATCTGAGATGCCTTGGTCTATAGGATTGTCACCTACCTATACCTACGTCCCCTCTTGTTTGGACTTAGAAATTTTCAATTGAATACACGTTGACTTGACTTGGTCTATAGGATTCTTACCTATCTATACCTACATCCCCTCTTGTTTGGACTTAGAAATTTTCAATTGAATACAATCTGAGATGCCTTGGTCTATAGGATTGTCACCTACCTATACCTACATCCCCTCTTGTTTGGACTTAGAAATTTTCAATTGAATACACGTTGACTTGTCTTGGTCGATAGGATTCTCATCAACCTATACCTACATCCCCTCTTGTTTGGACTTAGAAATTTTCAATTGAATACAATCTGAGATGCCTTGGTCTATAGGATTCTTACCTATCTATACCTACATCCCCTCTTGTTTGGACTTAGAAATTTTCAATTGAATACACGTTGACTTGACTTGGTCTATAGGATTCTTACCTATCTATACCTACGTCCCCTCTTGTTTGGACTTAGAAATTTTCAATTGAATACACGTTGACTTGACTTGGTCTATAGGATTCTTACCTATCTATACCTACATCCCCTCTTGTTTGGACTTAGAAATTTTCAATTGAATACAATCTGAGATGCCTTGGTCTATAGGATTGTCACCTACCTATACCTACGTCCCCTCTTGTTTGGACTTAGAAATTTTCAATTGAATACACGTTGACTTGACTTGGTCTATAGGATTCTTACCTATCTATACCTACATCCCCTCTTGTTTGGACTTAGAAATTTTCAATTGAATACAATCTGAGATGCCTTGGTCTATAGGATTGTCACCTACCTATACCTACATCCCCTCTTGTTTGGACTTAGAAATTTTCAATTGAATACAATCTGAGATGCCTTGGTCTATAAGATTGTCACCTACCTATACCTACGTCCCCTCTTGTTTGGACTTAGAAATTTTCAATTGAATACAATCTGAGATGCCTTGGTCTTTAGGATTGTCACCTACCTATATCTACGTCCCCTCTTGTTTGGACTTAGAAATTTTCAATTGAATACACGTTGACTTGACTTGGTCTATAGGATTCTCATCAACCTATACCTACATCCCCTCTTGTTTGGACTAAGAAATTTTCAGTTGAATACACGGTGACTTGCCTTGGTCTATAGGATTGTCATCAACCTATACCTACGTCCCCTCTTGTTTAGACTTAGAAATTTTCAATTGAATACAATCTGAGATGCCTTGGTCTATAGGATTGTCACCTACCTATACCTACGTCCCCTCTTGTTTGGACTTAGAAATTTTCAATTGAATACACGTTGACTTGACTTGGTCTATAGGATTCTTACCTATCTATACCTACATCCCCTCTTGTTTGGACTTAGAAATTTTCAATTGAATACAATCTGAGATGCCTTGGTCTATAGGATTGTCACCTACCTATATCTACATCCCCTCTTGTTTGGACTTAGAAATTTTCAATTGAATACACGTTGACTTGCCTTGGTCTATAGGATTGTCATCTACCTATACCTACGTCCCCTCTTGTTTGGACTTAGAAATTTTCAATTGAATACACGTTGACTTGCTTTGGTCTGTAGGATTGTCACCTACCTATACCTACATCCCCTCTTGTTTGGACTTAGAAATTTTCAGTTGAATACACGGTGACTTGCCTTGGTCTATAGGATTGTCACCTACCTATACCTACATCCCCTCTTGTTTGGACTTAGAAATTTTCGATTGAATACACGTTGACTTGCTTTGGTCTGTAGGATTGTCACCTACCTATACCTACATCCCCTCTTGTTTGGACTTAGAAATTTTCAATTGAATACACGTTGACTTGCTTTGGTCTATAGGATTCTCATCTACCTATACCTACATCCCCTCTTGTTTGGACTTAGAAATTTTCAATTGAATACAATCTGAGATGCCTTGGTCTAAAGGATTGTCACCTACCTATACCTACATCCCCTCTTGTTTGGACTTAGAAATTTTCAATTGAATACAATCTGAGATGCCTTGGTCTAAAGGATTGTCACCTACCTATACCTACATCCCCTCTTGGTTGGACTTAGAAATTTTCAATTGAATACAATCTGAGATGCCTTTGTCTAAAGGATTGTCACCTACCTATACCTACATCCCCTCTTGTTTGGACTTAGAAATTTTCAATTGAATACACGTTGACTTGCCTTGGTCTATAGGATTCTGTTCTACCTATACCTTCGTCCCCTCTTGTTTGGACTTAGAAATTTTCAATTGAATACACGCTGGGATGACTTGGTCTATAGGATTGTCACCTACCTATACCTACGTCCCCTCTTGTTTGGATTTAGAAATTTTCAATTGACTACACGTTGACTTGCCTTGGTCTATAGGATTGTCATCTACCTATACCTACATCCCCTCTTGTTTGGACTTAGAAATTTTCAATTGAATACACGTTGACTTGACTTGGTCTATAGGATTGTCATCTACCTATACCTACATCCCCTCTTGTTTGGACTTAGAAATTTTCAATTGAATACACGTTGACTTGACTTGGTTTATAGGATTGTCATCTACCTATACCTACATCCCCTCTTGTTTGGACTTAGAAATTTTCAATTGAATACACGTTGACTTGACTTGGTCTATAGGATTGTCATCTACCTATACCTACATCCCCTCTTGTTTGGACTTAGAAATTTTCAATTGAATACACGTTGACTTGACTTGGTCTATAGGATTGTCATCTACCTATACCTACATCCCCTCTTGTTTGGACTTAGAAATTTTCAATTGAATACACGTTGACTTGCCTTGGTCTGTAGGATTGTCACCTACCTATACCAACATCCCCTCTTGTTTTGACTTAGAAATTTTCAATTGAATACACGTTGACTTGCCTTGGTCTGTAGGATTGTCACCTACCTATACCTAGCGAAACTTAACTGCAGGATATGTTTGACCTCATTATCATTAAAATCGCGCATTTAAGTTTTAATTGTTAAATCCAATCGCTTTTCTGTTGCTCTGCCGTGGATTTTTTTCCACCTTTGCCACAAGGTTCCAGGTTCGATCCTACTTACCTACCTACCTACCTACCTACCAAAACTTTTTTTCTTTTACCAGACAAGCAACGCCGGCAGTTTTTTTTTTTTGTGATCCCCCCCCCAACATACACACCTTCAAACACCTGGGCAACGCCAGATACCCCACTAGTCTATAATATAAATCTCACCTGTTTGTTTAAATGTATGTATGTATGTCTCGCAAAAACTTTCAACAGAGGCGATGGATTTTCACAAAATTCGTATCATTTTGAAGCATGACCCTTCGGACGACAAATATAGAAAAATTGACCAAAAACATTAATTCCTTCACCCTCAACTGGGCACTTTTCTACAAGAAGGGGTCGCTTTTTTCACTGATATTTTCGAAAGTCATCGTCTCTTTTTGATTGACTAGCCTTAATTTAAACCTATATCACTTCCAGTTTGGAGACTGGCGCAATAGCTAACACGTCACATTTTTTTTCACTTTCTTTTCCTCCTTCGCGGTAGGGGTTCGAGCCTGCCTGCCTACTACCACTTTTTTTTTTTTGCTCAACTTACAGCATTTCCAACTGTCATGAACTGTTGCTAAACATATAGCCACTTCCTAAAAGTGCCTGCAAACAACTTTAAATATGTCTATATTCATTGTTCGATCCTTTTGTTATTCTCACTATCACATCTTGATTAACAATCATATATCAGCTTCCTTTTGTGTGCCTTTGTGAACAACTTTCTATCTATTATTTTGCTGATAAACCTATTTGTTCTTTTTCTCTTTTTTTTTCTCTTTCTTCCCCATTTCACAACACCATAGTAATAATTTTTTTTTTTCGTTATTAGGATGTTGTGAATGACTGCGGAAAATTGCAGAATCTCTTAATTGTGAAGGACTTGGACACACAGATGAAAAAGTCTACAACGTACAGAGCCTTGTACGACAAAACGCCATCATCGCCCATGAAATGTGCGACGCCACAGAAGAGGTCTCGATCGGCTGAACAGTTTGTAGAAGTCGACAAGTTTTTGAGGCGGAATAAGTCACCGCGTTTCAAGTGCGTATGAATGATAAATTTGTGAACGCTTTTGCACGCGTCTTGTCTCTCGTTGTTTCATTCTGCTAATTCAACATCCGGCCATCAACACGATATCGAAACGGACAATCGTCGCTTATGATATTAAAAGAAGGAAAACTTTCTTTCCTCTTTTTTTTTTCCACCACAAACAAGGCACAGTGCCACTTTGAAGTAGGGGGCTACTATCGAGGCCCTAAGTTGCAGGGGTATTATGAAGGGAGATAAGATGTTTGTTCACATCACATTTTTACTTCTGCATGTCAGTACAGTTGGGAAAGCAAAATCCCGGAAGGGAGTTCCGAAGTCTTGCAGTTCTGGGGAAGAAACTATTAGAGTAGAAGGCTTTTTTACATCTAGGGATCTTTACTGTGAAGGGGTGGGATTTAGCTGCTTGTCGGGTTTATCTGGGGTATTTATGTCGAGGGGGGGGGTACAAGTGCTTGTAGTTTGTTGGAGCATCCACCATTAAAATACTTGTAGAACAGGCAGAGGGATGAAGTTTAGATGAGTTCATGATCTATCAGGGTGTCAAGGAGTGAGAGACTAGTAGCAGATGCACCAGCCCAAATGTGGCAACAGTACTCCATACATGGGCGAATGGTGGCCTTAAAGAGGTACAGGATACTTTCAGGCGTAAGTAGTTTTCTAGCACCGTTGAGAGAGCCCACCTTCTTTGTCTTATTATTTTGTTTGTCTCATAAACAATGGCATATATATATATATATATATATATATATATATATATATATATATTATATTTAGGGGATTAGAACAAGAGTCTAAAGAGCAGAGTATATTTTAATGTGTTACTAAATTCATTAATACAATTAAAAGAAAAGAAAACAAAACAGTGCTCGTTGTAATGTAGATATATAATAAGCTCGATAGACATACATGTCCTAAAGCTATTTCAATATTTAGTAAGATGATTGATAATTTATAATTAAAATTAAAAATCTGTTTCATAAGGAAGAACAAACAAAAGCAATAAATTGTACGATCGTTTCGGAAACAATGTTTTTATTGTGATAGACACTGAGTCTTAGACAATAATTTTATGATATAGTTTTTTGAGCAGTCTCATCAGCAGAAATTTTGGGTGGTGGTTTTTTAGACACCAAAAATAAACCTAGCATTTTTAAGTATATATATATATATATATATAAAACATTGAAAGAAGTTTGTGCGAATCGATCAACATTTCCATGTTATCATTGGGACTCCAAATGAATCTCACAGTCAGAAACCTAGAAATATATATTTAGTATACATCACAATAACTTTTATTTAAAAATATTTTGGCTACATATATGCAACCATTTCAGCTACAGCTTATCTAGGTTTAGCTTTTTCTAATAATTTTTTCCTTTTCTATTGTTCCCCCCAAATAAGGCCTATTTTAACTCATTTTATTGTTATGACCTTCCATTTATTGTGGTCCTGGATATAACCTTAAACTATATCCAGTGGTGAGGCCCCAACTTGTGGGTTTTGTGGAGTGTGGAGCCACCCTTTAATTGCCATTGCTCCCAGGTCCACTCTGACTCGGAGTGGTAGTACCTGTTAGGGTCCCAACTATGGGTTGAATAGAATCTGATTTAAAAAACAAATATACTCCATTAAAAATCGTTCCTCAAAATAACTAGATTCGGCATTAAATAACCTGAAAAAGGTTGATATGCCGCAAAACGAAAACCAACCAAAACACAACCAACAATCCATTTCTTGTCATAAATAATTTTACCAAGAATTCTTCATAAGTTTTGGTTTCGATTATAGCTACTGGCAGTCCATTAATCTATTTTTTAAAATATAATTTTATCAAGAATTCTTCATAAGTTTTGATTTTGGTTTCGCTTTTAGCTGATGGCACATTAGTAATGTTTTTTTTACAATTAATTTTATCAAGAATTCTTCATAAGTTGGGGTATTTTTTTTTTTTTTTTTTTTTTTTCAGGGATTTTATTTTATGCATATGGGAATTTCTCATACTCCGAGTTCACAAGGTAAACGTTAATGGTTAGAAACCATACAAACTAGCGATTCAGTTCGAAAAACAGGTAGTGTTGAGTGTTAAGCACCAAGAAAAAATGGCTGACGCAAGGAGATCACATTTTTGGAGTCTAGGTAATCGCTCAAAAATAGAAAATTAAACAAAATACAAACCCAGAGGCTTGTCAAAACATGGAGCCTCCCCAAGACGAGAGCCATCCATTTCAATTGATGCCAGATGGGGATCAGAGCGTTGATGATGTAAAGATAGAAGCTTGGTTTTGATGCATTAAAAGTGACCAGCCACCTCTTCCCCCATTGTACCACGCGCTCAAGATCAGAGGAGAGAGAATCAGAGAGAACTTTGTCATTTACAGCCTTTGATGTGTTGCCATAGATGGTCATGTCATCAGCATAGATGTCAACGAATGATTTAAGTATGTGTTTAGGGAGATCATTGATGTAGATCTGGAAGAGAGTTGGGCCCAGGATGGACCCCTGGGGGACTCCAGTATTAATACTGTGGGCCTCTGATTTCTGCCCATCAACCACTATTATGAGCCTATCAGAGAGAAATGATTTAATGACTGAGAAAACATTTCCAGTAATACCGTAACCTGAAATCTTGTGAAGTAGGCCCTTATGCCATACCTTATCGAAGGCAACAATATTCCATGCATGGATGAATCGCAGCTTTGTAAACATATAGGATGCTCTCTGGTGGGAGTAATTTTCTAGCACGGTACGGGGAGCCCACTTTCTTTGCAGCAGACTTTGCAATATCCTCAATGCATTTGTTCCACTTCATGTTGTCTGTGAATGTTAAGCTGAGGTGTTTGAAGGAAGAGTTCTCAGGCAGGGTGTTATTAGTCATAGCTATCAGTCACTGGGAACAAAGTCTTCTAATTGTTAAAGGAAAGCCGCTTAGTCTTAGTAGCATTAAATGTTACCATCTGTTTACGGCCCCATTCTACTAGGGACTGGAAGTCGTTTTCTAGGGATTCTGCCTGACAAAGTTTGCTGAAACATGTCTGCACATGTGTAGCTAAAGTGTTTGTATGAAGAAAAATTTATACTAAATATATAGCTCTATTTTTATCTTGAGCACTACTATATAAATGTAAGAATTCATTGGATTAACTCTAATGAAGAAAACATTGCCAGAATGATTTTTTTTTTAATTTAAAAAAGTTTGTTTCTTATATAAAATATATACACGCATACATCAATATATATTATATATATAAAAAAACGGGCCCCAGCTCTAATTAGGCCCTGTTTCTTACTGTTTTGTCCGAATGAAATGAAACTTTGGTTATAACTAGTTTATTATATTCAAAACATCACATCAAAACACTAGGGACTTTGGCCTTTTTTTCTCCGTTCTACAGCATATGTTCTAGATGGCATTTTTTTTTTTTTTTTTTTTTTTTGGTCACCCTGTAGAAAGAGGTTTGTGTTTACTATAAACTTTTTATGCAAATATTATGCAAGTATAAATCATGTAGAATATCTGCATTAATATAATTACACGTAATCTATATATATATATAAAAGCGAAAATGTGTGTGTGTGTACTTTTTGGACTTCTCGTGGGGGTAGGCGCTTAAAACTTTATATGCTGTCTAAATAATATCATGACTTAACGGGAGTCGCATGTATCTTTAATTTGCCCAACTTTTACGCGCTATTTTTGAGATTTTTTTTCAATCATCGTGTCTGTTACGCTTTTCAGTATAATAAAAGCAAATGATGGGGTGGGGGAAACAGAAACTGTCTTGCAGCGCAAATCGCGTCATGTTTGACCTTAATAAGGTCAAACATCTTGCAATTTAACTTTCTCGCACCTGACAATTTCACTTTATAAACGTTAAATTAAGACTGCTTTCCCTTCCTCATGGCCGAGATGGTTAGGTGTCTGAGTTTTTTCCCCCCTTTCGTTTCCACCTTCGCGTCAAGGCTTCGGGTTCGAGCCTACCTTCCTATTAAAACTTTTTTTTTTCTTTTACACCTCCAAACACCCGCCCAACGTTTTTTTTTTTTAACAGGGTTGTTTTATCTACCCCTCCCCCTCCAACAACACACCAACACACACACCTCCAAACACCCGGGCAACACCGGGTACCTCCGCTAGTAGTTAACTAAAGATGATCATCCCATAAGAAAAAAAAAACTAATCGGAAATTAATTAAAATGAGTGTTTAAAAGAATATGCATAATATTTGTGTAAAAAAAAAGTTAAATACAAACCTCTTTCTGTATATATTTATGTATGCGTATATATATTTGCTTTAAAAATTTTGCCTACCAAACTCCTATCAGTTTTTGGTCTACAGACATGAAACTTCATATATAAGGTATTCGAACCCATGTAAAACGTTATATTTGGGCTTTAGCCGGGGGGAAATTCGTACAAAAGTGTGAAAATGAAGAAAAAAAATTAAATTTGCCAGATGAAGATGAACGACAGCATTATGAATATGCATGCATAACGTAATAGCTATCGGGTCATGTTTTAATTTTTAGCCTTGCAGCAAACATGTCTTCATAGGTCAGTCATAAACGTCAAAGGAAAAAGTAAATCGTAAGCTAAACGTTTTTGTTTTGATTCTCAGTAGTGGCGCACAAATTTTTTTTTTTTTTTTATAAATCATTGCAATATATTTGGTCCAATATAATTAATAAATACAAAATCTGGATTAATCAAAATATCATATTTAAGCATATTTTACGATCGATACTTCTTTTGTATGCCTCGTCATCTCTTCCTCTGGAGTGTTCCATGCAGGATAGTCTGTACAAGTCATTCTGAACGTGTTGTGTGCCCATACCATCTGAGTTTCCTGTTCTTCACAGTGGTCAGTAGTTCTTTATAGTGACGCGATTGTTGAGTGACCTCTCTGCGAACTTCATTATTGGTAACATGGTTCTTGTATGACATTTCAAGGAGTCTTTTGGGGCATCTCATTTCTACTACTGTAGAGCCTCCTTTGTCAGTCTACGTTCAGCGTCCATGCTTTGCATGCGTAAAGCAGGATTAAGAGGATTAGCCCGTTCGGTAGCTTCGCTTTGTTTCCGAGAAAATTAAAAAAAAAATTTTTTTTTTTTTTTAATTTATTTTATTTTATTTTTTTTACATTTTCACCTCAAACAAGGCACATTGCCGCTTTGGTGTAGGGGGCTACTGGGGTACTATGTAGGGAGTTGGGCAGCAAGATGTCGGTTCACGTTACGCTTGACCTTCGACATGTCGGTACAGTTGGGGAAGCAGGGACCTGGAATGGAGTTCCAAAGTCTAGCGGTTCTGGTGAAGAAACTACTGGAGTAGAAAGATCTTTTACATCTAGGGATCTCTACTGTGTGGGGGTTGGATATTGCAGCCTGTCGGGTTTGTCGAGGGTGTTCACGTTGTAGGGGCAAACTACTTGCAGTTCATCAGAGCATTCACCATTAAAATACTTGTAGAACAGGCAGAGGGATGCAACATATCGTCTATAGAGGTACAGGATACTTTCAGGTGTTAGTAGTTTTCCAGCATGGTAGAGAGAGCGTATCTTCTTCACAGCAGTCTCTCAATGTAATTGTTCCAACTCATTTCCTGTGGAGGTTAGACTAAGGAGTTTAAAAGATGTACTTTCAGATAAAGAGTCATTGGGCATTACTATTGGTGGCAGAGAAGGTTTCTTGTAATTATTGAAGTGAACAAGTTTAGTCTTGGCAGCATTGAATCTGACCATCCATTTTTGTCCCCATTCTGCTACAGATTGGAGGTCATCCTCTAGTGTTTTTGCCATATCTTTAGATATGTGTTCATTTGTTTTCTTGTCGTGTCAGTTATAGAGTGTGGTGTCATCAGTATATATATATATATATATATATATATATATATATATATATATATATATATATAATCTTTAAGTTAAATGGGATAAAAAGAGCTGTTTACCCATCTCCTCAGAGGAAAAAATATTAGCAAATATTATAAATGGTTTATACCTAATTTGCTAAAAGCAATAAGCATAGAAAATCATAATTAAAAGTTTTTAAAGTTTTTTAATCCTAGAGTAAGGGAAATTATATATTGGTTCTGAATTTGTTTTCTTGTCGTGTCAGTTATAGAATGTGGTGTCATCAGTATATATAAGGACAACAAGAGTATGAAATGAAGACACAAAACTATATATAGGTAGATATAAAGTGGGTCATTTATTGAATAATCGAATACAGGCAAAATTTGGGGGATAGAAGGGACTCTTTATGCCAGGGCATTTCGAAGCCTAACGCTTCTTATCAGAAGAGTAGAGAAGGTGCTAGGTAGCATGGTGGGGATTATTCAATGAATGATCCACTCTATATCTACCTATATAAAGCATTGTGTCTTCATTTCATTCTCTTGTTGTCCTATTGTATAAGCTCCAATAATTATTGTTGAGCTTGGCATTATCCGGATAAGTCTCCTTTTGTGGAATTGACCTTCATCTTTTCTCTTTTACTTAAAGCAACATTATATATATATATATATATATATAAATCCAACGTTACTAATTTCCATAGATAAAGTAGCCACCAAAAGTTTTAATAATAAATACAAAAGTACTCAATACCGAAGTAGAGCAAGGTATACGCCTGAAGAGGTCTCTAGTTGCTAGTAACCAACTGACCGAAACATGCTCATTATTGTGTAGCAACATATTACTACTTATGTAGAAACATTGCGGCATTGAGCACTCTTGTATTAACCTTGTTAAACTTCATTGGTTGCTTAACCTCTGGAAAACAATAATCTCAGATTATATGAAATATATATATATATATGAGTAGGTAGTAGTTTGCTTGAAGCATTGTTGGTAAAGAAATATATAGAATTTTTTTTTTTTTAAGCCAAAGACAATGCGGGGAAAGACCGGAATTATGAAAGTAAAGAAAGAAAAACAAACAAAGGTAGATGGGTGTGCTTGAATAGAGGAGTGTCTAGCCTTTATTCGTCTATCTTTCCTCGCCTCAATGTATAATTAGTTATAACCAAGTTGTTGGTATGTCCGGTGTATGTAAAGTCCGTGGGTGGTATGGAACTTTGATTAATTTCGAGAGAAAGGGACTTCTCTTTTTCAAAATATAGACGAATAAAGGCTAGACACTCCTCTACTCAAGAACACTCGTCTACATTTGTTTGTTTTTCTTTCTTTACTTTCATAATTCCGGTCTTTCCCCGCATTGTCTCTGGCTTAAAAAAAAAAAAAATTATATATATATATCTCAGCTGACCAAAACATACTCATGAATATTTAGCAACATATAAATGCTTATGTAAAAACAAATAAAAACTATAGCTTGACCATATTTTGGTATTGAGCACTCTTGTATTAACCAATGTCATGTAGCCACATATTACTGCTTTTATTTATTATATATATATGAAAATGCATAAAAAATGAATACGAAAAGTTGAAAGTTTATAACTTTTCTGGATTCGTTTTCTATTGGTGACGTGCAGGAATACAAAATATTATGAAAAACATTTAAAAACTCACTGAGGAAGGCTGAAGGTACAATCGAAAATAGTTCTTGTAAAAAAAATTTTTTTCATGCAGGGTGACACCAAAAAAAAAAAAAAGGGACATTTAATTGTTTTTCTGAGCATTTTACAGTCAACGGAGAAAAAATGGCCAAAGACCCTAGTGTTTTGATGTGATGTTTTGAATATAATAAACTAGTTATGACCAAAGTTTCATTTCATTCGGACAAAACACTAAAAAACGAGGCCTAATTAGAGTTGGGGCCCCCCTTTTTTTTTTTTGGATTCGTTTTCTATTGGTGACGTGCAGGAATACAAAATATTATGAAAAACATTTAAAAACTCACTGAGGAAGGCTGAAGGTACAATCGAAAATAGTTCTTGTAAAAAAAATTTTTTTCATACAGGGTGACACCAAAAAAAAAAAAAAGGGACATTCAATTGTTTTTCTGAGCATTTTACAGTCAACGGAGAAAAAATGGCCAAAGACCCTAGTGTTTTGATGTGATGTTTTGAATATAATAAACTAGTTATGACCAAAGTTTCATTTCATTCGGACAAAACACTAAAAAACGAGGCCTAATTAGAGTTGGGGCCCCCCTTTTTTTTTTTTTTGAGTCACCTTGTAATAATATTTTGTATTCCTGCAGGTCATTAATAGAAAATAAATGTAGAAACGTTATAAACTTTTATATTTTCGTGTTCATTTTTTTATGCATTTTTGTATAAATATATACTTCCCAAGGAATACACGCGAATACGCACATATAATATACATATATTCATATATTATATGGTAAGAAAAAAAATAAGTTTATCTGAAAAATTGTTTTTCCAAAATAGTATTTTCTTCTTTAATGTTTTGTTTGTAATAAATAATTTTTTACTTTGATGAAATGTTCTCTTTTTTTTAAATATTAAATAAATTTTAATGTTTTTATTATTATTATTATTATTCCCTTTTTTTTAAAGCATATGAAATAAATTTTAATGCGTTTTTGATGGATTTTTTTATTGTTCCCTTTTTCCTTTATTTTTATTTTTTTTTTACATATCAAATAATTTTTTTTTTTCATTTGAAAACGTTTTGGGTAGAATTGGTTGAATTAAATGTGTTATTTTTTTGCTTGACGTTTAAAAAAATATTTTTTTTTGTAAAATATTTAGGTGTACTAAAAGTATTTTTTTTATTTATTTATTTTTATTTTTTTTAAAGAAATTATAACAGAATATCAAGCCATGAATGTATCAAATTCCGAGATTAAATACTAACATATGTCCAACGGCTTTAAGAAATTGATTTCTACGATAACCTATCTCTGCCCAGGCCTTTATCTCTCTTAACTCCATCCTTATCACTTTTTCCCATGTTTTCCTTGAACTTTTATGGAACTGACCCTTCTACATCTACTAACCAAAGAATTTTCATCTGTTCTTTCAATGTGACCATACCATCAAAGTCTACTTTTCTACACCCATCTCCCTATGTTGCATGTCAAGACTATGCACACACGCACACACATGCAGGACAGTCGGAAGCTAAAATGCACCCAGTGATATCGTGAAGCTGTCAAAACTGACGTCGCTGGAGGTGAATAGGTCAAATAATTGACCCCCACAGCTGTCTGGGTTGAAACACCTGCTAGAGAACAGATCAGTATATATATAAGCAGGTAAAACACGAGTCAAGCAGTCAAAAAGCGATAACAGCACGAGATGTTGCTGAATCTGCCACCTCCTGCTTCGCCCTCCATCTACTGGTTGGAAGCACGCACACGAGACAAGAAATAAAATAATAATTTTATATTTTTCTTACAAACGAATTTGTGTTGCGCGTTTGTTTTTCTTGGCTGACGAGAAACTATTGTTCAACCCGGCTACCATCACACCTGTTCTGACCAGATTTAATCTTCCTCTGATGTCATTAGGTCTAAGCCTATCGTTAATACACACATTACACATCCATCATATCATTCTCATATCATTCCTCTCCATGCAACACATATCCTCAACCCTTACTGTTAATGATTCATTTGCATACATCATTGCATTGCACACACATGCTTGATAGACACTTCTTGCTTTACATGCTGGTATGCGTTATATGGCCTTTAGAAACTGACCTTGCTACCTTAACTGTTCTACATCTACTAAACCAAGAACTCTCATCCATTTTTTTTTCAATGTGACCAAACCAACAAAGTCTCCTGTTCTCACACATCTCTCTATACTGTCCAGATTTCTCTAAGGTCCTCAGATCTAAGCTTGTCTTTAAGACTGGCATTACACATCCATCATATCATTCTCGTATCATTTCTCTCCATGCAACGCATGTCCTCAACCCTCACTGGTCTGATTTCACTTGCCATGCATCATCACTGTTCACATACAATAACCTCCTCTCTTGGTTGTTTGTCACTGGTAACGCTCTGCTGGTTAGTGATAACAAAAGTGTCCTGAAGTTACTCCATTTAATTCTTACGATCACAGTAGCATCTTCTGTGTTCAAATTGTATCACTAATGTATTCACAAACTGACCCTACTACCTCAACTGTTCTACATCTACTAGGACTGAATTGAGACATATTGTAACCCAAAAGAAGCAAGATCACTAACAACAATATTTAGTTACTTCCATGTATGTACCTATGACAAAACAAAAACATCATATTCCAAAAATCATATTTTGATCAAGTTTTATTTTTTAAATAAGAAAATCAAATTTTATGGCTAACTGAGTAGCGACTGTTTCATGTCGCCATGTTTGGTTTGGTTTGGTTTGGTTGTTTTACGGCATATCAACCCCTTTTTGGTTATTTAATGCCGAATCCAGTTATTTTGGAAATAGTATTCATGTTGCATCCAGTTATTTTGTAAAAGGTTTTTATTGTTCGAGCTTTTTGTATCTTTAATGAGTAGTTTGTAGTGTTTGGTTTGGTTGTTTTATAGTGGATTTTATCATTTTTATTCCCTGCCCTGCAGAACATGAATGAGTTTTGCAAAGGGAGAGGGAGGGAAAAAGGGTTACAGTATTAATTTTTGGTACATTTTAAGTTAAGAAGCCAGTCAGAAAGTGGGGGAGATTGGAAATGGGAAGAAGGAAAAAAGGGGTAAAATGTGGGTTTTTGGTTTTGCAGAACATAATTAAGTTTCGCAAAAGGAAGTAGAAAAAAAGAAAAAAAAGGGCATCAATATTAGTTGCATTTCGTCTCAGGAAGCCAATATCTTCAGACAGCCTAATCTGGTAGCACAAGCGCAATTTTTGAAAACAGGCTGAAGGAACAAACTCGGTTTTAGAAAGTGCCGCTGGAAAATGGTCGAATCCTTCTATCGATCCAGTAGATATCTCACTGCTGATGCAATTCTCTATCTATATAAGAGCCAGATACGTCCAAGGATGGAGTACTGTTGCCACATATGGGCAGGAGCTGCTAGAAAAGACTTGTCCTGCCTTGATAGAGTTCAAAATAGACTTCGGGGCCTGGTGGGAGATGTCCTTTTCTCTTCGCTGCAATCTCTGTCTCACAGAAGAGATGTTGCGAGTTTGTCTCTGCTTTATCGTTATTTTCATGGAAAGTGTTCGACTGAGCTTCAATCTATGGTCCCCCCTCGCCAAACTTTCACAAGAAACACTAGACTAGCTGAAAACATTATCAATAATTTTCCCCACTCTTTATCTGTACCTAAACCTAAACGTAGATTCCATGATCAAAGCTTCTTTCTTAGAACTACACGCCGTTTTCCTGCTTTCCAGCTTTCTATAATATGGTTGTCTTCAAGTCCAACGTGAACAAGTTTCTGATGAGCCGTTTCACTTAAGTTAACAAATTTACTGAACTTCCATTACTATCGATTACTATATTGTCCTTTTGACTACTCTACACTCTTTAACCCTTATCCTTGAGTGGCCTATCGGCCTTGATAAGTGGTGACGCCTATGTAAAAAAAAAAGGAAAAAAAGTGATTCTCAACATCGGGAAAGGGAGGGAGGGGGGTCATTGGAAAAACTCAAATTTGCTTAATGATTTTCTTTATAAAGATAAAACTACTTGCTCAATTTACGTAATTTTTGGAATATGACATGAAGATTTTTTTTTTTTTACTGTTTTTTTTATATAGGGAGAATTCTGGACAAGCACACAATGTTGGAAAAAAAATGCATTTTAATTTGTCAAATTAATCATAATTTGCAATTAACTCAACTAAGTGACTAATCTCTTAGTAAGTTTCTGGCTATCACTCCTACCCTCTCTCACTGTATGCTTGTCAATCACTCCCTATAAAAGCCAAGTACGTCCAAGGATGGAGTACTGCTGCCACATCTGGGCAGGAGCTTCTAAAAACAGCCTATCCTGCCTTGACAGAGTACAAAATAGACTTCGTGGCTTAGTGGGGTATGCCCTTTTCTCTTCCCTGCAACCTCTCTCCCACAGAAGAGACGCTGCGTGCCTGTCTTTGTTTTATCGTTATTTCCATGGCAGGTACTCGTCTGAGCTCAAATCTCTCGTCCCCCCCTCATCAATCTTTCACGAGAAACACCGGTCTGGCTGAAACTACTGTCAATAATTTTCCCCACTCTTTATCTGTGCCTAAATCCAAACATAGATTGCATGAGCAAAGCTTCTTTCTTAGAACTGCACGCCAGTGGAACTCTCTGCTGCTTGCCTGTTTCCCATCTGACTACAACTTGGACGTCTTCAAGTCCAACATAAACAAACTCTTGACAAACCGCCCCCTTAAGTAAGACACTATCAACCCTCCCCCAATACTAATGATTACTACAATACTATCTCATTAATTACTGTACACGCAATAACCCTTATCCCTGAGTGGCCTTCGGGCCTTGATAAGTGGTGACCCCCATGTAAAAAAAATCTTTTTTATCACACAAGTTGCACAATTTCAAGTAAAATACATTTTCTGATAATTTTCTTGATAACAAGTTGAGCACGTGGTATCCTCTCTCCATGAGTGAAAAATTTACTTTCATCATGACTAATGTTTGTACAAAACTTCCAAAATATCCAAGGCCTGGTTATTGAGAAAAGTGCAAATTATTTGGCTCAGCCCTTCCTTTGTTTGGGAACCAAAAACTCATATTTTGGATTCCATTTAAATTTATCAAAGAATTAAATTTATTATTCTATTTGTTTTCCATAGTCTAGCTTCATTTCCAAATCTTACAATGCGTACCTAAAATAAAACAGAAATTCCATGAACAGAGTTTCTCTCCGAAACACTACTATGAGATTGGTTCCCTGCTGACTACAATATAATCACCTTTAAGTTCAATGTCAACAATCTCTTCTTAAGCCGTCGTCTTGAGTTTAAGTAATAAAATTACTAACCTCATTTCCAAATCTTCCTCTACCTAAAATCAAACAGAACTTCCATGAACAATGTTTCTTTCCAAAAAACTTAAGCCATCCGCTTAAAGATAAGCAGGAAAACACCTGGACTTGGCTACAAAAAGGACGAGTAGAGAAACGCAACTCCCACTGACAGCCACACAGAATAATACAATCAGAACAAACTATATCAAAGTAAAAATAGACAGAACCCAGGAAAGCAGTAAATGTAGACTCTGTAGACAAGAAGACGAAACATTAAATCACATAATAAACAAACTAGCTCCAAAGGCATGCAAAACAGACACGATTGTATGAGAAAGGCAGTCTACTGAGAACTATGCAAATATCTTTAGTTCGTAGTATACAGACAAATAGTACAGCCATAAACCAGAAACATAAATAGAGATAACTCAACAATTCAAACTTGACAGATTGATGTTGTAATAACTGAATCCTGCTCTTTCCACACATCATTTCCAATCCTCTCATAGCAGTGTTCTTCATCTAACTGGAAAGTTCATTAACTCTTATCCTCGAGTGTCTTTTGGCCTTATTGGTTAAAAAAAATAATGGAGATTTTTTAAGTTGGAAGAGTTGGATTTAAGGACGTGAAATATATTTTTTTCATTGAATGTTTATCCTCTACTCCCTCCCCCACCGCCTGACGCAAAAAAAAAAAAAATAGTTACGATACACCTAAATAGATTTTGAAATTGTTAGAATTTAAAAAAAAAAAATCGCTAGTTTTTTTTTTGTTTTTTTTTTGGCATGAGGTTGGAAGATTTGGTTTAAAGACGTGAAATATACTTTTTTTTTTCAGTCAATGTTTAGCCCCTACCCCTCCCATTCGGCCTCTGACAACAATTAAAAAAAAGAAAAAAGTACTTTTGATACACCTAAATAGATTTGAAATATTTTTCTTTTTTTTTTCTTCAAAATTGTTTCATGAACTGAAATCATTTCCATGTCTTTTTGTATGGTTTTATTATCGCGTTTCTGAATTAATTTAATTTTATTTTTTTAATTTTTCTTTTTTAGATGAGGATTGGTTATTCGTATTATTTGGATTCATCGGACTATTGTTCTCATCTTGAGTGTCATTTTCACTACATAAAGGCTGACGGAACGAGAGCATGTTACTCCCCCCCCTCGGTATTAAATAAAGGATTCCGTTCAAACTTCTGTACAGATTTCAGGCTTTGACAAGATACATCTGAAGAAGGTTGGAGGTTACATCGACCGAAACGTTCTGCAAATAGCTTTCACGATGAAGACAGTAGTCCAAAGAATCCAAACATGGCTTCATTGGCAAATGTGTAGTTTAGCTGCGTAAATTATTTGACAGACAAAAAATTATAAAAATTATTTATTTTTATATAAAACACATTATTACACCCAGAAGCTGAAATAAAACCCCCCAAAATTTCATTTTTATTATTTTCAACATTTTTTATTAGACTAAATGTATGACAATCAGGGCCGCCATATTGTTTTTAAAATTTGGCCTTTCTAAGGTTTGACAGATTGGCCTTTTTAAAGCCAAATTTGGCCTTTTTATGCGCTTTCATTACAAAATGGCAGCCAAAACAGTCTCAAGAGTGTTAAAAAAAGGGGGGGGGATTTGGTCTTAAAAAGTCCAATGTGTCAAACCTTAGGCTAAATTTTAAAAGCAATATGGCAGCCTTGATTGTCGTACATCTAGTCTAATAAAAAGGATGAAAAAATAATTAAATTTTTTTTTTCTAGTTTTATTTCAGCTAGCATGCTTTTTATATAAAAATAAATAGTTTTTATAATTTTTTGTCTGTCAAATAATTTACGCAGCTAAACTATACATTTGCCACTTCATTATTATTTAATTTTTTTTATTTAAACCGATCTTGCAATGAGGATGTTCGGCGATGCTGATCAGACATGTCCAGTCTCTTTAGAAAGAGGGGTTTGATCGTTTTTCTGTTTGTTTGTTTTTTAAAGGGACCTTGCAAAGGGACTGGGCATATATATTTGTGGCATGGTGTGGTGTGATGTCGTGGAGAGAAAGACGGACGAAGGGGGCGTAGCTCAGGAGACAGTGATGACCACTTTGTTAGACCGTCTCTGTTGCCCTTCTCTGACGAGAGCCGACAACATGCTGTTCTCATTTGCAAGGAGATGTTCGGCCTTGTCGAATTCGATGATCTTGCCCTGGTCTAAAACCATAACACGATGGTAGTTATTCAAATGCGTTAAATGATGCTGCAAAAGAAAAAAGAAAAATGGTTTATTTCATCTTCATCTTCTATGATATAAATCTCACCTGTCTGTTTAAATGTATGTATGTTTGTATGTCTGCCTACAACTTTCGACAGAGATGACGCATTTTCACGAGATCAGTATCATTTTGAAAATCGACGTCTTGGATGACAAATATCGAAAATATCGATCTCGTGAAAATCCGTTGTCTCTGTTAAAAGTTTTAGGTAGACATACAAACATACATACGCACACACACTAACAGAGAGATCAGATTTATAACACAGAAGTATATTGAAAAATAAAAGGGAAAGACAAAGGAAAACGGTTTATTCCATACATACATGTGTTTCGTCCTCTTCTATAATATAAATCTCACCTGTCTGTTTAAATGTATGTATGTATGTTTGTATGTATGTCTGCCTAAAACATTCGGCAGAGGCGACGCATTTTCGCGAGATCAGTATCATGTTGAAGCTCGACGTCTCAGACGACAAATATTGACAATTATTTATTTATATTTGTCGTCTGAGACATTGAGCTTCAAAATGATACTGATCTCGCGAAAATGCGTCGCCTCTGCCGAATGTTTTAGGCAGACATACATACACACTAACAGACAGGTCAGATTTATAAAATAGAAGCATTTTGAAAACAAAAAGGGGGGGGAGACAAAAAGAAAACAAATCAATCAGGTTAATAAAAGAATATTATTGAATTATTCAATGTTATAGTCAGTTGGGAAGCAGCTCCGCAGTATTATGTTCTACAGACGAGCAGTTCTAGAAAAAAAAATCTGTTTATGGAATTTTCGCTTAGATTTAAAGGAAATTGGTAACATTGTTTGGTTGTTTTACAGCATATCAACCCTTTTTTTTGGGGGGGGGTTATTTAATGCCGAATCCAGTTATTTTGGAAACAGTTTTTTAATGCTCCAAGTTTAGAGGACACAATCAAGCAAAAAATTAACAAAAAAAAACGAAAAAAAAAAACGAAATTTATCCCAAAGCAGCAAAAGTGAAACTGCCAGGACACTATATATACAAATGTAGGCAAAGTTGGGCATATTTAATTGGCTTGAAAATATAGGTTCTTTTTTGCCAATTGTCATAATATTTCAACAATAGAATAGTATTATAATCTTCAAAAAGCCTGCAAATTTTTATGTAGTTTCGTCTAGGTGACGGTCTCAAATAGAGAACCCACAAGGCAAAGATCGTCGATCGCTCCACTTCTGCTGGCAAGATGCCTCGGAGTGAATAAAATATATATATAAAAACACACATCATCTTGGATCCGTGTCTTGAAGCGTCTCTGTTACAGCAGGTTATGCCCCCCCTCTCCCCAGGACGGTTGGCGAATCCCCCAGAAGCGTCCAGCAGCAGACAGGTATGTTGTCATGTGTATATGCGTTCTATGTTTCCACACACACATGCACCCACGACCACTAAATGAGTCACGGGCCGTTAAAATAGACATTTAGGGATCTGAAGACAATAGTCCGTTTAATAAGCCGTAAAATAAAATCCTGCTCTTTCCACATATCATTTCCAATCCTCTCATAGCAGTGTTCCTCATCTAACTGGAAAGTTCATTAACTCTTATTCTCAAGTGCCTTTTGGCCTTATTGGTTAAAAAAAAATGTAAATCACTGGCGACCATGTTTGGACAGGCGGCATATGAAAGGGGCAAAACCTCAGCTTGTTCAGGTATGCTGAAAACGAATATCGCAAGGATAATTAGCACAGACACCCAAATAGTTTTCGAGATAATAATGTGTCTATTTTGAAATGTAAATCACTGGCGACCATGTTTGAACAGGCGGCATAAGAAAGGGGCCAACCCCCAGTTTGTTCAGGTACGCTGAAAACGAATATCGCAATGAACATTAGCAGAGAAGAATAGTTTTGGAGCTAGTTTTATACATGCGTGTATTTTGAAATGTAAACAGTGGCGACCATGTTTGAACAGGATGCATATGAAAGGGGCCAACCCTCAGTTTGTTCAGGTATGCTGAAAACGAATATCGCAAGGAAAATTAGCACAGACAGACAGACTACTAGTTTTGAGCTAGTTTTATTAATGCGTGTATTTTGAAATGTAAATCACTGGCACCCATGTTTGAAAAGGCGGCCAACCCTCAGTTTGTTCAGGTATGCTGAAAACGAATATCGCAGCAGAACTTAAAACACTTGTTCAGGTAGGTAGAAGAGTAACTTATCTTACCTTTGGTAACATTTATATATTATATATTTGTTTTGTATTTTTTTTTTTTAACTTTTACGCTTTGTCGTCTTAACTCGGAAGGATGAACCTTAGAATTTCCACAGGTCTCATTAGTTAAAATGAATTATTTCGCAGTTCAAATTGGCGTGAAATAAACAAATCTGACTGACACAGGATTTGCCATTTCCGGTTGTCGCCGCCGACAACGCTCTTATATTTACAATCGAAAGCGTCGCCAATCGCTGTGTCTGTGTGTGTAGGAGTGGGGGCAAAGTTGTAACATTCAATAAAATCAACAGCTTTAATTTCTATGAATCGTCATTCGCGTATCGGTGCGAAGTCGACTGTCGGCGTTCTTGTCTCGTTGAAGGGGAAGTAAGTTTTTTTAACACAGTTGAGTTGGAAATGGATTTCTGCACGTACATGGCTGGACGATAAGAATAACAATACAAATAAAAACAATAATTATTATCTTCAAGTCTCTTCTTAAAGGGGCATTCGGCTACAAAGTTACAACTAGCTAATCGACACTCGACACTGTCAATGAGTTATGCGAAACAGACGGACTGTTCCGCTGTATCAAAGTTATTAAGTGTGGTTAGACTGAAACTCATCAAAGCCAGTAATCTAAGTTTCAACTAGCTAATAGACATTCGGCACTTTCAATGAGTTATGCGATCACCGCCACTTGTCCAAAAACGGACGGTTCCGCTGTATCACAGTTATAAAGGGTGGTTAGAGTGTAACTCATCAGAGCCAGTAACCTAACTTACAACTAGCTAGTCGACATTCGACACTGTCATTGAGTTATGCGATACACTGCTAATTGTCCAGAGACGGACTGTTTTACTGTATCACAGTTGTAAAGGGTGGTTAGACTAAAACTCATAAGAGCCAGTAATCTAATTTACAACTAGCTTATCGACAGTAGACACTTTCAGTGAGTTTACGTGCGTGCGCGCGTGTGTGTGCTTCGTTAACATTCGGACTGTCGATTTTAAAATCGTTCGGGTATGCTGAAAACGAATATCGCAAGGACAATTAGCAGAGACAAATAGTTTTGGAGCTAGTTTTATTAAGTCGTGTATTTTGAAATGCAAATCACTGGCGAGCATGTTTGAACAGGTGGTATATGAAAGGGGCCAACTCTCAGTTTGTTCAGGTATGCTGAAAACGAATATCGCAAAGAAAATTAGCACAGGCACAGACTACTAGTTTTGGAACTAGTTTTATTAACGCGCGTATTTTGTAAATGTACATCACTGGCGAGCATGTTTGAACAGGATGCATATGAAAGGGGCCAACCCTCAGTTTGTTCAGGTATGCTGAAAACGAATATCGCAAGGAAAATTAGCAGACAGACGAATAGTTTTGGAGATATTAATGCGTGTATTTTGAAATGTAAATCACTGGCGACCATGTTTGAGCAGGCGGCATATGAAACGGGCCAACCCTCAGTTTGTTAAGGTATGCTGAAAACGAATATCGTAAGGAAAATTAGCACAGACGGACAAATAGTTTTCTAGATATTAATGCGTGTATTTTGAAATGTAAATCCCTGGTGACCATGTTTGAACAGGCGGCAGATGAAAGGGGCAAACCCTCAGTTTGTTCAGGTATGCTGAAAACGAATATCGCAAGGAAAATTAGCACAGACAAATAGATTTTGGGCTAATATTAGTCAATGCGTGTATTTTTAAATGTGGATCACTGGCGACCATGTTTGAACAGGCGGCATATGAAAGGGGCCAAACCTCAGTTTTTTCAGGTATGCTGAAAACGAATATCGCAAGGAAAATTAGCACAGACACAGACTACTAGTTTTTGAACTAGTTTTATTAACGCGTGTATTTTGTAAATGTACATCACTGGCGACCATATTGGAACAGGCGACATATGAACGGGGCCAACCCTCAGTTTGTTCAGGTATGCTGAAAACGAATATCGCAAGGAAAATTAGCACAGACAATTAGTTTTGGAGCTAGTTTTATTATTGCGTGTGTTTTGAAATGTAAATCACTGGCGACTATGTTTGAAACGTTTGAACAGGCAGCGTATGTAAGGGGCCAACCCTCAATTTGGCTCGAGTATGCTGAAAACGAATATCGCAGCAGAACTTAAAACACTTGGTTAGGTAGGTAGAAGAGTAACTTATCTTGCCTTTGGTAACATTTACATATTATATATTTGTTTTGTATTTTTTTTTCAACTTTTACGCTTTGTTGTCTTAACTCGGAAGGATTAACCTTAGAATTTCCACAGGTCTCATTAGTTAAAACGAATTATTTCGCAGTTAAAATTGGCGTGAAATAAACAAATCTGACTGACACAGGGTTTGCCATTTCCGGTTGTCGCCGCCGACAACGCTCTTATATTTACAATCGAAAACGTCGCCAAGTTCGTTCGTCGCTGTGTCTGTGTGTGTAGGAGTGGGGGCAAAGTTGTAACATTCAATACATAAAATCAACAGCTTTAATTTCTATGAATCGTCATTCGCGTATCGGTGCGAAGTCGAGTGTCGGCGTTTTTCTCTCGGTGAAGGAGAAGTAAGTTTATAACACAGTTGAGTTGGAAATGGATTTCTGCACGTGCATGGCTGGACGATAAGAATAACAATACAAATAACAACAATATTATCTTCAAGTCTCTGTTTAAAGGGGCTTTTAAGGCTACGAAGTTACAACTAGCTAATCGACACTCGACACTGTCAATGAGTTATGCGAAACAGACGGACTGTTCCGCTGTATCAAAGTTATTAAGTGTGGTTAGACTGAAACTCATCAAAGCCAGTAATCTAAGTTTCAACTAGCTAATAGACATTCGGCACTTTCAATGAGTTATGCGATCACCGCCACTTGTCCAAAAAACGGACTGTTCCGCTGTATCACAGTTATTAAGGGTGGCTAGAGTGTAACTCATCAGAGCCAGTAACCTAACTTACAACTAGCTAGTCAACATTCGACGCTGTCATTGTGATACACTGCTAATTGTCCAGAGACGGACTGTTCTACTGTATCACAGTTGTAAAGGGTGGTTAGACTAAAACTCATAAGAGTCAGTAATCTAATTTACAACTAGCTTATCGACAGTGGATACTTTCACTGAGTTTACGCGTGTGTGTGTGTTTTGTGTGTGTGTGTGTGTGTTTTGTGTGTGTGTGTGTGTGTGTGTGTCTTTTGTGTGTGTGCTTCGTTAACATTCAGACTGTCCATTTTAAAATCGTCCGGGTATGCTGAAAACGAATATCGCAAGGAAAATTAGCACAGACGGACAAATAGTTTTCTAGATATTAATGCGTGTATTTTGAAATGTAAATCCCTGGTGACCATGTTTGAACAGGCGGCAGATGAAAGGGGCAAACCCTCAGTTTGTTCAGGTATGCTGAAAACGAATATCGCAAGGTAAATTAGCACAGACAAATAGATTTTGGGCTAATATTAGTCAATGCGTGTATTTTTAAATGTGGATCACTGGCGACCATGTTTGAACAGGCGGCATATGAAAGGGGGAACCCCTCAGTTTGTTCAGGTATGCTGAAAACGAATATCGCAAGGAAAATTAGCACAAACACAGTACTAGTTTTGGAACTAGTTTTATTAATGCGTGTATTTTGAAATGTAAGTCCCTGGCGAGCATGTTTGAACAGGCGGCATATGAAAGGGGCCAACCCTCAGTTTGTTCAGGTATGCTGAAAACGAATATCGCAAGGAAAATTAGCACAGACACAGACTACTAGTTTTTGAACTAGTTTTATTAACGCGTGTATTTTGTAAATGTACATCACTGGCGACCATGTTTGAACAGGCGACATATGAACGGGGCCAACCATCAGTTTGTTCAGGTATGCTGAAAACGAATATCGCAAGGAAAATTAGCACAGACAATTAGTTTTGGAGCTAGTTTTATTAATGCGTGTATTTTGAAATGTGAATCACTGGCGACCATGTTTGAACAGGCGGCATATGAAAGGGGCCAACCCTCAGTGTGTTCAGGTATGTTTAAAAGGAATATCGCAAGGAAAATTAGTACAGACTGACTATAGATTCACCATCAAAGTATTGAAATATTTTTTTTTATTTTATAAAGGAATCACTACTTATCAAGCCCCAGAGGCCACTCGAGGATAAGGGTTAAAGTGTGTACAATGTCAATGGGACAATATCATAGTAATCGTTAGAAGTGTCAATATGGTAAATTGGATTACTTAAGAGGAACGGCTCATCAAGAACTTGTTTGCATTGGACTTGAAGACGACGAAATAAAAATATAAAGTTGAAAGAACTAGGGGAAAATATCATTTTAGCGATGCCTTTCAAATCGTAAACTGCCGGTTTACATTTTTTTACATTTAAAAAGTGTAAACAAAAAAAAAGCAAACCTTTAGAATCCTAAAAAGGTCACCCGGGAGCATTTTTGCAACATGAAAAATATACAAACCAAAATAAAGAGAGGAATAAACCTACTCAAAAATATGGATTATTACATCGCCTAAAAAAAAGAAGAATCGGGGCCTCCAATAATACGATAATTTGGTGGGGAAGTAAATTGTTTTCTTTTTTCTAACTTGGTTTTAAAAAGTTTTTATTGCTAACATTTATTTTCATAAACTCTAACCACACCTCACAACCCTAATCCGGCCGGTCGGGAAAAAAGTTTTTATTTTTTTAAATTTTGGTGAAACACACGCACACGCACGCACACATAAGCATATCGCTTGTCACCAAGCTAAAGAAGAGAGAGAAAGTGGGGGAAGGAGAGAAGGGATCGTGTTCTCTGCACTGCAAGTGCCGGGGTCAAACAGAAGTCAAATGAAATCGATTAAAAATGACTCCACAAAGTTGTGTCTGAACTTTTTATTCTATGAAACTTAAGATTAATAAAACGAAATAATCGTGACCCGTGGAAATTCCACGGCGAATATTTCGCATTCAATAAGAACAAAACGAAAAAGTAGTGAACAAATAAATATATTAGAAAATGAATGTTACCAAAGGCAAGATAAGTTACCCTTCTACCTACCTAGATCACATTTTTGTTGTTTTAACTTATTTTAAAACGTTTATTTAACACAAACAAAAGTAGCGCACAGTTTTAAGTTAGAACAATAAAGAAGTGTCTGACATTTTACAGACATCTTGTGAGAGTCGAGAATCGCTCCAAACTCGAAAATTAAGCAAAATACTGGTAGCAACACATCCAATAAATGTCAGCAAACGTTCGAACATGTTTTCTTTTTCACATAAGCGAAACTCTTATCAGAGCAAAAGCGAAAATGAGGAGCAAACACAGATGAAGAAGTCGGTTTTTATCGTGGAGCACAAAAACAAAAACAAAAAGAGTCTCTAATCTAATAGGCCCCGTCAATCTCCAAAGTCTGTCCCATCGCCTCAGTGTTGCATCCCTGTTTACAAGTACTTTAATGGGATGTGCTCTGATGAACATATAGCACTTATGCTGGTGCCCGGAAAACTCGTCCCGGG
This sequence comes from Euprymna scolopes, assembly GCF_053919585.1. Taxonomy (NCBI): domain Eukaryota; kingdom Metazoa; phylum Mollusca; class Cephalopoda; order Sepiida; family Sepiolidae; genus Euprymna; species Euprymna scolopes. The sequence continues at coordinate 16,770,499 of NC_136527.1, read as the reverse complement.
AAAACTCGTCTCCGGAAAAACCATAACCGGAAAACTCGTACCGTTCAGTTTGTTCAGGTATGCTGAAAACGAATATCGCAAGAAAAATTAGCACAGACAAATAGTTTTAGAGATAATTTTATTAATGCGTGTATTGTGAAATGTAAATCACTGGCGACCATGTTTGAACAGGGGCACATGAAAGAGGCAAACCGTCAGTTTGTTCAGGTATGCTGAAAACGAATATCGCAAGGAAAATTAGCAGTAATTAATACGTGTATTTTGAAATGTAAATCACTTTAATAAGAAAAAGGGTACTTTTCCAGTTTACGGTCCATGTTGAATTAGTAAATTTGTATTTAAGAAAGCCATTCTTAATATAGGGAGGGACATGTTAACTATTCTGTACCTCTAATCAATGTATCAATAATTTAATAAGCAAAAGACATAGTAAAAATTGAATTTAACTTGAAAATTTTATCCAAAAATACCGCAGAAGTTTTCTTTGATATTTTTTTACAAGCTGCCCCAGCGTAACACTTCCAATCTTTCCATAATAAGAACGGCTTTCTGAAAAAACAACAACAAAACACAAACAAAAAAACAACAACCTTGAAAGCCGTTCTTAACATGGAGAGATTTGTAGGGGGTATTCAGAAAGTCGTTCTTAAAATGGGGAGGTTTGGGTGTTTATACTACGCTGGGGTATGTCGTAAAATAACCTTTCTTTTTTTACTGTTCCGTACTTTCACCTAACAATTTAATAAATAAATAAACTTGGGAAATTGAAACACTCGCCGAAAGTTATATTACTGAAGAAGTTTGATATCAGGAATAGAATCTGACCAAACACCGTTTGTTGCTAACCTCTCTCTCTCTCTCTCTCTCTCTCTCTCTCTCTTTGGCTTCTCCGTGCCCCTGCCACTAAGTATGTGTATATATATACTTATATACTTATATATATATATATATATATATATATATATGTATATATATATATATATATATATATATATATATATAGACAGAGAGAGACAGAGAGAGAGACAGAGACAGAGAGAGAGAGAGAGAGAGAGAGAAAGAGAGAGAATATGTGCTTCCACATCAAAGAGGGGCAGGAGCATAAACAGAGACAGAAGCACACACAAACACACACATACATACGCACTTTCATAAACACACACACACACACACTCGCATAAACACACACATACATACACGAACACACACGTACACACAAATACACAAACACAAATCAACTTTCCGTTAAAAGCTGTCATGAGGTGGCAGGGGTGGGTGTCATAAGTGTCAATCGAATTTGAAAGTTTGTTAACGAAATGGATTTATTTCAACTTCGTTTGACACGTGCCAATTCTCCTGCCCTTCACCCCCCCCCCTACCTGCCTCTCTCTTTACCTTAGTAAAGACTTTTAGGTTGGGGTGTTTATGCTACACTGGGGTAGGTCGTAAAAATAAAGTTTTTTTTTTTGTTATTAAATTGTAATTTTTTAAGAAATCATTTCCTTAAAAGTTAAGAAAGCCATTCTTAATGTAGAGAGGGGCATGTTAACTATTCTGTACTTTCATCCAATAATTTAATAAGCAAAAGATAGGATAAAATTGAATTTAACTTGAAAGTTTTATCCCAAAATATCGCAGACGTTTTCTTTGATATTTTTTATTTTACAAGCTGCCCCAGCGTAGTATTAACACCTCCAATCTCTCCATGATAAGAACGGCTTTCTGAAAAAAAAAATCCCAAGAAAGCCGTTCTTAACATGGAGAGATTGGAGGGGGTATTCCGGAAGTCGTTCTTAAAATGGGGAGAGGAGGGCGTTTTGTAACTATTCCATACTTTAACCTAACGATTTAATAAAAAACATCGGGTTTGTATTACTGTACACATAGATTCGAAAAAGTTGTCAAAAAACAAATATATAACAAATAAATGTTATCAAAGGCAAGATAAATTACTGTTCTACCAAACTGGATATAATTTTCGTGTTTTTATTCAATTTAACATGTTTATTCAGCTCGAAAAGCATACAGTGTTTACCGATGTATTGGAAAATTCAACATGGCGGCCGACTCTCTCTTTAACACGGTAAGTTCGGAAAAAGGTGTAATAAATAATGAACTCGACAAAATACTGTTAGAAATTCGCTCAATATATGTTACCGTGACATAACTTGACATATATTCGGTGGTTTTTTAATAGTATTTTGTCTAGTTTATTATTTATAACACTTTTTCCCGAACTTACCGTGTTAAAGAGAGAGTTGGCCGCCATTTTGAATTTTCCAATACATCGGTAAACACTGCATGCTTTTCGAGCTGAATAAACATGTTAAACTGAATAAAAACACGAAAATTATATCCAGTTTGGTAGAGAAGTAATTTATCTTGCCTTTGATAACATTTATTTGTTATATATTTGTTTTTTTTTGACAACTTTTTCGAATCTATGTGTACAGTAATACAAACCCAAAACATCAAATGTTAAATAAAAATAAATAAAAACAAGATAAAACGAATAAAAATAAAAATAAGAAACATAAAATCAAATAAAAAACGATCAATGTATAGTATCTGTTAACGAAAATATATTTTTTAATTATTAGCAAATAATTCAAAGTGTAGTATCTGTTTTATTCTATCGCAGTATATAAAAAAAAAAAGAGACGCAGGAGAAATCGTTTTTATTTTCATTCCAATTCAAAATACTCCATTTTGGAAAGTTGGGTTTTCTTCACATTAAAATAAAAAACAAACATTAAAGTTTCAAATCATTATGGCTCCTTTGTACTCGTCAACGAAAGACATAAAGCAGGAACGATGACGACGTGCGAATGGAAACAGTAAAGGATGTCATCCCCACCGCCACCGCCGACGGCGTCAACAGCACGTCTGTTTCTCTGACCCTTTAAAATAATTCGTTTTAACTAAGGGGACCCGCGGAAATTCCACGGCGAATATTACGCAGCAGTTAAAGACAACAAAACGAAAACGTGGCCATCAAAGAAATATATAACAAATAAATGTTAGCAAGGGTAACTTACTCTTCTACCTACCTAGTTAAGTTTTTTGTTGTGTCATCTGATTTCAACAGTTTATTTACTTTGTAATAAAATTAGTGTCGAGTCTTAAGTTGGAACAAGAAAAAAAAAACGCCTGACAGTCATATGGTGTGCTCGATCATAGCTGAAAACTCGAAAGTCAAGCAAAATACGGTTAGAAAATCACCTGATAAATGTCACGATAACTTTTATAGAATACGTTTCTAACATAATTTTGTTTTATTGTCTATTTTTGACCGATTATCGAGACTCCAAGTATGTAAGAGTCACAAAAAGGCGGGACTGCTTAACTGCATCGTCATCACTTCCAATCCACTCATGTCGAACGCACGTGAGAAGTAAAATAGATGGCCCATCAAGCCAGAAATAAATTAATGACAGTTTAAAGGCTTCAAAATCACTTTCGAATTCAATATCAACTGTCGCATTAACACGCATCTTAGATTTCCGAAATCTCGTCCCAATAGTGTAGAAGCGCCCATTTCAACCTAATAACATGGATTTCAATTTGATAAAACAACTATCTAATAAAAAAAATGTAATAATTTTTATAAAAATACAGAAAAAAGAACAGTTACTACGTTTTATATATATATATATATATATATATATATATATATATATATATATATATATATATATGATTAGTTTTTTTGGAAAAAGAATTCCAGCAGAGTGCTCAATTAAAAGGAAAATCCAAATTTTAAGAGCGTACTTATATTTTGTGTACAGAAAGTTGTTAGTTGAGACAGGTCATTGGTACCGTCGGTTTCAAGCCCGATAATAAGGCCCGTTTAAGGTATCCTTATCGAGCTCTCTTCAGCCAATATTCGTGAGACGAATATTGGCTGAAGAGAGCTCGATAAGGATACCTTAAACGGGCCTTATTATCGGGCTTGAAACCGACGGTACCAATGACCTGTCTCAACTAACAACTTTCTGTACACAATATATATATATATATATATATATATATATATATATTATTTTTAAATTTTATATAACTTTTCAAAGTTTCGGGTGCTAACCTCTCTCTCTTCCTCTCTCTCTCTCTTTCTCTCTCTCTCTCTCTCTCTCGCTCTCGCGCGTGCTTCTCCGTGTCATTATATATAGACAGAGAGAGGGGGAAAAGGGGGGTGAGACCGAAAGAGACAGAGAATGTGTCTACTCTCTCCTCCACATGCTGCAACGCCAACGACGCACACACCCACATACACACACACTTGCATAAACACACACATACACAGACACACACAACGTCCACATTCACTCTTCAAACTAAACAAGTTTAAATCAACCAATGAAAAGACAGCTACGTAAGACAACCTCCATAAAAGGTAAAAAGGTTGTGTCGTCGACTGCAAACTGTTTGAATTTTCCCGGAAAAAGTTAACGGTTTTCACGCCGATGGTGAAATATAAAAGAGCCCCAAAACGGGCTGTAAATTCAGTTTGACCAGCGTGGCAGCGAGAAGAGTTCCATGAGAATAGATGACCAGCCAGACGACCCAGCTAAGCCGCCGCCCTGCCGCTGTTTTAATTCTGCCTATTTCTCTGATGTCAAAAAAATTTAAGGTATTTATATTTTCCTCATTTCAAAGTAGACGACGCATTTATTTAAGGTGTGTAAACTGCACAAGTGCTCAAATGAACGTTGTTAGTATGCGCACAGTTCATAAACACGTCGAATTTCTTTTCAAATTTCAACAATTGTGTAGTATAAACGATTTTCACGTTTAACGTCTTTTTATATATTATTTTATATTTTTTTTATACAAAATACTGTTAGAAACCCAGCCAATAAATATTACCGTGACAATTGTGCAGTTTATAAACCGTGCGTGCTGTTCCTGGATAAAATATTTTTAATTTAAATCTAAATTAACGTCTTTTTATTGAATTTGTTAGGTGAAAGTATATATATAATATTATTTAAGGGCGGTCAGTAAACTGTATAATTACCGTGACAATTGTGCAGTTTATAAACCGTGCTGTTCTTGGATAAAATATTTTTAATTTAAATCTAAATTAATGTCTTGTTATTGAATTTGTTAGGTGAAAGTATACATATAATATTATTTAAGGGCGGTCAATAAACTCTAGAATTACCGTGACAATTGTGCAGTTTATAAACCGTGCTGTTCCTGGATAAAATATTTTTAATTTAAATCTAAATTAACGTCTTGTTATTGAATTTGTTAGGTGAAAGTATACATATAATATTATTTAAGGGCGGTCAATAAACTCTAGAATTACCGTGACAATTGTGCAGTTTATAAACCGTGCTGTTCCTGGATAAAATATTTTTAATTTAAATCTAAATTAACGTCTTTTTATTGAATTTGTTAGGTGAAAGCATGCATATAATATTATTTAAGGGCGGTCGATAAACTCTAGAATTACCGTGACAATTGTGCAGTTTATAAACCGTGCTGTTTGTTCTGGGATAAAATATTTTTAATTTAAATTTAAATTAACGTCTTTTTATTGAATTTGTTAGGTGAAAGTATATATATAATATTATTTAAGGGCGGTCAGTAAACTCTAGAATTACCGTGACAATTGTGCAGTTTATAAACCGTGCTGTTCTTGGATAAAATATTTTTAATTTAAATCTAAATTAACGTCTTGTGATTGAATTTGTTAGGTGAAAGTATACATATAATATTATTTAAGGGCGGTCAATAAACTGTAGAATTACCGTGAGAATTGTGCAGTTTATAAACCGTGGTGTTCTTGGATAAAATATTTTTAATTTAAATCTAAATTAACGTCTTTTGATTTAATTTGTTAGATGAAAGTATACATATAATATTATTTAAGGGCGGTCAATAAACTGTAGAATTACCGTGACAATTGTGCAGTTCATAGACCGTTCTGTTCTTGGATAAAATATTTTAAATTTAAATCTAAATTAACGTCTTTTTATTGAATTTGTTAGATGAAAGTATACATATAATTTTATTTAAGGGCGGTCAATAAACTCTAGAATTACCGTAACAATTGTGCAGTTTATAAACCGTGCTGTTCCTGGATAAAATATTTTTAATTTAAATCTAAATTAACGTCTTGTAATTGAATTTGTATTATTTAAGGGCGGTCAGTAAACTCTAGAATTACCGTTACAATTGTGCAGTTTATAGACCGTGCTGTTCTTGGATAAAATATTTTAATTTAAATCTTAATTAACGTCTTTTGATTTAATTTGTTAGATGAAAGTATATATATAATATTATTTAAGGGCGGTCAATAAACTGTAGAATTTACGTGACAATTGTGCAGTTTATAGGCCGTTCTTTTCTTGGATAAAATTCTGGATGTGAATTTTCCCCCCTAAAGTCCAACCCTATCCTCACCGTGGTAGGGGGGTGTAACGTTGTAGTTTAACAGCTACACGGCTAAATGGGCTCTGGCAAAAAAAAAATAAAATCCAGAAAATGTCGGCATTAGTTTGTTGCGTCCGTCATCTGGTCGTCTTTTTATACGCTTGCATGTGGCGAGCAAAAAGGCGTGAAGGGGGCAGGCTGAAAGGAGAACAATACCCGAAAGATGTAAACCGAACGAAAGAGAAAAATGGGCCTCCCTGCAAGGCCCCGTGCTCTCCCCAGCCTGCTCCCAGTTTCCCCGACTTTGCATGCAACTGGTTTTGAGCTTTTGGAAAGCTCTTTTCTCAGTGTCGGGGTGTTGACTCCACTTCCAAGTTAACAAATAGCTGCAAGTCTGGGTACGGTCCGATTGGTTCCGAAGCTCTTCCGCTGTGAGGTGCGCTTTCGAATCTCCCGAAGGGGGCTACCCTCTAAGCAGGCGACACGTGCTCGTGTTACTATGTAATGCAGGCTTGCCTCGACTCGACTAAGGACGACTAGAGTTCGACTAGATTGTGTGCTCACAAGCCGCTTTAAGGCCGCTTTTATTATTCCTACTGTCTACGAACTGCGAAACAGTATGGTAGTGCAATTATATATGACCGTCCTCCGATACGAAATGGTAGTGCAATTATATATGACGGTCCTCCGATATGATAGTAGGAATGCCAGTTTTGTGAGCGATCATCGCCGTCTTATGAACACAAACTAGTGGTATCTTTACGAATCCTGTTGGGTAGAGAGAACACCTCTGTTTTCTGCTCTGCCTGTTATTCTGAGTAGAAACCGCTTTTTAGTAGATGTTCGCAGCAAAGCTTGTTTTTATATAGTGCCCCTCCTTTCGGGAGTTCATCACCTCGCTGCCCAGACGAGAGCTTTTCCCGGTGGAACCGCTTTTTTTATATTTTACTTTAAAGTTTAATAGCGAACGAACAGTCACCAGCAAGTGGTCTGCACCGACAGGAAGATGAGTATAGTATCACCTTTTCTTCTTTCTATTTCGATTTCAGTCTTTGTGATTTGAACATTTAATTTAACTGTTTCCATTGTTCCAGCTTTCACACAGCAGTAGATTATCAACACTATAAATATCACCTCTTTTTTATAGATTGTAACAAGCAACAAAACCTAGCAGCATCACCGTTCCTGTCTGCCACATGTCTTGTGCAGTTTGAATCAAGTATTTCTTTCTTTGCGTTCAAGCACATCTGGGTAAAATCAAACTGTGTATGATGTATGTCTATCTGTTTCTTCCAACATTAGAATCTCAAAGTCTTGGCAGCAATCATTGTCATAGAAGTAGAGTAAGTATTCTTTTTCTTTCCTTCTGTGTGTATATCTTTGTAATTTCAGGTACTCCTCTTGATCATGATGGAATTCTACTATCAGCTATTGTGAGAATTATGTGGATTGGAAAAAACAACCGAATCCAGCAGTATCAGCTATCCTAGCTGCCACATGTTTCCTGTAGTTACAGAAGTCCTCAAGTAAGTGTTTCTTTCTTTGTGTACATGCACATCTGGGTACAATCAAATTCTAAACTATTAGCTTTATTTAAATGAATTCAGTTCTGCTTGTATTTCTTCTCATCAGCTAACTTATGCAACTACAAAACAAAAAGTAGTACATGGGTGTTTGATCATAGCCAGAAAGTTAAATATATCATTAAAAAAAAATCCATTAGTTATGTTTATTATATAAATCAAAAAAAGATTTTAAATAATTAAAAGAAAAAAAATCATCACAGTAAAAATTATATATATGTAACAAAGAACACAAACAAACATGAAATTGCCATGAGTTTCAGCAAGAACCAGAAAAGAGAAAATGTGGAGATAACACCCGGGAAGTAACAGGCAAGAATTTTCTTTATTTCTTTTATTTTTTGTCTCGAATAGCACATAGACTTTTCATGTATCAATTAAAAAAAAAATAACCCAAGTCAGACAATTGATAGAAAAACTAAGCATTAAAGTTCAATTAAGCATTAGAAAAATAACTTCTAATAATTATGTGATCTATATACAAATTGTCTCCCTTGAATATATATATATATATTTTTTAATTGAAATAAATATATAGATATATATTTATTTAATTAAAAAATAGCTTCTAATAATTGTGATCTATATACAAATTGTCTCACTTGATTATATATATATATATATATATATATATATATATATATATATATATATTACTAGCATGGGTTCCCGGCGTAGTTTGGCGGTGTATGCTGCCCCCCTCCCCCAACCAAAAAAAAGCAAAAAACCGGTTAATTTTTTAAAATTTGACCCCTATTATGAACCCTTAAAATTTATTGTTTTGGGCTCAAATCAAGATATTAAGTTAGATCCATGTCCAAGGATACTATATCAAAAATTTCGAGTGTTTAGACCCATAATTGTCGGAGGAGATTTGTAGAGTTCTCAAAGGCTAAATCATTGAACTTTGGCCCCTTAATCGCCAAATTTCTGTCCAAATACCAATCGCATAGATTTTCCAAAATCTCAGTACTCTGTATATCAAATGTTGAATCTGTAGACTAAAATTGACAGAGTTATTGCTTAGGGAAATGTACACACAGACAGACATTTTCACTTCTATGGATAGATAGATAGATAGATATATAATGAGAGACAGAAAGATAAATATATACAATGATTAATGAATTATTAGAAATAGTTGTTAAATTTTTGGAAATATGTATGGCAATTTAGATGGCAAGACATACTGCTAGTGTTCAATGCATTAGTAGAGCTAACTGTTAAGATTTAAAATACATACATAGAAATTCAAATGACAGGACTTATATGTAGAGTGCTCAATACATCAGTAGAGCAAGTTAATAAGTTAAAAAATGCATACGTCAATTTAGATGACCACACTTTTTTGTATTCTTGTTTGAATATGACATAATACAAATTTTAATAATTTTATTCAAAATGTTATGGATTCTCAATGAAAAATCTAATATGTCAATATGGCTCTATGTATGATAAAGCATTGGCATATAATTTTCTTTCAATAACATAAACGTTTGATAATATCAGCTCTGTCTAGTTTTGAGCACTTATTTAAAGTGTAATTATTAAGTAAAAATCTAAATAAAATGTCTTTATTGCTCTATGTCTTATTGAGCACTCTTATATAACTATGGTTAAATCTTAATGTTTATTTATCCTGTAACAAAATAAACGTTTTATAATAGCAGCTCTGTCTAGTTTTGAGCACTTATTTAAAGTGTAATTAATAAGTAAAAATCTAAATAAAATGTCTTTATTGCTCTATGTCTTATTGAGCACTCTTATATAACTATGGTTAAATCTTAATGTTTATTTATCCTGTAACAAAATAAACGTTTTATAATAGCAGCTCTGTCTAGTTTTGAGCACTTATTTAAAGTGTAATTATTAAGTAAAAATCTAAATAAAATGTCTTTATTGCTCTATGTCTTATTGAGCACTCTTATATAACTATGGTTAAATCTTAATGTTTATTTATCCTGTAACAAAATAAACGTTTTATAATAGCAGCTCTGTCTAGTTTTGAGCACTTATTTAAAGTGTAATTATTAAGTAAAAATCTAAATAAAATGTCTTTATTGCTCTATGTCTTATTGAGCACTCTTATATAACTATGGTTAAATCTTAATGTTTATTTATCCTGTAACAAAATAAACGTTTTATAATAGCAGCTCTGTCTAGTTTTGAGCACTTATTTAAAGTGTAATTATTAAGTAAAAATCTAAATAAAATGTCTTTATTGCTCTATGTCTTATTGAGCACTCTTATATAACTATGGTTAAATCTTAATGTTTATTTATCCTGTAACAAAATAAACGTTTTATAATAGCAGCTCTGTCTAGTTTTGAGCACTTATTTAAAGTGTAATTATTAAGTAAAAATCTAAATAAAATGTCTTTATTGCTCTATGTCTTATTGAGCACTCTTATATAACTATGGTTAAATCTTAATGTTTATTTATTCTGTAACAAAATAAACGTTTTATAATAGCAGCTCTGTCTAGTTTTGAGCACTTATTTAAAGTGTAATTATTAAGTAAAAATCTAAATAAAATGTCTTTATTGCTCTATGTCTTATTGAGCACTCTTATATAACTATGGTTAAATCTTAATGTTTATTTATCCTGTAACAAAATAAACGTTTTATAATAGCAGCTCTGTCTAGTTTTGAGCACTTATTTAAAGTGTAATTATTAAGTAAAAATCTAAATAAAATGTCTTTATTGCTCTATGTCTTATTGAGCACTCTTATATAACTATGGTTAAATCTTAATGTTTATTTATCCTGTAACAAAATAAACGTTTTATAATAGCAGCTCTGTCTAGTTTTGAGCACTTATTTAAAGTGTAATTATTAAGTAAAAATCTAAATAAAATGTCTTTATTGCTCTATGTCTTATTGAGCACTCTTATATAACTATGGTTAAATCTTAATGTTTATTTATCCTGTAACAAAATAAACGTTTTATAATAGCAGCTCTGTCTAGTTTTGAGCACTTATATAAAGTGTAATTATTAAGTAAAAATCTAAATAAAATGTCTTTATTGCTCTATGTCTTATTGAGCACTCTTATATAACTATGGTTAAATCTTAATGTTTATTTATCCTGTAACAAAATAAACGTTTTATAATAGCAGCTCTGTCTAGTTTTGAGCACTATTTAAAGTGTATTTATTAAGTTAATATCTAAATAAAATGTCTTTATTGCTCTATGTCTCATTGAGCACTCTTATATAACTCTAGTTAAATCTTAATATTTATATCTCTTGTAATAAAATAAATGTTTTATAATATCAGCTCTGTCATGTTTTGAGCACTTTTGAAAGTGTAATTATTAAGTAAAAATCTAAATAAAATGTCTTTATTGCTCTATGTCTTATTGAGCACTCTTATATAACGCTCGTTTGTAGATATTTGAATAAAAGTAACCTGTAATAATATCAGCTCTTTTTTCGAAGCTTTGTATTTAGTTTTGAAAACATTTGTCATTTATAGCAGTGAAATTTCCTTTAAGAGTGCTCAATGTATGAGTTCATCTTGGGAGTTATTTGAAAAATATAAATTTCTGTTATGCAATCAAAAATTTTCTTTGAGACTGCAAAATAGATAAGTACAGCTCTGTAGTGAGTTTTAAAAGTGTGTATTACGAGTATGCTGGAAAAGTAATTACCAGAGTGCTTAATACTGTGGTAGAGTTCTGTGGAAAGATTTGAAAGAATTTTTCTCATTTATGCTCGACAGATTTACTTTGAGTAAAGCTCTTTCGTACGTTTAAACAATATATATATATATATGTCAATGATGTTTGCATGCGCTCCATAGTTTAATATAGCTGTGTAGTAAATTTAAAAATTGCTTTGTTTAATTATGTAAGACGATTTTACTTTAAGAGTGCTCAATGCATTTATAGAGCTTTGTAGTAAGATTTGGAAACATTTTGGCAATTATTTTAGACAAATCTACTTCCAGAGTGCTCAATATATTAGTAGAGCTAAATAAAACATTTGAGAAACAGATATGGCATTTCAACTGCTTAAATTTATTTTGACAGAGTTCAATACATAAGTAGAGCTAAATATAGACTTTCAAAAAACATGTATGGCAATTCAGCTACACGAATATACTTTGAGAGTGCTCAATACATTAGTAGACGAAAGCATAAAATTCAGAAAGCATGAAGAGCTCTGCAGTATGTTTTGAAAACCTAAAGGCATAGATATACTGTAAGTTTATAAAATATATATATGACAAGTATTTGAAACAAGTTTCCTATTTGAGTGCCTAATATATTTGAGAGCTCTATGGTAACTTTAAAAAACATATTTCAAAATTATGTTAGACAAATTGTCTTTGAGAGTGCTCATTTCTAAGTAGACTTCTGTAGAAAATTTTTGAGACATGTTCAGCAATTTAAGTTCATATCAGTTAATAAATAGAGCTATATAGTGAGTTTTTCAAATTTATATGGACTTATCCTAGTTAACTCGTGTAGCTGTGCAATACATAAGTAGAGTTCTGCGTTAGTTTTGGGGTATGGTTCTCACTTTATTAGGGCAATTACTTGGACACATTATACTCTGGACAGATCCCTTGAGGACAACCAAAGGTACCGTTTTTTTCCACTCTGCTGAATAAGACTCATCCGTCTTGGTTCACTCTTGGGACATTAAAACAAAAACGGTGAAGAATTAAAAAAAAAGAATGCAAAAATGTAAATGTCTTTGCAAGTCATTCATTTTCACTTTCATAACAAAAAAAAACATCTGTAAGAACTTGATAAAAGAATGCACAAACAATAAAATACAACTTTGCTGTCTTGGAATCTGAAATCAGTAGAAACTTCCCCTACTGAAATTCCCACACACCTCAAAAAAAAAAAAAAAAGAATCCTTCCCAATGCAATACTTTTCAAGCAATTACAGTGTCAAACTTGGTACTGCAATGACTCTGTAAACTGAAAAATATATGTATAAAAACAAAGGTAAAGCAAAATTGATTCATGTTAACACCTCTCCCAACACCACAGATTAACTACAAAAATACTTGATAAAGCAAAACACAATTACAAATGTGTATGGAAAAAATTAAAATTAAAAAAATTAAAAAAAATCAACCAAGCAATGGCTCATGATTTTCTGGTGTTTGATGGAATGTGAGTAGGCATACAGCCTGGATAATTTTCCAAGGTAAGTGATGATATTCATCATTATTGTCTTTTTGGATTAGTTCAGATATATCTCATAACTATAATTGTTTTATGTATATATTTATATGTCTAGATGTTATGTGTGCTATTTGAATGTTCCCTATAGAAAAAATCAACATAAAATCTAAAAGTGTATTCTGATGTAAAATTAACCAGTAAAAACAATGCTTGTGTTTCTGATACACCAACTATTTCTTATTAGCATATAAGTTGAATCATGAAATTTATCTCCCTTGCCTGTCTCTCTTTATACCTCTGTATTTCTCTAGATCTGTCTATCTCTCTTTTCTTATTCTTTATCTCTATTCCCCGTCTTGCCATCCCCTATGTGCGAACTTATATATTTCAACATGTCTAGATTGATAAGCTTCTCATTTACCGGTACCAAACTCCCTTTTTAAAGTTATAAGTTTTAACTTGAATACACGTTGATATGTCAAGGTAACAGTAGGTATCGATCGGGCACATCCAGACGCCAACCTACACGGTGCAGAGAAAAAACAGAAAGAAAACTAAGTCCCGATGTGCCTAGCAGATTAGAAGGCATTTTGCTACGCCTACATGGATCCAACATAGCAGTAGGCGTCGATCGGGCACTTCCAGACACTTACTTACACTGTGTTGAACTTATAAATTTTCAATGGAATACACGTTGACATGTGTTGGTCTAGTATCTCCTCATCTACCTATACCTACGTCCCCCCCCTGTTTGGACTTAGAAATTTTCAATTGAATACACGTTGACTTGCCTTGGCCTATAGACTTGTCATCTACCTATATCTACATCCCCTCTTGTTTGGACTTAGAAATTTTCAATTGAATACACGTTGTCTTGCCTTGGTCTATAGGATTCTGTTCTACCTATACCTTCGTCCCCTCTTGTTTGGACGTAGAAATTTTCAATTGAATACACGTTGACTTGACTTGGTCTATAGGATTGTCATCTACCTATACCTACATCCCCTCTTGTTTGGACTTAGAAATTTTCAATTGAATACAATCTGAGATGCCTTGGTCTATAGGATTGTCACCTACCTATACCTACATCCCCACTTGTTTGGACTTAGAAATTTTGAATTAAATACAATCTGAGATGCCTTGGTCTATAGGATTGTCACCTACCTATACCTGCATCCCCTCTTGTTTGGACTTAAAAATTTTGAATTAAATACAATCTGAGATGCCTTGGTCTATAGGATTGTCATCTACCTATACCTGCATGCCCTCTTGTTTGGACTTAGAAATTTTCAATTGAATACAATCTGAGATGCCTTGGTCTATAGGATTGTCACCTACCTATACCTACATCCCCTCTTGTTTGGACTTAGAAATTTTCAATTGAATACAATCTGAGATGCCTTGGTCTATAGGATTCTCATCTTCCTATACCTACGTCCCCTCTTGTTTGGACTTAGAAATTTTCAATTGAATACAATCTGAGATGCCTTGGTCTATAGGATTGTCACCTACCTATACCTACGTCCCCTCTTGTTTGGACTTAGAAATTTTCAATTGAATACACGTTGACTTGACTTGGTCTATAGGATTCTTACCTATCTATACCTACATCCCCTCTTGTTTGGACTTAGAAATTTTCAATTGAATACAATCTGAGATGCCTTGGTCTATAGGATTGTCACCTACCTATACCTACGTCCCCTCTTGTTTGGACTTTGAAATTTTAAATTGAATACAATCTGAGATGCCTTGGTCTATAGGATTGTCACCTACCTATACCTACGTCCCCTCTTGTTTGGACTTTGAAATTTTCAATTGAATACAATCTGAGATGCCTTGGTCTATAGGATTGTCACCTACCTATACCTACATCCCCTCTTGTTTGGACTTAGAAATTTTCAATTGAATACAATCTGAGATGCCTTGGTCTATAGGATTGTCACCTACCTATACCTACGTCCCCTCTTGTTTGGACTTAGAAATTTTCAATTGAATACACGTTGACTTGACTTGGTCTATAGGATTCTTACCTATCTATACCTACATCCCCTCTTGTTTGGACTTAGAAATTTTCAATTGAATACAATCTGAGATGCCTTGGTCTATAGGATTGTCACCTACCTATACCTACGTCCCCTCTTGTTTGGACTTAGAAATTTTCAATTGAATACAATCTGAGATGCCTTGGTCTATAGGATTGTCACCTACCTATACCTACGTCCCCTCTTGTTTGGACTTAGAAATTTTAAATTGAATACAATCTGAGATGCCTTGGTCTATAGGATTGTCACCTACCTATACCTACGTCCCCTCTTGTTTGGACTTTGAAATTTTCAATTGAATACAATCTGAGATGCCTTGGTCTATAGGATTGTCACCTACCTATATCTACATCCCCTCTTGTTTGGACTTAGAAATTTTCAATTGAATACACGTTGACTTGTCTTGGTCAATAGGATTCTCATCAACCTATACCTACATCCCCTCTTGTTTGGACTTAGAAATTTTCAATTGAATACACGTTGACTTGACTTGGTCTATAGGATTCTTACCTATCTATACCTACATCCCCTCTTGTTTGGACTTAGAAATTTTCAATTGAATACAAACTGAGATGCCTTTGTCTATAGGATTGTCAGCTACCTATACCTACATCCCCTCTTGTTTGGACTTAGAAATTTTAAATTGAATACAATCTGAGATGCCTTGGTCTTTAGGATTGTCACCTACCTATACCTACATCCCCTCTTGTTTGGACTTAGAAATTTTCAATTGAATACAATCTGAGATGCCTTGGTCTATAGGATTGTCACCTACCTATACCTACGTCCCCTCTTGTTTGGACTTAGAAATTTTCAATTGAATACAATCTGAGATGCCTTGGTCTATAGGATTGTCACCTACCTATACCTACGTCCCCTCTTGTTTGGACTTAGAAATTTTCAATTGAATACACGTTGACTTGACTTGGTCTATAGGATTCTTACCTATCTATACCTACATCCCCTCTTGTTTGGACTTAGAAATTTTCAATTGAATACAATCTGAGATGCCTTGGTCTATAGGATTGTCACCTACCTATACCTACATCCCCTCTTGTTTGGACTTAGAAATTTTCAATTGAATACAATCTGAGATGCCTTGGTCTATAAGATTGTCACCTACCTATACCTACGTCCCCTCTTGTTTGGACTTAGAAATTTTCAATTGAATACAATCTGAGATGCCTTGGTCTTTAGGATTGTCACCTACCTATATCTACGTCCCCTCTTGTTTGGACTTAGAAATTTTCAATTGAATACAATCTGAGATGCCTTGGTCTATAGGATTGTCACCTACCTATACCTACGTCCCCTCTTGTTTGGACTTAGAAATTTTCAATTGAATACACGTTGACTTGACTTGGTCTATAGGATTCTTACCTATCTATACCTACATCCCCTCTTGTTTGGACTTAGAAATTTTCAATTGAATACAATCTGAGATGCCTTGGTCTATAGGATTGTCACCTACCTATACCTACGTCCCCTCTTGTTTGGACTTTGAAATTTTAAATTGAATACAATCTGAGATGCCTTGGTCTATAGGATTGTCACCTACCTATACCTACGTCCCCTCTTGTTTGGACTTAGAAATTTTCAATTGAATACAATCTGAGATGCCTTGGTCTATAGGATTGTCACCTACCTATACCTACGTACCCTCTTGTTTGGACTTAGAAATTTTCAATTGAATACACGTTGACTTGACTTGGTCTATAGGATTCTTACCTATCTATACCTACATCCCCTCTTGTTTGGACTTAGAAATTTTCAATTGAATACAATCTGAGATGCCTTGGTCTATAGGATTGTCACCTACCTATACCTACATCCCCTCTTGTTTGGACTTAGAAATTTTCAATTGAATACACGTTGACTTGTCTTGGTCAATAGGATTCTCATCAACCTATACCTACATCCCCTCTTGTTTGGACTTAGAAATTTTCAATTGAATACAATCTGAGATGCCTTGGTCTATAGGATTCTTACCTATCTATACCTACATCCCCTCTTGTTTGGACTTAGAAATTTTCAATTGAATACACGTTGACTTGACTTGGTCTATAGGATTCTTACCTATCTATACCTACGTCCCCTCTTGTTTGGACTTAGAAATTTTCAATTGAATACACGTTGACTTGACTTGGTCTATAGGATTCTTACCTATCTATACCTACATCCCCTCTTGTTTGGACTTAGAAATTTTCAATTGAATACAATCTGAGATGCCTTGGTCTATAGGATTGTCACCTACCTATACCTACGTCCCCTCTTGTTTGGACTTAGAAATTTTCAATTGAATACACGTTGACTTGACTTGGTCTATAGGATTCTTACCTATCTATACCTACATCCCCTCTTGTTTGGACTTAGAAATTTTCAATTGAATACAATCTGAGATGCCTTGGTCTATAGGATTGTCACCTACCTATACCTACATCCCCTCTTGTTTGGACTTAGAAATTTTCAATTGAATACACGTTGACTTGTCTTGGTCAATAGGATTCTCATCAACCTATACCTACATCCCCTCTTGTTTGGACTTAGAAATTTTCAATTGAATACAATCTGAGATGCCTTGGTCTATAGGATTGTCACCTACCTATACCTACGTCCCCTCTTGTTTGGACTTAGAAATTTTCAATTGAATACACGTTGACTTGACTTGGTCTATAGGATTCTTACCTATCTATACCTACATCCCCTCTTGTTTGGACTTAGAAATTTTCAATTGAATACAATCTGAGATGCCTTGGTCTATAGGATTGTCACCTACCTATACCTACGTCCCCTCTTGTTTGGACTTAGAAATTTTCAATTGAATACACGTTGACTTGACTTGGTCTATAGGATTCTTACCTATCTATACCTACATCCCCTCTTGTTTGGACTTAGAAATTTTCAATTGAATACAATCTGAGATGCCTTGGTCTATAGGATTGTCACCTACCTATACCTACATCCCCTCTTGTTTGGACTTAGAAATTTTCAATTGAATACAATCTGAGATGCCTTGGTCTATAAGATTGTCACCTACCTATACCTACGTCCCCTCTTGTTTGGACTTAGAAATTTTCAATTGAATACAATCTGAGATGCCTTGGTCTATAGGATTGTCACCTACCTATATCTACGTCCCCTCTTGTTTGGACTTAGAAATTTTCAATTGAATACACGTTGACTTGACTTGGTCTATAGGATTCTCATCAACCTATACCTACATCCCCTCTTGTTTGGACTAAGAAATTTTCAGTTGAATACACGGTGACTTGCCTTGGTCTATAGGATTGTCATCAACCTATACCTACGTCCCCTCTTGTTTGGACTTAGAAATTTTCAATTGAATACAATCTGAGATGCCTTGGTCTATAGGATTGTCACCTACCTATACCTACGTCCCCTCTTGTTTGGACTTAGAAATTTTCAATTGAATACACGTTGACTTGACTTGGTCTATAGGATTCTTACCTATCTATACCTACATCCCCTCTTGTTTGGACTTAGAAATTTTCAATTGAATACAATCTGAGATGCCTTGGTCTATAGGATTGTCACCTACCTATATCTACATCCCCTCTTGTTTGGACTTAGAAATTTTCAATTGAATACACGTTGACTTGCCTTGGTCTATAGGATTGTCATCTACCTATACCTACGTCCCCTCTTGTTTGGACTTAGAAATTTTCAATTGAATACACGTTGACTTGCTTTGGTCTGTAGGATTGTCACCTACCTATACCTACATCCCCTCTTGTTTGGACTTAGAAATTTTCAGTTGAATACACGGTGACTTGCCTTGGTCTATAGGATTGTCACCTACCTATACCTACATCCCCTCTTGTTTGGACTTAGAAATTTTCAATTGAATACACGTTGACTTGCTTTGGTCTGTAGGATTGTCACCTACCTATACCTACATCCCCTCTTGTTTGGACTTAGAAATTTTCAATTGAATACACGTTGACTTGCTTTGGTCTATAGGATTCTCATCTACCTATACCTACATCCCCTCTTGTTTGGACTTAGAAATTTTCAATTGAATACAATCTGAGATGCCTTGGTCTAAAGGATTGTCACCTACCTATACCTACATCCCCTCTTGTTTGGACTTAGAAATTTTCAATTGAATACAATCTGAGATGCCTTGGTCTAAAGGATTGTCACCTACCTATACCTACATCCCCTCTTGGTTGGACTTAGAAATTTTCAATTGACTACACGTTGACTTGCCTTGGTCTATAGGATTGTCATCTACCTATACCTACGTCCCCTCTTGTTTGGACTTAGAAATTTTCAATTGAATACACGTTGACTTGACTTGGTCTATAGGATTCTTACCTATCTATACCTACATCCCCTCTTGTTTGGACTTAGAAATTTTCAATTGAATACAATCTGAGATGCCTTGGTCTATAGGATTGTCACCTACCTATACCTACGTCCCCTCTTGTTTGGACTTAGAAATTTTCAATTGAATACACGTTGACTTGACTTGGTCTATAGGATTCTTACCTATCTATACCTACATCCCCTCTTGTTTGGACTTAGAAATTTTCAATTGAATACAATCTGAGATGCCTTGGTCTATAGGATTGTCACCTACCTATACCTACATCCCCTCTTGTTTGGACTTAGAAATTTTCAATTGAATACACGTTGACTTGTCTTGGTCAATAGGATTCTCATCAACCTATACCTACATCCCCTCTTGTTTGGACTTAGAAATTTTCAATTGAATACAATCTGAGATGCCTTGGTCTAAAGGATTGTCACCTACCTATACCTACATCCCCTCTTGTTTGGACTTAGAAATTTTCAATTGAATACAATCTGAGATGCCTTGGTCTAAAGGATTGTCACCTACCTATACCTACATCCCCTCTTGGTTGGACTTAGAAATTTTCAATTGACTACACGTTGACTTGCCTTGGTCTATAGGATTGTCATCTACCTATACCTACGTCCCCTCTTGTTTGGACTTAGAAATTTTCAATTGAATACACGTTGACTTGACTTGGTCTATAGGATTCTTACCTATCTATACCTACATCCCCTCTTGTTTGGACTTAGAAATTTTCAATTGAATACAATCTGAGATGCCTTGGTCTATAGGATTGTCACCTACCTATACCTACGTCCCCTCTTGTTTGGACTTAGAAATTTTCAATTGAATACACGTTGACTTGACTTGGTCTATAGGATTCTTACCTATCTATACCTACATCCCCTCTTGTTTGGACTTAGAAATTTTCAATTGAATACAATCTGAGATGCCTTGGTCTATAGGATTGTCACCTACCTATACCTACATCCCCTCTTGTTTGGACTTAGAAATTTTCAATTGAATACACGTTGACTTGTCTTGGTCGATAGGATTCTCATCAACCTATACCTACATCCCCTCTTGTTTGGACTTAGAAATTTTCAATTGAATACAATCTGAGATGCCTTGGTCTATAGGATTCTTACCTATCTATACCTACATCCCCTCTTGTTTGGACTTAGAAATTTTCAATTGAATACACGTTGACTTGACTTGGTCTATAGGATTCTTACCTATCTATACCTACGTCCCCTCTTGTTTGGACTTAGAAATTTTCAATTGAATACACGTTGACTTGACTTGGTCTATAGGATTCTTACCTATCTATACCTACATCCCCTCTTGTTTGGACTTAGAAATTTTCAATTGAATACAATCTGAGATGCCTTGGTCTATAGGATTGTCACCTACCTATACCTACGTCCCCTCTTGTTTGGACTTAGAAATTTTCAATTGAATACACGTTGACTTGACTTGGTCTATAGGATTCTTACCTATCTATACCTACATCCCCTCTTGTTTGGACTTAGAAATTTTCAATTGAATACAATCTGAGATGCCTTGGTCTATAGGATTGTCACCTACCTATACCTACATCCCCTCTTGTTTGGACTTAGAAATTTTCAATTGAATACAATCTGAGATGCCTTGGTCTATAAGATTGTCACCTACCTATACCTACGTCCCCTCTTGTTTGGACTTAGAAATTTTCAATTGAATACAATCTGAGATGCCTTGGTCTTTAGGATTGTCACCTACCTATATCTACGTCCCCTCTTGTTTGGACTTAGAAATTTTCAATTGAATACACGTTGACTTGACTTGGTCTATAGGATTCTCATCAACCTATACCTACATCCCCTCTTGTTTGGACTAAGAAATTTTCAGTTGAATACACGGTGACTTGCCTTGGTCTATAGGATTGTCATCAACCTATACCTACGTCCCCTCTTGTTTAGACTTAGAAATTTTCAATTGAATACAATCTGAGATGCCTTGGTCTATAGGATTGTCACCTACCTATACCTACGTCCCCTCTTGTTTGGACTTAGAAATTTTCAATTGAATACACGTTGACTTGACTTGGTCTATAGGATTCTTACCTATCTATACCTACATCCCCTCTTGTTTGGACTTAGAAATTTTCAATTGAATACAATCTGAGATGCCTTGGTCTATAGGATTGTCACCTACCTATATCTACATCCCCTCTTGTTTGGACTTAGAAATTTTCAATTGAATACACGTTGACTTGCCTTGGTCTATAGGATTGTCATCTACCTATACCTACGTCCCCTCTTGTTTGGACTTAGAAATTTTCAATTGAATACACGTTGACTTGCTTTGGTCTGTAGGATTGTCACCTACCTATACCTACATCCCCTCTTGTTTGGACTTAGAAATTTTCAGTTGAATACACGGTGACTTGCCTTGGTCTATAGGATTGTCACCTACCTATACCTACATCCCCTCTTGTTTGGACTTAGAAATTTTCGATTGAATACACGTTGACTTGCTTTGGTCTGTAGGATTGTCACCTACCTATACCTACATCCCCTCTTGTTTGGACTTAGAAATTTTCAATTGAATACACGTTGACTTGCTTTGGTCTATAGGATTCTCATCTACCTATACCTACATCCCCTCTTGTTTGGACTTAGAAATTTTCAATTGAATACAATCTGAGATGCCTTGGTCTAAAGGATTGTCACCTACCTATACCTACATCCCCTCTTGTTTGGACTTAGAAATTTTCAATTGAATACAATCTGAGATGCCTTGGTCTATAAGATTGTCACCTACCTATACCTACGTCCCCTCTTGTTTGGACTTAGAAATTTTCAATTGAATACAATCTGAGATGCCTTGGTCTTTAGGATTGTCACCTACCTATATCTACGTCCCCTCTTGTTTGGACTTAGAAATTTTCAATTGAATACAATCTGAGATGCCTTGGTCTATAGGATTGTCACCTACCTATACCTACGTCCCCTCTTGTTTGGACTTAGAAATTTTCAATTGAATACACGTTGACTTGACTTGGTCTATAGGATTCTTACCTATCTATACCTACATCCCCTCTTGTTTGGACTTAGAAATTTTCAATTGAATACAATCTGAGATGCCTTGGTCTATAGGATTGTCACCTACCTATACCTACGTCCCCTCTTGTTTGGACTTTGAAATTTTAAATTGAATACAATCTGAGATGCCTTGGTCTATAGGATTGTCACCTACCTATACCTACGTCCCCTCTTGTTTGGACTTAGAAATTTTCAATTGAATACAATCTGAGATGCCTTGGTCTATAGGATTGTCACCTACCTATACCTACGTACCCTCTTGTTTGGACTTAGAAATTTTCAATTGAATACACGTTGACTTGACTTGGTCTATAGGATTCTTACCTATCTATACCTACATCCCCTCTTGTTTGGACTTAGAAATTTTCAATTGAATACAATCTGAGATGCCTTGGTCTATAGGATTGTCACCTACCTATACCTACATCCCCTCTTGTTTGGACTTAGAAATTTTCAATTGAATACACGTTGACTTGTCTTGGTCAATAGGATTCTCATCAACCTATACCTACATCCCCTCTTGTTTGGACTTAGAAATTTTCAATTGAATACAATCTGAGATGCCTTGGTCTATAGGATTCTTACCTATCTATACCTACATCCCCTCTTGTTTGGACTTAGAAATTTTCAATTGAATACACGTTGACTTGACTTGGTCTATAGGATTCTTACCTATCTATACCTACGTCCCCTCTTGTTTGGACTTAGAAATTTTCAATTGAATACACGTTGACTTGACTTGGTCTATAGGATTCTTACCTATCTATACCTACATCCCCTCTTGTTTGGACTTAGAAATTTTCAATTGAATACAATCTGAGATGCCTTGGTCTATAGGATTGTCACCTACCTATACCTACGTCCCCTCTTGTTTGGACTTAGAAATTTTCAATTGAATACACGTTGACTTGACTTGGTCTATAGGATTCTTACCTATCTATACCTACATCCCCTCTTGTTTGGACTTAGAAATTTTCAATTGAATACAATCTGAGATGCCTTGGTCTATAGGATTGTCACCTACCTATACCTACATCCCCTCTTGTTTGGACTTAGAAATTTTCAATTGAATACACGTTGACTTGTCTTGGTCAATAGGATTCTCATCAACCTATACCTACATCCCCTCTTGTTTGGACTTAGAAATTTTCAATTGAATACAATCTGAGATGCCTTGGTCTATAGGATTGTCACCTACCTATACCTACGTCCCCTCTTGTTTGGACTTAGAAATTTTCAATTGAATACACGTTGACTTGACTTGGTCTATAGGATTCTTACCTATCTATACCTACATCCCCTCTTGTTTGGACTTAGAAATTTTCAATTGAATACAATCTGAGATGCCTTGGTCTATAGGATTGTCACCTACCTATACCTACGTCCCCTCTTGTTTGGACTTAGAAATTTTCAATTGAATACACGTTGACTTGACTTGGTCTATAGGATTCTTACCTATCTATACCTACATCCCCTCTTGTTTGGACTTAGAAATTTTCAATTGAATACAATCTGAGATGCCTTGGTCTATAGGATTGTCACCTACCTATACCTACATCCCCTCTTGTTTGGACTTAGAAATTTTCAATTGAATACAATCTGAGATGCCTTGGTCTATAAGATTGTCACCTACCTATACCTACGTCCCCTCTTGTTTGGACTTAGAAATTTTCAATTGAATACAATCTGAGATGCCTTGGTCTATAGGATTGTCACCTACCTATATCTACGTCCCCTCTTGTTTGGACTTAGAAATTTTCAATTGAATACACGTTGACTTGACTTGGTCTATAGGATTCTCATCAACCTATACCTACATCCCCTCTTGTTTGGACTAAGAAATTTTCAGTTGAATACACGGTGACTTGCCTTGGTCTATAGGATTGTCATCAACCTATACCTACGTCCCCTCTTGTTTGGACTTAGAAATTTTCAATTGAATACAATCTGAGATGCCTTGGTCTATAGGATTGTCACCTACCTATACCTACGTCCCCTCTTGTTTGGACTTAGAAATTTTCAATTGAATACACGTTGACTTGACTTGGTCTATAGGATTCTTACCTATCTATACCTACATCCCCTCTTGTTTGGACTTAGAAATTTTCAATTGAATACAATCTGAGATGCCTTGGTCTATAGGATTGTCACCTACCTATATCTACATCCCCTCTTGTTTGGACTTAGAAATTTTCAATTGAATACACGTTGACTTGCCTTGGTCTATAGGATTGTCATCTACCTATACCTACGTCCCCTCTTGTTTGGACTTAGAAATTTTCAATTGAATACACGTTGACTTGCTTTGGTCTGTAGGATTGTCACCTACCTATACCTACATCCCCTCTTGTTTGGACTTAGAAATTTTCAGTTGAATACACGGTGACTTGCCTTGGTCTATAGGATTGTCACCTACCTATACCTACATCCCCTCTTGTTTGGACTTAGAAATTTTCAATTGAATACACGTTGACTTGCTTTGGTCTGTAGGATTGTCACCTACCTATACCTACATCCCCTCTTGTTTGGACTTAGAAATTTTCAATTGAATACACGTTGACTTGCTTTGGTCTATAGGATTCTCATCTACCTATACCTACATCCCCTCTTGTTTGGACTTAGAAATTTTCAATTGAATACAATCTGAGATGCCTTGGTCTAAAGGATTGTCACCTACCTATACCTACATCCCCTCTTGTTTGGACTTAGAAATTTTCAATTGAATACAATCTGAGATGCCTTGGTCTAAAGGATTGTCACCTACCTATACCTACATCCCCTCTTGGTTGGACTTAGAAATTTTCAATTGACTACACGTTGACTTGCCTTGGTCTATAGGATTGTCATCTACCTATACCTACGTCCCCTCTTGTTTGGACTTAGAAATTTTCAATTGAATACACGTTGACTTGACTTGGTCTATAGGATTCTTACCTATCTATACCTACATCCCCTCTTGTTTGGACTTAGAAATTTTCAATTGAATACAATCTGAGATGCCTTGGTCTATAGGATTGTCACCTACCTATACCTACGTCCCCTCTTGTTTGGACTTAGAAATTTTCAATTGAATACACGTTGACTTGACTTGGTCTATAGGATTCTTACCTATCTATACCTACATCCCCTCTTGTTTGGACTTAGAAATTTTCAATTGAATACAATCTGAGATGCCTTGGTCTATAGGATTGTCACCTACCTATACCTACATCCCCTCTTGTTTGGACTTAGAAATTTTCAATTGAATACACGTTGACTTGTCTTGGTCAATAGGATTCTCATCAACCTATACCTACATCCCCTCTTGTTTGGACTTAGAAATTTTCAATTGAATACAATCTGAGATGCCTTGGTCTAAAGGATTGTCACCTACCTATACCTACATCCCCTCTTGTTTGGACTTAGAAATTTTCAATTGAATACAATCTGAGATGCCTTGGTCTAAAGGATTGTCACCTACCTATACCTACATCCCCTCTTGGTTGGACTTAGAAATTTTCAATTGACTACACGTTGACTTGCCTTGGTCTATAGGATTGTCATCTACCTATACCTACGTCCCCTCTTGTTTGGACTTAGAAATTTTCAATTGAATACACGTTGACTTGACTTGGTCTATAGGATTCTTACCTATCTATACCTACATCCCCTCTTGTTTGGACTTAGAAATTTTCAATTGAATACAATCTGAGATGCCTTGGTCTATAGGATTGTCACCTACCTATACCTACGTCCCCTCTTGTTTGGACTTAGAAATTTTCAATTGAATACACGTTGACTTGACTTGGTCTATAGGATTCTTACCTATCTATACCTACATCCCCTCTTGTTTGGACTTAGAAATTTTCAATTGAATACAATCTGAGATGCCTTGGTCTATAGGATTGTCACCTACCTATACCTACATCCCCTCTTGTTTGGACTTAGAAATTTTCAATTGAATACACGTTGACTTGTCTTGGTCGATAGGATTCTCATCAACCTATACCTACATCCCCTCTTGTTTGGACTTAGAAATTTTCAATTGAATACAATCTGAGATGCCTTGGTCTATAGGATTCTTACCTATCTATACCTACATCCCCTCTTGTTTGGACTTAGAAATTTTCAATTGAATACACGTTGACTTGACTTGGTCTATAGGATTCTTACCTATCTATACCTACGTCCCCTCTTGTTTGGACTTAGAAATTTTCAATTGAATACACGTTGACTTGACTTGGTCTATAGGATTCTTACCTATCTATACCTACATCCCCTCTTGTTTGGACTTAGAAATTTTCAATTGAATACAATCTGAGATGCCTTGGTCTATAGGATTGTCACCTACCTATACCTACGTCCCCTCTTGTTTGGACTTAGAAATTTTCAATTGAATACACGTTGACTTGACTTGGTCTATAGGATTCTTACCTATCTATACCTACATCCCCTCTTGTTTGGACTTAGAAATTTTCAATTGAATACAATCTGAGATGCCTTGGTCTATAGGATTGTCACCTACCTATACCTACATCCCCTCTTGTTTGGACTTAGAAATTTTCAATTGAATACAATCTGAGATGCCTTGGTCTATAAGATTGTCACCTACCTATACCTACGTCCCCTCTTGT
This sequence comes from Euprymna scolopes, assembly GCF_053919585.1. NCBI lineage: Eukaryota > Metazoa > Mollusca > Cephalopoda > Sepiida > Sepiolidae > Euprymna > Euprymna scolopes. Next base: position 16,743,327 of record NC_136527.1, on the reverse strand, counting down.
TTGGACTTAGAAATTTTCAATTGAATACAATCTGAGATGCCTTGGTCTTTAGGATTGTCACCTACCTATATCTACGTCCCCTCTTGTTTGGACTTAGAAATTTTCAATTGAATACACGTTGACTTGACTTGGTCTATAGGATTCTCATCAACCTATACCTACATCCCCTCTTGTTTGGACTAAGAAATTTTCAGTTGAATACACGGTGACTTGCCTTGGTCTATAGGATTGTCATCAACCTATACCTACGTCCCCTCTTGTTTAGACTTAGAAATTTTCAATTGAATACAATCTGAGATGCCTTGGTCTATAGGATTGTCACCTACCTATACCTACGTCCCCTCTTGTTTGGACTTAGAAATTTTCAATTGAATACACGTTGACTTGACTTGGTCTATAGGATTCTTACCTATCTATACCTACATCCCCTCTTGTTTGGACTTAGAAATTTTCAATTGAATACAATCTGAGATGCCTTGGTCTATAGGATTGTCACCTACCTATATCTACATCCCCTCTTGTTTGGACTTAGAAATTTTCAATTGAATACACGTTGACTTGCCTTGGTCTATAGGATTGTCATCTACCTATACCTACGTCCCCTCTTGTTTGGACTTAGAAATTTTCAATTGAATACACGTTGACTTGCTTTGGTCTGTAGGATTGTCACCTACCTATACCTACATCCCCTCTTGTTTGGACTTAGAAATTTTCAGTTGAATACACGGTGACTTGCCTTGGTCTATAGGATTGTCACCTACCTATACCTACATCCCCTCTTGTTTGGACTTAGAAATTTTCGATTGAATACACGTTGACTTGCTTTGGTCTGTAGGATTGTCACCTACCTATACCTACATCCCCTCTTGTTTGGACTTAGAAATTTTCAATTGAATACACGTTGACTTGCTTTGGTCTATAGGATTCTCATCTACCTATACCTACATCCCCTCTTGTTTGGACTTAGAAATTTTCAATTGAATACAATCTGAGATGCCTTGGTCTAAAGGATTGTCACCTACCTATACCTACATCCCCTCTTGTTTGGACTTAGAAATTTTCAATTGAATACAATCTGAGATGCCTTGGTCTAAAGGATTGTCACCTACCTATACCTACATCCCCTCTTGGTTGGACTTAGAAATTTTCAATTGAATACAATCTGAGATGCCTTTGTCTAAAGGATTGTCACCTACCTATACCTACATCCCCTCTTGTTTGGACTTAGAAATTTTCAATTGAATACACGTTGACTTGCCTTGGTCTATAGGATTCTGTTCTACCTATACCTTCGTCCCCTCTTGTTTGGACTTAGAAATTTTCAATTGAATACACGCTGGGATGACTTGGTCTATAGGATTGTCACCTACCTATACCTACGTCCCCTCTTGTTTGGATTTAGAAATTTTCAATTGACTACACGTTGACTTGCCTTGGTCTATAGGATTGTCATCTACCTATACCTACATCCCCTCTTGTTTGGACTTAGAAATTTTCAATTGAATACACGTTGACTTGACTTGGTCTATAGGATTGTCATCTACCTATACCTACATCCCCTCTTGTTTGGACTTAGAAATTTTCAATTGAATACACGTTGACTTGACTTGGTTTATAGGATTGTCATCTACCTATACCTACATCCCCTCTTGTTTGGACTTAGAAATTTTCAATTGAATACACGTTGACTTGACTTGGTCTATAGGATTGTCATCTACCTATACCTACATCCCCTCTTGTTTGGACTTAGAAATTTTCAATTGAATACACGTTGACTTGACTTGGTCTATAGGATTGTCATCTACCTATACCTACATCCCCTCTTGTTTGGACTTAGAAATTTTCAATTGAATACACGTTGACTTGCCTTGGTCTGTAGGATTGTCACCTACCTATACCAACATCCCCTCTTGTTTTGACTTAGAAATTTTCAATTGAATACACGTTGACTTGCCTTGGTCTGTAGGATTGTCACCTACCTATACCTAGCGAAACTTAACTGCAGGATATGTTTGACCTCATTATCATTAAAATCGCGCATTTAAGTTTTAATTGTTAAATCCAATCGCTTTTCTGTTGCTCTGCCGTGGATTTTTTTCCACCTTTGCCACAAGGTTCCAGGTTCGATCCTACTTACCTACCTACCTACCTACCTACCAAAACTTTTTTTCTTTTACCAGACAAGCAACGCCGGCAGTTTTTTTTTTTTGTGATCCCCCCCCCAACATACACACCTTCAAACACCTGGGCAACGCCAGATACCCCACTAGTCTATAATATAAATCTCACCTGTTTGTTTAAATGTATGTATGTATGTCTCGCAAAAACTTTCAACAGAGGCGATGGATTTTCACAAAATTCGTATCATTTTGAAGCATGACCCTTCGGACGACAAATATAGAAAAATTGACCAAAAACATTAATTCCTTCACCCTCAACTGGGCACTTTTCTACAAGAAGGGGTCGCTTTTTTCACTGATATTTTCGAAAGTCATCGTCTCTTTTTGATTGACTAGCCTTAATTTAAACCTATATCACTTCCAGTTTGGAGACTGGCGCAATAGCTAACACGTCACATTTTTTTTCACTTTCTTTTCCTCCTTCGCGGTAGGGGTTCGAGCCTGCCTGCCTACTACCACTTTTTTTTTTTTGCTCAACTTACAGCATTTCCAACTGTCATGAACTGTTGCTAAACATATAGCCACTTCCTAAAAGTGCCTGCAAACAACTTTAAATATGTCTATATTCATTGTTCGATCCTTTTGTTATTCTCACTATCACATCTTGATTAACAATCATATATCAGCTTCCTTTTGTGTGCCTTTGTGAACAACTTTCTATCTATTATTTTGCTGATAAACCTATTTGTTCTTTTTCTCTTTTTTTTTCTCTTTCTTCCCCATTTCACAACACCATAGTAATAATTTTTTTTTTTTCGTTATTAGGATGTTGTGAATGACTGCGGAAAACTGCAGAATCTCTTAATTGTGAAGGACTTGGACACACAGATGAAAAAGTCTACAACGTACAGAGCCTTGTACGACAAAACGCCATCATCGCCCATGAAATGTGCGACGCCACAGAAGAGGTCTCGATCGGCTGAACCGTTTGTAGAAGTCGACAAGTTTTTGAGGCGGAATAAGTCACCGCGTTTCAAGTGCGTGTGAATGATAAATTTGTGAACGCTTTTGCACGCGTCTTGTCTCTCGTTGTTTCATTCTGCTAATTCAACATCCGGCCATCAACACGATATCGAAACGGACAATCGTCGCTTATGATATTAAAAGAAGGAAAACTTTCTTTCCTCTTTTTTTTTTTTTTCCACCACAAACAAGGCACAGTGCCACTTTGAAGTAGGGGGCTACTATCGAGGCCCTAAGTTGCAGGGGTATTATGAAGGGAGATAAGATGTTTGTTCACATTACATTTTAACTTCTGCATGTCAGTACAGTTGGGAAAGCAAAATCCCGGAAGGGAGTTCCGAAGTCTTGCAGTTCTGGGGAAGAAACTATTAGAGTAGAAGGCTTTTTTACATCTAGGGATCTTTACTGTGAAGGGGTGGGATTTAGCTGCTTGTCGGGTTTATCTGGGGTATTTATGTCGAGGGGGGTACAAGTGCTTGTAGTTTGTTGGAGCATCCACCATTAAAATACTTGTAGAACAGGCAGAGGGATGAAGTTTAGATGAGTTCATGATCTATCAGGGTGTCAAGGAGTGAGAGACTAGTAGCAGATGCACCAGCCCAAATGTGGCAACAGTACTCCATACATGGGCGAATGGTGGCCTTAAAGAGGTACAGGATACTTTCAGGCGTAAGTAGTTTTCTAGCACCGTTGAGAGAGCCCACCTTCTTTGTCTTATTATTTTGTTTGTCTCATAAACAATGGCATATATATATATATATATATATATATATTTATATTTAGGGGATTAGAACAAGAGTCTAAAGAGCAGAGTATATTTTAATGTGTTAGTAAATTCATTAATACAATTAAAAGAAAAGAAAACAAAACAGTGCTCGTTGTAATGTAGATATATAATAAGCTCGATAGACATACATGTCCTAAAGCTATTTCAATATTTAGTAAGATGATTGATAATTTATAATTAAAATTAAAAATCTGTTTCATAAGGAAGAACAAACAAAATCAATAAATTGTACGATCGTTTCGGAAACAATGTTTTTATTGTGATAGACACTGAGTCTTAGACAAAAATTTTATGATATAGTTTTTTGAGCAGTCTCATCAGCAGAAATTTTGGGTGGTGGTTTTTAGACACCAAAAATAAACCTAGCATTTTTAAGTATATATATATATATATATATATATATATATATATATATATATATATATATATAAAACATTGAAAGAAGTTTGTGCGAATCGATCAACATTTCCATGTTATCATTGGGACTCCAAATGAATCTCACAGTCAGAAACCTAGAAATATATATTTAGTATACATCACAATAACTTTTATTTAAAAATATTTTGGCTACATATATGCAACCATTTCAGCTACAGCTTATCTAGGTTTAGCTTTTTCTAATAATTTTTTCCTTTTCTATTGTTCCCCCCAAATAAGGCCTATTTTAACTCATTTTATTGTTATGACCTTCCATTTATTGTGGTCCTGGATATAACCTTAAACTATATCCAGTGGTGAGGCCCCAACTTGTGGGTTTTGTGGAGTGTGGAGCCACCCTTTAATTGCCATTGCTCCCAGGTCCACTCTGACTCGGAGTGGTAGTACCTGTTAGGGTCCCAACTATGGGTTGAATAGAATCTGATTTAAAAAACAAATATACTCCATTAAAAATCGTTCCTCAAAATAACTAGATTCGGCATTAAATAACCTGAAAAAGGTTGATATGCCGCAAAACGAAAACCAACCAAAACACAACCAACAATCCATTTCTTGTCATAAATAATTTTACCAAGAATTCTTCATAAGTTTTGGTTTCGATTATAGCTACTGGCAGTCCATTAATCTATTTTTTAAAATATAATTTTATCAAGAATTCTTCATAAGTTTTGATTTTGGTTTCGATTTTAGCTGATGGCACATTAGTAATGTTTTTTTTACAATTAATTTTATCAAGAATTCTTCATAAGTTGGGGTATTTTTTTTTTTTTTTTTTTTTTTTTTTTCAGGGATTTTATTTTATGCATATGGGAATTTCTCATACTCCGAGTTCACAAGGTAAACGTTAATGGTTAGAAACCATACAAACTAGCGATTCAGTTCGAAAAACAGGTAGTGTTGAGTGTTAAGCACCAAGAAAAAATGGCTGACGCAAGGAGATCACATTTTTGGAGTCTAGGTAATCGCTCAAAAATTGAAAATTAAACAAAATACAAACCCAGAGGCTTGTCAAAACATGGAGCCTCCCCAAGACGAGAGCCATCCATTTCAATTGATGCCAGATGGGGATCAGAGCGTTGATGATGTAAAGATAGAAGCTTGGTTTTGATGCATTAAAAGTGACCAGCCACCTCTTCCCCCATTGTACCACGCGCTCAAGATCAGAGGAGAGAGAATCAGAGAGAACTTTGTCATTTACAGCCTTTGATGTGTTGCCATAGATGGTCATGTCATCAGCATAGATGTCAACGAATGATTTAAGTATGTGTTTAGGGAGATCATTGATGTAGATCTGGAAGAGAGTTGGGCCCAGGATGGACCCCTGGGGGACTCCAGTATTAATACTGTGGGCCTCTGATTTCTGCCCATCAACCACTATTATGAGCCTATCAGAGAGAAATGATTTAATGACTGAGAAAACATTTCCAGTAATACCGTAACCTGAAATCTTGTGAAGTAGGCCCTTATGCCATACCTTATCGAAGGCAACAATATTCCATGCATGGATGAATTGCAGCTTTGTAAACATATAGGATGCTCTCTGGTGGGAGTAATTTTCTAGCACGGTACGGGGAGCCCACTTTCTTTGCAGCAGACTTTGCAATATCCTCAATGCATTTGTTCCACTTCATGTTGTCTGTGAATGTTAAGCTGAGGTGTTTGAAGGAAGAGTTCTCAGGCAGGGTGTTATTAGTCATAGCTATCAGTCACTGGGAACAAAGTCTTCTAATTGTTAAAGGAAAGCCGCTTAGTCTTAGTAGCATTAAATGTTACCATCTGTTTACGGCCCCATTCTACTAGGGACTGGAAGTCGTTTTCTAGGGATTCTGCCTGACAAAGTTTGCTGAAACATGTCTGCACATGTGTAGCTAAAGTGTTTGTATGAAGAAAAATTTATACTAAATATATAGCTCTATTTTTATCTTGAGCACTACTATATAAATGTAAGAATTCATTGGATTAACTCTAATGAAGAAAACATTGCCAGAATGATTTTTTTTTTTAATTTAAAAAAGTTTGTTTCTTATATAAAATATATACACGCATACATCAATATATATTATATATATAAAAAAACGGGCCCCAGCTCTAATTAGGCCCTGTTTCTTACTGTTTTGTCCGAATGAAATGAAACTTTGGTTATAACTAGTTTATTATATTCAAAACATCACATCAAAACACTAGGGACTTTGGCCTTTTTTTCTCCGTTCTACAGCATATGTTCTAGATGGCATTTTTTTTTTTTTTTTTTTTTTTTTTTTTGGTCACCCTGTAGAAAGAGGTTTGTGTTTACTATAAACTTTTTATGCAAATATTATGCAAGTATAAATCATGTAGAATATCTGCATTAATATAATTACACGTAATCTATATATATATAAAAGCGAAAATGTGTTAGTGTGTGTGTGTACTTTTTGGACTTCTCGTGGGGGTGGGGGTAGGCGCTTAAAACTTTATATGCTGTCTAAATAATATCATGACTTAACGGGAGTCGCATGTATCTTTAATTTGCCCAACTTTTACGCGCTATTTTTGAGATTTTTTTTCAATCATCGTGTCTGTTACGCTTTTCAGTATAATAAAAGCAAATGATGGGGTGGGGGAAACAGAAACTGTCTTGCAGCGCAAATCGCGTCATGTTTGACCTTAATAAGGTCAAACATCTTGCAATTTAACTTTCTCGCACCTGACAATTTCACTTTATAAACGTTAAATTAAGACTGCTTTCCCTTCCTCATGGCCGAGATGGTTAGGTGTCTGAGTTTTTTCCCCCCTTTCGTTTCCACCTTCGCGTCAAGGCTTCGGGTTCGAGCCTACCTTCCTATTAAAACTTTTTTTTTTCTTTTACACCTCCAAACACCCGCCCAACGTTTTTTTTTTAAACAGGGTTGTTTTATCTACCCCTCCCCCTCCAACAACACACCAACACACACACCTCCAAACACCCGGGCAACACCGGGTACCTCCGCTAGTAGTTAACTAAAGATGATCATCCCATAAGAAAAAAAAAACTAATCGGAAATTAATTAAAATGAGTGTTTAAAAGAATATGCATAATATTTGTGTAAAAAAAAAGTTAAATACAAACCTCTTTCTGTATATATTTATGTATGCGTATATATATTTGCTTTAAAAATTTTGCCTACCAAACTCCTATCAGTTTTTGGTCTACAGACATGAAACTTCATATATAAGGTATTCGAACCCATGTAAAACGTTATATTTGGGCTTTAGCCGGGGGGGGGGGGAAATTCGTACAAAAGTGTGAAAATGAAGAAAAAAAATTAAATTTGCCAGATGAAGATGAACGACAGCATTATGAATATGCATGCATAACGTAATAGCTATCGGGTCATGTTTTAATTTTTAGTCTTGCAGCAAACATGTCTTCATAGGTCAGTCATAAACGTCAAAGGAAAAAGTAAATCGTAAGCTAAACGTTTTTGTTTTGATTCTCAGTAGTGGCGCACAAATTTTTTTTTTTTTTTTTTATAAATCATTGCAATATATTTGGTCCAATATAATTAATAAATACAAAATCTGGATTAATCAAAATATCATATTTAAGCATATTTTACGATCGATACTTCTTTTGTATGCCTCGTCATCTCTTCCTCTGGAGTGTTCCATGCAGGATAGTCTGTACAAGTCATTCTGAACGTGTTGTGTGCCCATACCATCTGAGTTTCCTGTTCTTCACAGTGGTCAGTAGTTCTTTATAGTGACGCGATTGTTGAGTGACCTCTCTGCGAACTTCATTATTGGTAACATGGTTCTTGTATGACATTTCAAGGAGTCTTTTGGGGCATCTCATTTCTACTACTGTAGAGCCTCCTTTGTCAGTCTACGTTCAGCGTCCATGCTTTGCATGCGTAAAGCAGGATTAAGAGGATTAGCCCGTTCGGTAGCTTCGCTTTGTTTCCGAGAAAATTTAAAAAAAAATTTTTTTTTTTTTTAATTTTATTTTATTTTTTTTTTTTTACATTTTCACCTCAAACAAGGCACATTGCCGCTTTGGTGTAGGGGGCTACTGGGGTACTATGTAGGGAGGTTGGGCAGCAAGATGTCGGTTCACGTTACGCTTGACCTTCGACATGTCGGTACAGTTGGGGAAGCAGGGACCTGGAATGGAGTTCCAAAGTCTAGCGGTTCTGGTGAAGAAACTACTGGAGTAGAAAGATCTTTTACATCTAGGGATCTCTACTGTGTGGGGGTTGGATATTGCAGCCTGTCGGGTTTGTCGAGGGTGTTCACGTTGTAGGGGCAAACTACTTGCAGTTCATCAGAGCATTCTCCATTAAAATACTTGTAGAATAGGCAGAGGGATGCAACATATCGTCTATAGAGGTACAGGATACTTTCAGGTGTTAGTAGTTTTCCAGCATGGTAGAGAGAGCGTATCTTCTTCACAGCAGTCTCTCAATGTAATTGTTCCAACTCATTTCCTGTGGAGGTTAGACTAAGGAGTTTAAAAGATGTACTTTCAGATAAAGAGTCATTGGGCATTACTATTGGTGGCAGAGAAGGTTTCTTGTAATTATTGAAGTGAACAAGTTTAGTCTTGGCAGCATTGAATCTGACCATCCATTTTTGTCCCCATTCTGCTACAGATTGGAGGTCATCCTCTAGTGTTTTTGCCATATCTTTAGATATGTGTTCATTTGTTTTCTTGTCGTGTCAGTTATAGAGTGTGGTGTCATCAGTATATATATATATATATATATATATATATATATATAATCTTTAAGTTAAATGGGATAAAAAGAGCTGTTTACCCATCTCCTCAGAGGAAAAAATATTAGCAAATATTATAAATGGTTTATACCTAATTTGCTAAAAGCAATAAACATAGAAAATCATAATTAAAAGTTTTTAAAGTTTTTTAATCCTAGAGTAAGGGAAATTATATATTGGTTCTGAATTTGTTTTCTTGTCGTGTCAGTTATAGAATGTGGTGTCATCAGTATATATAAGGACAACAAGAGTATGAAATGAAGACACAAAACTATATATAGGTAGATATAGAGTGGGTCATTTATTGAATAATCGAATACAGGCAAAATTTGGGGGATAGAAGGGACTCTTTATGCCAGGGCATTTCGAAGCCTAACGCTTCTTATCAGAAGAGTAGAGAAGGTGCTAGGTAGCATGGTGGGGATTATTCAATGAATGATCCACTCTATATCTACCTATATAAAGCATTGTGTCTTCATTTCATTCTCTTGTTGTCCTATTGTATAAGCTCCAATAATTATTGTTGAGCTTGGCATTATCCGGATAAGTCTCCTTTTGTGGAATTGATCTTCATCTTTTCTCTTTTACTTAAAGCAACATTATATATATATATATATAAAATCCAACGTTACTAATTTCCATAGATAAAGTAGCCACCAAAAGTTTTACTAATTTAATACAAAAGTACTCAATACCGAAGTAGAGCAAGGTATACGCCTGAAGAGGTCTCTAGTTGCTAGTAACCAACTGACCGAAACATGCTCATTATTGTGTAGCAACATATTACTACTTATGTAGAAACATTGCGGCATTGAGCACTCTTGTATTAACCTTGTTAAACTTCATTGGTTGCTTAACCTCTGGAAAACAATAATCTCAGATTATATGAAATATATATATATATATGAGTAGGTAGTAGTTTACTTGAAGCATTGTTGGTAAAGAAATATATAGAATTTTTTTTTTTTTAAGCCAAAGACAATGCGGGGAAAGACCGGAATTATGAAAGTAAAGAAAGAAAAACAAACAAAGGTAGATGGGTGTGCTTGAATAGAGGAGTGTCTAGCCTTTATTCGTCTATCTTTCCTCGCCTCAATGTATAATTAGTTATAACCAAGTTGTTGGTATGTCCGGTGTATGTAAAGTCCGTGGGTGGTATGGAACTTTGATTAATTTCGAGAGAAAGGGACTTCTCTTTTTCAAAATATAGACGAATAAAGGCTAGACACTCCTCTACTCAAGAACACTCGTCTACATTTGTTTGTTTTTCTTTCTTTACTTTCATAATTCCGGTCTTTCCCCGCATTGTCTCTGGCTTAAAAAAAAAAAAAATTATATATATATATCTCAGCTGACCAAAACATACTCATGAATATTTAGCAACATATAAATGCTTATGTAAAAACAAATAAAAACTATAGCTTGACCATATTTTGGTATTGAGCACTCTTGTATTAACCAATGTCATGTAGCCACATATTACTGCTTTTATTTATTATATATATATGAAAATGCATAAAAAATGAATACGAAAAGTTGAAAGTTTATAACTTTTCTGGATTCGTTTTCTATTGGTGACGTGCAGGAATACAAAATATTATGAAAAACATTTAAAAACTCACTGAGGAAGGCTGAAGGTACAAGCGAAAATAGTTCTTGTAAAAAAAATTTTTTTCATACAGGGTGACACCAAAAAAAAAAAAAAGGGACATTCAATTGTTTTTCTGAGCATTTTACAGTCAACGGAGAAAAAATGGCCAAAGACCCTAGTGTTTTGATGTGATGTTTTGAATATAATAAACTAGTTATGACCAAAGTTTCATTTCATTCGGACAAAACACTAAAAAACGAGGCCTAATTAGAGTTAGGGCCCCCTTTTTTTTTTTTTTTTTTTTTTTTTTTTTTTGAGTCACCTTGTAATAATATTTTGTATTCCTGCAGGTCATTAATAGAAAATAAATGCAGAAACGTTATAAACTTTTATATTTTCGTGTTCATTTTTTTTTATGCATTTTTGTATAAATATATACTTCCCAAGGAATACACGCGAATACGCACATATAATATACATATATTCATATATTATATGGTAAGAAAAAAAATAAGTTTATCTGAAAAATTGTTTTTCCAAAATAGTATTTTCTTCTTTAATGTTTTGTTTGTAATAAATAATTTTTTACTTTGATGAAATGTTCTCTTTTTTTTAAATATTAAATAAATTTTAATGTTTTTATTATTATTATTATTATTCCCTTTTTTTTAAAGCATATGAAATAAATTTTAATGCGTTTTTGATGGATTTTTTTATTGTTCCCTTTTTCCTTTATTTTTATTTTTTTTTTACATATCAAATAATTTTTTTTTTTCATTTGAAAACGTTTTGGGTAGAATTGGTTGAATTAAATGTGTTATTTTTTTGCTTGACGTTTAAAAAAATATTTTTTTTTGTAAAATATTTAGGTGTACTAAAAGTATTTTTTTTATTTATTTATTTTTATTTTTTTTAAAGAAATTATAACAGAATATCAAGCCATGAATGTATCAAATTCCGAGATTAAATACTAACATATGTCCAACGGCTTTAAGAAATTGATTTCTACGATAACCTATCTCTGCCCAGGCCTTTATCTCTCTTAACTCCATCCTTATCACTTTTTCCCATGTTTTCCTTGAACTTTTATGGAACTGACCCTTCTACATCTACTAACCAAAGAATTTTCATCTGTTCTTTCAATGTGACCATACCATCAAAGTCTACTTTTCTACACCCATCTCCCTATGTTGCATGTCAAGACTATGCACACACGCACACACATGCAGGACAGTCGGAAGCTAAAATGCACCCAGTGATATCGTGAAGCTGTCAAAACTGACGTCGCTGGAGGTGAATAGGTCAAATAATTGACCCCCACAGCTGTCTGGGTTGAAACACCTGCTAGAGAACAGATCAGTATATATATAAGCAGGTAAAACACGAGTCAAGCAGTCAAAAAGCGATAACAGCACGAGATGTTGCTGAATCTGCCACCTCCTGCTTCGCCCTCCATCTACTGGTTGGAAGCACGCACACGAGACAAGAAATAAAATAATAATTTTATATTTTTCTTACAAACGAATTTGTGTTGCGCGTTTGTTTTTCTTGGCTGACGAGAAACTATTGTTCAACCCGGCTACCATCACACCTGTTCTGACCAGATTTAATCTTCCTCTGATGTCATTAGGTCTAAGCCTATCGTTAATACACACATTACACATCCATCATATCATTCTCATATCATTCCTCTCCATGCAACACATATCCTCAACCCTTACTGTTAATGATTCATTTGCATACATCATTGCATTGCACACACATGCTTGATAGACACTTCTTGCTTTACATGCTGGTATGCGTTATATGGCCTTTAGAAACTGACCTTGCTACCTTAACTGTTCTACATCTACTAAACCAAGAACTCTCATCCATTTTTTTTTCAATGTGACCAAACCAACAAAGTCTCCTGTTCTCACACATCTCTCTATACTGTCCAGATTTCTCTAAGGTCCTCAGATCTAAGCTTGTCTTTAAGACTGGCATTACACATCCATCATATCATTCTCGTATCATTTCTCTCCATGCAACGCATGTCCTCAACCCTCACTGGTCTGATTTCACTTGCCATGCATCATCACTGTTCACATACAATAACCTCCTCTCTTGGTTGTTTGTCACTGGTAACGCTCTGCTGGTTAGTGATAACAAAAGTGTCCTGAAGTTACTCCATTTAATTCTTACGATCACAGTAGCATCTTCTGTGTTCAAATTGTATCACTAATGTATTCACAAACTGACCCTACTACCTCAACTGTTCTACATCTACTAGGACTGAATTGAGACATATTGTAACCCAAAAGAAGCAAGATCACTAACAACAATATTTAGTTACTTCCATGTATGTACCTATGACAAAACAAAAACATCATATTCCAAAAATCATATTTTGATCAAGTTTTATTTTTTAAATAAGAAAATCAAATTTTATGGCTAACTGAGTAGCGACTGTTTCATGTCGCCATGTTTGGTTTGGTTTGGTTTGGTTGTTTTACGGCATATCAACCCCTTTTTGGTTATTTAATGCCGAATCCAGTTATTTTGGAAATAGTATTCATGTTGCATCCAGTTATTTTGTAAAAGGTTTTTATTGTTCGAGCTTTTTGTATCTTTAATGAGTAGTTTGTAGTGTTTGGTTTGGTTGTTTTATAGTGGATTTTATCATTTTTATTCCCTGCCCTGCAGAACATGAATGAGTTTTGCAAAGGGAGAGGGAGGGAAAAAGGGTTACAGTATTAATTTTTGGTACATTTTAAGTTAAGAAGCCAGTCAGAAAGTGGGGGAGATTGGAAATGGGAAGAAGGAAAAAAGGGGTAAAATGTGGGTTTTTGGTTTTGCAGAACATAATTAAGTTTCGCAAAAGGAAGTAGAAAAAAAGAAAAAAAAGGGCATCAATATTAGTTGCATTTCGTCTCAGGAAGCCAATATCTTCAGACAGCCTAATCTGGTAGCACAAGCGCAATTTTTGAAAACAGGCTGAAGGAACAAACTCGGTTTTAGAAAGTGCCGCTGGAAAATGGTCGAATCCTTCTATCGATCCAGTAGATATCTCACTGCTGATGCAATTCTCTATCTATATAAGAGCCAGATACGTCCAAGGATGGAGTACTGTTGCCACATATGGGCAGGAGCTGCTAGAAAAGACTTGTCCTGCCTTGATAGAGTTCAAAATAGACTTCGGGGCCTGGTGGGAGATGTCCTTTTCTCTTCGCTGCAATCTCTGTCTCACAGAAGAGATGTTGCGAGTTTGTCTCTGCTTTATCGTTATTTTCATGGAAAGTGTTCGACTGAGCTTCAATCTATGGTCCCCCCTCGCCAAACTTTCACAAGAAACACTAGACTAGCTGAAAACATTATCAATAATTTTCCCCACTCTTTATCTGTACCTAAACCTAAACGTAGATTCCATGATCAAAGCTTCTTTCTTAGAACTACACGCCGTTTTCCTGCTTTCCAGCTTTCTATAATATGGTTGTCTTCAAGTCCAACGTGAACAAGTTTCTGATGAGCCGTTTCACTTAAGTTAACAAATTTACTGAACTTCCATTACTATCGATTACTATATTGTCCTTTTGACTACTCTACACTCTTTAACCCTTATCCTTGAGTGGCCTATCGGCCTTGATAAGTGGTGACGCCTATGTAAAAAAAAAAGGAAAAAAAGTGATTCTCAACATCGGGAAAGGGAGGGAGGGGGGTCATTGGAAAAACTCAAATTTGCTTAATGATTTTCTTTATAAAGATAAAACTACTTGCTCAATTTACGTAATTTTTGGAATATGACATGAAGATTTTTTTTTTTTTACTGTTTTTTTTATATAGGGAGAATTCTGGACAAGCACACAATGTTGGAAAAAAAATGCATTTTAATTTGTCAAATTAATCATAATTTGCAATTAACTCAACTAAGTGACTAATCTCTTAGTAAGTTTCTGGCTATCACTCCTACCCTCTCTCACTGTATGCTTGTCAATCACTCCCTATAAAAGCCAAGTACGTCCAAGGATGGAGTACTGCTGCCACATCTGGGCAGGAGCTTCTAAAAACAGCCTATCCTGCCTTGACAGAGTACAAAATAGACTTCGTGGCTTAGTGGGGTATGCCCTTTTCTCTTCCCTGCAACCTCTCTCCCACAGAAGAGACGCTGCGTGCCTGTCTTTGTTTTATCGTTATTTCCATGGCAGGTACTCGTCTGAGCTCAAATCTCTCGTCCCCCCCTCATCAATCTTTCACGAGAAACACCGGTCTGGCTGAAACTACTGTCAATAATTTTCCCCACTCTTTATCTGTGCCTAAATCCAAACATAGATTGCATGAGCAAAGCTTCTTTCTTAGAACTGCACGCCAGTGGAACTCTCTGCTGCTTGCCTGTTTCCCATCTGACTACAACTTGGACGTCTTCAAGTCCAACATAAACAAACTCTTGACAAACCGCCCCCTTAAGTAAGACACTATCAACCCTCCCCCAATACTAATGATTACTACAATACTATCTCATTAATTACTGTACACGCAATAACCCTTATCCCTGAGTGGCCTTCGGGCCTTGATAAGTGGTGACCCCCATGTAAAAAAAATCTTTTTTATCACACAAGTTGCACAATTTCAAGTAAAATACATTTTCTGATAATTTTCTTGATAACAAGTTGAGCACGTGGTATCCTCTCTCCATGAGTGAAAAATTTACTTTCATCATGACTAATGTTTGTACAAAACTTCCAAAATATCCAAGGCCTGGTTATTGAGAAAAGTGCAAATTATTTGGCTCAGCCCTTCCTTTGTTTGGGAACCAAAAACTCATATTTTGGATTCCATTTAAATTTATCAAAGAATTAAATTTATTATTCTATTTGTTTTCCATAGTCTAGCTTCATTTCCAAATCTTACAATGCGTACCTAAAATAAAACAGAAATTCCATGAACAGAGTTTCTCTCCGAAACACTACTATGAGATTGGTTCCCTGCTGACTACAATATAATCACCTTTAAGTTCAATGTCAACAATCTCTTCTTAAGCCGTCGTCTTGAGTTTAAGTAATAAAATTACTAACCTCATTTCCAAATCTTCCTCTACCTAAAATCAAACAGAACTTCCATGAACAATGTTTCTTTCCAAAAAACTTAAGCCATCCGCTTAAAGATAAGCAGGAAAACACCTGGACTTGGCTACAAAAAGGACGAGTAGAGAAACGCAACTCCCACTGACAGCCACACAGAATAATACAATCAGAACAAACTATATCAAAGTAAAAATAGACAGAACCCAGGAAAGCAGTAAATGTAGACTCTGTAGACAAGAAGACGAAACATTAAATCACATAATAAACAAACTAGCTCCAAAGGCATGCAAAACAGACACGATTGTATGAGAAAGGCAGTCTACTGAGAACTATGCAAATATCTTTAGTTCGTAGTATACAGACAAATAGTACAGCCATAAACCAGAAACATAAATAGAGATAACTCAACAATTCAAACTTGACAGATTGATGTTGTAATAACTGAATCCTGCTCTTTCCACACATCATTTCCAATCCTCTCATAGCAGTGTTCTTCATCTAACTGGAAAGTTCATTAACTCTTATCCTCGAGTGTCTTTTGGCCTTATTGGTTAAAAAAAATAATGGAGATTTTTTAAGTTGGAAGAGTTGGATTTAAGGACGTGAAATATATTTTTTTCATTGAATGTTTATCCTCTACTCCCTCCCCCACCGCCTGACGCAAAAAAAAAAAAAATAGTTACGATACACCTAAATAGATTTTGAAATTGTTAGAATTTAAAAAAAAAAAATCGCTAGTTTTTTTTTTGTTTTTTTTTTGGCATGAGGTTGGAAGATTTGGTTTAAAGACGTGAAATATACTTTTTTTTTTCAGTCAATGTTTAGCCCCTACCCCTCCCATTCGGCCTCTGACAACAATTAAAAAAAAGAAAAAAGTACTTTTGATACACCTAAATAGATTTGAAATATTTTTCTTTTTTTTTTCTTCAAAATTGTTTCATGAACTGAAATCATTTCCATGTCTTTTTGTATGGTTTTATTATCGCGTTTCTGAATTAATTTAATTTTATTTTTTTAATTTTTCTTTTTTAGATGAGGATTGGTTATTCGTATTATTTGGATTCATCGGACTATTGTTCTCATCTTGAGTGTCATTTTCACTACATAAAGGCTGACGGAACGAGAGCATGTTACTCCCCCCCCTCGGTATTAAATAAAGGATTCCGTTCAAACTTCTGTACAGATTTCAGGCTTTGACAAGATACATCTGAAGAAGGTTGGAGGTTACATCGACCGAAACGTTCTGCAAATAGCTTTCACGATGAAGACAGTAGTCCAAAGAATCCAAACATGGCTTCATTGGCAAATGTGTAGTTTAGCTGCGTAAATTATTTGACAGACAAAAAATTATAAAAATTATTTATTTTTATATAAAACACATTATTACACCCAGAAGCTGAAATAAAACCCCCCAAAATTTCATTTTTATTATTTTCAACATTTTTTATTAGACTAAATGTATGACAATCAGGGCCGCCATATTGTTTTTAAAATTTGGCCTTTCTAAGGTTTGACAGATTGGCCTTTTTAAAGCCAAATTTGGCCTTTTTATGCGCTTTCATTACAAAATGGCAGCCAAAACAGTCTCAAGAGTGTTAAAAAAAGGGGGGGGGATTTGGTCTTAAAAAGTCCAATGTGTCAAACCTTAGGCTAAATTTTAAAAGCAATATGGCAGCCTTGATTGTCGTACATCTAGTCTAATAAAAAGGATGAAAAAATAATTAAATTTTTTTTTTCTAGTTTTATTTCAGCTAGCATGCTTTTTATATAAAAATAAATAGTTTTTATAATTTTTTGTCTGTCAAATAATTTACGCAGCTAAACTATACATTTGCCACTTCATTATTATTTAATTTTTTTTATTTAAACCGATCTTGCAATGAGGATGTTCGGCGATGCTGATCAGACATGTCCAGTCTCTTTAGAAAGAGGGGTTTGATCGTTTTTCTGTTTGTTTGTTTTTTAAAGGGACCTTGCAAAGGGACTGGGCATATATATTTGTGGCATGGTGTGGTGTGATGTCGTGGAGAGAAAGACGGACGAAGGGGGCGTAGCTCAGGAGACAGTGATGACCACTTTGTTAGACCGTCTCTGTTGCCCTTCTCTGACGAGAGCCGACAACATGCTGTTCTCATTTGCAAGGAGATGTTCGGCCTTGTCGAATTCGATGATCTTGCCCTGGTCTAAAACCATAACACGATGGTAGTTATTCAAATGCGTTAAATGATGCTGCAAAAGAAAAAAGAAAAATGGTTTATTTCATCTTCATCTTCTATGATATAAATCTCACCTGTCTGTTTAAATGTATGTATGTTTGTATGTCTGCCTACAACTTTCGACAGAGATGACGCATTTTCACGAGATCAGTATCATTTTGAAAATCGACGTCTTGGATGACAAATATCGAAAATATCGATCTCGTGAAAATCCGTTGTCTCTGTTAAAAGTTTTAGGTAGACATACAAACATACATACGCACACACACTAACAGAGAGATCAGATTTATAACACAGAAGTATATTGAAAAATAAAAGGGAAAGACAAAGGAAAACGGTTTATTCCATACATACATGTGTTTCGTCCTCTTCTATAATATAAATCTCACCTGTCTGTTTAAATGTATGTATGTATGTTTGTATGTATGTCTGCCTAAAACATTCGGCAGAGGCGACGCATTTTCGCGAGATCAGTATCATGTTGAAGCTCGACGTCTCAGACGACAAATATTGACAATTATTTATTTATATTTGTCGTCTGAGACATTGAGCTTCAAAATGATACTGATCTCGCGAAAATGCGTCGCCTCTGCCGAATGTTTTAGGCAGACATACATACACACTAACAGACAGGTCAGATTTATAAAATAGAAGCATTTTGAAAACAAAAAGGGGGGGGAGACAAAAAGAAAACAAATCAATCAGGTTAATAAAAGAATATTATTGAATTATTCAATGTTATAGTCAGTTGGGAAGCAGCTCCGCAGTATTATGTTCTACAGACGAGCAGTTCTAGAAAAAAAAATCTGTTTATGGAATTTTCGCTTAGATTTAAAGGAAATTGGTAACATTGTTTGGTTGTTTTACAGCATATCAACCCTTTTTTTTGGGGGGGGGTTATTTAATGCCGAATCCAGTTATTTTGGAAACAGTTTTTTAATGCTCCAAGTTTAGAGGACACAATCAAGCAAAAAATTAACAAAAAAAAACGAAAAAAAAAAACGAAATTTATCCCAAAGCAGCAAAAGTGAAACTGCCAGGACACTATATATACAAATGTAGGCAAAGTTGGGCATATTTAATTGGCTTGAAAATATAGGTTCTTTTTTGCCAATTGTCATAATATTTCAACAATAGAATAGTATTATAATCTTCAAAAAGCCTGCAAATTTTTATGTAGTTTCGTCTAGGTGACGGTCTCAAATAGAGAACCCACAAGGCAAAGATCGTCGATCGCTCCACTTCTGCTGGCAAGATGCCTCGGAGTGAATAAAATATATATATAAAAACACACATCATCTTGGATCCGTGTCTTGAAGCGTCTCTGTTACAGCAGGTTATGCCCCCCCTCTCCCCAGGACGGTTGGCGAATCCCCCAGAAGCGTCCAGCAGCAGACAGGTATGTTGTCATGTGTATATGCGTTCTATGTTTCCACACACACATGCACCCACGACCACTAAATGAGTCACGGGCCGTTAAAATAGACATTTAGGGATCTGAAGACAATAGTCCGTTTAATAAGCCGTAAAATAAAATCCTGCTCTTTCCACATATCATTTCCAATCCTCTCATAGCAGTGTTCCTCATCTAACTGGAAAGTTCATTAACTCTTATTCTCAAGTGCCTTTTGGCCTTATTGGTTAAAAAAAAATGTAAATCACTGGCGACCATGTTTGGACAGGCGGCATATGAAAGGGGCAAAACCTCAGCTTGTTCAGGTATGCTGAAAACGAATATCGCAAGGATAATTAGCACAGACACCCAAATAGTTTTCGAGATAATAATGTGTCTATTTTGAAATGTAAATCACTGGCGACCATGTTTGAACAGGCGGCATAAGAAAGGGGCCAACCCCCAGTTTGTTCAGGTACGCTGAAAACGAATATCGCAATGAACATTAGCAGAGAAGAATAGTTTTGGAGCTAGTTTTATACATGCGTGTATTTTGAAATGTAAACAGTGGCGACCATGTTTGAACAGGATGCATATGAAAGGGGCCAACCCTCAGTTTGTTCAGGTATGCTGAAAACGAATATCGCAAGGAAAATTAGCACAGACAGACAGACTACTAGTTTTGAGCTAGTTTTATTAATGCGTGTATTTTGAAATGTAAATCACTGGCACCCATGTTTGAAAAGGCGGCCAACCCTCAGTTTGTTCAGGTATGCTGAAAACGAATATCGCAGCAGAACTTAAAACACTTGTTCAGGTAGGTAGAAGAGTAACTTATCTTACCTTTGGTAACATTTATATATTATATATTTGTTTTGTATTTTTTTTTTTTAACTTTTACGCTTTGTCGTCTTAACTCGGAAGGATGAACCTTAGAATTTCCACAGGTCTCATTAGTTAAAATGAATTATTTCGCAGTTCAAATTGGCGTGAAATAAACAAATCTGACTGACACAGGATTTGCCATTTCCGGTTGTCGCCGCCGACAACGCTCTTATATTTACAATCGAAAGCGTCGCCAATCGCTGTGTCTGTGTGTGTAGGAGTGGGGGCAAAGTTGTAACATTCAATAAAATCAACAGCTTTAATTTCTATGAATCGTCATTCGCGTATCGGTGCGAAGTCGACTGTCGGCGTTCTTGTCTCGTTGAAGGGGAAGTAAGTTTTTTTAACACAGTTGAGTTGGAAATGGATTTCTGCACGTACATGGCTGGACGATAAGAATAACAATACAAATAAAAACAATAATTATTATCTTCAAGTCTCTTCTTAAAGGGGCATTCGGCTACAAAGTTACAACTAGCTAATCGACACTCGACACTGTCAATGAGTTATGCGAAACAGACGGACTGTTCCGCTGTATCAAAGTTATTAAGTGTGGTTAGACTGAAACTCATCAAAGCCAGTAATCTAAGTTTCAACTAGCTAATAGACATTCGGCACTTTCAATGAGTTATGCGATCACCGCCACTTGTCCAAAAACGGACGGTTCCGCTGTATCACAGTTATAAAGGGTGGTTAGAGTGTAACTCATCAGAGCCAGTAACCTAACTTACAACTAGCTAGTCGACATTCGACACTGTCATTGAGTTATGCGATACACTGCTAATTGTCCAGAGACGGACTGTTTTACTGTATCACAGTTGTAAAGGGTGGTTAGACTAAAACTCATAAGAGCCAGTAATCTAATTTACAACTAGCTTATCGACAGTAGACACTTTCAGTGAGTTTACGTGCGTGCGCGCGTGTGTGTGCTTCGTTAACATTCGGACTGTCGATTTTAAAATCGTTCGGGTATGCTGAAAACGAATATCGCAAGGACAATTAGCAGAGACAAATAGTTTTGGAGCTAGTTTTATTAAGTCGTGTATTTTGAAATGCAAATCACTGGCGAGCATGTTTGAACAGGTGGTATATGAAAGGGGCCAACTCTCAGTTTGTTCAGGTATGCTGAAAACGAATATCGCAAAGAAAATTAGCACAGGCACAGACTACTAGTTTTGGAACTAGTTTTATTAACGCGCGTATTTTGTAAATGTACATCACTGGCGAGCATGTTTGAACAGGATGCATATGAAAGGGGCCAACCCTCAGTTTGTTCAGGTATGCTGAAAACGAATATCGCAAGGAAAATTAGCAGACAGACGAATAGTTTTGGAGATATTAATGCGTGTATTTTGAAATGTAAATCACTGGCGACCATGTTTGAGCAGGCGGCATATGAAACGGGCCAACCCTCAGTTTGTTAAGGTATGCTGAAAACGAATATCGTAAGGAAAATTAGCACAGACGGACAAATAGTTTTCTAGATATTAATGCGTGTATTTTGAAATGTAAATCCCTGGTGACCATGTTTGAACAGGCGGCAGATGAAAGGGGCAAACCCTCAGTTTGTTCAGGTATGCTGAAAACGAATATCGCAAGGAAAATTAGCACAGACAAATAGATTTTGGGCTAATATTAGTCAATGCGTGTATTTTTAAATGTGGATCACTGGCGACCATGTTTGAACAGGCGGCATATGAAAGGGGCCAAACCTCAGTTTTTTCAGGTATGCTGAAAACGAATATCGCAAGGAAAATTAGCACAGACACAGACTACTAGTTTTTGAACTAGTTTTATTAACGCGTGTATTTTGTAAATGTACATCACTGGCGACCATATTGGAACAGGCGACATATGAACGGGGCCAACCCTCAGTTTGTTCAGGTATGCTGAAAACGAATATCGCAAGGAAAATTAGCACAGACAATTAGTTTTGGAGCTAGTTTTATTATTGCGTGTGTTTTGAAATGTAAATCACTGGCGACTATGTTTGAAACGTTTGAACAGGCAGCGTATGTAAGGGGCCAACCCTCAATTTGGCTCGAGTATGCTGAAAACGAATATCGCAGCAGAACTTAAAACACTTGGTTAGGTAGGTAGAAGAGTAACTTATCTTGCCTTTGGTAACATTTACATATTATATATTTGTTTTGTATTTTTTTTTCAACTTTTACGCTTTGTTGTCTTAACTCGGAAGGATTAACCTTAGAATTTCCACAGGTCTCATTAGTTAAAACGAATTATTTCGCAGTTAAAATTGGCGTGAAATAAACAAATCTGACTGACACAGGGTTTGCCATTTCCGGTTGTCGCCGCCGACAACGCTCTTATATTTACAATCGAAAACGTCGCCAAGTTCGTTCGTCGCTGTGTCTGTGTGTGTAGGAGTGGGGGCAAAGTTGTAACATTCAATACATAAAATCAACAGCTTTAATTTCTATGAATCGTCATTCGCGTATCGGTGCGAAGTCGAGTGTCGGCGTTTTTCTCTCGGTGAAGGAGAAGTAAGTTTATAACACAGTTGAGTTGGAAATGGATTTCTGCACGTGCATGGCTGGACGATAAGAATAACAATACAAATAACAACAATATTATCTTCAAGTCTCTGTTTAAAGGGGCTTTTAAGGCTACGAAGTTACAACTAGCTAATCGACACTCGACACTGTCAATGAGTTATGCGAAACAGACGGACTGTTCCGCTGTATCAAAGTTATTAAGTGTGGTTAGACTGAAACTCATCAAAGCCAGTAATCTAAGTTTCAACTAGCTAATAGACATTCGGCACTTTCAATGAGTTATGCGATCACCGCCACTTGTCCAAAAAACGGACTGTTCCGCTGTATCACAGTTATTAAGGGTGGCTAGAGTGTAACTCATCAGAGCCAGTAACCTAACTTACAACTAGCTAGTCAACATTCGACGCTGTCATTGTGATACACTGCTAATTGTCCAGAGACGGACTGTTCTACTGTATCACAGTTGTAAAGGGTGGTTAGACTAAAACTCATAAGAGTCAGTAATCTAATTTACAACTAGCTTATCGACAGTGGATACTTTCACTGAGTTTACGCGTGTGTGTGTGTTTTGTGTGTGTGTGTGTGTGTTTTGTGTGTGTGTGTGTGTGTGTGTGTCTTTTGTGTGTGTGCTTCGTTAACATTCAGACTGTCCATTTTAAAATCGTCCGGGTATGCTGAAAACGAATATCGCAAGGAAAATTAGCACAGACGGACAAATAGTTTTCTAGATATTAATGCGTGTATTTTGAAATGTAAATCCCTGGTGACCATGTTTGAACAGGCGGCAGATGAAAGGGGCAAACCCTCAGTTTGTTCAGGTATGCTGAAAACGAATATCGCAAGGTAAATTAGCACAGACAAATAGATTTTGGGCTAATATTAGTCAATGCGTGTATTTTTAAATGTGGATCACTGGCGACCATGTTTGAACAGGCGGCATATGAAAGGGGGAACCCCTCAGTTTGTTCAGGTATGCTGAAAACGAATATCGCAAGGAAAATTAGCACAAACACAGTACTAGTTTTGGAACTAGTTTTATTAATGCGTGTATTTTGAAATGTAAGTCCCTGGCGAGCATGTTTGAACAGGCGGCATATGAAAGGGGCCAACCCTCAGTTTGTTCAGGTATGCTGAAAACGAATATCGCAAGGAAAATTAGCACAGACACAGACTACTAGTTTTTGAACTAGTTTTATTAACGCGTGTATTTTGTAAATGTACATCACTGGCGACCATGTTTGAACAGGCGACATATGAACGGGGCCAACCATCAGTTTGTTCAGGTATGCTGAAAACGAATATCGCAAGGAAAATTAGCACAGACAATTAGTTTTGGAGCTAGTTTTATTAATGCGTGTATTTTGAAATGTGAATCACTGGCGACCATGTTTGAACAGGCGGCATATGAAAGGGGCCAACCCTCAGTGTGTTCAGGTATGTTTAAAAGGAATATCGCAAGGAAAATTAGTACAGACTGACTATAGATTCACCATCAAAGTATTGAAATATTTTTTTTTATTTTATAAAGGAATCACTACTTATCAAGCCCCAGAGGCCACTCGAGGATAAGGGTTAAAGTGTGTACAATGTCAATGGGACAATATCATAGTAATCGTTAGAAGTGTCAATATGGTAAATTGGATTACTTAAGAGGAACGGCTCATCAAGAACTTGTTTGCATTGGACTTGAAGACGACGAAATAAAAATATAAAGTTGAAAGAACTAGGGGAAAATATCATTTTAGCGATGCCTTTCAAATCGTAAACTGCCGGTTTACATTTTTTTACATTTAAAAAGTGTAAACAAAAAAAAAGCAAACCTTTAGAATCCTAAAAAGGTCACCCGGGAGCATTTTTGCAACATGAAAAATATACAAACCAAAATAAAGAGAGGAATAAACCTACTCAAAAATATGGATTATTACATCGCCTAAAAAAAAGAAGAATCGGGGCCTCCAATAATACGATAATTTGGTGGGGAAGTAAATTGTTTTCTTTTTTCTAACTTGGTTTTAAAAAGTTTTTATTGCTAACATTTATTTTCATAAACTCTAACCACACCTCACAACCCTAATCCGGCCGGTCGGGAAAAAAGTTTTTATTTTTTTAAATTTTGGTGAAACACACGCACACGCACGCACACATAAGCATATCGCTTGTCACCAAGCTAAAGAAGAGAGAGAAAGTGGGGGAAGGAGAGAAGGGATCGTGTTCTCTGCACTGCAAGTGCCGGGGTCAAACAGAAGTCAAATGAAATCGATTAAAAATGACTCCACAAAGTTGTGTCTGAACTTTTTATTCTATGAAACTTAAGATTAATAAAACGAAATAATCGTGACCCGTGGAAATTCCACGGCGAATATTTCGCATTCAATAAGAACAAAACGAAAAAGTAGTGAACAAATAAATATATTAGAAAATGAATGTTACCAAAGGCAAGATAAGTTACCCTTCTACCTACCTAGATCACATTTTTGTTGTTTTAACTTATTTTAAAACGTTTATTTAACACAAACAAAAGTAGCGCACAGTTTTAAGTTAGAACAATAAAGAAGTGTCTGACATTTTACAGACATCTTGTGAGAGTCGAGAATCGCTCCAAACTCGAAAATTAAGCAAAATACTGGTAGCAACACATCCAATAAATGTCAGCAAACGTTCGAACATGTTTTCTTTTTCACATAAGCGAAACTCTTATCAGAGCAAAAGCGAAAATGAGGAGCAAACACAGATGAAGAAGTCGGTTTTTATCGTGGAGCACAAAAACAAAAACAAAAAGAGTCTCTAATCTAATAGGCCCCGTCAATCTCCAAAGTCTGTCCCATCGCCTCAGTGTTGCATCCCTGTTTACAAGTACTTTAATGGGATGTGCTCTGATGAACATATAGCACTTATGCTGGTGCCCGGAAAACTCGTCCCGGGAAAACTCGTCTCCGGAAAAACCATAACCGGAAAACTCGTACCGTTCAGTTTGTTCAGGTATGCTGAAAACGAATATCGCAAGAAAAATTAGCACAGACAAATAGTTTTAGAGATAATTTTATTAATGCGTGTATTGTGAAATGTAAATCACTGGCGACCATGTTTGAACAGGGGCACATGAAAGAGGCAAACCGTCAGTTTGTTCAGGTATGCTGAAAACGAATATCGCAAGGAAAATTAGCAGTAATTAATACGTGTATTTTGAAATGTAAATCACTTTAATAAGAAAAAGGGTACTTTTCCAGTTTACGGTCCATGTTGAATTAGTAAATTTGTATTTAAGAAAGCCATTCTTAATATAGGGAGGGACATGTTAACTATTCTGTACCTCTAATCAATGTATCAATAATTTAATAAGCAAAAGACATAGTAAAAATTGAATTTAACTTGAAAATTTTATCCAAAAATACCGCAGAAGTTTTCTTTGATATTTTTTTACAAGCTGCCCCAGCGTAACACTTCCAATCTTTCCATAATAAGAACGGCTTTCTGAAAAAACAACAACAAAACACAAACAAAAAAACAACAACCTTGAAAGCCGTTCTTAACATGGAGAGATTTGTAGGGGGTATTCAGAAAGTCGTTCTTAAAATGGGGAGGTTTGGGTGTTTATACTACGCTGGGGTATGTCGTAAAATAACCTTTCTTTTTTTACTGTTCCGTACTTTCACCTAACAATTTAATAAATAAATAAACTTGGGAAATTGAAACACTCGCCGAAAGTTATATTACTGAAGAAGTTTGATATCAGGAATAGAATCTGACCAAACACCGTTTGTTGCTAACCTCTCTCTCTCTCTCTCTCTCTCTCTCTCTCTCTTTGGCTTCTCCGTGCCCCTGCCACTAAGTATGTGTATATATATACTTATATACTTATATATATATATATATATATATATATATATATGTATATATATATATATATAGATATATATATATATATAGACAGAGAGAGACAGAGAGAGAGACAGAGACAGAGAGAGAGAGAGAGAGAGAGAGAAAGAGAGAGAATATGTGCTTCCACATCAAAGAGGGGCAGGAGCATAAACAGAGACAGAAGCACACACAAACACACACATACATACGCACTTTCATAAACACACACACACACACACTCGCATAAACACACACATACATACACGAACACACACGTACACACAAATACACAAACACAAATCAACTTTCCGTTAAAAGCTGTCATGAGGTGGCAGGGGTGGGTGTCATAAGTGTCAATCGAATTTGAAAGTTTGTTAACGAAATGGATTTATTTCAACTTCGTTTGACACGTGCCAATTCTCCTGCCCTTCACCCCCCCCCTACCTGCCTCTCTCTTTACCTTAGTAAAGACTTTTAGGTTGGGGTGTTTATGCTACACTGGGGTAGGTCGTAAAAATAAAGTTTTTTTTTTTGTTATTAAATTGTAATTTTTTAAGAAATCATTTCCTTAAAAGTTAAGAAAGCCATTCTTAATGTAGAGAGGGGCATGTTAACTATTCTGTACTTTCATCCAATAATTTAATAAGCAAAAGATAGGATAAAATTGAATTTAACTTGAAAGTTTTATCCCAAAATATCGCAGACGTTTTCTTTGATATTTTTTATTTTACAAGCTGCCCCAGCGTAGTATTAACACCTCCAATCTCTCCATGATAAGAACGGCTTTCTGAAAAAAAAAATCCCAAGAAAGCCGTTCTTAACATGGAGAGATTGGAGGGGGTATTCCGGAAGTCGTTCTTAAAATGGGGAGAGGAGGGCGTTTTGTAACTATTCCATACTTTAACCTAACGATTTAATAAAAAACATCGGGTTTGTATTACTGTACACATAGATTCGAAAAAGTTGTCAAAAAACAAATATATAACAAATAAATGTTATCAAAGGCAAGATAAATTACTGTTCTACCAAACTGGATATAATTTTCGTGTTTTTATTCAATTTAACATGTTTATTCAGCTCGAAAAGCATACAGTGTTTACCGATGTATTGGAAAATTCAACATGGCGGCCGACTCTCTCTTTAACACGGTAAGTTCGGAAAAAGGTGTAATAAATAATGAACTCGACAAAATACTGTTAGAAATTCGCTCAATATATGTTACCGTGACATAACTTGACATATATTCGGTGGTTTTTTAATAGTATTTTGTCTAGTTTATTATTTATAACACTTTTTCCCGAACTTACCGTGTTAAAGAGAGAGTTGGCCGCCATTTTGAATTTTCCAATACATCGGTAAACACTGCATGCTTTTCGAGCTGAATAAACATGTTAAACTGAATAAAAACACGAAAATTATATCCAGTTTGGTAGAGAAGTAATTTATCTTGCCTTTGATAACATTTATTTGTTATATATTTGTTTTTTTTTGACAACTTTTTCGAATCTATGTGTACAGTAATACAAACCCAAAACATCAAATGTTAAATAAAAATAAATAAAAACAAGATAAAACGAATAAAAATAAAAATAAGAAACATAAAATCAAATAAAAAACGATCAATGTATAGTATCTGTTAACGAAAATATATTTTTTAATTATTAGCAAATAATTCAAAGTGTAGTATCTGTTTTATTCTATCGCAGTATATAAAAAAAAAAAGAGACGCAGGAGAAATCGTTTTTATTTTCATTCCAATTCAAAATACTCCATTTTGGAAAGTTGGGTTTTCTTCACATTAAAATAAAAAACAAACATTAAAGTTTCAAATCATTATGGCTCCTTTGTACTCGTCAACGAAAGACATAAAGCAGGAACGATGACGACGTGCGAATGGAAACAGTAAAGGATGTCATCCCCACCGCCACCGCCGACGGCGTCAACAGCACGTCTGTTTCTCTGACCCTTTAAAATAATTCGTTTTAACTAAGGGGACCCGCGGAAATTCCACGGCGAATATTACGCAGCAGTTAAAGACAACAAAACGAAAACGTGGCCATCAAAGAAATATATAACAAATAAATGTTAGCAAGGGTAACTTACTCTTCTACCTACCTAGTTAAGTTTTTTGTTGTGTCATCTGATTTCAACAGTTTATTTACTTTGTAATAAAATTAGTGTCGAGTCTTAAGTTGGAACAAGAAAAAAAAAACGCCTGACAGTCATATGGTGTGCTCGATCATAGCTGAAAACTCGAAAGTCAAGCAAAATACGGTTAGAAAATCACCTGATAAATGTCACGATAACTTTTATAGAATACGTTTCTAACATAATTTTGTTTTATTGTCTATTTTTGACCGATTATCGAGACTCCAAGTATGTAAGAGTCACAAAAAGGCGGGACTGCTTAACTGCATCGTCATCACTTCCAATCCACTCATGTCGAACGCACGTGAGAAGTAAAATAGATGGCCCATCAAGCCAGAAATAAATTAATGACAGTTTAAAGGCTTCAAAATCACTTTCGAATTCAATATCAACTGTCGCATTAACACGCATCTTAGATTTCCGAAATCTCGTCCCAATAGTGTAGAAGCGCCCATTTCAACCTAATAACATGGATTTCAATTTGATAAAACAACTATCTAATAAAAAAAATGTAATAATTTTTATAAAAATACAGAAAAAAGAACAGTTACTACGTTTTATATATATATATATATATATATATATATATATATATATATATATATATATATATATGATTAGTTTTTTTGGAAAAAGAATTCCAGCAGAGTGCTCAATTAAAAGGAAAATCCAAATTTTAAGAGCGTACTTATATTTTGTGTACAGAAAGTTGTTAGTTGAGACAGGTCATTGGTACCGTCGGTTTCAAGCCCGATAATAAGGCCCGTTTAAGGTATCCTTATCGAGCTCTCTTCAGCCAATATTCGTGAGACGAATATTGGCTGAAGAGAGCTCGATAAGGATACCTTAAACGGGCCTTATTATCGGGCTTGAAACCGACGGTACCAATGACCTGTCTCAACTAACAACTTTCTGTACACAATATATATATATATATATATATATATATATATATATTATTTTTAAATTTTATATAACTTTTCAAAGTTTCGGGTGCTAACCTCTCTCTCTTCCTCTCTCTCTCTCTTTCTCTCTCTCTCTCTCTCTCTCGCTCTCGCGCGTGCTTCTCCGTGTCATTATATATAGACAGAGAGAGGGGGAAAAGGGGGGTGAGACCGAAAGAGACAGAGAATGTGTCTACTCTCTCCTCCACATGCTGCAACGCCAACGACGCACACACCCACATACACACACACTTGCATAAACACACACATACACAGACACACACAACGTCCACATTCACTCTTCAAACTAAACAAGTTTAAATCAACCAATGAAAAGACAGCTACGTAAGACAACCTCCATAAAAGGTAAAAAGGTTGTGTCGTCGACTGCAAACTGTTTGAATTTTCCCGGAAAAAGTTAACGGTTTTCACGCCGATGGTGAAATATAAAAGAGCCCCAAAACGGGCTGTAAATTCAGTTTGACCAGCGTGGCAGCGAGAAGAGTTCCATGAGAATAGATGACCAGCCAGACGACCCAGCTAAGCCGCCGCCCTGCCGCTGTTTTAATTCTGCCTATTTCTCTGATGTCAAAAAAATTTAAGGTATTTATATTTTCCTCATTTCAAAGTAGACGACGCATTTATTTAAGGTGTGTAAACTGCACAAGTGCTCAAATGAACGTTGTTAGTATGCGCACAGTTCATAAACACGTCGAATTTCTTTTCAAATTTCAACAATTGTGTAGTATAAACGATTTTCACGTTTAACGTCTTTTTATATATTATTTTATATTTTTTTTATACAAAATACTGTTAGAAACCCAGCCAATAAATATTACCGTGACAATTGTGCAGTTTATAAACCGTGCGTGCTGTTCCTGGATAAAATATTTTTAATTTAAATCTAAATTAACGTCTTTTTATTGAATTTGTTAGGTGAAAGTATATATATAATATTATTTAAGGGCGGTCAGTAAACTGTATAATTACCGTGACAATTGTGCAGTTTATAAACCGTGCTGTTCTTGGATAAAATATTTTTAATTTAAATCTAAATTAATGTCTTGTTATTGAATTTGTTAGGTGAAAGTATACATATAATATTATTTAAGGGCGGTCAATAAACTCTAGAATTACCGTGACAATTGTGCAGTTTATAAACCGTGCTGTTCCTGGATAAAATATTTTTAATTTAAATCTAAATTAACGTCTTGTTATTGAATTTGTTAGGTGAAAGTATACATATAATATTATTTAAGGGCGGTCAATAAACTCTAGAATTACCGTGACAATTGTGCAGTTTATAAACCGTGCTGTTCCTGGATAAAATATTTTTAATTTAAATCTAAATTAACGTCTTTTTATTGAATTTGTTAGGTGAAAGCATGCATATAATATTATTTAAGGGCGGTCGATAAACTCTAGAATTACCGTGACAATTGTGCAGTTTATAAACCGTGCTGTTTGTTCTGGGATAAAATATTTTTAATTTAAATTTAAATTAACGTCTTTTTATTGAATTTGTTAGGTGAAAGTATATATATAATATTATTTAAGGGCGGTCAGTAAACTCTAGAATTACCGTGACAATTGTGCAGTTTATAAACCGTGCTGTTCTTGGATAAAATATTTTTAATTTAAATCTAAATTAACGTCTTGTGATTGAATTTGTTAGGTGAAAGTATACATATAATATTATTTAAGGGCGGTCAATAAACTGTAGAATTACCGTGAGAATTGTGCAGTTTATAAACCGTGGTGTTCTTGGATAAAATATTTTTAATTTAAATCTAAATTAACGTCTTTTGATTTAATTTGTTAGATGAAAGTATACATATAATATTATTTAAGGGCGGTCAATAAACTGTAGAATTACCGTGACAATTGTGCAGTTCATAGACCGTTCTGTTCTTGGATAAAATATTTTAAATTTAAATCTAAATTAACGTCTTTTTATTGAATTTGTTAGATGAAAGTATACATATAATTTTATTTAAGGGCGGTCAATAAACTCTAGAATTACCGTAACAATTGTGCAGTTTATAAACCGTGCTGTTCCTGGATAAAATATTTTTAATTTAAATCTAAATTAACGTCTTGTAATTGAATTTGTATTATTTAAGGGCGGTCAGTAAACTCTAGAATTACCGTTACAATTGTGCAGTTTATAGACCGTGCTGTTCTTGGATAAAATATTTTAATTTAAATCTTAATTAACGTCTTTTGATTTAATTTGTTAGATGAAAGTATATATATAATATTATTTAAGGGCGGTCAATAAACTGTAGAATTTACGTGACAATTGTGCAGTTTATAGGCCGTTCTTTTCTTGGATAAAATTCTGGATGTGAATTTTCCCCCCTAAAGTCCAACCCTATCCTCACCGTGGTAGGGGGGTGTAACGTTGTAGTTTAACAGCTACACGGCTAAATGGGCTCTGGCAAAAAAAAAATAAAATCCAGAAAATGTCGGCATTAGTTTGTTGCGTCCGTCATCTGGTCGTCTTTTTATACGCTTGCATGTGGCGAGCAAAAAGGCGTGAAGGGGGCAGGCTGAAAGGAGAACAATACCCGAAAGATGTAAACCGAACGAAAGAGAAAAATGGGCCTCCCTGCAAGGCCCCGTGCTCTCCCCAGCCTGCTCCCAGTTTCCCCGACTTTGCATGCAACTGGTTTTGAGCTTTTGGAAAGCTCTTTTCTCAGTGTCGGGGTGTTGACTCCACTTCCAAGTTAACAAATAGCTGCAAGTCTGGGTACGGTCCGATTGGTTCCGAAGCTCTTCCGCTGTGAGGTGCGCTTTCGAATCTCCCGAAGGGGGCTACCCTCTAAGCAGGCGACACGTGCTCGTGTTACTATGTAATGCAGGCTTGCCTCGACTCGACTAAGGACGACTAGAGTTCGACTAGATTGTGTGCTCACAAGCCGCTTTAAGGCCGCTTTTATTATTCCTACTGTCTACGAACTGCGAAACAGTATGGTAGTGCAATTATATATGACCGTCCTCCGATACGAAATGGTAGTGCAATTATATATGACGGTCCTCCGATATGATAGTAGGAATGCCAGTTTTGTGAGCGATCATCGCCGTCTTATGAACACAAACTAGTGGTATCTTTACGAATCCTGTTGGGTAGAGAGAACACCTCTGTTTTCTGCTCTGCCTGTTATTCTGAGTAGAAACCGCTTTTTAGTAGATGTTCGCAGCAAAGCTTGTTTTTATATAGTGCCCCTCCTTTCGGGAGTTCATCACCTCGCTGCCCAGACGAGAGCTTTTCCCGGTGGAACCGCTTTTTTTATATTTTACTTTAAAGTTT
Source organism: Euprymna scolopes (assembly GCF_053919585.1). NCBI lineage: Eukaryota > Metazoa > Mollusca > Cephalopoda > Sepiida > Sepiolidae > Euprymna > Euprymna scolopes. The sequence continues at coordinate 16,710,301 of NC_136527.1, read as the reverse complement.
AATAGCGAACGAACAGTCACCAGCAAGTGGTCTGCACCGACAGGAAGATGAGTATAGTATCACCTTTTCTTCTTTCTATTTCGATTTCAGTCTTTGTGATTTGAACATTTAATTTAACTGTTTCCATTGTTCCAGCTTTCACACAGCAGTAGATTATCAACACTATAAATATCACCTCTTTTTTATAGATTGTAACAAGCAACAAAACCTAGCAGCATCACCGTTCCTGTCTGCCACATGTCTTGTGCAGTTTGAATCAAGTATTTCTTTCTTTGCGTTCAAGCACATCTGGGTAAAATCAAACTGTGTATGATGTATGTCTATCTGTTTCTTCCAACATTAGAATCTCAAAGTCTTGGCAGCAATCATTGTCATAGAAGTAGAGTAAGTATTCTTTTTCTTTCCTTCTGTGTGTATATCTTTGTAATTTCAGGTACTCCTCTTGATCATGATGGAATTCTACTATCAGCTATTGTGAGAATTATGTGGATTGGAAAAAACAACCGAATCCAGCAGTATCAGCTATCCTAGCTGCCACATGTTTCCTGTAGTTACAGAAGTCCTCAAGTAAGTGTTTCTTTCTTTGTGTACATGCACATCTGGGTACAATCAAATTCTAAACTATTAGCTTTATTTAAATGAATTCAGTTCTGCTTGTATTTCTTCTCATCAGCTAACTTATGCAACTACAAAACAAAAAGTAGTACATGGGTGTTTGATCATAGCCAGAAAGTTAAATATATCATTAAAAAAAAATCCATTAGTTATGTTTATTATATAAATCAAAAAAAGATTTTAAATAATTAAAAGAAAAAAAATCATCACAGTAAAAATTATATATATGTAACAAAGAACACAAACAAACATGAAATTGCCATGAGTTTCAGCAAGAACCAGAAAAGAGAAAATGTGGAGATAACACCCGGGAAGTAACAGGCAAGAATTTTCTTTATTTCTTTTATTTTTTGTCTCGAATAGCACATAGACTTTTCATGTATCAATTAAAAAAAAAATAACCCAAGTCAGACAATTGATAGAAAAACTAAGCATTAAAGTTCAATTAAGCATTAGAAAAATAACTTCTAATAATTATGTGATCTATATACAAATTGTCTCCCTTGAATATATATATATATATTTTTTAATTGAAATAAATATATAGATATATATTTATTTAATTAAAAAATAGCTTCTAATAATTGTGATCTATATACAAATTGTCTCACTTGATTATATATATATATATATATATATATATATATATATATATATATATATTACTAGCATGGGTTCCCGGCGTAGTTTGGCGGTGTATGCTGCCCCCCTCCCCCAACCAAAAAAAAGCAAAAAACCGGTTAATTTTTTAAAATTTGACCCCTATTATGAACCCTTAAAATTTATTGTTTTGGGCTCAAATCAAGATATTAAGTTAGATCCATGTCCAAGGATACTATATCAAAAATTTCGAGTGTTTAGACCCATAATTGTCGGAGGAGATTTGTAGAGTTCTCAAAGGCTAAATCATTGAACTTTGGCCCCTTAATCGCCAAATTTCTGTCCAAATACCAATCGCATAGATTTTCCAAAATCTCAGTACTCTGTATATCAAATGTTGAATCTGTAGACTAAAATTGACAGAGTTATTGCTTAGGGAAATGTACACACAGACAGACATTTTCACTTCTATGGATAGATAGATAGATAGATATATAATGAGAGACAGAAAGATAAATATATACAATGATTAATGAATTATTAGAAATAGTTGTTAAATTTTTGGAAATATGTATGGCAATTTAGATGGCAAGACATACTGCTAGTGTTCAATGCATTAGTAGAGCTAACTGTTAAGATTTAAAATACATACATAGAAATTCAAATGACAGGACTTATATGTAGAGTGCTCAATACATCAGTAGAGCAAGTTAATAAGTTAAAAAATGCATACGTCAATTTAGATGACCACACTTTTTTGTATTCTTGTTTGAATATGACATAATACAAATTTTAATAATTTTATTCAAAATGTTATGGATTCTCAATGAAAAATCTAATATGTCAATATGGCTCTATGTATGATAAAGCATTGGCATATAATTTTCTTTCAATAACATAAACGTTTGATAATATCAGCTCTGTCTAGTTTTGAGCACTTATTTAAAGTGTAATTATTAAGTAAAAATCTAAATAAAATGTCTTTATTGCTCTATGTCTTATTGAGCACTCTTATATAACTATGGTTAAATCTTAATGTTTATTTATCCTGTAACAAAATAAACGTTTTATAATAGCAGCTCTGTCTAGTTTTGAGCACTTATTTAAAGTGTAATTAATAAGTAAAAATCTAAATAAAATGTCTTTATTGCTCTATGTCTTATTGAGCACTCTTATATAACTATGGTTAAATCTTAATGTTTATTTATCCTGTAACAAAATAAACGTTTTATAATAGCAGCTCTGTCTAGTTTTGAGCACTTATTTAAAGTGTAATTATTAAGTAAAAATCTAAATAAAATGTCTTTATTGCTCTATGTCTTATTGAGCACTCTTATATAACTATGGTTAAATCTTAATGTTTATTTATCCTGTAACAAAATAAACGTTTTATAATAGCAGCTCTGTCTAGTTTTGAGCACTTATTTAAAGTGTAATTATTAAGTAAAAATCTAAATAAAATGTCTTTATTGCTCTATGTCTTATTGAGCACTCTTATATAACTATGGTTAAATCTTAATGTTTATTTATCCTGTAACAAAATAAACGTTTTATAATAGCAGCTCTGTCTAGTTTTGAGCACTTATTTAAAGTGTAATTATTAAGTAAAAATCTAAATAAAATGTCTTTATTGCTCTATGTCTTATTGAGCACTCTTATATAACTATGGTTAAATCTTAATGTTTATTTATCCTGTAACAAAATAAACGTTTTATAATAGCAGCTCTGTCTAGTTTTGAGCACTTATTTAAAGTGTAATTATTAAGTAAAAATCTAAATAAAATGTCTTTATTGCTCTATGTCTTATTGAGCACTCTTATATAACTATGGTTAAATCTTAATGTTTATTTATTCTGTAACAAAATAAACGTTTTATAATAGCAGCTCTGTCTAGTTTTGAGCACTTATTTAAAGTGTAATTATTAAGTAAAAATCTAAATAAAATGTCTTTATTGCTCTATGTCTTATTGAGCACTCTTATATAACTATGGTTAAATCTTAATGTTTATTTATCCTGTAACAAAATAAACGTTTTATAATAGCAGCTCTGTCTAGTTTTGAGCACTTATTTAAAGTGTAATTATTAAGTAAAAATCTAAATAAAATGTCTTTATTGCTCTATGTCTTATTGAGCACTCTTATATAACTATGGTTAAATCTTAATGTTTATTTATCCTGTAACAAAATAAACGTTTTATAATAGCAGCTCTGTCTAGTTTTGAGCACTTATTTAAAGTGTAATTATTAAGTAAAAATCTAAATAAAATGTCTTTATTGCTCTATGTCTTATTGAGCACTCTTATATAACTATGGTTAAATCTTAATGTTTATTTATCCTGTAACAAAATAAACGTTTTATAATAGCAGCTCTGTCTAGTTTTGAGCACTTATATAAAGTGTAATTATTAAGTAAAAATCTAAATAAAATGTCTTTATTGCTCTATGTCTTATTGAGCACTCTTATATAACTATGGTTAAATCTTAATGTTTATTTATCCTGTAACAAAATAAACGTTTTATAATAGCAGCTCTGTCTAGTTTTGAGCACTATTTAAAGTGTATTTATTAAGTTAATATCTAAATAAAATGTCTTTATTGCTCTATGTCTCATTGAGCACTCTTATATAACTCTAGTTAAATCTTAATATTTATATCTCTTGTAATAAAATAAATGTTTTATAATATCAGCTCTGTCATGTTTTGAGCACTTTTGAAAGTGTAATTATTAAGTAAAAATCTAAATAAAATGTCTTTATTGCTCTATGTCTTATTGAGCACTCTTATATAACGCTCGTTTGTAGATATTTGAATAAAAGTAACCTGTAATAATATCAGCTCTTTTTTCGAAGCTTTGTATTTAGTTTTGAAAACATTTGTCATTTATAGCAGTGAAATTTCCTTTAAGAGTGCTCAATGTATGAGTTCATCTTGGGAGTTATTTGAAAAATATAAATTTCTGTTATGCAATCAAAAATTTTCTTTGAGACTGCAAAATAGATAAGTACAGCTCTGTAGTGAGTTTTAAAAGTGTGTATTACGAGTATGCTGGAAAAGTAATTACCAGAGTGCTTAATACTGTGGTAGAGTTCTGTGGAAAGATTTGAAAGAATTTTTCTCATTTATGCTCGACAGATTTACTTTGAGTAAAGCTCTTTCGTACGTTTAAACAATATATATATATATATGTCAATGATGTTTGCATGCGCTCCATAGTTTAATATAGCTGTGTAGTAAATTTAAAAATTGCTTTGTTTAATTATGTAAGACGATTTTACTTTAAGAGTGCTCAATGCATTTATAGAGCTTTGTAGTAAGATTTGGAAACATTTTGGCAATTATTTTAGACAAATCTACTTCCAGAGTGCTCAATATATTAGTAGAGCTAAATAAAACATTTGAGAAACAGATATGGCATTTCAACTGCTTAAATTTATTTTGACAGAGTTCAATACATAAGTAGAGCTAAATATAGACTTTCAAAAAACATGTATGGCAATTCAGCTACACGAATATACTTTGAGAGTGCTCAATACATTAGTAGACGAAAGCATAAAATTCAGAAAGCATGAAGAGCTCTGCAGTATGTTTTGAAAACCTAAAGGCATAGATATACTGTAAGTTTATAAAATATATATATGACAAGTATTTGAAACAAGTTTCCTATTTGAGTGCCTAATATATTTGAGAGCTCTATGGTAACTTTAAAAAACATATTTCAAAATTATGTTAGACAAATTGTCTTTGAGAGTGCTCATTTCTAAGTAGACTTCTGTAGAAAATTTTTGAGACATGTTCAGCAATTTAAGTTCATATCAGTTAATAAATAGAGCTATATAGTGAGTTTTTCAAATTTATATGGACTTATCCTAGTTAACTCGTGTAGCTGTGCAATACATAAGTAGAGTTCTGCGTTAGTTTTGGGGTATGGTTCTCACTTTATTAGGGCAATTACTTGGACACATTATACTCTGGACAGATCCCTTGAGGACAACCAAAGGTACCGTTTTTTTCCACTCTGCTGAATAAGACTCATCCGTCTTGGTTCACTCTTGGGACATTAAAACAAAAACGGTGAAGAATTAAAAAAAAAGAATGCAAAAATGTAAATGTCTTTGCAAGTCATTCATTTTCACTTTCATAACAAAAAAAAACATCTGTAAGAACTTGATAAAAGAATGCACAAACAATAAAATACAACTTTGCTGTCTTGGAATCTGAAATCAGTAGAAACTTCCCCTACTGAAATTCCCACACACCTCAAAAAAAAAAAAAAAAGAATCCTTCCCAATGCAATACTTTTCAAGCAATTACAGTGTCAAACTTGGTACTGCAATGACTCTGTAAACTGAAAAATATATGTATAAAAACAAAGGTAAAGCAAAATTGATTCATGTTAACACCTCTCCCAACACCACAGATTAACTACAAAAATACTTGATAAAGCAAAACACAATTACAAATGTGTATGGAAAAAATTAAAATTAAAAAAATTAAAAAAAATCAACCAAGCAATGGCTCATGATTTTCTGGTGTTTGATGGAATGTGAGTAGGCATACAGCCTGGATAATTTTCCAAGGTAAGTGATGATATTCATCATTATTGTCTTTTTGGATTAGTTCAGATATATCTCATAACTATAATTGTTTTATGTATATATTTATATGTCTAGATGTTATGTGTGCTATTTGAATGTTCCCTATAGAAAAAATCAACATAAAATCTAAAAGTGTATTCTGATGTAAAATTAACCAGTAAAAACAATGCTTGTGTTTCTGATACACCAACTATTTCTTATTAGCATATAAGTTGAATCATGAAATTTATCTCCCTTGCCTGTCTCTCTTTATACCTCTGTATTTCTCTAGATCTGTCTATCTCTCTTTTCTTATTCTTTATCTCTATTCCCCGTCTTGCCATCCCCTATGTGCGAACTTATATATTTCAACATGTCTAGATTGATAAGCTTCTCATTTACCGGTACCAAACTCCCTTTTTAAAGTTATAAGTTTTAACTTGAATACACGTTGATATGTCAAGGTAACAGTAGGTATCGATCGGGCACATCCAGACGCCAACCTACACGGTGCAGAGAAAAAACAGAAAGAAAACTAAGTCCCGATGTGCCTAGCAGATTAGAAGGCATTTTGCTACGCCTACATGGATCCAACATAGCAGTAGGCGTCGATCGGGCACTTCCAGACACTTACTTACACTGTGTTGAACTTATAAATTTTCAATGGAATACACGTTGACATGTGTTGGTCTAGTATCTCCTCATCTACCTATACCTACGTCCCCCCCCTGTTTGGACTTAGAAATTTTCAATTGAATACACGTTGACTTGCCTTGGCCTATAGACTTGTCATCTACCTATATCTACATCCCCTCTTGTTTGGACTTAGAAATTTTCAATTGAATACACGTTGTCTTGCCTTGGTCTATAGGATTCTGTTCTACCTATACCTTCGTCCCCTCTTGTTTGGACGTAGAAATTTTCAATTGAATACACGTTGACTTGACTTGGTCTATAGGATTGTCATCTACCTATACCTACATCCCCTCTTGTTTGGACTTAGAAATTTTCAATTGAATACAATCTGAGATGCCTTGGTCTATAGGATTGTCACCTACCTATACCTACATCCCCACTTGTTTGGACTTAGAAATTTTGAATTAAATACAATCTGAGATGCCTTGGTCTATAGGATTGTCACCTACCTATACCTGCATCCCCTCTTGTTTGGACTTAAAAATTTTGAATTAAATACAATCTGAGATGCCTTGGTCTATAGGATTGTCATCTACCTATACCTGCATGCCCTCTTGTTTGGACTTAGAAATTTTCAATTGAATACAATCTGAGATGCCTTGGTCTATAGGATTGTCACCTACCTATACCTACATCCCCTCTTGTTTGGACTTAGAAATTTTCAATTGAATACAATCTGAGATGCCTTGGTCTATAGGATTCTCATCTTCCTATACCTACGTCCCCTCTTGTTTGGACTTAGAAATTTTCAATTGAATACAATCTGAGATGCCTTGGTCTATAGGATTGTCACCTACCTATACCTACGTCCCCTCTTGTTTGGACTTAGAAATTTTCAATTGAATACACGTTGACTTGACTTGGTCTATAGGATTCTTACCTATCTATACCTACATCCCCTCTTGTTTGGACTTAGAAATTTTCAATTGAATACAATCTGAGATGCCTTGGTCTATAGGATTGTCACCTACCTATACCTACGTCCCCTCTTGTTTGGACTTTGAAATTTTAAATTGAATACAATCTGAGATGCCTTGGTCTATAGGATTGTCACCTACCTATACCTACGTCCCCTCTTGTTTGGACTTTGAAATTTTCAATTGAATACAATCTGAGATGCCTTGGTCTATAGGATTGTCACCTACCTATACCTACATCCCCTCTTGTTTGGACTTAGAAATTTTCAATTGAATACAATCTGAGATGCCTTGGTCTATAGGATTGTCACCTACCTATACCTACGTCCCCTCTTGTTTGGACTTAGAAATTTTCAATTGAATACACGTTGACTTGACTTGGTCTATAGGATTCTTACCTATCTATACCTACATCCCCTCTTGTTTGGACTTAGAAATTTTCAATTGAATACAATCTGAGATGCCTTGGTCTATAGGATTGTCACCTACCTATACCTACGTCCCCTCTTGTTTGGACTTAGAAATTTTCAATTGAATACAATCTGAGATGCCTTGGTCTATAGGATTGTCACCTACCTATACCTACGTCCCCTCTTGTTTGGACTTAGAAATTTTAAATTGAATACAATCTGAGATGCCTTGGTCTATAGGATTGTCACCTACCTATACCTACGTCCCCTCTTGTTTGGACTTTGAAATTTTCAATTGAATACAATCTGAGATGCCTTGGTCTATAGGATTGTCACCTACCTATATCTACATCCCCTCTTGTTTGGACTTAGAAATTTTCAATTGAATACACGTTGACTTGTCTTGGTCAATAGGATTCTCATCAACCTATACCTACATCCCCTCTTGTTTGGACTTAGAAATTTTCAATTGAATACACGTTGACTTGACTTGGTCTATAGGATTCTTACCTATCTATACCTACATCCCCTCTTGTTTGGACTTAGAAATTTTCAATTGAATACAAACTGAGATGCCTTTGTCTATAGGATTGTCAGCTACCTATACCTACATCCCCTCTTGTTTGGACTTAGAAATTTTAAATTGAATACAATCTGAGATGCCTTGGTCTTTAGGATTGTCACCTACCTATACCTACATCCCCTCTTGTTTGGACTTAGAAATTTTCAATTGAATACAATCTGAGATGCCTTGGTCTATAGGATTGTCACCTACCTATACCTACGTCCCCTCTTGTTTGGACTTAGAAATTTTCAATTGAATACAATCTGAGATGCCTTGGTCTATAGGATTGTCACCTACCTATACCTACGTCCCCTCTTGTTTGGACTTAGAAATTTTCAATTGAATACACGTTGACTTGACTTGGTCTATAGGATTCTTACCTATCTATACCTACATCCCCTCTTGTTTGGACTTAGAAATTTTCAATTGAATACAATCTGAGATGCCTTGGTCTATAGGATTGTCACCTACCTATACCTACATCCCCTCTTGTTTGGACTTAGAAATTTTCAATTGAATACAATCTGAGATGCCTTGGTCTATAAGATTGTCACCTACCTATACCTACGTCCCCTCTTGTTTGGACTTAGAAATTTTCAATTGAATACAATCTGAGATGCCTTGGTCTTTAGGATTGTCACCTACCTATATCTACGTCCCCTCTTGTTTGGACTTAGAAATTTTCAATTGAATACAATCTGAGATGCCTTGGTCTATAGGATTGTCACCTACCTATACCTACGTCCCCTCTTGTTTGGACTTAGAAATTTTCAATTGAATACACGTTGACTTGACTTGGTCTATAGGATTCTTACCTATCTATACCTACATCCCCTCTTGTTTGGACTTAGAAATTTTCAATTGAATACAATCTGAGATGCCTTGGTCTATAGGATTGTCACCTACCTATACCTACGTCCCCTCTTGTTTGGACTTTGAAATTTTAAATTGAATACAATCTGAGATGCCTTGGTCTATAGGATTGTCACCTACCTATACCTACGTCCCCTCTTGTTTGGACTTAGAAATTTTCAATTGAATACAATCTGAGATGCCTTGGTCTATAGGATTGTCACCTACCTATACCTACGTCCCCTCTTGTTTGGACTTAGAAATTTTCAATTGAATACACGTTGACTTGACTTGGTCTATAGGATTCTTACCTATCTATACCTACATCCCCTCTTGTTTGGACTTAGAAATTTTCAATTGAATACAATCTGAGATGCCTTGGTCTATAGGATTGTCACCTACCTATACCTACATCCCCTCTTGTTTGGACTTAGAAATTTTCAATTGAATACACGTTGACTTGTCTTGGTCAATAGGATTCTCATCAACCTATACCTACATCCCCTCTTGTTTGGACTTAGAAATTTTCAATTGAATACAATCTGAGATGCCTTGGTCTATAGGATTCTTACCTATCTATACCTACATCCCCTCTTGTTTGGACTTAGAAATTTTCAATTGAATACACGTTGACTTGACTTGGTCTATAGGATTCTTACCTATCTATACCTACGTCCCCTCTTGTTTGGACTTAGAAATTTTCAATTGAATACACGTTGACTTGACTTGGTCTATAGGATTCTTACCTATCTATACCTACATCCCCTCTTGTTTGGACTTAGAAATTTTCAATTGAATACAATCTGAGATGCCTTGGTCTATAGGATTGTCACCTACCTATACCTACGTCCCCTCTTGTTTGGACTTAGAAATTTTCAATTGAATACACGTTGACTTGACTTGGTCTATAGGATTCTTACCTATCTATACCTACATCCCCTCTTGTTTGGACTTAGAAATTTTCAATTGAATACAATCTGAGATGCCTTGGTCTATAGGATTGTCACCTACCTATACCTACATCCCCTCTTGTTTGGACTTAGAAATTTTCAATTGAATACAATCTGAGATGCCTTGGTCTATAAGATTGTCACCTACCTATACCTACGTCCCCTCTTGTTTGGACTTAGAAATTTTCAATTGAATACAATCTGAGATGCCTTGGTCTATAGGATTGTCACCTACCTATATCTACGTCCCCTCTTGTTTGGACTTAGAAATTTTCAATTGAATACACGTTGACTTGACTTGGTCTATAGGATTCTCATCAACCTATACCTACATCCCCTCTTGTTTGGACTAAGAAATTTTCAGTTGAATACACGGTGACTTGCCTTGGTCTATAGGATTGTCATCAACCTATACCTACGTCCCCTCTTGTTTGGACTTAGAAATTTTCAATTGAATACAATCTGAGATGCCTTGGTCTATAGGATTGTCACCTACCTATACCTACGTCCCCTCTTGTTTGGACTTAGAAATTTTCAATTGAATACACGTTGACTTGACTTGGTCTATAGGATTCTTACCTATCTATACCTACATCCCCTCTTGTTTGGACTTAGAAATTTTCAATTGAATACAATCTGAGATGCCTTGGTCTATAGGATTGTCACCTACCTATATCTACATCCCCTCTTGTTTGGACTTAGAAATTTTCAATTGAATACACGTTGACTTGCCTTGGTCTATAGGATTGTCATCTACCTATACCTACGTCCCCTCTTGTTTGGACTTAGAAATTTTCAATTGAATACACGTTGACTTGCTTTGGTCTGTAGGATTGTCACCTACCTATACCTACATCCCCTCTTGTTTGGACTTAGAAATTTTCAGTTGAATACACGGTGACTTGCCTTGGTCTATAGGATTGTCACCTACCTATACCTACATCCCCTCTTGTTTGGACTTAGAAATTTTCAATTGAATACACGTTGACTTGCTTTGGTCTGTAGGATTGTCACCTACCTATACCTACATCCCCTCTTGTTTGGACTTAGAAATTTTCAATTGAATACACGTTGACTTGCTTTGGTCTATAGGATTCTCATCTACCTATACCTACATCCCCTCTTGTTTGGACTTAGAAATTTTCAATTGAATACAATCTGAGATGCCTTGGTCTAAAGGATTGTCACCTACCTATACCTACATCCCCTCTTGTTTGGACTTAGAAATTTTCAATTGAATACAATCTGAGATGCCTTGGTCTAAAGGATTGTCACCTACCTATACCTACATCCCCTCTTGGTTGGACTTAGAAATTTTCAATTGACTACACGTTGACTTGCCTTGGTCTATAGGATTGTCATCTACCTATACCTACGTCCCCTCTTGTTTGGACTTAGAAATTTTCAATTGAATACACGTTGACTTGACTTGGTCTATAGGATTCTTACCTATCTATACCTACATCCCCTCTTGTTTGGACTTAGAAATTTTCAATTGAATACAATCTGAGATGCCTTGGTCTATAGGATTGTCACCTACCTATACCTACGTCCCCTCTTGTTTGGACTTAGAAATTTTCAATTGAATACACGTTGACTTGACTTGGTCTATAGGATTCTTACCTATCTATACCTACATCCCCTCTTGTTTGGACTTAGAAATTTTCAATTGAATACAATCTGAGATGCCTTGGTCTATAGGATTGTCACCTACCTATACCTACATCCCCTCTTGTTTGGACTTAGAAATTTTCAATTGAATACACGTTGACTTGTCTTGGTCAATAGGATTCTCATCAACCTATACCTACATCCCCTCTTGTTTGGACTTAGAAATTTTCAATTGAATACAATCTGAGATGCCTTGGTCTAAAGGATTGTCACCTACCTATACCTACATCCCCTCTTGTTTGGACTTAGAAATTTTCAATTGAATACAATCTGAGATGCCTTGGTCTAAAGGATTGTCACCTACCTATACCTACATCCCCTCTTGGTTGGACTTAGAAATTTTCAATTGACTACACGTTGACTTGCCTTGGTCTATAGGATTGTCATCTACCTATACCTACGTCCCGTCTTGTTTGGACTTAGAAATTTTCAATTGAATACACGTTGACTTGACTTGGTCTATAGGATTCTTACCTATCTATACCTACATCCCCTCTTGTTTGGACTTAGAAATTTTCAATTGAATACAATCTGAGATGCCTTGGTCTATAGGATTGTCACCTACCTATACCTACGTCCCCTCTTGTTTGGACTTAGAAATTTTCAATTGAATACACGTTGACTTGACTTGGTCTATAGGATTCTTACCTATCTATACCTACATCCCCTCTTGTTTGGACTTAGAAATTTTCAATTGAATACAATCTGAGATGCCTTGGTCTATAGGATTGTCACCTACCTATACCTACATCCCCTCTTGTTTGGACTTAGAAATTTTCAATTGAATACACGTTGACTTGTCTTGGTCGATAGGATTCTCATCAACCTATACCTACATCCCCTCTTGTTTGGACTTAGAAATTTTCAATTGAATACAATCTGAGATGCCTTGGTCTATAGGATTCTTACCTATCTATACCTACATCCCCTCTTGTTTGGACTTAGAAATTTTCAATTGAATACACGTTGACTTGACTTGGTCTATAGGATTCTTACCTATCTATACCTACGTCCCCTCTTGTTTGGACTTAGAAATTTTCAATTGAATACACGTTGACTTGACTTGGTCTATAGGATTCTTACCTATCTATACCTACATCCCCTCTTGTTTGGACTTAGAAATTTTCAATTGAATACAATCTGAGATGCCTTGGTCTATAGGATTGTCACCTACCTATACCTACGTCCCCTCTTGTTTGGACTTAGAAATTTTCAATTGAATACACGTTGACTTGACTTGGTCTATAGGATTCTTACCTATCTATACCTACATCCCCTCTTGTTTGGACTTAGAAATTTTCAATTGAATACAATCTGAGATGCCTTGGTCTATAGGATTGTCACCTACCTATACCTACATCCCCTCTTGTTTGGACTTAGAAATTTTCAATTGAATACAATCTGAGATGCCTTGGTCTATAAGATTGTCACCTACCTATACCTACGTCCCCTCTTGTTTGGACTTAGAAATTTTCAATTGAATACAATCTGAGATGCCTTGGTCTTTAGGATTGTCACCTACCTATATCTACGTCCCCTCTTGTTTGGACTTAGAAATTTTCAATTGAATACACGTTGACTTGACTTGGTCTATAGGATTCTCATCAACCTATACCTACATCCCCTCTTGTTTGGACTAAGAAATTTTCAGTTGAATACACGGTGACTTGCCTTGGTCTATAGGATTGTCATCAACCTATACCTACGTCCCCTCTTGTTTAGACTTAGAAATTTTCAATTGAATACAATCTGAGATGCCTTGGTCTATAGGATTGTCACCTACCTATACCTACGTCCCCTCTTGTTTGGACTTAGAAATTTTCAATTGAATACACGTTGACTTGACTTGGTCTATAGGATTCTTACCTATCTATACCTACATCCCCTCTTGTTTGGACTTAGAAATTTTCAATTGAATACAATCTGAGATGCCTTGGTCTATAGGATTGTCACCTACCTATATCTACATCCCCTCTTGTTTGGACTTAGAAATTTTCAATTGAATACACGTTGACTTGCCTTGGTCTATAGGATTGTCATCTACCTATACCTACGTCCCCTCTTGTTTGGACTTAGAAATTTTCAATTGAATACACGTTGACTTGCTTTGGTCTGTAGGATTGTCACCTACCTATACCTACATCCCCTCTTGTTTGGACTTAGAAATTTTCAGTTGAATACACGGTGACTTGCCTTGGTCTATAGGATTGTCACCTACCTATACCTACATCCCCTCTTGTTTGGACTTAGAAATTTTCGATTGAATACACGTTGACTTGCTTTGGTCTGTAGGATTGTCACCTACCTATACCTACATCCCCTCTTGTTTGGACTTAGAAATTTTCAATTGAATACACGTTGACTTGCTTTGGTCTATAGGATTCTCATCTACCTATACCTACATCCCCTCTTGTTTGGACTTAGAAATTTTCAATTGAATACAATCTGAGATGCCTTGGTCTAAAGGATTGTCACCTACCTATACCTACATCCCCTCTTGTTTGGACTTAGAAATTTTCAATTGAATACAATCTGAGATGCCTTGGTCTAAAGGATTGTCACCTACCTATACCTACATCCCCTCTTGGTTGGACTTAGAAATTTTCAATTGAATACAATCTGAGATGCCTTTGTCTAAAGGATTGTCACCTACCTATACCTACATCCCCTCTTGTTTGGACTTAGAAATTTTCAATTGAATACACGTTGACTTGCCTTGGTCTATAGGATTCTGTTCTACCTATACCTTCGTCCCCTCTTGTTTGGACTTAGAAATTTTCAATTGAATACACGCTGGGATGACTTGGTCTATAGGATTGTCACCTACCTATACCTACGTCCCCTCTTGTTTGGATTTAGAAATTTTCAATTGACTACACGTTGACTTGCCTTGGTCTATAGGATTGTCATCTACCTATACCTACATCCCCTCTTGTTTGGACTTAGAAATTTTCAATTGAATACACGTTGACTTGACTTGGTCTATAGGATTGTCATCTACCTATACCTACATCCCCTCTTGTTTGGACTTAGAAATTTTCAATTGAATACACGTTGACTTGACTTGGTTTATAGGATTGTCATCTACCTATACCTACATCCCCTCTTGTTTGGACTTAGAAATTTTCAATTGAATACACGTTGACTTGACTTGGTCTATAGGATTGTCATCTACCTATACCTACATCCCCTCTTGTTTGGACTTAGAAATTTTCAATTGAATACACGTTGACTTGACTTGGTCTATAGGATTGTCATCTACCTATACCTACATCCCCTCTTGTTTGGACTTAGAAATTTTCAATTGAATACACGTTGACTTGCCTTGGTCTGTAGGATTGTCACCTACCTATACCAACATCCCCTCTTGTTTTGACTTAGAAATTTTCAATTGAATACACGTTGACTTGCCTTGGTCTGTAGGATTGTCACCTACCTATACCTAGCGAAACTTAACTGCAGGATATGTTTGACCTCATTATCATTAAAATCGCGCATTTAAGTTTTAATTGTTAAATCCAATCGCTTTTCTGTTGCTCTGCCGTGGATTTTTTTCCACCTTTGCCACAAGGTTCCAGGTTCGATCCTACTTACCTACCTACCTACCTACCTACCAAAACTTTTTTTCTTTTACCAGACAAGCAACGCCGGCAGTTTTTTTTTTTTGTGATCCCCCCCCCAACATACACACCTTCAAACACCTGGGCAACGCCAGATACCCCACTAGTCTATAATATAAATCTCACCTGTTTGTTTAAATGTATGTATGTATGTCTCGCAAAAACTTTCAACAGAGGCGATGGATTTTCACAAAATTCGTATCATTTTGAAGCATGACCCTTCGGACGACAAATATAGAAAAATTGACCAAAAACATTAATTCCTTCACCCTCAACTGGGCACTTTTCTACAAGAAGGGGTCGCTTTTTTCACTGATATTTTCGAAAGTCATCGTCTCTTTTTGATTGACTAGCCTTAATTTAAACCTATATCACTTCCAGTTTGGAGACTGGCGCAATAGCTAACACGTCACATTTTTTTTCACTTTCTTTTCCTCCTTCGCGGTAGGGGTTCGAGCCTGCCTGCCTACTACCACTTTTTTTTTTTTGCTCAACTTACAGCATTTCCAACTGTCATGAACTGTTGCTAAACATATAGCCACTTCCTAAAAGTGCCTGCAAACAACTTTAAATATGTCTATATTCATTGTTCGATCCTTTTGTTATTCTCACTATCACATCTTGATTAACAATCATATATCAGCTTCCTTTTGTGTGCCTTTGTGAACAACTTTCTATCTATTATTTTGCTGATAAACCTATTTGTTCTTTTTCTCTTTTTTTTTCTCTTTCTTCCCCATTTCACAACACCATAGTAATAATTTTTTTTTTTCGTTATTAGGATGTTGTGAATGACTGCGGAAAATTGCAGAATCTCTTAATTGTGAAGGACTTGGACACACAGATGAAAAAGTCTACAACGTACAGAGCCTTGTACGACAAAACGCCATCATCGCCCATGAAATGTGCGACGCCACAGAAGAGGTCTCGATCGGCTGAACAGTTTGTAGAAGTCGACAAGTTTTTGAGGCGGAATAAGTCACCGCGTTTCAAGTGCGTATGAATGATAAATTTGTGAACGCTTTTGCACGCGTCTTGTCTCTCGTTGTTTCATTCTGCTAATTCAACATCCGGCCATCAACACGATATCGAAACGGACAATCGTCGCTTATGATATTAAAAGAAGGAAAACTTTCTTTCCTCTTTTTTTTTTCCACCACAAACAAGGCACAGTGCCACTTTGAAGTAGGGGGCTACTATCGAGGCCCTAAGTTGCAGGGGTATTATGAAGGGAGATAAGATGTTTGTTCACATCACATTTTTACTTCTGCATGTCAGTACAGTTGGGAAAGCAAAATCCCGGAAGGGAGTTCCGAAGTCTTGCAGTTCTGGGGAAGAAACTATTAGAGTAGAAGGCTTTTTTACATCTAGGGATCTTTACTGTGAAGGGGTGGGATTTAGCTGCTTGTCGGGTTTATCTGGGGTATTTATGTCGAGGGGGGGGGTACAAGTGCTTGTAGTTTGTTGGAGCATCCACCATTAAAATACTTGTAGAACAGGCAGAGGGATGAAGTTTAGATGAGTTCATGATCTATCAGGGTGTCAAGGAGTGAGAGACTAGTAGCAGATGCACCAGCCCAAATGTGGCAACAGTACTCCATACATGGGCGAATGGTGGCCTTAAAGAGGTACAGGATACTTTCAGGCGTAAGTAGTTTTCTAGCACCGTTGAGAGAGCCCACCTTCTTTGTCTTATTATTTTGTTTGTCTCATAAACAATGGCATATATATATATATATATATATATATATATATATATATATATTATATTTAGGGGATTAGAACAAGAGTCTAAAGAGCAGAGTATATTTTAATGTGTTACTAAATTCATTAATACAATTAAAAGAAAAGAAAACAAAACAGTGCTCGTTGTAATGTAGATATATAATAAGCTCGATAGACATACATGTCCTAAAGCTATTTCAATATTTAGTAAGATGATTGATAATTTATAATTAAAATTAAAAATCTGTTTCATAAGGAAGAACAAACAAAAGCAATAAATTGTACGATCGTTTCGGAAACAATGTTTTTATTGTGATAGACACTGAGTCTTAGACAATAATTTTATGATATAGTTTTTTGAGCAGTCTCATCAGCAGAAATTTTGGGTGGTGGTTTTTTAGACACCAAAAATAAACCTAGCATTTTTAAGTATATATATATATATATATATAAAACATTGAAAGAAGTTTGTGCGAATCGATCAACATTTCCATGTTATCATTGGGACTCCAAATGAATCTCACAGTCAGAAACCTAGAAATATATATTTAGTATACATCACAATAACTTTTATTTAAAAATATTTTGGCTACATATATGCAACCATTTCAGCTACAGCTTATCTAGGTTTAGCTTTTTCTAATAATTTTTTCCTTTTCTATTGTTCCCCCCAAATAAGGCCTATTTTAACTCATTTTATTGTTATGACCTTCCATTTATTGTGGTCCTGGATATAACCTTAAACTATATCCAGTGGTGAGGCCCCAACTTGTGGGTTTTGTGGAGTGTGGAGCCACCCTTTAATTGCCATTGCTCCCAGGTCCACTCTGACTCGGAGTGGTAGTACCTGTTAGGGTCCCAACTATGGGTTGAATAGAATCTGATTTAAAAAACAAATATACTCCATTAAAAATCGTTCCTCAAAATAACTAGATTCGGCATTAAATAACCTGAAAAAGGTTGATATGCCGCAAAACGAAAACCAACCAAAACACAACCAACAATCCATTTCTTGTCATAAATAATTTTACCAAGAATTCTTCATAAGTTTTGGTTTCGATTATAGCTACTGGCAGTCCATTAATCTATTTTTTAAAATATAATTTTATCAAGAATTCTTCATAAGTTTTGATTTTGGTTTCGCTTTTAGCTGATGGCACATTAGTAATGTTTTTTTTACAATTAATTTTATCAAGAATTCTTCATAAGTTGGGGTATTTTTTTTTTTTTTTTTTTTTTTTCAGGGATTTTATTTTATGCATATGGGAATTTCTCATACTCCGAGTTCACAAGGTAAACGTTAATGGTTAGAAACCATACAAACTAGCGATTCAGTTCGAAAAACAGGTAGTGTTGAGTGTTAAGCACCAAGAAAAAATGGCTGACGCAAGGAGATCACATTTTTGGAGTCTAGGTAATCGCTCAAAAATAGAAAATTAAACAAAATACAAACCCAGAGGCTTGTCAAAACATGGAGCCTCCCCAAGACGAGAGCCATCCATTTCAATTGATGCCAGATGGGGATCAGAGCGTTGATGATGTAAAGATAGAAGCTTGGTTTTGATGCATTAAAAGTGACCAGCCACCTCTTCCCCCATTGTACCACGCGCTCAAGATCAGAGGAGAGAGAATCAGAGAGAACTTTGTCATTTACAGCCTTTGATGTGTTGCCATAGATGGTCATGTCATCAGCATAGATGTCAACG
The DNA here is from genome assembly GCF_053919585.1 of Euprymna scolopes. Lineage (NCBI taxonomy): Eukaryota > Metazoa > Mollusca > Cephalopoda > Sepiida > Sepiolidae > Euprymna > Euprymna scolopes. The sequence goes on along the minus strand of NC_136527.1, from coordinate 16,691,400 downwards.
AATGATTTAAGTATGTGTTTAGGGAGATCATTGATGTAGATCTGGAAGAGAGTTGGGCCCAGGATGGACCCCTGGGGGACTCCAGTATTAATACTGTGGGCCTCTGATTTCTGCCCATCAACCACTATTATGAGCCTATCAGAGAGAAATGATTTAATGACTGAGAAAACATTTCCAGTAATACCGTAACCTGAAATCTTGTGAAGTAGGCCCTTATGCCATACCTTATCGAAGGCAACAATATTCCATGCATGGATGAATCGCAGCTTTGTAAACATATAGGATGCTCTCTGGTGGGAGTAATTTTCTAGCACGGTACGGGGAGCCCACTTTCTTTGCAGCAGACTTTGCAATATCCTCAATGCATTTGTTCCACTTCATGTTGTCTGTGAATGTTAAGCTGAGGTGTTTGAAGGAAGAGTTCTCAGGCAGGGTGTTATTAGTCATAGCTATCAGTCACTGGGAACAAAGTCTTCTAATTGTTAAAGGAAAGCCGCTTAGTCTTAGTAGCATTAAATGTTACCATCTGTTTACGGCCCCATTCTACTAGGGACTGGAAGTCGTTTTCTAGGGATTCTGCCTGACAAAGTTTGCTGAAACATGTCTGCACATGTGTAGCTAAAGTGTTTGTATGAAGAAAAATTTATACTAAATATATAGCTCTATTTTTATCTTGAGCACTACTATATAAATGTAAGAATTCATTGGATTAACTCTAATGAAGAAAACATTGCCAGAATGATTTTTTTTTTAATTTAAAAAAGTTTGTTTCTTATATAAAATATATACACGCATACATCAATATATATTATATATATAAAAAAACGGGCCCCAGCTCTAATTAGGCCCTGTTTCTTACTGTTTTGTCCGAATGAAATGAAACTTTGGTTATAACTAGTTTATTATATTCAAAACATCACATCAAAACACTAGGGACTTTGGCCTTTTTTTCTCCGTTCTACAGCATATGTTCTAGATGGCATTTTTTTTTTTTTTTTTTTTTTTTGGTCACCCTGTAGAAAGAGGTTTGTGTTTACTATAAACTTTTTATGCAAATATTATGCAAGTATAAATCATGTAGAATATCTGCATTAATATAATTACACGTAATCTATATATATATATAAAAGCGAAAATGTGTGTGTGTGTACTTTTTGGACTTCTCGTGGGGGTAGGCGCTTAAAACTTTATATGCTGTCTAAATAATATCATGACTTAACGGGAGTCGCATGTATCTTTAATTTGCCCAACTTTTACGCGCTATTTTTGAGATTTTTTTTCAATCATCGTGTCTGTTACGCTTTTCAGTATAATAAAAGCAAATGATGGGGTGGGGGAAACAGAAACTGTCTTGCAGCGCAAATCGCGTCATGTTTGACCTTAATAAGGTCAAACATCTTGCAATTTAACTTTCTCGCACCTGACAATTTCACTTTATAAACGTTAAATTAAGACTGCTTTCCCTTCCTCATGGCCGAGATGGTTAGGTGTCTGAGTTTTTTCCCCCCTTTCGTTTCCACCTTCGCGTCAAGGCTTCGGGTTCGAGCCTACCTTCCTATTAAAACTTTTTTTTTTCTTTTACACCTCCAAACACCCGCCCAACGTTTTTTTTTTTTAACAGGGTTGTTTTATCTACCCCTCCCCCTCCAACAACACACCAACACACACACCTCCAAACACCCGGGCAACACCGGGTACCTCCGCTAGTAGTTAACTAAAGATGATCATCCCATAAGAAAAAAAAAACTAATCGGAAATTAATTAAAATGAGTGTTTAAAAGAATATGCATAATATTTGTGTAAAAAAAAAGTTAAATACAAACCTCTTTCTGTATATATTTATGTATGCGTATATATATTTGCTTTAAAAATTTTGCCTACCAAACTCCTATCAGTTTTTGGTCTACAGACATGAAACTTCATATATAAGGTATTCGAACCCATGTAAAACGTTATATTTGGGCTTTAGCCGGGGGGAAATTCGTACAAAAGTGTGAAAATGAAGAAAAAAAATTAAATTTGCCAGATGAAGATGAACGACAGCATTATGAATATGCATGCATAACGTAATAGCTATCGGGTCATGTTTTAATTTTTAGCCTTGCAGCAAACATGTCTTCATAGGTCAGTCATAAACGTCAAAGGAAAAAGTAAATCGTAAGCTAAACGTTTTTGTTTTGATTCTCAGTAGTGGCGCACAAATTTTTTTTTTTTTTTTATAAATCATTGCAATATATTTGGTCCAATATAATTAATAAATACAAAATCTGGATTAATCAAAATATCATATTTAAGCATATTTTACGATCGATACTTCTTTTGTATGCCTCGTCATCTCTTCCTCTGGAGTGTTCCATGCAGGATAGTCTGTACAAGTCATTCTGAACGTGTTGTGTGCCCATACCATCTGAGTTTCCTGTTCTTCACAGTGGTCAGTAGTTCTTTATAGTGACGCGATTGTTGAGTGACCTCTCTGCGAACTTCATTATTGGTAACATGGTTCTTGTATGACATTTCAAGGAGTCTTTTGGGGCATCTCATTTCTACTACTGTAGAGCCTCCTTTGTCAGTCTACGTTCAGCGTCCATGCTTTGCATGCGTAAAGCAGGATTAAGAGGATTAGCCCGTTCGGTAGCTTCGCTTTGTTTCCGAGAAAATTAAAAAAAAAATTTTTTTTTTTTTTTAATTTATTTTATTTTATTTTTTTTACATTTTCACCTCAAACAAGGCACATTGCCGCTTTGGTGTAGGGGGCTACTGGGGTACTATGTAGGGAGTTGGGCAGCAAGATGTCGGTTCACGTTACGCTTGACCTTCGACATGTCGGTACAGTTGGGGAAGCAGGGACCTGGAATGGAGTTCCAAAGTCTAGCGGTTCTGGTGAAGAAACTACTGGAGTAGAAAGATCTTTTACATCTAGGGATCTCTACTGTGTGGGGGTTGGATATTGCAGCCTGTCGGGTTTGTCGAGGGTGTTCACGTTGTAGGGGCAAACTACTTGCAGTTCATCAGAGCATTCACCATTAAAATACTTGTAGAACAGGCAGAGGGATGCAACATATCGTCTATAGAGGTACAGGATACTTTCAGGTGTTAGTAGTTTTCCAGCATGGTAGAGAGAGCGTATCTTCTTCACAGCAGTCTCTCAATGTAATTGTTCCAACTCATTTCCTGTGGAGGTTAGACTAAGGAGTTTAAAAGATGTACTTTCAGATAAAGAGTCATTGGGCATTACTATTGGTGGCAGAGAAGGTTTCTTGTAATTATTGAAGTGAACAAGTTTAGTCTTGGCAGCATTGAATCTGACCATCCATTTTTGTCCCCATTCTGCTACAGATTGGAGGTCATCCTCTAGTGTTTTTGCCATATCTTTAGATATGTGTTCATTTGTTTTCTTGTCGTGTCAGTTATAGAGTGTGGTGTCATCAGTATATATATATATATATATATATATATATATATATATATATATATATATATATAATCTTTAAGTTAAATGGGATAAAAAGAGCTGTTTACCCATCTCCTCAGAGGAAAAAATATTAGCAAATATTATAAATGGTTTATACCTAATTTGCTAAAAGCAATAAGCATAGAAAATCATAATTAAAAGTTTTTAAAGTTTTTTAATCCTAGAGTAAGGGAAATTATATATTGGTTCTGAATTTGTTTTCTTGTCGTGTCAGTTATAGAATGTGGTGTCATCAGTATATATAAGGACAACAAGAGTATGAAATGAAGACACAAAACTATATATAGGTAGATATAAAGTGGGTCATTTATTGAATAATCGAATACAGGCAAAATTTGGGGGATAGAAGGGACTCTTTATGCCAGGGCATTTCGAAGCCTAACGCTTCTTATCAGAAGAGTAGAGAAGGTGCTAGGTAGCATGGTGGGGATTATTCAATGAATGATCCACTCTATATCTACCTATATAAAGCATTGTGTCTTCATTTCATTCTCTTGTTGTCCTATTGTATAAGCTCCAATAATTATTGTTGAGCTTGGCATTATCCGGATAAGTCTCCTTTTGTGGAATTGACCTTCATCTTTTCTCTTTTACTTAAAGCAACATTATATATATATATATATATATATAAATCCAACGTTACTAATTTCCATAGATAAAGTAGCCACCAAAAGTTTTAATAATAAATACAAAAGTACTCAATACCGAAGTAGAGCAAGGTATACGCCTGAAGAGGTCTCTAGTTGCTAGTAACCAACTGACCGAAACATGCTCATTATTGTGTAGCAACATATTACTACTTATGTAGAAACATTGCGGCATTGAGCACTCTTGTATTAACCTTGTTAAACTTCATTGGTTGCTTAACCTCTGGAAAACAATAATCTCAGATTATATGAAATATATATATATATATGAGTAGGTAGTAGTTTGCTTGAAGCATTGTTGGTAAAGAAATATATAGAATTTTTTTTTTTTTAAGCCAAAGACAATGCGGGGAAAGACCGGAATTATGAAAGTAAAGAAAGAAAAACAAACAAAGGTAGATGGGTGTGCTTGAATAGAGGAGTGTCTAGCCTTTATTCGTCTATCTTTCCTCGCCTCAATGTATAATTAGTTATAACCAAGTTGTTGGTATGTCCGGTGTATGTAAAGTCCGTGGGTGGTATGGAACTTTGATTAATTTCGAGAGAAAGGGACTTCTCTTTTTCAAAATATAGACGAATAAAGGCTAGACACTCCTCTACTCAAGAACACTCGTCTACATTTGTTTGTTTTTCTTTCTTTACTTTCATAATTCCGGTCTTTCCCCGCATTGTCTCTGGCTTAAAAAAAAAAAAAATTATATATATATATCTCAGCTGACCAAAACATACTCATGAATATTTAGCAACATATAAATGCTTATGTAAAAACAAATAAAAACTATAGCTTGACCATATTTTGGTATTGAGCACTCTTGTATTAACCAATGTCATGTAGCCACATATTACTGCTTTTATTTATTATATATATATGAAAATGCATAAAAAATGAATACGAAAAGTTGAAAGTTTATAACTTTTCTGGATTCGTTTTCTATTGGTGACGTGCAGGAATACAAAATATTATGAAAAACATTTAAAAACTCACTGAGGAAGGCTGAAGGTACAATCGAAAATAGTTCTTGTAAAAAAAATTTTTTTCATGCAGGGTGACACCAAAAAAAAAAAAAAGGGACATTTAATTGTTTTTCTGAGCATTTTACAGTCAACGGAGAAAAAATGGCCAAAGACCCTAGTGTTTTGATGTGATGTTTTGAATATAATAAACTAGTTATGACCAAAGTTTCATTTCATTCGGACAAAACACTAAAAAACGAGGCCTAATTAGAGTTGGGGCCCCCCTTTTTTTTTTTTGGATTCGTTTTCTATTGGTGACGTGCAGGAATACAAAATATTATGAAAAACATTTAAAAACTCACTGAGGAAGGCTGAAGGTACAATCGAAAATAGTTCTTGTAAAAAAAATTTTTTTCATACAGGGTGACACCAAAAAAAAAAAAAAGGGACATTCAATTGTTTTTCTGAGCATTTTACAGTCAACGGAGAAAAAATGGCCAAAGACCCTAGTGTTTTGATGTGATGTTTTGAATATAATAAACTAGTTATGACCAAAGTTTCATTTCATTCGGACAAAACACTAAAAAACGAGGCCTAATTAGAGTTGGGGCCCCCCTTTTTTTTTTTTTTGAGTCACCTTGTAATAATATTTTGTATTCCTGCAGGTCATTAATAGAAAATAAATGTAGAAACGTTATAAACTTTTATATTTTCGTGTTCATTTTTTTATGCATTTTTGTATAAATATATACTTCCCAAGGAATACACGCGAATACGCACATATAATATACATATATTCATATATTATATGGTAAGAAAAAAAATAAGTTTATCTGAAAAATTGTTTTTCCAAAATAGTATTTTCTTCTTTAATGTTTTGTTTGTAATAAATAATTTTTTACTTTGATGAAATGTTCTCTTTTTTTTAAATATTAAATAAATTTTAATGTTTTTATTATTATTATTATTATTCCCTTTTTTTTAAAGCATATGAAATAAATTTTAATGCGTTTTTGATGGATTTTTTTATTGTTCCCTTTTTCCTTTATTTTTATTTTTTTTTTACATATCAAATAATTTTTTTTTTTCATTTGAAAACGTTTTGGGTAGAATTGGTTGAATTAAATGTGTTATTTTTTTGCTTGACGTTTAAAAAAATATTTTTTTTTGTAAAATATTTAGGTGTACTAAAAGTATTTTTTTTATTTATTTATTTTTATTTTTTTTAAAGAAATTATAACAGAATATCAAGCCATGAATGTATCAAATTCCGAGATTAAATACTAACATATGTCCAACGGCTTTAAGAAATTGATTTCTACGATAACCTATCTCTGCCCAGGCCTTTATCTCTCTTAACTCCATCCTTATCACTTTTTCCCATGTTTTCCTTGAACTTTTATGGAACTGACCCTTCTACATCTACTAACCAAAGAATTTTCATCTGTTCTTTCAATGTGACCATACCATCAAAGTCTACTTTTCTACACCCATCTCCCTATGTTGCATGTCAAGACTATGCACACACGCACACACATGCAGGACAGTCGGAAGCTAAAATGCACCCAGTGATATCGTGAAGCTGTCAAAACTGACGTCGCTGGAGGTGAATAGGTCAAATAATTGACCCCCACAGCTGTCTGGGTTGAAACACCTGCTAGAGAACAGATCAGTATATATATAAGCAGGTAAAACACGAGTCAAGCAGTCAAAAAGCGATAACAGCACGAGATGTTGCTGAATCTGCCACCTCCTGCTTCGCCCTCCATCTACTGGTTGGAAGCACGCACACGAGACAAGAAATAAAATAATAATTTTATATTTTTCTTACAAACGAATTTGTGTTGCGCGTTTGTTTTTCTTGGCTGACGAGAAACTATTGTTCAACCCGGCTACCATCACACCTGTTCTGACCAGATTTAATCTTCCTCTGATGTCATTAGGTCTAAGCCTATCGTTAATACACACATTACACATCCATCATATCATTCTCATATCATTCCTCTCCATGCAACACATATCCTCAACCCTTACTGTTAATGATTCATTTGCATACATCATTGCATTGCACACACATGCTTGATAGACACTTCTTGCTTTACATGCTGGTATGCGTTATATGGCCTTTAGAAACTGACCTTGCTACCTTAACTGTTCTACATCTACTAAACCAAGAACTCTCATCCATTTTTTTTTCAATGTGACCAAACCAACAAAGTCTCCTGTTCTCACACATCTCTCTATACTGTCCAGATTTCTCTAAGGTCCTCAGATCTAAGCTTGTCTTTAAGACTGGCATTACACATCCATCATATCATTCTCGTATCATTTCTCTCCATGCAACGCATGTCCTCAACCCTCACTGGTCTGATTTCACTTGCCATGCATCATCACTGTTCACATACAATAACCTCCTCTCTTGGTTGTTTGTCACTGGTAACGCTCTGCTGGTTAGTGATAACAAAAGTGTCCTGAAGTTACTCCATTTAATTCTTACGATCACAGTAGCATCTTCTGTGTTCAAATTGTATCACTAATGTATTCACAAACTGACCCTACTACCTCAACTGTTCTACATCTACTAGGACTGAATTGAGACATATTGTAACCCAAAAGAAGCAAGATCACTAACAACAATATTTAGTTACTTCCATGTATGTACCTATGACAAAACAAAAACATCATATTCCAAAAATCATATTTTGATCAAGTTTTATTTTTTAAATAAGAAAATCAAATTTTATGGCTAACTGAGTAGCGACTGTTTCATGTCGCCATGTTTGGTTTGGTTTGGTTTGGTTGTTTTACGGCATATCAACCCCTTTTTGGTTATTTAATGCCGAATCCAGTTATTTTGGAAATAGTATTCATGTTGCATCCAGTTATTTTGTAAAAGGTTTTTATTGTTCGAGCTTTTTGTATCTTTAATGAGTAGTTTGTAGTGTTTGGTTTGGTTGTTTTATAGTGGATTTTATCATTTTTATTCCCTGCCCTGCAGAACATGAATGAGTTTTGCAAAGGGAGAGGGAGGGAAAAAGGGTTACAGTATTAATTTTTGGTACATTTTAAGTTAAGAAGCCAGTCAGAAAGTGGGGGAGATTGGAAATGGGAAGAAGGAAAAAAGGGGTAAAATGTGGGTTTTTGGTTTTGCAGAACATAATTAAGTTTCGCAAAAGGAAGTAGAAAAAAAGAAAAAAAAGGGCATCAATATTAGTTGCATTTCGTCTCAGGAAGCCAATATCTTCAGACAGCCTAATCTGGTAGCACAAGCGCAATTTTTGAAAACAGGCTGAAGGAACAAACTCGGTTTTAGAAAGTGCCGCTGGAAAATGGTCGAATCCTTCTATCGATCCAGTAGATATCTCACTGCTGATGCAATTCTCTATCTATATAAGAGCCAGATACGTCCAAGGATGGAGTACTGTTGCCACATATGGGCAGGAGCTGCTAGAAAAGACTTGTCCTGCCTTGATAGAGTTCAAAATAGACTTCGGGGCCTGGTGGGAGATGTCCTTTTCTCTTCGCTGCAATCTCTGTCTCACAGAAGAGATGTTGCGAGTTTGTCTCTGCTTTATCGTTATTTTCATGGAAAGTGTTCGACTGAGCTTCAATCTATGGTCCCCCCTCGCCAAACTTTCACAAGAAACACTAGACTAGCTGAAAACATTATCAATAATTTTCCCCACTCTTTATCTGTACCTAAACCTAAACGTAGATTCCATGATCAAAGCTTCTTTCTTAGAACTACACGCCGTTTTCCTGCTTTCCAGCTTTCTATAATATGGTTGTCTTCAAGTCCAACGTGAACAAGTTTCTGATGAGCCGTTTCACTTAAGTTAACAAATTTACTGAACTTCCATTACTATCGATTACTATATTGTCCTTTTGACTACTCTACACTCTTTAACCCTTATCCTTGAGTGGCCTATCGGCCTTGATAAGTGGTGACGCCTATGTAAAAAAAAAAGGAAAAAAAGTGATTCTCAACATCGGGAAAGGGAGGGAGGGGGGTCATTGGAAAAACTCAAATTTGCTTAATGATTTTCTTTATAAAGATAAAACTACTTGCTCAATTTACGTAATTTTTGGAATATGACATGAAGATTTTTTTTTTTTTACTGTTTTTTTTATATAGGGAGAATTCTGGACAAGCACACAATGTTGGAAAAAAAATGCATTTTAATTTGTCAAATTAATCATAATTTGCAATTAACTCAACTAAGTGACTAATCTCTTAGTAAGTTTCTGGCTATCACTCCTACTCTCTCTCACTGTATGCTTGTCAATCACTCCCTATAAAAGCCAAGTACGTCCAAGGATGGAGTACTGCTGCCACATCTGGGCAGGAGCTTCTAAAAACAGCCTATCCTGCCTTGACAGAGTACAAAATAGACTTCGTGGCTTAGTGGGGTATGCCCTTTTCTCTTCCCTGCAACCTCTCTCCCACAGAAGAGACGCTGCGTGCCTGTCTTTGTTTTATCGTTATTTCCATGGCAGGTACTCGTCTGAGCTCAAATCTCTCGTCCCCCCCCTCATCAATCTTTCACGAGAAACACCGGTCTGGCTGAAACTACTGTCAATAATTTTCCCCACTCTTTATCTGTGCCTAAATCCAAACATAGATTGCATGAGCAAAGCTTCTTTCTTAGAACTGCACGCCAGTGGAACTCTCTGCTGCTTGCCTGTTTCCCATCTGACTACAACTTGGACGTCTTCAAGTCCAACATAAACAAACTCTTGACAAACCGCCCCCTTAAGTAAGACACTATCAACCCTCCCCCAATACTAATGATTACTACAATACTATCTCATTAATTACTGTACACGCAATAACCCTTATCCCTGAGTGGCCTTCGGGCCTTGATAAGTGGTGACCCCCATGTAAAAAAAATCTTTTTTATCACACAAGTTGCACAATTTCAAGTAAAATACATTTTCTGATAATTTTCTTGATAACAAGTTGAGCACGTGGTATCCTCTCTCCATGAGTGAAAAATTTACTTTCATCATGACTAATGTTTGTACAAAACTTCCAAAATATCCAAGGCCTGGTTATTGAGAAAAGTGCAAATTATTTGGCTCAGCCCTTCCTTTGTTTGGGAACCAAAAACTCATATTTTGGATTCCATTTAAATTTATCAAAGAATTAAATTTATTATTCTATTTGTTTTCCATAGTCTAGCTTCATTTCCAAATCTTACAATGCGTACCTAAAATAAAACAGAAATTCCATGAACAGAGTTTCTCTCCGAAACACTACTATGAGATTGGTTCCCTGCTGACTACAATATAATCACCTTTAAGTTCAATGTCAACAATCTCTTCTTAAGCCGTCGTCTTGAGTTTAAGTAATAAAATTACTAACCTCATTTCCAAATCTTCCTCTACCTAAAATCAAACAGAACTTCCATGAACAATGTTTCTTTCCAAAAAACTTAAGCCATCCGCTTAAAGATAAGCAGGAAAACACCTGGACTTGGCTACAAAAAGGACGAGTAGAGAAACGCAACTCCCACTGACAGCCACACAGAATAATACAATCAGAACAAACTATATCAAAGTAAAAATAGACAGAACCCAGGAAAGCAGTAAATGTAGACTCTGTAGACAAGAAGACGAAACATTAAATCACATAATAAACAAACTAGCTCCAAAGGCATGCAAAACAGACACGATTGTATGAGAAAGGCAGTCTACTGAGAACTATGCAAATATCTTTAGTTCGTAGTATACAGACAAATAGTACAGCCATAAACCAGAAACATAAATAGAGATAACTCAACAATTCAAACTTGACAGATTGATGTTGTAATAACTGAATCCTGCTCTTTCCACACATCATTTCCAATCCTCTCATAGCAGTGTTCTTCATCTAACTGGAAAGTTCATTAACTCTTATCCTCGAGTGTCTTTTGGCCTTATTGGTTAAAAAAAATAATGGAGATTTTTTAAGTTGGAAGAGTTGGATTTAAGGACGTGAAATATATTTTTTTCATTGAATGTTTATCCTCTACTCCCTCCCCCACCGCCTGACGCAAAAAAAAAAAAAAAAATAGTTACGATACACCTAAATAGATTTTGAAATTGTTAGAATTTAAAAAAAAAAAATCGCTAGTTTTTTTTTTGTTTTTTTTTTGGCATGAGGTTGGAAGATTTGGTTTAAAGACGTGAAATATACTTTTTTTTTTCAGTCAATGTTTAGCCCCTACCCCTCCCATTCGGCCTCTGACAACAATTAAAAAAAAGAAAAAAGTACTTTTGATACACCTAAATAGATTTGAAATATTTTTCTTTTTTTTTTCTTCAAAATTGTTTCATGAACTGAAATCATTTCCATGTCTTTTTGTATGGTTTTATTATCGCGTTTCTGAATTAATTTAATTTTATTTTTTTAATTTTTCTTTTTTAGATGAGGATTGGTTATTCGTATTATTTGGATTCATCGGACTATTGTTCTCATCTTGAGTGTCATTTTCACTACATAAAGGCTGACGGAACGAGAGCATGTTACTCCCCCCCCTCGGTATTAAATAAAGGATTCCGTTCAAACTTCTGTACAGATTTCAGGCTTTGACAAGATACATCTGAAGAAGGTTGGAGGTTACATCGACCGAAACGTTCTGCAAATAGCTTTCACGATGAAGACAGTAGTCCAAAGAATCCAAACATGGCTTCATTGGCAAATGTGTAGTTTAGCTGCGTAAATTATTTGACAGACAAAAAATTATAAAAATTATTTATTTTTATATAAAACACATTATTACACCCAGAAGCTGAAATAAAACCCCCCAAAATTTCATTTTTATTATTTTCAACATTTTTTATTAGACTAAATGTATGACAATCAGGGCCGCCATATTGTTTTTAAAATTTGGCCTTTCTAAGGTTTGACAGATTGGCCTTTTTAAAGCCAAATTTGGCCTTTTTATGCGCTTTCATTACAAAATGGCAGCCAAAACAGTCTCAAGAGTGTTAAAAAAAGGGGGGGGGATTTGGTCTTAAAAAGTCCAATGTGTCAAACCTTAGGCTAAATTTTAAAAGCAATATGGCAGCCTTGATTGTCGTACATCTAGTCTAATAAAAAGGATGAAAAAATAATTAAATTTTTTTTTTCTAGTTTTATTTCAGCTAGCATGCTTTTTATATAAAAATAAATAGTTTTTATAATTTTTTGTCTGTCAAATAATTTACGCAGCTAAACTATACATTTGCCACTTCATTATTATTTAATTTTTTTTATTTAAACCGATCTTGCAATGAGGATGTTCGGCGATGCTGATCAGACATGTCCAGTCTCTTTAGAAAGAGGGGTTTGATCGTTTTTCTGTTTGTTTTTTAAAGGGACCTTGCAAAGGGACTGGGCATATATATTTGTGGCATGGTGTGGTGTGATGTCGTGGAGAGAAAGACGGACGAAGGGGGCGTAGCTCAGGAGACAGTGATGACCACTTTGTTAGACCGTCTCTGTTGCCCTTCTCTGACGAGAGCCGACAACATGCTGTTCTCATTTGCAAGGAGATGTTCGGCCTTGTCGAATTCGATGATCTTGCCCTGGTCTAAAACCATAACACGATGGTAGTTATTCAAATGCGTTAAATGATGCTGCAAAAGAAAAAAGAAAAATGGTTTATTTCATCTTCATCTTCTATGATATAAATCTCACCTGTCTGTTTAAATGTATGTATGTTTGTATGTCTGCCTACAACTTTCGACAGAGATGACGCATTTTCACGAGATCAGTATCATTTTGAAAATCGACGTCTTGGATGACAAATATCGAAAATATCGATCTCGTGAAAATCCGTTGTCTCTGTTAAAAGTTTTAGGTAGACATACAAACATACATACGCACACACACTAACAGAGAGATCAGATTTATAACACAGAAGTATATTGAAAAATAAAAGGGAAAGACAAAGGAAAACGGTTTATTCCATACATACATGTGTTTCGTCCTCTTCTATAATATAAATCTCACCTGTCTGTTTAAATGTATGTATGTATGTTTGTATGTATGTCTGCCTAAAACATTCGGCAGAGGCGACGCATTTTCGCGAGATCAGTATCATGTTGAAGCTCGACGTCTCAGACGACAAATATTGACAATTATTTATTTATATTTGTCGTCTGAGACATTGAGCTTCAAAATGATACTGATCTCGCGAAAATGCGTCGCCTCTGCCGAATGTTTTAGGCAGACATACATACACACTAACAGACAGGTCAGATTTATAAAATAGAAGCATTTTGAAAACAAAAAGGGGGGGGAGACAAAAAGAAAACAAATCAATCAGGTTAATAAAAGAATATTATTGAATTATTCAATGTTATAGTCAGTTGGGAAGCAGCTCCGCAGTATTATGTTCTACAGACGAGCAGTTCTAGAAAAAAAAATCTGTTTATGGAATTTTCGCTTAGATTTAAAGGAAATTGGTAACATTGTTTGGTTGTTTTACAGCATATCAACCCTTTTTTTTGGGGGGGGGTTATTTAATGCCGAATCCAGTTATTTTGGAAACAGTTTTTTAATGCTCCAAGTTTAGAGGACACAATCAAGCAAAAAATTAACAAAAAAAAACGAAAAAAAAAAACGAAATTTATCCCAAAGCAGCAAAAGTGAAACTGCCAGGACACTATATATACAAATGTAGGCAAAGTTGGGCATATTTAATTGGCTTGAAAATATAGGTTCTTTTTTGCCAATTGTCATAATATTTCAACAATAGAATAGTATTATAATCTTCAAAAAGCCTGCAAATTTTTATGTAGTTTCGTCTAGGTGACGGTCTCAAATAGAGAACCCACAAGGCAAAGATCGTCGATCGCTCCACTTCTGCTGGCAAGATGCCTCGGAGTGAATAAAATATATATATAAAAACACACATCATCTTGGATCCGTGTCTTGAAGCGTCTCTGTTACAGCAGGTTATGCCCCCCCTCTCCCCAGGACGGTTGGCGAATCCCCCAGAAGCGTCCAGCAGCAGACAGGTATGTTGTCATGTGTATATGCGTTCTATGTTTCCACACACACATGCACCCACGACCACTAAATGAGTCACGGGCCGTTAAAATAGACATTTAGGGATCTGAAGACAATAGTCCGTTTAATAAGCCGTAAAATAAAATCCTGCTCTTTCCACATATCATTTCCAATCCTCTCATAGCAGTGTTCCTCATCTAACTGGAAAGTTCATTAACTCTTATTCTCAAGTGCCTTTTGGCCTTATTGGTTAAAAAAAAATGTAAATCACTGGCGACCATGTTTGGACAGGCGGCATATGAAAGGGGCAAAACCTCAGCTTGTTCAGGTATGCTGAAAACGAATATCGCAAGGATAATTAGCACAGACACCCAAATAGTTTTCGAGATAATAATGTGTCTATTTTGAAATGTAAATCACTGGCGACCATGTTTGAACAGGCGGCATAAGAAAGGGGCCAACCCCCAGTTTGTTCAGGTACGCTGAAAACGAATATCGCAATGAACATTAGCAGAGAAGAATAGTTTTGGAGCTAGTTTTATACATGCGTGTATTTTGAAATGTAAACAGTGGCGACCATGTTTGAACAGGATGCATATGAAAGGGGCCAACCCTCAGTTTGTTCAGGTATGCTGAAAACGAATATCGCAAGGAAAATTAGCACAGACAGACAGACTACTAGTTTTGAGCTAGTTTTATTAATGCGTGTATTTTGAAATGTAAATCACTGGCACCCATGTTTGAAAAGGCGGCCAACCCTCAGTTTGTTCAGGTATGCTGAAAACGAATATCGCAGCAGAACTTAAAACACTTGTTCAGGTAGGTAGAAGAGTAACTTATCTTACCTTTGGTAACATTTATATATTATATATTTGTTTTGTATTTTTTTTTTTTAACTTTTACGCTTTGTCGTCTTAACTCGGAAGGATGAACCTTAGAATTTCCACAGGTCTCATTAGTTAAAATGAATTATTTCGCAGTTCAAATTGGCGTGAAATAAACAAATCTGACTGACACAGGATTTGCCATTTCCGGTTGTCGCCGCCGACAACGCTCTTATATTTACAATCGAAAGCGTCGCCAATCGCTGTGTCTGTGTGTGTAGGAGTGGGGGCAAAGTTGTAACATTCAATAAAATCAACAGCTTTAATTTCTATGAATCGTCATTCGCGTATCGGTGCGAAGTCGACTGTCGGCGTTCTTGTCTCGTTGAAGGGGAAGTAAGTTTTTTTAACACAGTTGAGTTGGAAATGGATTTCTGCACGTACATGGCTGGACGATAAGAATAACAATACAAATAAAAACAATAATTATTATCTTCAAGTCTCTTCTTAAAGGGGCATTCGGCTACAAAGTTACAACTAGCTAATCGACACTCGACACTGTCAATGAGTTATGCGAAACAGACGGACTGTTCCGCTGTATCAAAGTTATTAAGTGTGGTTAGACTGAAACTCATCAAAGCCAGTAATCTAAGTTTCAACTAGCTAATAGACATTCGGCACTTTCAATGAGTTATGCGATCACCGCCACTTGTCCAAAAACGGACGGTTCCGCTGTATCACAGTTATAAAGGGTGGTTAGAGTGTAACTCATCAGAGCCAGTAACCTAACTTACAACTAGCTAGTCGACATTCGACACTGTCATTGAGTTATGCGATACACTGCTAATTGTCCAGAGACGGACTGTTTTACTGTATCACAGTTGTAAAGGGTGGTTAGACTAAAACTCATAAGAGCCAGTAATCTAATTTACAACTAGCTTATCGACAGTAGACACTTTCAGTGAGTTTACGTGCGTGCGCGCGTGTGTGTGCTTCGTTAACATTCGGACTGTCGATTTTAAAATCGTTCGGGTATGCTGAAAACGAATATCGCAAGGACAATTAGCAGAGACAAATAGTTTTGGAGCTAGTTTTATTAAGTCGTGTATTTTGAAATGCAAATCACTGGCGAGCATGTTTGAACAGGTGGTATATGAAAGGGGCCAACTCTCAGTTTGTTCAGGTATGCTGAAAACGAATATCGCAAAGAAAATTAGCACAGGCACAGACTACTAGTTTTGGAACTAGTTTTATTAACGCGCGTATTTTGTAAATGTACATCACTGGCGAGCATGTTTGAACAGGATGCATATGAAAGGGGCCAACCCTCAGTTTGTTCAGGTATGCTGAAAACGAATATCGCAAGGAAAATTAGCAGACAGACGAATAGTTTTGGAGATATTAATGCGTGTATTTTGAAATGTAAATCACTGGCGACCATGTTTGAGCAGGCGGCATATGAAACGGGCCAACCCTCAGTTTGTTAAGGTATGCTGAAAACGAATATCGTAAGGAAAATTAGCACAGACGGACAAATAGTTTTCTAGATATTAATGCGTGTATTTTGAAATGTAAATCCCTGGTGACCATGTTTGAACAGGCGGCAGATGAAAGGGGCAAACCCTCAGTTTGTTCAGGTATGCTGAAAACGAATATCGCAAGGAAAATTAGCACAGACAAATAGATTTTGGGCTAATATTAGTCAATGCGTGTATTTTTAAATGTGGATCACTGGCGACCATGTTTGAACAGGCGGCATATGAAAGGGGCCAAACCTCAGTTTTTTCAGGTATGCTGAAAACGAATATCGCAAGGAAAATTAGCACAGACACAGACTACTAGTTTTTGAACTAGTTTTATTAACGCGTGTATTTTGTAAATGTACATCACTGGCGACCATATTGGAACAGGCGACATATGAACGGGGCCAACCATCAGTTTGTTCAGGTATGCTGAAAACGAATATCGCAAGGAAAATTAGCACAGACAATTAGTTTTGGAGCTAGTTTTATTATTGCGTGTGTTTTGAAATGTAAATCACTGGCGACTATGTTTGAAACGTTTGAACAGGCAGCGTATGTAAGGGGCCAACCCTCAATTTGGCTCGAGTATGCTGAAAACGAATATCGCAGCAGAACTTAAAACACTTGGTTAGGTAGGTAGAAGAGTAACTTATCTTGCCTTTGGTAACATTTACATATTATATATTTGTTTTGTATTTTTTTTTCAACTTTTACGCTTTGTTGTCTTAACTCGGAAGGATTAACCTTAGAATTTCCACAGGTCTCATTAGTTAAAACGAATTATTTCGCAGTTAAAATTGGCGTGAAATAAACAAATCTGACTGACACAGGGTTTGCCATTTCCGGTTGTCGCCGCCGACAACGCTCTTATATTTACAATCGAAAACGTCGCCAAGTTCGTTCGTCGCTGTGTCTGTGTGTGTAGGAGTGGGGGCAAAGTTGTAACATTCAATACATAAAATCAACAGCTTTAATTTCTATGAATCGTCATTCGCGTATCGGTGCGAAGTCGAGTGTCGGCGTTTTTCTCTCGGTGAAGGAGAAGTAAGTTTATAACACAGTTGAGTTGGAAATGGATTTCTGCACGTGCATGGCTGGACGATAAGAATAACAATACAAATAACAACAATATTATCTTCAAGTCTCTGTTTAAAGGGGCTTTTAAGGCTACGAAGTTACAACTAGCTAATCGACACTCGACACTGTCAATGAGTTATGCGAAACAGACGGACTGTTCCGCTGTATCAAAGTTATTAAGTGTGGTTAGACTGAAACTCATCAAAGCCAGTAATCTAAGTTTCAACTAGCTAATAGACATTCGGCACTTTCAATGAGTTATGCGATCACCGCCACTTGTCCAAAAAACGGACTGTTCCGCTGTATCACAGTTATTAAGGGTGGCTAGAGTGTAACTCATCAGAGCCAGTAACCTAACTTACAACTAGCTAGTCAACATTCGACGCTGTCATTGTGATACACTGCTAATTGTCCAGAGACGGACTGTTCTACTGTATCACAGTTGTAAAGGGTGGTTAGACTAAAACTCATAAGAGTCAGTAATCTAATTTACAACTAGCTTATCGACAGTGGATACTTTCACTGAGTTTACGCGTGTGTGTGTGTTTTGTGTGTGTGTGTGTGTGTTTTGTGTGTGTGTGTGTGTGTGTGTGTGTCTTTTGTGTGTGTGCTTCGTTAACATTCAGACTGTCCATTTTAAAATCGTCCGGGTATGCTGAAAACGAATATCGTAAGGAAAATTAGCACAGACGGACAAATAGTTTTCTAGATATTAATGCGTGTATTTTGAAATGTAAATCCCTGGTGACCATGTTTGAACAGGCGGCAGATGAAAGGGGCAAACCCTCAGTTTGTTCAGGTATGCTGAAAACGAATATCGCAAGGAAAATTAGCACAGACAAATAGATTTTGGGCTAATATTAGTCAATGCGTGTATTTTTAAATGTGGATCACTGGCGACCATGTTTGAACAGGCGGCATATGAAAGGGGGAACCCCTCAGTTTGTTCAGGTATGCTGAAAACGAATATCGCAAGGAAAATTAGCACAAACACAGTACTAGTTTTGGAACTAGTTTTATTAATGCGTGTATTTTGAAATGTAAGTCCCTGGCGAGCATGTTTGAACAGGCGGCATATGAAAGGGGCCAACCCTCAGTTTGTTCAGGTATGCTGAAAACGAATATCGCAAGGAAAATTAGCACAGACACAGACTACTAGTTTTTGAACTAGTTTTATTAACGCGTGTATTTTGTAAATGTACATCACTGGCGACCATGTTTGAACAGGCGACATATGAACGGGGCCAACCATCAGTTTGTTCAGGTATGCTGAAAACGAATATCGCAAGGAAAATTAGCACAGACAATTAGTTTTGGAGCTAGTTTTATTAATGCGTGTATTTTGAAATGTGAATCACTGGCGACCATGTTTGAACAGGCGGCATATGAAAGGGGCCAACCCTCAGTGTGTTCAGGTATGTTTAAAAGGAATATCGCAAGGAAAATTAGTACAGACTGACTATAGATTCACCATCAAAGTATTGAAATATTTTTTTTTATTTTATAAAGGAATCACTACTTATCAAGCCCCAGAGGCCACTCGAGGATAAGGGTTAAAGTGTGTACAATGTCAATGGGACAATATCATAGTAATCGTTAGAAGTGTCAATATGGTAAATTGGATTACTTAAGAGGAACGGCTCATCAAGAACTTGTTTGCATTGGACTTGAAGACGACGAAATAAAAATATAAAGTTGAAAGAACTAGGGGAAAATATCATTTTAGCGATGCCTTTCAAATCGTAAACTGCCGGTTTACATTTTTTTACATTTAAAAAGTGTAAACAAAAAAAAAGCAAACCTTTAGAATCCTAAAAAGGTCACCCGGGAGCATTTTTGCAACATGAAAAATATACAAACCAAAATAAAGAGAGGAATAAACCTACTCAAAAATATGGATTATTACATCGCCTAAAAAAAAGAAGAATCGGGGCCTCCAATAATACGATAATTTGGTGGGGAAGTAAATTGTTTTCTTTTTTCTAACTTGGTTTTAAAAAGTTTTTATTGCTAACATTTATTTTCATAAACTCTAACCACACCTCACAACCCTAATCCGGCCGGTCGGGAAAAAAGTTTTTATTTTTTTAAATTTTGGTGAAACACACGCACACGCACGCACACATAAGCATATCGCTTGTCACCAAGCTAAAGAAGAGAGAGAAAGTGGGGGAAGGAGAGAAGGGATCGTGTTCTCTGCACTGCAAGTGCCGGGGTCAAACAGAAGTCAAATGAAATCGATTAAAAATGACTCCACAAAGTTGTGTCTGAACTTTTTATTCTATGAAACTTAAGATTAATAAAACGAAATAATCGTGACCCGTGGAAATTCCACGGCGAATATTTCGCATTCAATAAGAACAAAACGAAAAAGTAGTGAACAAATAAATATATTAGAAAATGAATGTTACCAAAGGCAAGATAAGTTACCCTTCTACCTACCTAGATCACATTTTTGTTGTTTTAACTTATTTTAAAACGTTTATTTAACACAAACAAAAGTAGCGCACAGTTTTAAGTTAGAACAATAAAGAAGTGTCTGACATTTTACAGACATCTTGTGAGAGTCGAGAATCGCTCCAAACTCGAAAATTAAGCAAAATACTGGTAGCAACACATCCAATAAATGTCAGCAAACGTTCGAACATGTTTTCTTTTTCACATAAGCGAAACTCTTATCAGAGCAAAAGCGAAAATGAGGAGCAAACACAGATGAAGAAGTCGGTTTTTATCGTGGAGCACAAAAACAAAAACAAAAAGAGTCTCTAATCTAATAGGCCCCGTCAATCTCCAAAGTCTGTCCCATCGCCTCAGTGTTGCATCCCTGTTTACAAGTACTTTAATGGGATGTGCTCTGATGAACATATAGCACTTATGCTGGTGCCCGGAAAACTCGTCCCGGGAAAACTCGTCTCCGGAAAAACCATAACCGGAAAACTCGTACCGTTCAGTTTGTTCAGGTATGCTGAAAACGAATATCGCAAGAAAAATTAGCACAGACAAATAGTTTTAGAGATAATTTTATTAATGCGTGTATTGTGAAATGTAAATCACTGGCGACCATGTTTGAACAGGGGCACATTAAAGAGGCAAACCGTCAGTTTGTTCAGGTATGCTGAAAACGAATATCGCAAGGAAAATTAGCAGTAATTAATACGTGTATTTTGAAATGTAAATCACTTTAATAAGAAAAAGGGTACTTTTCCAGTTTACGGTCCATGTTGAATTAGTAAATTTGTATTTAAGAAAGCCATTCTTAATATAGGGAGGGACATGTTAACTATTCTGTACCTCTAATCAATGTATCAATAATTTAATAAGCAAAAGACATAGTAAAAATTGAATTTAACTTGAAAATTTTATCCAAAAATACCGCAGAAGTTTTCTTTGATATTTTTTTACAAGCTGCCCCAGCGTAACACTTCCAATCTTTCCATAATAAGAACGGCTTTCTGAAAAAACAACAACAAAACACAAACAAAAAAACAACAACCTTGAAAGCCGTTCTTAACATGGAGAGATTTGTAGGGGGTATTCAGAAAGTCGTTCTTAAAATGGGGAGGTTTGGGTGTTTATACTACGCTGGGGTATGTCGTAAAATAACCTTTCTTTTTTTACTGTTCCGTACTTTCACCTAACAATTTAATAAATAAATAAACTTGGGAAATTGAAACACTCGCCGAAAGTTATATTACTGAAGAAGTTTGATATCAGGAATAGAATCTGACCAAACACCGTTTGTTGCTAACCTCTCTCTCTCTCTCTCTCTCTCTCTCTCTCTTTGGCTTCTCCGTGCCCCTGCCACTAAGTATGTGTATATATATACTTATATACTTATATATATATATATATATATATATATATATATGTATATATATATATATATAGATATATATATATATATAGACAGAGAGAGACAGAGAGAGAGACAGAGACAGAGAGAGAGAGAGAGAGAGAGAGAAAGAGAGAGAATATGTGCTTCCACATCAAAGAGGGGCAGGAGCATAAACAGAGACAGAAGCACTAGCAGTGTCAGAAATTTCGTGAAAATAGTGAATAATTCCACCCCATCTTTCCAAGCTTATAACTCCTCGAAAAATGTAATTCAAGCCCTAATTTTTTTTTTCAATTAAAGGAGTAAGGACCAAGGTTTTATTTAAAAAAAAAACAAAACAAAACAATGTGTTTTTTTTTTTTTAAAAAGGTTTTAAACTTCGGACTTTACAGGTAAATTTCTAAAAAACTGATTTTTTTTTTTTGTTTTAAATTTGAATATATTATTTATTGACCTTTTCTCTTCAATTTGTGATATATAAACCTATTAAACATAAATTAATTATTTACTTTTTAATAGACATTTCAAAATGAGAGGCGTAAATTATTCGACCCCCTATCTTTCTAAGCTTATAACTCCTCGAAAAATGTAATTCAAGCCCTAATTTTTTTTTCAATTAAAGGAGCAAGGACCAAGGTTTCATTAAAAAAAAAAAAAAAAGACAAAAAGAAAAAATGTGTTCTTATAAAATAAGGTTTTAAACTTCGGACTTTACAGGTAAATTTCTAAAAAACTGTTTTTTTTTTTTGTTTTAAATTTGAATATATTATTTATTGACCTTTTCTCTTCAATTTGTGATATATAAACCTATTAAACATAAATTAATTATTTACTTTTTAATAGACATTTCAAAATGGGGGGGGCGTGAAAATGGGGGGGCGTGAAAATGGGGGGGCGTGAATTTAAAAAAAACGTTTGTCTAAAATATTATATTCGGTTTATTGGAAAGAACATAAAATTTCACATTGACCCTGAAAATATCGTAAAAATAGAATCAATAGAAAAATTTTGATAGATTTTTAAAATTTAAAAATTTAAAAATATTGAGTTTAAAAATTGAAAAATATTGAGTTCGGAAAATTCATTACTGTTTTAAAAAAAAAATAAAAATATTTTTATTACTTTTAAAACAACTGTAATAGTTTATTTTGGAAGTATAATCCATAAAGAAAATAAATAACCCACTTTTAACAGAGAAATTACGAGATTTTTATATTGTATTCGCAGTTTCGTGTTAGGGGTGTCAAAAATTCCTACAAAAATTCTGATACTGCTACAGAAGCACACACAAACACACACATACATACGCACTTTCATAAACACACACACACACACACTCGCATAAACACACACATACATACACGAACACACACGTACACACAAATACACAAACACAAATCAACTTTCCGTTAAAAGCTGTCATGAGGTGGCAGGGGTGGGTGTCATAAGTGTCAATCGAATTTGAAAGTTTGTTAACGAAATGGATTTATTTCAACTTCGTTTGACACGTGCCAATTCTCCTGCCCTTCACCCCCCCCCCTACCTGCCTCTCTCTTTACCTTAGTAAAGACTTTTAGGTTGGGGTGTTTATGCTACACTGGGGTAGGTCGTAAAAATAAAGTTTTTTTTTTTGTTATTAAATTGTAATTTTTTAAGAAATCATTTCCTTAAAAGTTAAGAAAGCCATTCTTAATGTAGAGAGGGGCATGTTAACTATTCTGTACTTTCATCCAATAATTTAATAAGCAAAAGATAGGATAAAATTGAATTTAACTTGAAAGTTTTATCCCAAAATATCGCAGACGTTTTCTTTGATATTTTTTATTTTACAAGCTGCCCCAGCGTAGTATTAACACCTCCAATCTCTCCATGATAAGAACGGCTTTCTGAAAAAAAAAATCCCAAGAAAGCCGTTCTTAACATGGAGAGATTGGAGGGGGTATTCCGGAAGTCGTTCTTAAAATGGGGAGAGGAGGGCGTTTTGTAACTATTCCATACTTTAACCTAACGATTTAATAAAAAACATCGGGTTTGTATTACTGTACACATAGATTCGAAAAAGTTGTCAAAAAACAAATATATAACAAATAAATGTTATCAAAGGCAAGATAAATTACTGTTCTACCAAACTGGATATAATTTTCGTGTTTTTATTCAATTTAACATGTTTATTCAGCTCGAAAAGCATACAGTGTTTACCGATGTATTGGAAAATTCAACATGGCGGCCGACTCTCTCTTTAACACGGTAAGTTCGGAAAAAGGTGTAATAAATAATGAACTCGACAAAATACTGTTAGAAATTCGCTCAATATATGTTACCGTGACATAACTTGACATATATTCGGTGGTTTTTTAATAGTATTTTGTCTAGTTTATTATTTATAACACTTTTTCCCGAACTTACCGTGTTAAAGAGAGAGTTGGCCGCCATTTTGAATTTTCCAATACATCGGTAAACACTGCATGCTTTTCGAGCTGAATAAACATGTTAAACTGAATAAAAACACGAAAATTATATCCAGTTTGGTAGAGAAGTAATTTATCTTGCCTTTGATAACATTTATTTGTTATATATTTGTTTTTTTTTGACAACTTTTTCGAATCTATGTGTACAGTAATACAAACCCAAAACATCAAATGTTAAATAAAAATAAATAAAAACAAGATAAAACGAATAAAAATAAAAATAAGAAACATAAAATCAAATAAAAAACGATCAATGTATAGTATCTGTTAACGAAAATATATTTTTTAATTATTAGCAAATAATTCAAAGTGTAGTATCTGTTTTATTCTATCGCAGTATATAAAAAAAAAAAGAGACGCAGGAGAAATCGTTTTTATTTTCATTCCAATTCAAAATACTCCATTTTGGAAAGTTGGGTTTTCTTCACATTAAAATAAAAAACAAACATTAAAGTTTCAAATCATTATGGCTCCTTTGTACTCGTCAACGAAAGACATAAAGCAGGAACGATGACGACGTGCGAATGGAAACAGTAAAGGATGTCATCCCCACCGCCACCGCCGACGGCGTCAACAGCACGTCTGTTTCTCTGACCCTTTAAAATAATTCGTTTTAACTAAGGGGACCCGCGGAAATTCCACGGCGAATATTACGCAGCAGTTAAAGACAACAAAACGAAAACGTGGCCATCAAAGAAATATATAACAAATAAATGTTAGCAAGGGTAACTTACTCTTCTACCTACCTAGTTAAGTTTTTTGTTGTGTCATCTGATTTCAACAGTTTATTTACTTTGTAATAAAATTAGTGTCGAGTCTTAAGTTGGAACAAGAAAAAAAAAACGCCTGACAGTCATATGGTGTGCTCGATCATAGCTGAAAACTCGAAAGTCAAGCAAAATACGGTTAGAAAATCACCTGATAAATGTCACGATAACTTTTATAGAATACGTTTCTAACATAATTTTGTTTTATTGTCTATTTTTGACCGATTATCGAGACTCCAAGTATGTAAGAGTCACAAAAAGGCGGGACTGCTTAACTGCATCGTCATCACTTCCAATCCACTCATGTCGAACGCACGTGAGAAGTAAAATAGATGGCCCATCAAGCCAGAAATAAATTAATGACAGTTTAAAGGCTTCAAAATCACTTTCGAATTCAATATCAACTGTCGCATTAACACGCATCTTAGATTTCCGAAATCTCGTCCCAATAGTGTAGAAGCGCCCATTTCAACCTAATAACATGGATTTCAATTTGATAAAACAACTATCTAATAAAAAAAATGTAATAATTTTTATAAAAATACAGAAAAAAGAACAGTTACTACGTTTTATATATATATATATATATATATATATATATATATATATATATATATATATATATATATGATTAGTTTTTTTGGAAAAAGAATTCCAGCAGAGTGCTCAATTAAAAGGAAAATCCAAATTTTAAGAGCGTACTTATATTTTGTGTACAGAAAGTTGTTAGTTGAGACAGGTCATTGGTACCGTCGGTTTCAAGCCCGATAATAAGGCCCGTTTAAGGTATCCTTATCGAGCTCTCTTCAGCCAATATTCGTGAGACGAATATTGGCTGAAGAGAGCTCGATAAGGATACCTTAAACGGGCCTTATTATCGGGCTTGAAACCGACGGTACCAATGACCTGTCTCAACTAACAACTTTCTGTACACAATATATATATATATATATATATATATATATATATATATTATTTTTAAATTTTATATAACTTTTCAAAGTTTCGGGTGCTAACCTCTCTCTCTTCCTCTCTCTCTCTCTTTCTCTCTCTCTCTCTCTCTCTCTCGCTCTCGCGCGTGCTTCTCCGTGTCATTATATATAGACAGAGAGAGGGGGAAAAGGGGGGTGAGACCGAAAGAGACAGAGAATGTGTCTACTCTCTCCTCCACATGCTGCAACGCCAACGACGCACACACCCACATACACACACACTTGCATAAACACACACATACACAGACACACACAACGTCCACATTCACTCTTCAAACTAAACAAGTTTAAATCAACCAATGAAAAGACAGCTACGTAAGACAACCTCCATAAAAGGTAAAAAGGTTGTGTCGTCGACTGCAAACTGTTTGAATTTTCCCGGAAAAAGTTAACGGTTTTCACGCCGATGGTGAAATATAAAAGAGCCCCAAAACGGGCTGTAAATTCAGTTTGACCAGCGTGGCAGCGAGAAGAGTTCCATGAGAATAGATGACCAGCCAGACGACCCAGCTAAGCCGCCGCCCTGCCGCTGTTTTAATTCTGCCTATTTCTCTGATGTCAAAAAAATTTAAGGTATTTATATTTTCCTCATTTCAAAGTAGACGACGCATTTATTTAAGGTGTGTAAACTGCACAAGTGCTCAAATGAACGTTGTTAGTATGCGCACAGTTCATAAACACGTCGAATTTCTTTTCAAATTTCAACAATTGTGTAGTATAAACGATTTTCACGTTTAACGTCTTTTTATATATTATTTTATATTTTTTTTATACAAAATACTGTTAGAAACCCAGCCAATAAATATTACCGTGACAATTGTGCAGTTTATAAACCGTGCGTGCTGTTCCTGGATAAAATATTTTTAATTTAAATCTAAATTAACGTCTTTTTATTGAATTTGTTAGGTGAAAGTATATATATAATATTATTTAAGGGCGGTCAGTAAACTGTATAATTACCGTGACAATTGTGCAGTTTATAAACCGTGCTGTTCTTGGATAAAATATTTTTAATTTAAATCTAAATTAATGTCTTGTTATTGAATTTGTTAGGTGAAAGTATACATATAATATTATTTAAGGGCGGTCAATAAACTCTAGAATTACCGTGACAATTGTGCAGTTTATAAACCGTGCTGTTCCTGGATAAAATATTTTTAATTTAAATCTAAATTAACGTCTTGTTATTGAATTTGTTAGGTGAAAGTATACATATAATATTATTTAAGGGCGGTCAATAAACTCTAGAATTACCGTGACAATTGTGCAGTTTATAAACCGTGCTGTTCCTGGATAAAATATTTTTAATTTAAATCTAAATTAACGTCTTTTTATTGAATTTGTTAGGTGAAAGCATGCATATAATATTATTTAAGGGCGGTCGATAAACTCTAGAATTACCGTGACAATTGTGCAGTTTATAAACCGTGCTGTTTGTTCTGGGATAAAATATTTTTAATTTAAATTTAAATTAACGTCTTTTTATTGAATTTGTTAGGTGAAAGTATATATATAATATTATTTAAGGGCGGTCAGTAAACTCTAGAATTACCGTGACAATTGTGCAGTTTATAAACCGTGCTGTTCTTGGATAAAATATTTTTAATTTAAATCTAAATTAACGTCTTGTGATTGAATTTGTTAGGTGAAAGTATACATATAATATTATTTAAGGGCGGTCAATAAACTGTAGAATTACCGTGAGAATTGTGCAGTTTATAAACCGTGGTGTTCTTGGATAAAATATTTTTAATTTAAATCTAAATTAACGTCTTTTGATTTAATTTGTTAGATGAAAGTATACATATAATATTATTTAAGGGCGGTCAATAAACTGTAGAATTACCGTGACAATTGTGCAGTTCATAGACCGTTCTGTTCTTGGATAAAATATTTTAAATTTAAATCTAAATTAACGTCTTTTTATTGAATTTGTTAGATGAAAGTATACATATAATTTTATTTAAGGGCGGTCAATAAACTCTAGAATTACCGTAACAATTGTGCAGTTTATAAACCGTGCTGTTCCTGGATAAAATATTTTTAATTTAAATCTAAATTAACGTCTTGTAATTGAATTTGTATTATTTAAGGGCGGTCAGTAAACTCTAGAATTACCGTTACAATTGTGCAGTTTATAGACCGTGCTGTTCTTGGATAAAATATTTTAATTTAAATCTTAATTAACGTCTTTTGATTTAATTTGTTAGATGAAAGTATATATATAATATTATTTAAGGGCGGTCAATAAACTGTAGAATTTACGTGACAATTGTGCAGTTTATAGGCCGTTCTTTTCTTGGATAAAATTCTGGATGTGAATTTTCCCCCCTAAAGTCCAACCCTATCCTCACCGTGGTAGGGGGGTGTAACGTTGTAGTTTAACAGCTACACGGCTAAATGGGCTCTGGCAAAAAAAAAATAAAATCCAGAAAATGTCGGCATTAGTTTGTTGCGTCCGTCATCTGGTCGTCTTTTTATACGCTTGCATGTGGCGAGCAAAAAGGCGTGAAGGGGGCAGGCTGAAAGGAGAACAATACCCGAAAGATGTAAACCGAACGAAAGAGAAAAATGGGCCTCCCTGCAAGGCCCCGTGCTCTCCCCAGCCTGCTCCCAGTTTCCCCGACTTTGCATGCAACTGGTTTTGAGCTTTTGGAAAGCTCTTTTCTCAGTGTCGGGGTGTTGACTCCACTTCCAAGTTAACAAATAGCTGCAAGTCTGGGTACGGTCCGATTGGTTCCGAAGCTCTTCCGCTGTGAGGTGCGCTTTCGAATCTCCCGAAGGGGGCTACCCTCTAAGCAGGCGACACGTGCTCGTGTTACTATGTAATGCAGGCTTGCCTCGACTCGACTAAGGACGACTAGAGTTCGACTAGATTGTGTGCTCACAAGCCGCTTTAAGGCCGCTTTTATTATTCCTACTGTCTACGAACTCCGAAACGGTATGGTAGTGCAATTATATATGACCGTCCTCCGATACGAAATGGTAGTGCAATTATATATGACGGTCCTCCGATATGATAGTAGGAATGCCAGTTTTGTGAGCGATCATCGCCGTCTTATGAACACAAACTAGTGGTATCTTTACGAATCCTGTTGGGTAGAGAGAACACCTCTGTTTTCTGCTCTGCCTGTTATTCTGAGTAGAAACCGCTTTTTAGTAGATGTTCGCAGCAAAGCTTGTTTTTATATAGTGCCCCTCCTTTCGGGAGTTCATCACCTCGCTGCCCAGACGAGAGCTTTTCCCGGTGGAACCGCTTTTTTTATATTTTACTTTAAAGTTTAATAGCGAACGAACAGTCACCAGCAAGTGGTCTGCACCGACAGGAAGATGAGTATAGTATCACCTTTTCTTCTTTCTATTTCGATTTCAGTCTTTGTGATTTGAACATTTAATTTAACTGTTTCCATTGTTCCAGCTTTCACACAGCAGTAGATTATCAACACTATAAATATCACCTCTTTTTTATAGATTGTAACAAGCAACAAAACCTAGCAGCATCACCGTTCCTGTCTGCCACATGTCTTGTGCAGTTTGAATCAAGTATTTCTTTCTTTGCGTTCAAGCACATCTGGGTAAAATCAAACTGTGTATGATGTATGTCTATCTGTTTCTTCCAACATTAGAATCTCAAAGTCTTGGCAGCAATCATTGTCATAGAAGTAGAGTAAGTATTCTTTTTCTTTCCTTCTGTGTGTATATCTTTGTAATTTCAGGTACTCCTCTTGATCATGATGGAATTCTACTATCAGCTATTGTGAGAATTATGTGGATTGGAAAAAACAACCGAATCCAGCAGTATCAGCTATCCTAGCTGCCACATGTTTCCTGTAGTTACAGAAGTCCTCAAGTAAGTGTTTCTTTCTTTGTGTACATGCACATCTGGGTACAATCAAATTCTAAACTATTAGCTTTATTTAAATGAATTCAGTTCTGCTTGTATTTCTTCTCATCAGCTAACTTATGCAACTACAAAACAAAAAGTAGTACATGGGTGTTTGATCATAGCCAGAAAGTTAAATATATCATTAAAAAAAAATCCATTAGTTATGTTTATTATATAAATCAAAAAAAGATTTTAAATAATTAAAAGAAAAAAAATCATCACAGTAAAAATTATATATATGTAACAAAGAACACAAACAAACATGAAATTGCCATGAGTTTCAGCAAGAACCAGAAAAGAGAAAATGTGGAGATAACACCCGGGAAGTAACAGGCAAGAATTTTCTTTATTTCTTTTATTTTTTGTCTCGAATAGCACATAGACTTTTCATGTATCAATTAAAAAAAAAATAACCCAAGTCAGACAATTGATAGAAAAACTAAGCATTAAAGTTCAATTAAGCATTAGAAAAATAACTTCTAATAATTATGTGATCTATATACAAATTGTCTCCCTTGAATATATATATATATATTTTTTAATTGAAATAAATATATAGATATATATTTATTTAATTAAAAAATAGCTTCTAATAATTGTGATCTATATACAAATTGTCTCACTTGATTATATATATATATATATATATATATATATATATATATATATATATATATATATATATATTACTAGCATGGGTTCCCGGCGTAGTTTGGCGGTGTATGCTGCCCCCCTCCCCCAACCAAAAAAAAGCAAAAAACCGGTTAATTTTTTAAAATTTGACCCCTATTATGAACCCTTAAAATTTATTGTTTTGGGCTCAAATCAAGATATTAAGTTAGATCCATGTCCAAGGATACTATATCAAAAATTTCGAGTGTTTAGACCCATAATTGTCGGAGGAGATTTGTAGAGTTCTCAAAGGCTAAATCATTGAACTTTGGCCCCTTAATCGCCAAATTTCTGTCCAAATACCAATCGCATAGATTTTCCAAAATCTCAGTACTCTGTATATCAAATGTTGAATCTGTAGACTAAAATTGACAGAGTTATTGCTTAGGGAAATGTACACACAGACAGACATTTTCACTTCTATGGATAGATAGATAGATAGATATATAATGAGAGACAGAAAGATAAATATATACAATGATTAATGAATTATTAGAAATAGTTGTTAAATTTTTGGAAATATGTATGGCAATTTAGATGGCAAGACATACTGCTAGTGTTCAATGCATTAGTAGAGCTAACTGTTAAGATTTAAAATACATACATAGAAATTCAAATGACAGGACTTATATGTAGAGTGCTCAATACATCAGTAGAGCAAGTTAATAAGTTAAAAAATGCATACGTCAATTTAGATGACCACACTTTTTTGTATTCTTGTTTGAATATGACATAATACAAATTTTAATAATTTTATTCAAAATGTTATGGATTCTCAATGAAAAATCTAATATGTCAATATGGCTCTATGTATGATAAAGCATTGGCATATAATTTTCTTTCAATAACATAAACGTTTGATAATATCAGCTCTGTCTAGTTTTGAGCACTTATTTAAAGTGTAATTATTAAGTAAAAATCTAAATAAAATGTCTTTATTGCTCTATGTCTTATTGAGCACTCTTATATAACTATGGTTAAATCTTAATGTTTATTTATCCTGTAACAAAATAAACGTTTTATAATAGCAGCTCTGTCTAGTTTTGAGCACTTATTTAAAGTGTAATTAATAAGTAAAAATCTAAATAAAATGTCTTTATTGCTCTATGTCTTATTGAGCACTCTTATATAACTATGGTTAAATCTTAATGTTTATTTATCCTGTAACAAAATAAACGTTTTATAATAGCAGCTCTGTCTAGTTTTGAGCACTTATTTAAAGTGTAATTATTAAGTAAAAATCTAAATAAAATGTCTTTATTGCTCTATGTCTTATTGAGCACTCTTATATAACTATGGTTAAATCTTAATGTTTATTTATCCTGTAACAAAATAAACGTTTTATAATAGCAGCTCTGTCTAGTTTTGAGCACTTATTTAAAGTGTAATTATTAAGTAAAAATCTAAATAAAATGTCTTTATTGCTCTATGTCTTATTGAGCACTCTTATATAACTATGGTTAAATCTTAATGTTTATTTATCCTGTAACAAAATAAACGTTTTATAATAGCAGCTCTGTCTAGTTTTGAGCACTTATTTAAAGTGTAATTATTAAGTAAAAATCTAAATAAAATGTCTTTATTGCTCTATGTCTTATTGAGCACTCTTATATAACTATGGTTAAATCTTAATGTTTATTTATCCTGTAACAAAATAAACGTTTTATAATAGCAGCTCTGTCTAGTTTTGAGCACTTATTTAAAGTGTAATTATTAAGTAAAAATCTAAATAAAATGTCTTTATTGCTCTATGTCTTATTGAGCACTCTTATATAACTATGGTTAAATCTTAATGTTTATTTATTCTGTAACAAAATAAACGTTTTATAATAGCAGCTCTGTCTAGTTTTGAGCACTTATTTAAAGTGTAATTATTAAGTAAAAATCTAAATAAAATGTCTTTATTGCTCTATGTCTTATTGAGCACTCTTATATAACTATGGTTAAATCTTAATGTTTATTTATCCTGTAACAAAATAAACGTTTTATAATAGCAGCTCTGTCTAGTTTTGAGCACTTATTTAAAGTGTAATTATTAAGTAAAAATCTAAATAAAATGTCTTTATTGCTCTATGTCTTATTGAGCACTCTTATATAACTATGGTTAAATCTTAATGTTTATTTATCCTGTAACAAAATAAACGTTTTATAATAGCAGCTCTGTCTAGTTTTGAGCACTTATTTAAAGTGTAATTATTAAGTAAAAATCTAAATAAAATGTCTTTATTGCTCTATGTCTTATTGAGCACTCTTATATAACTATGGTTAAATCTTAATGTTTATTTATCCTGTAACAAAATAAACGTTTTATAATAGCAGCTCTGTCTAGTTTTGAGCACTTATATAAAGTGTAATTATTAAGTAAAAATCTAAATAAAATGTCTTTATTGCTCTATGTCTTATTGAGCACTCTTATATAACTATGGTTAAATCTTAATGTTTATTTATCCTGTAACAAAATAAACGTTTTATAATAGCAGCTCTGTCTAGTTTTGAGCACTATTTAAAGTGTATTTATTAAGTTAATATCTAAATAAAATGTCTTTATTGCTCTATGTCTCATTGAGCACTCTTATATAACTCTAGTTAAATCTTAATATTTATATCTCTTGTAATAAAATAAATGTTTTATAATATCAGCTCTGTCATGTTTTGAGCACTTTTGAAAGTGTAATTATTAAGTAAAAATCTAAATAAAATGTCTTTATTGCTCTATGTCTTATTGAGCACTCTTATATAACGCTCGTTTGTAGATATTTGAATAAAAGTAACCTGTAATAATATCAGCTCTTTTTTCGAAGCTTTGTATTTAGTTTTGAAAACATTTGTCATTTATAGCAGTGAAATTTCCTTTAAGAGTGCTCAATGTATGAGTTCATCTTGGGAGTTATTTGAAAAATATAAATTTCTGTTATGCAATCAAAAATTTTCTTTGAGACTGCAAAATAGATAAGTACAGCTCTGTAGTGAGTTTTAAAAGTGTGTATTACGAGTATGCTGGAAAAGTAATTACCAGAGTGCTTAATACTGTGGTAGAGTTCTGTGGAAAGATTTGAAAGAATTTTTCTCATTTATGCTCGACAGATTTACTTTGAGTAAAGCTCTTTCGTACGTTTAAACAATATATATATATATATGTCAATGATGTTTGCATGCGCTCCATAGTTTAATATAGCTGTGTAGTAAATTTAAAAATTGCTTTGTTTAATTATGTAAGACGATTTTACTTTAAGAGTGCTCAATGCATTTATAGAGCTTTGTAGTAAGATTTGGAAACATTTTGGCAATTATTTTAGACAAATCTACTTCCAGAGTGCTCAATATATTAGTAGAGCTAAATAAAACATTTGAGAAACAGATATGGCATTTCAACTGCTTAAATTTATTTTGACAGAGTTCAATACATAAGTAGAGCTAAATATAGACTTTCAAAAAACATGTATGGCAATTCAGCTACACGAATATACTTTGAGAGTGCTCAATACATTAGTAGACGAAAGCATAAAATTCAGAAAGCATGAAGAGCTCTGCAGTATGTTTTGAAAACCTAAAGGCATAGATATACTGTAAGTTTATAAAATATATATATGACAAGTATTTGAAACAAGTTTCCTATTTGAGTGCCTAATATATTTGAGAGCTCTATGGTAACTTTAAAAAACATATTTCAAAATTATGTTAGACAAATTGTCTTTGAGAGTGCTCATTTCTAAGTAGACTTCTGTAGAAAATTTTTGAGACATGTTCAGCAATTTAAGTTCATATCAGTTAATAAATAGAGCTATATAGTGAGTTTTTCAAATTTATATGGACTTATCCTAGTTAACTCGTGTAGCTGTGCAATACATAAGTAGAGTTCTGCGTTAGTTTTGGGGTATGGTTCTCACTTTATTAGGGCAATTACTTGGACACATTATACTCTGGACAGATCCCTTGAGGACAACCAAAGGTACCGTTTTTTTCCACTCTGCTGAATAAGACTCATCCGTCTTGGTTCACTCTTGGGACATTAAAACAAAAACGGTGAAGAATTAAAAAAAAAGAATGCAAAAATGTAAATGTCTTTGCAAGTCATTCATTTTCACTTTCATAACAAAAAAAAACATCTGTAAGAACTTGATAAAAGAATGCACAAACAATAAAATACAACTTTGCTGTCTTGGAATCTGAAATCAGTAGAAACTTCCCCTACTGAAATTCCCACACACCTCAAAAAAAAAAAAAAAAGAATCCTTCCCAATGCAATACTTTTCAAGCAATTACAGTGTCAAACTTGGTACTGCAATGACTCTGTAAACTGAAAAATATATGTATAAAAACAAAGGTAAAGCAAAATTGATTCATGTTAACACCTCTCCCAACACCACAGATTAACTACAAAAATACTTGATAAAGCAAAACACAATTACAAATGTGTATGGAAAAAATTAAAATTAAAAAAATTAAAAAAAATCAACCAAGCAATGGCTCATGATTTTCTGGTGTTTGATGGAATGTGAGTAGGCATACAGCCTGGATAATTTTCCAAGGTAAGTGATGATATTCATCATTATTGTCTTTTTGGATTAGTTCAGATATATCTCATAACTATAATTGTTTTATGTATATATTTATATGTCTAGATGTTATGTGTGCTATTTGAATGTTCCCTATAGAAAAAATCAACATAAAATCTAAAAGTGTATTCTGATGTAAAATTAACCAGTAAAAACAATGCTTGTGTTTCTGATACACCAACTATTTCTTATTAGCATATAAGTTGAATCATGAAATTTATCTCCCTTGCCTGTCTCTCTTTATACCTCTGTATTTCTCTAGATCTGTCTATCTCTCTTTTCTTATTCTTTATCTCTATTCCCCGTCTTGCCATCCCCTATGTGCGAACTTATATATTTCAACATGTCTAGATTGATAAGCTTCTCATTTACCGGTACCAAACTCCCTTTTTAAAGTTATAAGTTTTAACTTGAATACACGTTGATATGTCAAGGTAACAGTAGGTATCGATCGGGCACATCCAGACGCCAACCTACACGGTGCAGAGAAAAAACAGAAAGAAAACTAAGTCCCGATGTGCCTAGCAGATTAGAAGGCATTTTGCTACGCCTACATGGATCCAACATAGCAGTAGGCGTCGATCGGGCACTTCCAGACACTTACTTACACTGTGTTGAACTTATAAATTTTCAATGGAATACACGTTGACATGTGTTGGTCTAGTATCTCCTCATCTACCTATACCTACGTCCCCCCCCTGTTTGGACTTAGAAATTTTCAATTGAATACACGTTGACTTGCCTTGGCCTATAGACTTGTCATCTACCTATATCTACATCCCCTCTTGTTTGGACTTAGAAATTTTCAATTGAATACACGTTGTCTTGCCTTGGTCTATAGGATTCTGTTCTACCTATACCTTCGTCCCCTCTTGTTTGGACGTAGAAATTTTCAATTGAATACACGTTGACTTGACTTGGTCTATAGGATTGTCATCTACCTATACCTACATCCCCTCTTGTTTGGACTTAGAAATTTTCAATTGAATACAATCTGAGATGCCTTGGTCTATAGGATTGTCACCTACCTATACCTACATCCCCACTTGTTTGGACTTAGAAATTTTGAATTAAATACAATCTGAGATGCCTTGGTCTATAGGATTGTCACCTACCTATACCTGCATCCCCTCTTGTTTGGACTTAAAAATTTTGAATTAAATACAATCTGAGATGCCTTGGTCTATAGGATTGTCATCTACCTATACCTGCATGCCCTCTTGTTTGGACTTAGAAATTTTCAATTGAATACAATCTGAGATGCCTTGGTCTATAGGATTGTCACCTACCTATACCTACATCCCCTCTTGTTTGGACTTAGAAATTTTCAATTGAATACAATCTGAGATGCCTTGGTCTATAGGATTCTCATCTTCCTATACCTACGTCCCCTCTTGTTTGGACTTAGAAATTTTCAATTGAATACAATCTGAGATGCCTTGGTCTATAGGATTGTCACCTACCTATACCTACGTCCCCTCTTGTTTGGACTTAGAAATTTTCAATTGAATACACGTTGACTTGACTTGGTCTATAGGATTCTTACCTATCTATACCTACATCCCCTCTTGTTTGGACTTAGAAATTTTCAATTGAATACAATCTGAGATGCCTTGGTCTATAGGATTGTCACCTACCTATACCTACGTCCCCTCTTGTTTGGACTTTGAAATTTTAAATTGAATACAATCTGAGATGCCTTGGTCTATAGGATTGTCACCTACCTATACCTACGTCCCCTCTTGTTTGGACTTTGAAATTTTCAATTGAATACAATCTGAGATGCCTTGGTCTATAGGATTGTCACCTACCTATACCTACATCCCCTCTTGTTTGGACTTAGAAATTTTCAATTGAATACAATCTGAGATGCCTTGGTCTATAGGATTGTCACCTACCTATACCTACGTCCCCTCTTGTTTGGACTTAGAAATTTTCAATTGAATACACGTTGACTTGACTTGGTCTATAGGATTCTTACCTATCTATACCTACATCCCCTCTTGTTTGGACTTAGAAATTTTCAATTGAATACAATCTGAGATGCCTTCGTCTATAGGATTGTCACCTACCTATACCTACGTCCCCTCTTGTTTGGACTTAGAAATTTTCAATTGAATACAATCTGAGATGCCTTGGTCTATAGGATTGTCACCTACCTATACCTACGTCCCCTCTTGTTTGGACTTAGAAATTTTAAATTGAATACAATCTGAGATGCCTTGGTCTATAGGATTGTCACCTACCTATACCTACGTCCCCTCTTGTTTGGACTTTGAAATTTTCAATTGAATACAATCTGAGATGCCTTGGTCTATAGGATTGTCACCTACCTATATCTACATCCCCTCTTGTTTGGACTTAGAAATTTTCAGTTGAATACACGGTGACTTGCCTTGGTCTATAGGATTGTCATCTACCTATACCTACATCCCCTCTTGTTTGGACTTAGAAATATTCAATTGAATACAATCTGAGATGCCTTGGTCTATAGGATTGTAACCTACCTATACCTACATCCCCTCTTGTTTGGACTTAGAAATTTTCAATTGAATACAATCTGAGATGCCTTGGTCTATAGGATTCTTACCTATCTATACCTACATCCCCTCTTGTTTGGACTTAGAAATTTTCAATTGAATACAATCTGAGATGCCTTGGTCTATAGGATTCTCATCTTCCTATACCTACGTCCCCTCTTGTTTGGACTTAGAAATTTTCAATTGAATACAATCTGAGATGCCTTGGTCTATAGGATTCTCATCTTCCTATACCTACGTCCCCTCTTGTTTGGACTTAGAAATTTTCAATTGAATACAATCTGAGATGCCTTGGTCTATAGGATTGTCACCTACCTATACCTACGTCCCCTCTTGTTTGGACTTAGAAATTTTCAATTGAATACACGTTGACTTGACTTGGTCTATAGGATTCTTACCTATCTATACCTACATCCCCTCTTGTTTGGACTTAGAAATTTTCAATTGAATACAATCTGAGATGCCTTGGTCTATAGGATTGTCACCTACCTATACCTACGTCCCCTCTTGTTTGGACTTTGAAATTTTAAATTGAATACAATCTGAGATGCCTTGGTCTATAGGATTGTCACCTACCTATACCTACGTCCCCTCTTGTTTGGACTTAGAAATTTTCAATTGAATACAATCTGAGATGCCTTGGTCTATAGGATTGTCACCTACCTATACCTACGTCCCCTCTTGTTTGGACTTAGAAATTTTCAATTGAATACACGTTGACTTGACTTGGTCTATAGGATTCTTACCTATCTATACCTACATCCCCTCTTGTTTGGACTTAGAAATTTTCAATTGAATACAATCTGAGATGCCTTGGTCTATAGGATTGTCACCTACCTATACCTACATCCCCTCTTGTTTGGACTTAGAAATTTTCAATTGAATACACGTTGACTTGTCTTGGTCAATAGGATTCTCATCAACCTATACCTACATCCCCTCTTGTTTGGACTTAGAAATTTTCAATTGAATACAATCTGAGATGCCTTGGTCTATAGGATTCTTACCTATCTATACCTACATCCCCTCTTGTTTGGACTTAGAAATTTTCAATTGAATACACGTTGACTTGACTTGGTCTATAGGATTCTTACCTATCTATACCTACGTCCCCTCTTGTTTGGACTTAGAAATTTTCAATTGAATACACGTTGACTTGACTTGGTCTATAGGATTCTTACCTATCTATACCTACATCCCCTCTTGTTTGGACTTAGAAATTTTCAATTGAATACAATCTGAGATGCCTTGGTCTATAGGATTGTCACCTACCTATACCTACGTCCCCTCTTGTTTGGACTTAGAAATTTTCAATTGAATACACGTTGACTTGACTTGGTCTATAGGATTCTTACCTATCTATACCTACATCCCCTCTTGTTTGGACTTAGAAATTTTCAATTGAATACAATCTGAGATGCCTTGGTCTATAGGATTGTCACCTACCTATACCTACATCCCCTCTTGTTTGGACTTAGAAATTTTCAATTGAATACAATCTGAGATGCCTTGGTCTATAAGATTGTCACCTACCTATACCTACGTCCCCTCTTGTTTGGACTTAGAAATTTTCAATTGAATACAATCTGAGATGCCTTGGTCTATAGGATTGTCACCTACCTATATCTACGTCCCCTCTTGTTTGGACTTAGAAATTTTCAATTGAATACACGTTGACTTGACTTGGTCTATAGGATTCTCATCAACCTATACCTACATCCCCTCTTGTTTGGACTAAGAAATTTTCAGTTGAATACACGGTGACTTGCCTTGGTCTATAGGATTGTCATTAACCTATACCTACGTCCCCTCTTGTTTGGACTTAGAAATTTTCAATTGAATACAATCTGAGATGCCTTGGTCTATAGGATTGTCACCTACCTATACCTACGTCCCCTCTTGTTTGGACTTAGAAATTTTCAATTGAATACACGTTGACTTGACTTGGTCTATAGGATTCTTACCTATCTATACCTACATCCCCTCTTGTTTGGACTTAGAAATTTTCAATTGAATACAATCTGAGATGCCTTGGTCTATAGGATTGTCACCTACCTATACCTACGTCCCCTCTTGTTTGGACTTAGAAATTTTCAATTGAATACACGTTGACTTGACTTGGTCTATAGGATTCTTACCTATCTATACCTACATCCCCTCTTGTTTGGACTTAGAAATTTTCAATTGAATACAATCTGAGATGCCTTGGTCTATAGGATTGTCACCTACCTATACCTACATCCCCTCTTGTTTGGACTTAGAAATTTTCAGTTGAATACACGGTGACTTGCCTTGGTCTATAGGATTGTCACCTACCTATACCTACATCCCCTCTTGTTTGGACTTAGAAATTTTCAATTGAATACACGTTGACTTGCTTTGGTCTGTAGGATTGTCACCTACCTATACCTACATCCCCTCTTGTTTGGACTTAGAAATTTTCAATTGAATACACGTTGACTTGCTTTGGTCTATAGGATTCTCATCTACCTATACCTACATCCCCTCTTGTTTGGACTTAGAAATTTTCAATTGAATACAATCTGAGATGCCTTGGTCTAAAGGATTGTCACCTACCTATACCTACATCCCCTCTTGTTTGGACTTAGAAATTTTCAATTGAATACAATCTGAGATGCCTTGGTCTAAAGGATTGTCACCTACCTATACCTACATCCCCTCTTGGTTGGACTTAGAAATTTTCAATTGACTACACGTTGACTTGCCTTGGTCTATAGGATTGTCATCTACCTATACCTACGTCCCCTCTTGTTTGGACTTAGAAATTTTCAATTGAATACACGTTGACTTGACTTGGTCTATAGGATTCTTACCTATCTATACCTA
The DNA here is from genome assembly GCF_053919585.1 of Euprymna scolopes. Taxonomy (NCBI): domain Eukaryota; kingdom Metazoa; phylum Mollusca; class Cephalopoda; order Sepiida; family Sepiolidae; genus Euprymna; species Euprymna scolopes. The sequence continues at coordinate 16,651,360 of NC_136527.1, read as the reverse complement.
CATCCCCTCTTGTTTGGACTTAGAAATTTTCAATTGAATACAATCTGAGATGCCTTGGTCTATAGGATTGTCACCTACCTATACCTACGTCCCCTCTTGTTTGGACTTAGAAATTTTCAATTGAATACACGTTGACTTGACTTGGTCTATAGGATTCTTACCTATCTATACCTACATCCCCTCTTGTTTGGACTTAGAAATTTTCAATTGAATACAATCTGAGATGCCTTGGTCTATAGGATTGTCACCTACCTATACCTACATCCCCTCTTGTTTGGACTTAGAAATTTTCAATTGAATACACGTTGACTTGTCTTGGTCAATAGGATTCTCATCAACCTATACCTACATCCCCTCTTGTTTGGACTTAGAAATTTTCAATTGAATACAATCTGAGATGCCTTGGTCTAAAGGATTGTCACCTACCTATACCTACATCCCCTCTTGTTTGGACTTAGAAATTTTCAATTGAATACAATCTGAGATGCCTTGGTCTAAAGGATTGTCACCTACCTATACCTACATCCCCTCTTGGTTGGACTTAGAAATTTTCAATTGACTACACGTTGACTTGCCTTGGTCTATAGGATTGTCATCTACCTATACCTACGTCCCCTCTTGTTTGGACTTAGAAATTTTCAATTGAATACACGTTGACTTGACTTGGTCTATAGGATTCTTACCTATCTATACCTACATCCCCTCTTGTTTGGACTTAGAAATTTTCAATTGAATACAATCTGAGATGCCTTGGTCTATAGGATTGTCACCTACCTATACCTACGTCCCCTCTTGTTTGGACTTAGAAATTTTCAATTGAATACACGTTGACTTGACTTGGTCTATAGGATTCTTACCTATCTATACCTACATCCCCTCTTGTTTGGACTTAGAAATTTTCAATTGAATACAATCTGAGATGCCTTGGTCTATAGGATTGTCACCTACCTATACCTACATCCCCTCTTGTTTGGACTTAGAAATTTTCAATTGAATACACGTTGACTTGTCTTGGTCAATAGGATTCTCATCAACCTATACCTACATCCCCTCTTGTTTGGACTTAGAAATTTTCAATTGAATACAATCTGAGATGCCTTGGTCTAAAGGATTGTCACCTACCTATACCTACATCCCCTCTTGTTTGGACTTAGAAATTTTCAATTGAATACAATCTGAGATGCCTTGGTCTAAAGGATTGTCACCTACCTATACCTACATCCCCTCTTGGTTGGACTTAGAAATTTTCAATTGACTACACGTTGACTTGCCTTGGTCTATAGGATTGTCATCTACCTATACCTACGTCCCCTCTTGTTTGGACTTAGAAATTTTCAATTGAATACACGTTGACTTGACTTGGTCTATAGGATTCTTACCTATCTATACCTACATCCCCTCTTGTTTGGACTTAGAAATTTTCAATTGAATACAATCTGAGATGCCTTGGTCTATAGGATTGTCACCTACCTATACCTACGTCCCCTCTTGTTTGGACTTAGAAATTTTCAATTGAATACACGTTGACTTGACTTGGTCTATAGGATTCTTACCTATCTATACCTACATCCCCTCTTGTTTGGACTTAGAAATTTTCAATTGAATACAATCTGAGATGCCTTGGTCTATAGGATTGTCACCTACCTATACCTACATCCCCTCTTGTTTGGACTTAGAAATTTTCAATTGAATACACGTTGACTTGTCTTGGTCAATAGGATTCTCATCAACCTATACCTACATCCCCTCTTGTTTGGACTTAGAAATTTTCAATTGAATACAATCTGAGATGCCTTGGTCTAAAGGATTGTCACCTACCTATACCTACATCCCCTCTTGTTTGGACTTAGAAATTTTCAATTGAATACAATCTGAGATGCCTTGGTCTAAAGGATTGTCACCTACCTATACCTACATCCCCTCTTGGTTGGACTTAGAAATTTTCAATTGACTACACGTTGACTTGCCTTGGTCTATAGGATTGTCATCTACCTATACCTACGTCCCCTCTTGTTTGGACTTAGAAATTTTCAATTGAATACACGTTGACTTGACTTGGTCTATAGGATTCTTACCTATCTATACCTACATCCCCTCTTGTTTGGACTTAGAAATTTTCAATTGAATACAATCTGAGATGCCTTGGTCTATAGGATTGTCACCTACCTATACCTACGTCCCCTCTTGTTTGGACTTAGAAATTTTCAATTGAATACACGTTGACTTGACTTGGTCTATAGGATTCTTACCTATCTATACCTACATCCCCTCTTGTTTGGACTTAGAAATTTTCAATTGAATACAATCTGAGATGCCTTGGTCTATAGGATTGTCACCTACCTATACCTACATCCCCTCTTGTTTGGACTTAGAAATTTTCAATTGAATACACGTTGACTTGTCTTGGTCGATAGGATTCTCATCAACCTATACCTACATCCCCTCTTGTTTGGACTTAGAAATTTTCAATTGAATACAATCTGAGATGCCTTGGTCTATAGGATTCTTACCTATCTATACCTACATCCCCTCTTGTTTGGACTTAGAAATTTTCAATTGAATACACGTTGACTTGACTTGGTCTATAGGATTCTTACCTATCTATACCTACGTCCCCTCTTGTTTGGACTTAGAAATTTTCAATTGAATACAATCTGAGATGCCTTGGTCTAAAGGATTGTCACCTACCTATACCTACATCCCCTCTTGGTTGGACTTAGAAATTTTCAATTGACTACACGTTGACTTGCCTTGGTCTATAGGATTGTCATCTACCTATACCTACGTCCCCTCTTGTTTGGACTTAGAAATTTTCAATTGAATACACGTTGACTTGACTTGGTCTATAGGATTCTTACCTATCTATACCTACATCCCCTCTTGTTTGGACTTAGAAATTTTCAATTGAATACAATCTGAGATGCCTTGGTCTATAGGATTGTCACCTACCTATACCTACGTCCCCTCTTGTTTGGACTTAGAAATTTTCAATTGAATACACGTTGACTTGACTTGGTCTATAGGATTCTTACCTATCTATACCTACATCCCCTCTTGTTTGGACTTAGAAATTTTCAATTGAATACAATCTGAGATGCCTTGGTCTATAGGATTGTCACCTACCTATACCTACATCCCCTCTTGTTTGGACTTAGAAATTTTCAATTGAATACACGTTGACTTGTCTTGGTCAATAGGATTCTCATCAACCTATACCTACATCCCCTCTTGTTTGGACTTAGAAATTTTCAATTGAATACAATCTGAGATGCCTTGGTCTAAAGGATTGTCACCTACCTATACCTACATCCCCTCTTGTTTGGACTTAGAAATTTTCAATTGAATACAATCTGAGATGCCTTGGTCTAAAGGATTGTCACCTACCTATACCTACATCCCCTCTTGGTTGGACTTAGAAATTTTCAATTGACTACACGTTGACTTGCCTTGGTCTATAGGATTGTCATCTACCTATACCTACGTCCCCTCTTGTTTGGACTTAGAAATTTTCAATTGAATACACGTTGACTTGACTTGGTCTATAGGATTCTTACCTATCTATACCTACATCCCCTCTTGTTTGGACTTAGAAATTTTCAATTGAATACAATCTGAGATGCCTTGGTCTATAGGATTGTCACCTACCTATACCTACATCCCCTCTTGTTTGGACTTAGAAATTTTCAATTGAATACACGTTGACTTGTCTTGGTCGATAGGATTCTCATCAACCTATACCTACATCCCCTCTTGTTTGGACTTAGAAATTTTCAATTGAATACAATCTGAGATGCCTTGGTCTATAGGATTGTCACCTACCTATACCTACATCCCCTCTTGTTTGGACTTAGAAATTTTCAATTGAATACAATCTGAGATGCCTTGGTCTATAGGATTGTCACCTACCTATACCTACGTCCCCTCTTGTTTGGACTTAGAAATTTTCAATTGAATACACGTTGACTTGACTTGGTCTATAGGATTCTTACCTATCTATACCTACATCCCCTCTTGTTTGGACTTAGAAATTTTCAATTGAATACAATCTGAGATGCCTTGGTCTATAGGATTGTCACCTACCTATACCTACATCCCCTCTTGTTTGGACTTAGAAATTTTCAATTGAATACACGTTGACTTGTCTTGGTCTATAGGATTCTCATCTACCTATATCCACATCCCCTCTTGTTTGGACTTAGAAATTTTCAATTGAATACACGTTGACTTGACTTGGTCTATAGGATTCTTACCTATCTATACCTACGTCCCCTCTTGTTTGGACTTAGAAATTTTCAATTGAATACACGTTGACTTGACTTGGTCTATAGGATTCTTACCTATCTATACCTACATCCCCTCTTGTTTGGACTTAGAAATTTTCAATTGAATACAATCTGAGATGCCTTGGTCTATAGGATTGTCACCTACCTATACCTACGTCCCCTCTTGTTTGGACTTAGAAATTTTCAATTGAATACACGTTGACTTGACTTGGTCTATAGGATTCTTACCTATCTATACCTACATCCCCTCTTGTTTGGACTTAGAAATTTTCAATTGAATACAATCTGAGATGCCTTGGTCTATAGGATTGTCACCTACCTATACCTACATCCCCTCTTGTTTGGACTTAGAAATTTTCAATTGAATACAATCTGAGATGCCTTGGTCTTTAGGATTGTCACCTACCTATATCTACGTCCCCTCTTGTTTGGACTTAGAAATTTTCAATTGAATACACGTTGACTTGACTTGGTCTATAGGATTCTCATCAACCTATACCTACATCCCCTCTTGTTTGGACTAAGAAATTTTCAGTTGAATACACGGTGACTTGCCTTGGTCTATAGGATTGTCATCAACCTATACCTACGTCCCCTCTTGTTTAGACTTAGAAATTTTCAATTGAATACAATCTGAGATGCCTTGGTCTATAGGATTGTCACCTACCTATACCTACGTCCCCTCTTGTTTGGACTTAGAAATTTTCAATTGAATACACGTTGACTTGACTTGGTCTATAGGATTCTTACCTATCTATACCTACATCCCCTCTTGTTTGGACTTAGAAATTTTCAATTGAATACAATCTGAGATGCCTTGGTCTATAGGATTGTCACCTACCTATATCTACATCCCCTCTTGTTTGGACTTAGAAATTTTCAATTGAATACACGTTGACTTGCCTTGGTCTATAGGATTGTCATCTACCTATACCTACGTCCCCTCTTGTTTGGACTTAGAAATTTTCAATTGAATACACGTTGACTTGCTTTGGTCTGTAGGATTGTCACCTACCTATACCTACATCCCCTCTTGTTTGGACTTAGAAATTTTCAGTTGAATACACGGTGACTTGCCTTGGTCTATAGGATTGTCACCTACCTATACCTACATCCCCTCTTGTTTGGACTTAGAAATTTTCGATTGAATACACGTTGACTTGCTTTGGTCTGTAGGATTGTCACCTACCTATACCTACATCCCCTCTTGTTTGGACTTAGAAATTTTCAATTGAATACACGTTGACTTGCTTTGGTCTATAGGATTCTCATCTACCTATACCTACATCCCCTCTTGTTTGGACTTAGAAATTTTCAATTGAATACAATCTGAGATGCCTTGGTCTAAAGGATTGTCACCTACCTATACCTACATCCCCTCTTGTTTGGACTTAGAAATTTTCAATTGAATACAATCTGAGATGCCTTGGTCTAAAGGATTGTCACCTACCTATACCTACATCCCCTCTTGGTTGGACTTAGAAATTTTCAATTGAATACAATCTGAGATGCCTTGGTCTAAAGGATTGTCACCTACCTATACCTACATCCCCTCTTGTTTGGACTTAGAAATTTTCAATTGAATACACGTTGACTTGCCTTGGTCTATAGGATTCTGTTCTACCTATACCTTCGTCCCCTCTTGTTTGGACTTAGAAATTTTCAATTGAATACACGCTGGGATGACTTGGTCTATAGGATTGTCACCTACCTATACCTACGTCCCCTCTTGTTTGGATTTAGAAATTTTCAATTGACTACACGTTGACTTGCCTTGGTCTATAGGATTGTCACTTACCTATACCTACATCCCCTCTTGTTTGGACTTAGAAATTTTCAATTGAATACACGTTGACTTGACTTGGTCTATAGGATTGTCATCTACCTATACCTACATCCCCTCTTGTTTGGACTTAGAAATTTTCAATTGAATACACGTTGACTTGACTTGGTTTATAGGATTGTCATCTACCTATACCTACATCCCCTCTTGTTTGGACTTAGAAATTTTCAATTGAATACACGTTGACTTGACTTGGTCTATAGGATTGTCATCTACCTATACCTACATCCCCTCTTGTTTGGACTTAGAAATTTTCAATTGAATACACGTTGACTTGACTTGGTCTATAGGATTGTCATCTACCTATACCTACATCCCCTCTTGTTTGGACTTAGAAATTTTCAATTGAATACACGTTGACTTGCCTTGGTCTGTAGGATTGTCACCTACCTATACCAACATCCCCTCTTGTTTTGACTTAGAAATTTTCAATTGAATACACGTTGACTTGCCTTGGTCTGTAGGATTGTCACCTACCTATACCTAGCGAAACTTAACTGCAGGATATGTTTGACCTCATTATCATTAAAATCGCGCATTTAAGTTTTAATTGTTAAATCCAATCGCTTTTCTGTTGCTCTGCCGTGGATTTTTTTCCACCTTTGCCACAAGGTTCCAGGTTCGATCCTACTTACCTACCTACCTACCTACCTACCAAAACATGTTTCTTTTACCAGACAAGCAACGCCGGCAGTTTTTTTTTTTGTGATCCCCCCCCCCAACATACACACCTTCAAACACCTGGGCAACGCCAGATACCCCACTAGTCTATAATATAAATCTCACCTGTTTGTTTAAATGTATGTATGTATGTCTCGCAAAAACTTTCAACAGAGGCGATGGATTTTCACAAAATTCGTATCATTTTGAAGCATGACCCTTCGGACGACAAATATAGAAAAATTGACCAAAAACATTAATTCCTTCACCCTCAACTGGGCACTTTTCTACAAGAAGGGGTCGCTTTTTTCACTGATATTTTCGAAAGTCATCGTCTCTTTTTGATTGACTAGCCTTAATTTAAACCTATATCACTTCCAGTTTGGAGACTGGCGCAATAGCTAACACGTCACATTTTTTTTCACTTTCTTTTCCTCCTTCGCGGTAGGGGTTCGAGCCTGCCTGCCTACTACCACTTTTTTTTTTTTGCTCAACTTACAGCATTTCCAACTGTCATGAACTGTTGCTAAACATATAGCCACTTCCTAAAAGTGCCTGCAAACAACTTTAAATATGTCTATATTCATTGTTCGATCCTTTTGTTATTCTCACTATCACATCTTGATTAACAATCATATATCAGCTTCCTTTTGTGTGCCTTTGTGAACAACTTTCTATCTATTATTTTGCTGATAAACCTATTTGTTCTTTTTCTCTTTTTTTTTCTCTTTCTTCCCCATTTCACAACACCATAGTAATAATTTTTTTTTTTCGTTATTAGGATGTTGTGAATGACTGCGGAAAATTGCAGAATCTCTTAATTGTGAAGGACTTGGACACACAGATGAAAAAGTCTACAACGTACAGAGCCTTGTACGACAAAACGCCATCATCGCCCATGAAATGTGCGACGCCACAGAAGAGGTCTCGATCGGCTGAACAGTTTGTAGAAGTCGACAAGTTTTTGAGGCGGAATAAGTCACCGCGTTTCAAGTGCGTATGAATGATAAATTTGTGAACGCTTTTGCACGCGTCTTGTCTCTCGTTGTTTCATTCTGCTAATTCAACATCCGGCCATCAACACGATATCGAAACGGACAATCGTCGCTTATGATATTAAAAGAAGGAAAACTTTCTTTCCTCTTTTTTTTTTCCACCACAAACAAGGCACAGTGCCACTTTGAAGTAGGGGGCTACTATCGAGGCCCTAAGTTGCAGGGGTATTATGAAGGGAGATAAGATGTTTGTTCACATCACATTTTTACTTCTGCATGTCAGTACAGTTGGGAAAGCAAAATCCCGGAAGGGAGTTCCGAAGTCTTGCAGTTCTGGGGAAGAAACTATTAGAGTAGAAGGCTTTTTTACATCTAGGGATCTTTACTGTGAAGGGGTGGGATTTAGCTGCTTGTCGGGTTTATCTGGGGTATTTATGTCGAGGGGGGGGTACAAGTGCTTGTAGTTTGTTGGAGCATCCACCATTAAAATACTTGTAGAACAGGCAGAGGGATGAAGTTTAGATGAGTTCATGATCTATCAGGGTGTCAAGGAGTGAGAGACTAGTAGCAGATGCACCAGCCCAAATGTGGCAACAGTACTCCATACATGGGCGAATGGTGGCCTTAAAGAGGTACAGGATACTTTCAGGCGTAAGTAGTTTTCTAGCACCGTTGAGAGAGCCCACCTTCTTTGTCTTATTATTTTGTTTGTCTCATAAACAATGGCATATATATATATATATATATATATATATATATATATATATATATATATTTATATTTAGGGGATTAGAACAAGAGTCTAAAGAGCAGAGTATATTTTAATGTGTTACTAAATTCATTAATACAATTAAAAGAAAAGAAAACAAAACAGTGCTCGTTGTAATGTAGATATATAATAAGCTCGATAGACATACATGTCCTAAAGCTATTTCAATATTTAGTAAGATGATTGATAATTTATAATTAAAATTAAAAATCTGTTTCATAAGGAAGAACAAACAAAAGCAATAAATTGTACGATCGTTTCGGAAACAATGTTTTTATTGTGATAGACACTGAGTCTTAGACAATAATTTTATGATATAGTTTTTTGAGCAGTCTCATCAGCAGAAATTTTGGGTGGTGGTTTTTTAGACACCAAAAATAAACCTAGCATTTTTAAGTATATATATATATATATATATATATAAAACATTGAAAGAAGTTTGTGCGAATCGATCAACATTTCCATGTTATCATTGGGACTCCAAATGAATCTCACAGTCAGAAACCTAGAAATATATATTTAGTATACATCACAATAACTTTTATTTAAAAATATTTTGGCTACATATATGCAACCATTTCAGCTACAGCTTATCTAGGTTTAGCTTTTTCTAATAATTTTTTCCTTTTCTATTGTTCCCCCCAAATAAGGCCTATTTTAACTCATTTTATTGTTATGACCTTCCATTTATTGTGGTCCTGGATATAACCTTAAACTATATCCAGTGGTGAGGCCCCAACTTGTGGGTTTTGTGGAGTGTGGAGCCACCCTTTAATTGCCATTGCTCCCAGGTCCACTCTGACTCGGAGTGGTAGTACCTGTTAGGGTCCCAACTATGGGTTGAATAGAATCTGATTTAAAAAACAAATATACTCCATTAAAAATCGTTCCTCAAAATAACTAGATTCGGCATTAAATAACCTGAAAAAGGTTGATATGCCGCAAAACGAAAACCAACCAAAACACAACCAACAATCCATTTCTTGTCATAAATAATTTTACCAAGAATTCTTCATAAGTTTTGGTTTCGATTATAGCTACTGGCAGTCCATTAATCTATTTTTTAAAATATAATTTTATCAAGAATTCTTCATAAGTTTTGATTTTGGTTTCGCTTTTAGCTGATGGCACATTAGTAATGTTTTTTTTACAATTAATTTTATCAAGAATTCTTCATAAGTTGGGGTATTTTTTTTTTTTTTTTTTTTTTTTCAGGGATTTTATTTTATGCATATGGGAATTTCTCATACTCCGAGTTCACAAGGTAAACGTTAATGGTTAGAAACCATACAAACTAGCGATTCAGTTCGAAAAACAGGTAGTGTTGAGTGTTAAGCACCAAGAAAAAATGGCTGACGCAAGGAGATCACATTTTTGGAGTCTAGGTAATCGCTCAAAAATAGAAAATTAAACAAAATACAAACCCAGAGGCTTGTCAAAACATGGAGCCTCCCCAAGACGAGAGCCATCCATTTCAATTGATGCCAGATGGGGATCAGAGCGTTGATGATGTAAAGATAGAAGCTTGGTTTTGATGCATTAAAAGTGACCAGCCACCTCTTCCCCCATTGTACCACGCGCTCAAGATCAGAGGAGAGAGAATCAGAGAGAACTTTGTCATTTACAGCCTTTGATGTGTTGCCATAGATGGTCATGTCATCAGCATAGATGTCAACGAATGATTTAAGTATGTGTTTAGGGAGATCATTGATGTAGATCTGGAAGAGAGTTGGGCCCAGGATGGACCCCTGGGGGACTCCAGTATTAATACTGTGGGCCTCTGATTTCTGCCCATCAACCACTATTATGAGCCTATCAGAGAGAAATGATTTAATGACTGAGAAAACATTTCCAGTAATACCGTAACCTGAAATCTTGTGAAGTAGGCCCTTATGCCATACCTTATCGAAGGCAACAATATTCCATGCATGGATGAATCGCAGCTTTGTAAACATATAGGATGCTCTCTGGTGGGAGTAATTTTCTAGCACGGTACGGGGAGCCCACTTTCTTTGCAGCAGACTTTGCAATATCCTCAATGCATTTGTTCCACTTCATGTTGTCTGTGAATGTTAAGCTGAGGTGTTTGAAGGAAGAGTTCTCAGGCAGGGTGTTATTAGTCATAGCTATCAGTCACTGGGAACAAAGTCTTCTAATTGTTAAAGGAAAGCCGCTTAGTCTTAGTAGCATTAAATGTTACCATCTGTTTACGGCCCCATTCTACTAGGGACTGGAAGTCGTTTTCTAGGGATTCTGCCTGACAAAGTTTGCTGAAACATGTCTGCACATGTGTAGCTAAAGTGTTTGTATGAAGAAAAATTTATACTAAATATATAGCTCTATTTTTATCTTGAGCACTACTATATAAATGTAAGAATTCATTGGATTAACTCTAATGAAGAAAACATTGCCAGAATGATTTTTTTTTTAATTTAAAAAAGTTTGTTTCTTATATAAAATATATACACGCATACATCAATATATATTATATATATAAAAAAACGGGCCCCAGCTCTAATTAGGCCCTGTTTCTTACTGTTTTGTCCGAATGAAATGAAACTTTGGTTATAACTAGTTTATTATATTCAAAACATCACATCAAAACACTAGGGACTTTGGCCTTTTTTTCTCCGTTCTACAGCATATGTTCTAGATGGCATTTTTTTTTTTTTTTTTTTTTTTTGGTCACCCTGTAGAAAGAGGTTTGTGTTTACTATAAACTTTTTATGCAAATATTATGCAAGTATAAATCATGTAGAATATCTGCATTAATATAATTACACGTAATCTATATATATATATAAAAGCGAAAATGTGTGTGTGTGTACTTTTTGGACTTCTCGTGGGGGTAGGCGCTTAAAACTTTATATGCTGTCTAAATAATATCATGACTTAACGGGAGTCGCATGTATCTTTAATTTGCCCAACTTTTACGCGCTATTTTTGAGATTTTTTTTCAATCATCGTGTCTGTTACGCTTTTCAGTATAATAAAAGCAAATGATGGGGTGGGGGAAACAGAAACTGTCTTGCAGCGCAAATCGCGTCATGTTTGACCTTAATAAGGTCAAACATCTTGCAATTTAACTTTCTCGCACCTGACAATTTCACTTTATAAACGTTAAATTAAGACTGCTTTCCCTTCCTCATGGCCGAGATGGTTAGGTGTCTGAGTTTTTCCCCCCTTTCGTTTCCACCTTCGCGTCAAGGCTTCGGGTTCGAGCCTACCTTCCTATTAAAACTTTTTTTTTTCTTTTACACCTCCAAACACCCGCCCAACGTTTTTTTTTTTTAACAGGGTTGTTTTATCTACCCCTCCCCCTCCAACAACACACCAACACACACACCTCCAAACACCCGGGCAACACCGGGTACCTCCGCTAGTAGTTAACTAAAGATGATCATCCCATAAGAAAAAAAAAACTAATCGGAAATTAATTAAAATGAGTGTTTAAAAGAATATGCATAATATTTGTGTAAAAAAAAAGTTAAATACAAACCTCTTTCTGTATATATTTATGTATGCGTATATATATTTGCTTTAAAAATTTTGCCTACCAAACTCCTATCAGTTTTTGGTCTACAGACATGAAACTTCATATATAAGGTATTCGAACCCATGTAAAACGTTATATTTGGGCTTTAGCCGGGGGGAAATTCGTACAAAAGTGTGAAAATGAAGAAAAAAAATTAAATTTGCCAGATGAAGATGAACGACAGCATTATGAATATGCATGCATAACGTAATAGCTATCGGGTCATGTTTTAATTTTTAGCCTTGCAGCAAACATGTCTTCATAGGTCAGTCATAAACGTCAAAGGAAAAAGTAAATCGTAAGCTAAACGTTTTTGTTTTGATTCTCAGTAGTGGCGCACAAATTTTTTTTTTTTTTTTATAAATCATTGCAATATATTTGGTCCAATATAATTAATAAATACAAAATCTGGATTAATCAAAATATCATATTTAAGCATATTTTACGATCGATACTTCTTTTGTATGCCTCGTCATCTCTTCCTCTGGAGTGTTCCATGCAGGATAGTCTGTACAAGTCATTCTGAACGTGTTGTGTGCCCATACCATCTGAGTTTCCTGTTCTTCACAGTGGTCAGTAGTTCTTTATAGTGACGCGATTGTTGAGTGACCTCTCTGCGAACTTCATTATTGGTAACATGGTTCTTGTATGACATTTCAAGGAGTCTTTTGGGGCATCTCATTTCTACTACTGTAGAGCCTCCTTTGTCAGTCTACGTTCAGCGTCCATGCTTTGCATGCGTAAAGCAGGATTAAGAGGATTAGCCCGTTCGGTAGCTTCGCTTTGTTTCCGAGAAAATTAAAAAAAAAATTTTTTTTTTTTTTTAATTTATTTTATTTTATTTTTTTTACATTTTCACCTCAAACAAGGCACATTGCCGCTTTGGTGTAGGGGGCTACTGGGGTACTATGTAGGGAGTTGGGCAGCAAGATGTCGGTTCACGTTACGCTTGACCTTCGACATGTCGGTACAGTTGGGGAAGCAGGGACCTGGAATGGAGTTCCAAAGTCTAGCGGTTCTGGTGAAGAAACTACTGGAGTAGAAAGATCTTTTACATCTAGGGATCTCTACTGTGTGGGGGTTGGATATTGCAGCCTGTCGGGTTTGTCGAGGGTGTTCACGTTGTAGGGGCAAACTACTTGCAGTTCATCAGAGCATTCACCATTAAAATACTTGTAGAACAGGCAGAGGGATGCAACATATCGTCTATAGAGGTACAGGATACTTTCAGGTGTTAGTAGTTTTCCAGCATGGTAGAGAGAGCGTATCTTCTTCACAGCAGTCTCTCAATGTAATTGTTCCAACTCATTTCCTGTGGAGGTTAGACTAAGGAGTTTAAAAGATGTACTTTCAGATAAAGAGTCATTGGGCATTACTATTGGTGGCAGAGAAGGTTTCTTGTAATTATTGAAGTGAACAAGTTTAGTCTTGGCAGCATTGAATCTGACCATCCATTTTTGTCCCCATTCTGCTACAGATTGGAGGTCATCCTCTAGTGTTTTTGCCATATCTTTAGATATGTGTTCATTTGTTTTCTTGTCGTGTCAGTTATAGAGTGTGGTGTCATCAGTATATATATATATATATATATATATATATATATATATATATATATATATAATCTTTAAGTTAAATGGGATAAAAAGAGCTGTTTACCCATCTCCTCAGAGGAAAAAATATTAGCAAATATTATAAATGGTTTATACCTAATTTGCTAAAAGCAATAAGCATAGAAAATCATAATTAAAAGTTTTTAAAGTTTTTTAATCCTAGAGTAAGGGAAATTATATATTGGTTCTGAATTTGTTTTCTTGTCGTGTCAGTTATAGAATGTGGTGTCATCAGTATATATAAGGACAACAAGAGTATGAAATGAAGACACAAAACTATATATAGGTAGATATAAAGTGGGTCATTTATTGAATAATCGAATACAGGCAAAATTTGGGGGATAGAAGGGACTCTTTATGCCAGGGCATTTCGAAGCCTAACGCTTCTTATCAGAAGAGTAGAGAAGGTGCTAGGTAGCATGGTGGGGATTATTCAATGAATGATCCACTCTATATCTACCTATATAAAGCATTGTGTCTTCATTTCATTCTCTTGTTGTCCTATTGTATAAGCTCCAATAATTATTGTTGAGCTTGGCATTATCCGGATAAGTCTCCTTTTGTGGAATTGACCTTCATCTTTTCTCTTTTACTTAAAGCAACATTATATATATATATATATATATATAAATCCAACGTTACTAATTTCCATAGATAAAGTAGCCACCAAAAGTTTTAATAATAAATACAAAAGTACTCAATACCGAAGTAGAGCAAGGTATACGCCTGAAGAGGTCTCTAGTTGCTAGTAACCAACTGACCGAAACATGCTCATTATTGTGTAGCAACATATTACTACTTATGTAGAAACATTGCGGCATTGAGCACTCTTGTATTAACCTTGTTAAACTTCATTGGTTGCTTAACCTCTGGAAAACAATAATCTCAGATTATATGAAATATATATATATATATGAGTAGGTAGTAGTTTGCTTGAAGCATTGTTGGTAAAGAAATATATAGAATTTTTTTTTTTTTAAGCCAAAGACAATGCGGGGAAAGACCGGAATTATGAAAGTAAAGAAAGAAAAACAAACAAAGGTAGATGGGTGTGCTTGAATAGAGGAGTGTCTAGCCTTTATTCGTCTATCTTTCCTCGCCTCAATGTATAATTAGTTATAACCAAGTTGTTGGTATGTCCGGTGTATGTAAAGTCCGTGGGTGGTATGGAACTTTGATTAATTTCGAGAGAAAGGGACTTCTCTTTTTCAAAATATAGACGAATAAAGGCTAGACACTCCTCTACTCAAGAACACTCGTCTACATTTGTTTGTTTTTCTTTCTTTACTTTCATAATTCCGGTCTTTCCCCGCATTGTCTCTGGCTTAAAAAAAAAAAAATTATATATATATATCTCAGCTGACCAAAACATACTCATGAATATTTAGCAACATATAAATGCTTATGTAAAAACAAATAAAAACTATAGCTTGACCATATTTTGGTATTGAGCACTCTTGTATTAACCAATGTCATGTAGCCACATATTACTGCTTTTATTTATTATATATATATGAAAATGCATAAAAAATGAATACGAAAAGTTGAAAGTTTATAACTTTTCTGGATTCGTTTTCTATTGGTGACGTGCAGGAATACAAAATATTATGAAAAACATTTAAAAACTCACTGAGGAAGGCTGAAGGTACAATCGAAAATAGTTCTTGTAAAAAAAATTTTTTTCATACAGGGTGACACCCAAAAAAAAAAAAAAAAAAGGGACATTCAATTGTTTTTCTGAGCATTTTACAGTCAACGGAGAAAAAATGGCCAAAGACCCTAGTGTTTTGATGTGATGTTTTGAATATAATAAACTAGTTATGACCAAAGTTTCATTTCATTCGGACAAAACACTAAAAAACGAGGCCTAATTAGAGTTAGGGCCCCCCCTTTTTTTTTTTTTTTTTTTTTTTTTTTTTTTTGAGTCACCTTGTAATAATATTTTGTATTCCTGCAGGTCATTAATAGAAAATAAATGTAGAAACGTTATAAACTTTTATATTTTCGTGTTCATTTTTTTTATGCATTTTTGTATAAATATATACTTCCCAAGGAATACACGCGAATACGCACATATAATATACATATATTCATATATTATATGGTAAGAAAAAAAATAAGTTTATCTGAAAAATTGTTTTTCCAAAATAGTATTTTCTTCTTTAATGTTTTGTTTGTAATAAATAATTTTTTACTTTGATGAAATGTTCTCTTTTTTTTAAATATTAAATAAATTTTAATGTTTTTTTTTTTTATTATTATTATTCCCTTTTTTTTTAAGCATATGAAATAAATTTTAATGCGTTTTTGATGGATTTTTTTATTGTTCCCTTTTTCCTTTATTTTTATTTTTTTTTTACATATCAAATAATTTTTTTTTTTCATTTGAAAACGTTTTGGGTAGAATTGGTTGAATTAAATGTGTTATTTTTTTGCTTGACGTTTAAAAAAATATTTTTTTTTGTAAAATATTTAGGTGTACTAAAAGTATTTTTTTTATTTATTTATTTTTATTTTTTTTAAAGAAATTATAACAGAATATCAAGCCATGAATGTATCAAATTCCGAGATTAAATACTAACATATGTCCAACGGCTTTAAGAAATTGATTTCTACGATAACCTATCTCTGCCCAGGCATTTATCTCTCTTAACTCCATCCTTATCACTTTTTCCCATGTTTTCCTTGAACTTTTATGGAACTGACCCTTCTACATCTACTAACCAAAGAATTTTCATCTGTTCTTTCAATGTGACCATACCATCAAAGTCTACTTTTCTACACCCATCTCCCTATGTTGCATGTCAAGACTATGCACACACGCACACACATGCAGGACAGTCGGAAGCTAAAATGCACCCAGTGATATCGTGAAGCTGTCAAAACTGACGTCGCTGGAGGTGAATAGGTCAAATAATTGACCCCCACAGGTTGAAACACCTGCTAGAGAACAGATCAGTATATATATAAGCAGGTAAAACACGAGTCAAGCAGTCAAAAAGCGATAACAGCACGAGATGTTGCTGAATCTGCCACCTCCTGCTTCGCCCTCCATCTACTGGTTGGAAGCACGCACACGAGACAAGAAATAAAATAATAATTTTATATCTTTCTTACAAACGAATTTGTGTTGCGCGTTTGTTTTTCTTGGCTGACGAGAAACTATTGTTCAACCCGGCTACCATCACACCTGTTCTGACCAGATTTAATCTTCCTCTGATGTCATTAGGTCTAAGCCTATCGTTAATACACACATTACACATCCATCATATCATTCTCATATCATTCCTCTCCATGCAACACATATCCTCAACCCTTACTGTTCATGATTCATTTGCATACATCATTGCATTGCACACACATGCTTGATAGACACTTCTTGCTTTACATGCTGGTATGCGTTATATGGCCTTTAGAAACTGACCTTGCTACCTTAACTGTTCTACATCTACTAAACCAAGAACTCTCATCCATTTTTTTTTCAATGTGACCAAACCAACAAAGTCTCCTGTTCTCACACATCTCTCTATACTGTCCAGATTTCTCTAAGGTCCTCAGATCTAAGCTTGTCTTTAAGACTGGCATTACACATCCATCATATCATTCTCGTATCATTTCTCTCCATGCAACGCATGTCCTCAACCCTCACTGGTCTGATTTCACTTGCCATGCATCATCACTGTTCACATACAATAACCTCCTCTCTTGGTTGTTTGTTACTGTTAACGCTCTGCTGGTTAGTGATAACAAAAGTGTCCTGAAATTACTCCATTTAATTCTTACGATCACAGTAGCATCTTCTGTGTTCAAATTGTATCACTAATGTATTCACAAACTGACCCTACTACCTCAACTGTTCTACATCTACTAGGACTGAATTGAGACATATTGTAACCCAAAAGAAGCAAGATCACTAACAACAATATTTAGTTACTTCCATGTATGTACCTATGACAAAACAAAAACATCATATTCCAAAAATCATATTTTGATCAAGTTTTATTTTTTAAATAAGAAAATCAAATTTTATGGCTAACTGAGTAGCGACTGTTTCATGTCGCCATGTTTGGTTAGGAATATCGCAAGGAAAATTAGCACAGACTGACTATAGATTCACCATCAAAGTATTGAAATATTTTTTTTATTTTATAAAGGAATCACTACTTATCAAGCCCCAGAGGCCACTCGAGGATAAGGGTTAAAGTGTGTACAATGTCAATGGGACAATATCATAGTAATCGTTAGAAGTGTCAATATGGTAAATTGGATTACTTAAGAGGAACGGCTCATCAAGAACTTGTTTGCATTGGACTTGAAGACGACGAAATAAAAATATAAAGTTGAAAGAACTAGGGGAAAATATCATTTTAACGATGCCTTTCAAATCGTAAACTGCCGGTTTACATTTTTTTACATTTAAAAAGTGTAAACAAAAAAAAAGCAAACCTTTAGAATCCTAAAAAGATCACCCGGGAGCATTTTTGCAACATGAAAAATATACAAACCAAAATACAGAGAGGAATAAACCTACTCAAAAATATGGTTTATTACATCGCCTAAAAAAAAAAGAAGAATCGGGGCCTCCAATAATACGATAATTTGGTGGGGAAGTAAATTGTTTTCTTTTTTCTAACTTGGTTTTAAAAAGTTTTTATTGCTAACATTTGTTTTTATAAACTCTAACCACACCTCACAACCCTAATCCGGCCGGTCGGGGAAAAAAGTTTTTATTTTTTTAAATTTTGGTGAAACGCACGCACGCACACATAAGCATCGCTTCTCACCATTTGGTGAAACGCACGCACGCACGCATCGCTTCTCACGATTTGGTGAAACGCACGCACGCACGCACGCACACATAAGCATCGCTTCTCACCAAGCTAAAGAAGAGAGAAAGTGGGGGGAAGGAGAGAAAGGATCGTGTTCTCTGCACTGCACGTGCCGGGGTCAAACAGAAGTTAAATGAAATCGATTAAAAATGGCTCGACAAAGTTGTGTCTGAACTTTTTATTCTATGAAACTTAAGATTAATAAAACGAAATAATCGTGACCTGTGGAAATTCCACGGCGAATATTTCGCATTCAATAAGAACAAAACGAAAAAGTAGTGAACAAATAAATATATAAGAAAATTAATGTTACTAAAGGCAAGATAAGTTACCCTTCTACCTATCTAGATCACATTTTTGTTGTTTTAACTTATTTTAAAACACACAAACAAAAGTAGCGCACAGTTTTAAGTTAGAACAATAAAGAAGTGTCTGACATTTTACAGACATCTTGTGAGACTCGATAATCGCTCCAAACTCGAAAATTAAGCAAAATACTGGTAGCAACACATCCAATAAATGTCAGCAAACGTTCGAACATGTTTTCTATTTCACATAAGCGAAACTCTTATCAGAGATAAAGCGACAATGAGAAGCAAACACAGATGAAGAAGACGGTTTTTATCGTTGAGCATAAAAAAAGAGTATCTAATCTAATAGGCCCCGTGCTATAGGTCAATCTCCAAGGTCTGTCCCATCGCCTCAGTGTTGTATCCCTGCTTACAAGTACTTTAATGGGATGTGCTCTGATGAACCTATTGCACTTATACCAGTGCCCGGACAACTTGTCCCGGGAAAACTCGTCTCCGGAATGAGGGGACAACCGTCAGTTTGTTCAGGTATGGTGAACACGAATATCGCAAGCCAAATTAGCACAGACAGACAGACAGACAAATAGTTTTCGAGACATTAATGAGTGTATTTTAAATGTAAATCACTGGCGACCATGTTTGAACAGGCGGCATATGAAAGGGGCCAACCCTCAGTTTGATCAGGTATGCTGAAAACGAATATCGCAAGGAAAATTAGCAGAGACGGAAATACTACTAGTTTTGGAGCTGATTTTTAATGCGTGTATTTTGAAATGTAAATCCCTGGTGACCATGTTTGAACAGGCGGCAAATGAAAGGGGCGAACCCTCAGTTATTTCAGGTATGCTGAAAACGAATATCGCAAGGAAAATCAGCACAGACTGACTATAGGTTCACCATCATATTACTGAAATATTTTTTTTATTTTATAAAGGAATCACTACTTATCAAGCCCCAGAGGCCACTCGAGGATAAGTGTTAAAGTGTGTACAGTAGTCAATGGGACAATATCAAAGTAATCGTTAGAAGTGTCAATTTGGTAAATTGGATTACTTAAGAGGAACGGCTCATCAAGAACTTATTTACATTGGACTTGAAGACAACGAAATTCAAATATAAAATTGAAAGAACTAGCGAAAAATATCATTTTAACGATGCCTTTCAAATCGTAAACTGCCTGTTTACATTTTTTTACATTTAAAAAGTGTAAAAAAAAATAGCAAACCTTTAGAATCCTAAAAAGATCTCCCGAGAGCATTTTTGCAACATGAAAAATATACAAACCAAAATAAAGAGAGGAGGAAACCTCAAAAATATGGATTATTACATCGCCTAAAAAAAAGAAGAATCGGGGCCTCCAATAATACGATAATTTGGTGGGGAAGTAAATTGTTTTCTTTTTTCTAACTTGGTTTTAAAAAGTTTTTATTGCTAACATTTTCATAAACTCTAACCACACCTCACAACCCTAATCCGGCCGGTCGGGAAAAAAGTTTTTATTTTTTTAAATTTTGGTGAAACACACGCACACGCACGCACACATAAGCATATCGCTTGTCACCAAGCTAAAGAAGAGAGAAAGTGGGGGGAAGGAGAGAAGGGATCGTGTTCTCTGCACTGCACGTGCCGGGGTCAAACAGAAGTCAAATGAAATCGATTAAAAATGACTCCACAAAGTTGTGTCTGAACTTTTTATTCTATGAAACTTAAGATTAATAAAACGAAATAATCGTGACCCGTGGAAATTCCACGGCGAATATTTCGCATTCAATAAGAACAAAACGAAAAAGTAGTGAACAAATAAATATATTAGAAAATGAATGTTACCAAAGGCAAGATAAGTTACCCTTCTACCTACCTAGATCACATTTTTGTTGTTTTAACTTATTTTAAAACGTTTATTTAACACAAACAAAAGTAGCTCACAGTTTTAAGTTAGAACAATAAAGAAGTGTCTGACATTTTACAGACATCTTGTGAGAGTCGAGAATCGCTCCAAACTCGAAAATTAAGCAAAATACTGGTAGCAACACATCCAATAAATGTCAGCAAACGTTCGAACATGTTTTCTTTTTCACATAAGCGAAACTCTTATCAGAGCAAAAGCGAAAATGAGGAGCAAACACAGATGAAGAAGTCGGTTTTTATCGTGGAGCACAAAAACAAAAACAAAAAGAGTCTCTAATCTAATAGGCCCCGTCAATCTCCAAAGTCTGTCCCATCGCCTCAGTGTTGCATCCCTGTTTACAAGTACTTTAATGGGATGTGCTCTGATGAACATATAGCACTTATGCTGGTGCCCGGAAAACTCGTCCCGGGAAAACTCGTCTCCGGAAAAACCATAACCGGAAAACTCGTACCGTTCAGTTTGTTCAGGTATGCTGAAAACGAATATCGCAAGAAAAATTAGCACAGACAAATAGTTTTAGAGATAATTTTATTAATGCGTGTATTGTGAAATGTAAATCACTGGCGACCATGTTTGAACAGGGGCACATGAAAGAGGCAAACCGTCAGTTTGTTCAGGTATGCTGAAAACGAATATCGCAAGGAAAATTAGCAGTAATTAATACGTGTATTTTGAAATGTAAATCACTTTAATAAGAAAAAGGGTACTTTTCCAGTTTACAGTCCATGTTGAATTAGTAAATTTGTATTTAAGAAAGCCATTCTTAATATAGGGAGGGACATGTTAACTATTCTGTACCTCTAATCAATGTATCAATAATTTAATAAGCAAAAGACATAGTAAAAATTGAATTTAACTTGAAAATTTTATCCAAAAATACCGCAGAAGTTTTCTTTGATATTTTTTTTACAAGCTGCCCCAGCGTAACACTTCCAATCTTTCCATAATAAGAACGGCTTTCTGAAAAAAACAACAACAAAACACAAACAAACAAAAAACAACCTTGAAAGCCGTTCTTAACATGGAGAGATTTGTAGGGGGTATTCAGAAAGTCGTTCTTAAAATGGGGAGGTTTGGGTGTTTATACTACGCTGGGGTATGTCGTAAAATAACCTTTCTTTTTTTACTGTTCCGTACTTTCACCTAACAATTTAATAAATAAATAAACTTGGGAAATTGAAACACTCGCCGAAAGTTATATTACTGAAGAAGTTTGATATCAGGAATAGAATCTGACCAAACACCGTTTGTTGCTAACCTCTCTCTCTCTCTCTCTCACTCTCTCTCTCTCTTTGGCTTATCCGTGCCCCTGCCACTAAGTATGTGTATATATATACTTATATACTTATATATATATATATATATACTTATATACTTATATATATATATATATATATATATATATGGATGTATATATATATATATATATATATATATAGATATATATATATATATATAGACAGAGAGAGACAGAGAGAGAGAGAGAGAGACAGAGAGAGAGAGAGAGAGAAAGAGAGAGAATATGTGCTTCCACATCAAAGAGGGGCAGGAGCATAAACAGAGACAGAAGCACACACAAACACACACATACATACGCACTTTCATAAACACACACACACACACACTCGCATAAACACACACATACATACACGAACACACACGTACACACAAATACACAAACACAAATCAACTTTCCGTTAAAAGCTGTCATGAGGTGGCAGGGGTGGGTGTCATAAGTGTCAATCGAATTTGAAAGTTTGTTAACGAAATGGATTTATTTCAACTTCGTTTGACACGTGCCAATTCTCCTGCCCTTCACCCCCCCCCTACCTGCCTCTCTCTTTACCTTAGTAAAGACTTTTAGGTTGGGGTGTTTATGCTACACTGGGGTAGGTCGTAAAAATAAACTTTTTTTTTTCGTTATTAAATTGTAATTTTTTAAGAAATCATTTCCTTAAAAGTTAAGAAAGCCATTCTTAATGTAGAGAGGGGCATGTTAACTATTCTGTACTTTCATCCAATAATTTAATAAGCAAAAGATAGGATAAAATTGAATTTTACTTGAAAGTTTTATCCCAAAATATCGCAGACGTTTTCTTTGATATTTTTTATTTTACAAGCTGCCCCAGCGTAGTATTAACACCTCCAATCTCTCCATGATAAGAACGGCTTTCTGAAAAAAAAAATCCCAAGAAAGCCGTTCTTAACATGGAGAGATTGGAGGGGGTATTCCGGAAGTCGTTCTTAAAATGGGGAGAGGAGGGCGTTTTGTAACTATTCCGTACTTTAACCTAACGATTTAATAAAAAACATCGGGTTTGTATTACTGTACACATAGATTCGAAAAAGTTGTCAAAAAACAAAACTATGACAAATAAATGTTATCAAAGGCAAGATAAATTACTGTTCTACCAAACTGGATATAATTTTCGTGTTTTTATTCAATTTAACATGTTTATTCAGCTCGAAAAGCATACAGTGTTTACCGATGTATTGGAAAATTCAACATGGCGGCCGACTCTCTCTTTAACACGGTAAGTTCGGAAAAGGGTGTAATAAATAATGAACTCGACAAAATACTGTTAGAAATTCGCTCAATATATGTTACCGTGACATAACTTGACATATATTCGGTGGTTTTTTAATAGTATTTTGCCTAGTTTATTATTTATAACACTTTTTCCCGAACTTACCGTGTTAAAGAGAGAGTTGGCCGCCATTTTGAATTTTCCAATACATCGGTAAACACTGCATGCTTTTCGAGCTGAATAAACATGTTAAACTGAATAAAAACACGAAAATTATATCCAGTTTGGTAGAGAAGTAATTTATCTTGCCTTTGATAACATTTATTTGTTATATATTTGTTTTTTTTTGACAACTTTTTCGAATCTATGTGTACAGTAATACAAACCCAAAACATCAAATGTTAAATAAAAATAAATAAAAACAAGATAAAACGAATAAAAATAAAAATAAGAAACATAAAATCAAATAAAAAACGATCAATGTATAGTATCTGTTAACGAAAATATATTTTTTTAATTATTAGCAAATAATTCAAAGTGTAGTATCTGTTTTATTCTATCGCAGTATATAAAAAAAAAGAGACGCAGGAGAAATCGTTTTTATTTTCATTCCAATTCAAAATACTCCATTTTGGAAAGTTGGGTTTTCTTCACATTAAAATAAAAAAAAAACATTAAAGTTTCAAATCATTATGGCTCCTTTGTACTCGTCAACGAAAGACATAAAGCAGGAACGATGACGACGTGCGAATGGAAACAGTAAAGGATGTCATCCCCACCGCCACCGCCGACGGCGTCAACAGCACGTCTGTTTCTCTGACCCTTTAAAATAATTCGTTTTAACTAAGGGGACCCGCGGAAATTCCACGGCGAATATTACGCAGCAGTTAAAGACAACAAAACGAAAACGTGGCCATCAAAGAAATATATAACAAATAAATGTTAGCAAAGGGTAACTTACTCTTCTACCTACCTAGTTAAGTTTTTTGTTGTGTCATCTGATTTCAACAGTTTATTTACTTTGTAATAAAATTAGTGTCGAGTCTTAAGTTGGAACAAGAAAAAAAAAACGCCTGAGTCATATGGTGTGCTCGATCATAGCTGAAAACTCGAAAGTCAAGCAAAATACGGTTAGAAAATCACCTGATAAATGTCACGATAACTTTTATAGAATACGTTTCTAACAGAATTTTGTTTTATTGTCTATTTTTGACCGATTATCGAGACTCCAAGTATGTAAGAGTCACAAAAAGGCGGGACTGCTTAACTGCATCGTCATCATTTTCAATCCACTCATGTCGAACGCACGTGAGAAGTAAAATAGATGGCCCATCAAGCCAGAAATAAATTAATGACAGTTTAAAGGCTTCAAAATCACTTTCGAATTCAATATCAACTGTCGCATTAACACGCATCTTAGATTTCCGAAATCTCGTCCCAATAGTGTAGAAGCGCCCATTTCAACCTAATAAGATGGATTTCAATTTGATAAAACAACTATCTAATAAAAAAAAATGTAATAATTTTTATAAAAATACAGAAAAAAGAACAGTTACTACGTTTTATATATATATATATATATATATATATATATATATATATATATATATATATATATATATATATATATATGATTAGTTTTTTTGGAAAAAGAATTCCAGCAGAGTGCTCAATTAAAAGGAAAATCCAAATTTTAAGAGCGTACTTATATTTTGTGTACAGAAAGTTGTTAGTTGAGACAGGTCATTGGTACCGTCGGTTTCAAGCCCGATAATAAGGCCCGTTTAAGGTATCCTTATCGAACTCTCTTCAGCCAATATTCGTCTCAAATATCGCAAGGAAAATTAGCAGTAATTAATACGTGTATTTTGAAATGTAAATCACTTTAATAAGAAAAAGGGTACTTTTCCAGTTTACGGTCCATGTTGAATTAGTAAATTTGTATTTAAGAAAGCCATTCTTAATATAGGGAGGGACATGTTAACTATTCTGTACCTCTAATCAATGTATCAATAATTTAATAAGCAAAAGACATAGTAAAAATTGAATTTAACTTGAAAATTTTATCCCAAAATACCGCAGAAGTTTTCTTTGATATTTTTTTTACAAGCTGCCCCAGCGTAACACTTCCAATCTTTCCATAATAAGAACGGCTTTCTGAAAAAACAACAACAAAACACAAACAAAAAAACAACAACCTTGAAAGCCGTTCTTAACATGGAGAGATTTGTAGGGGGTATTCAGAAAGTCGTTCTTAAAATGGGGAGGTTTGGGTGTTTATACTACGCTGGGGTATGTCGTAAAATAACCTTTTTTTTTTTACTGTTCCGTACTTTCACCTAACAATTTAATAAATAAATAAACTTGGGAAATTGAAACACTCGCCGAAAGTTATATTACTGAAGAAGTTTGATATCAGGAATAGAATCTGACCAAACACCGTTTGTTGCTAACCTCTCTCTCTCTCTCTCTCTCTCTCTCTCTTTGGCTTCTCCGTGCCCCTGCCACTAAGTATGTGTATATATATACTTATATATATATATATATATATATATATATATATATATATATATATATATATATATATATATATGGATGTATATATATATATATATATATATATATAGATATATATATATATATAGACAGAGAGAGACAGAGAGAGAGAGAGAGAGACAGAGAGAGAGAGAGAGAGAAAGAGAGAGAATATGTGCTTCCACATCAAAGAGGGGCAGGAGCATAAACAGAGACAGAAGCACACACAAACACACACATACATACGCACTTTCATAAACACACACACACACACACACTCGCATAAACACACACATACATACACGAACACACACGTACACACAAATACACAAACACAAATCAACTTTCCGTTAAAAGCTGTCATGAGGTGGCAGGGGTGGGTGTCATAAGTGTCAATCGAATTTGAAAGTTTGTTAACGAAATGGATTTATTTCAACTTCGTTTGACACGTGCCAATTCTCCTGCCCCTCACCCCCCCCCCTACCTGCCTCTCTCTTTACCTTAGTAAAGACTTTTAGGTTGGGGTGTTTATGCTACACTGGGGTAGGTCGTAAAAATAAAGTTTTTTTTTTCGTTATTAAATTGTAATTTTTTAAGAAATCATTTCCTTAAAAGTTAAGAAAGCCATTCTTAATGTAGAGAGGGGCATGTTAACTATTCTGTACTTTCATCCAATAATTTAATAAGCAAAAGATAGGATAAAATTGAATTTAACTTGAAAGTTTTATCCCAAAATATCGCAGACGTTTTCTTTGATATTTTTTATTTTACAAGCTGCCCCAGCGTAGTATTAACACCTCCAATCTCTCCATGATAAGAACGGCTTTCTGAAAAAAAAAATCCCAAGAAAGCCGTTCTTAACATGGAGAGATTGGAGGGGGTATTCCGGAAGTCGTTCTTAAAATGGGGAGAGGAGGGCGTTTTGTAACTATTCCGTACTTTAACCTAACGATTTAATAAAAAACATCGGGTTTGTATTACTGTACACATAGATTCGAAAAAGTTGTCAAAAAACAAAACTATAACAAATAAATGTTATCAAAGGCAAGATAAATTACTGTTCTACCAAACTGGATATAATTTTCGTGTTTTTATTCAATTTAACATGTTTATTCAGCTCGAAAAGCATACAGTGTTTACCGATGTATTGGAAAATTCAACATGGCGGCCGACTCTCTCTTTAACACGGTAAGTTCGGAAAAGGGTGTAATAAATAATGAACTCGACAAAATACTGTTAGAAATTCGCTCAATATATGTTACCGTGACATAACTTGACATATATTCGGTGGTTTTTTAATAGTATTTTGCCTAGTTTATTATTTATAACACTTTTTCCCGAACTTACCGTGTTAAAGAGAGAGTTGGCCGCCATTTTGAATTTTCCAATACATCGGTAAACACTGCATGCTTTTCGAGCTGAATAAACATGTTAAACTGAATAAAAACACGAAAATTATATCCAGTTTGGTAGAGAAGTAATTTATCTTGCCTTTGATAACATTTATTTGTTATATATTTGTTTTTTTTTGACAACTTTTTCGAATCTATGTGTACAGTAATACAAACCCAAAACATCAAATGTTAAATAAAAATAAATAAAAACAAGATAAAACGAATAAAAATAAAAATAAGAAACATAAAATCAAATAAAAAACGATCAATGTATAGTATCTGTTAACGAAAATATATTTTTTTAATTATTAGCAAATAATTCAAAGTGTAGTATCTGTTTTATTCTATCGCAGTATATAAAAAAAAAGAGACGCAGGAGAAATCGTTTTTATTTTCATTCCAATTCAAAATACTCCATTTTGGAAAGTTGGGTTTTCTTCACATTAAAATAAAAAACAAACATTAAAGCTTCAAATCATTATGGCTCCTTTGTACTCGTCAACGAAAGACATAAAGCAGGAACGATGACGACGTGCGAATGGAAACAGTAAAGGATGTCATCCCCACCGCCACCGCCGACGGCGTCAACAGCACGTCTGTTTCTCTGACCCTTTAAAATAATTCGTTTTAACTAAGGGGACCCGCGGAAATTCCACGGCGAATATTACGCAGCAGTTAAAGACAACAAAACGAAAACGTGGCCATCAAAGAAATATATAACAAATAAATGTTAGCAAAGGTAACTTACTCTTCTACCTACCTAGTTAAGTTTTTTGTTGTGTCATCTGATTTCAACAGTTTATTTACTTTGTAATAAAATTAGTGTCGAGTCTTAAGTTGGAACAAGAAAAAAAAACGCCTGACAGTCATATGGTGTGCTCGATCATAGCTGAAAACTCGAAAGTCAAGCAAAATACGGTTAGAAAATCACCTGATAAATGTCACGATAACTTTTATAGAATACGTTTCTAACAGAATTTTGTTTTATTGTCTATTTTTGACCGATTATCGAGACTCCAAGTATGTAAGAGTCACAAAAAGGCGGGACTGCTTAACTGCATCGTCATCATTTTCAATCCACTCATGTCGAACGCACGTGAGAAGTAAAATAGATGGCCCATCAAGCCAGAAATAAATTAATGACAGTTTAAAGGCTTCAAAATCACTTTCGAATTCAATATCAACTGTCGCATTAACACGCATCTTAGATTTCCGAAATCTCGTCCCAATAGTGTAGAAGCGCCCATTTCAACCTAATAACATGGATTTCAATTTGATAAAACAACTATCTAATAAAAAAAATGTAATAATTTTTATAAAAATACAGAAAAAAGAACAGTTACTACGTTTTATATATATATATATATATATATATATATATATATATATATATATATGATTAGTTTTTTTGGAAAAAGAATTCCAGCAGAGTGCTCAATTAAAAGGAAAATCCAAATTTTAAGAGCGTACTTATATTTTGTGTACAGAAAGTTGTTAGTTGAGACAGGTCATTGGTACCGTCGGTTTCAAGCCCGATAATAAGGCCCGTTTAAGGTATCCTTATCGAGCTCTCTTCAGCCAATATTCGTCTCAGACGAATATTGGCTGAAGAGAGTCTCAGACGAATATTGGCTGAAGAGAGCTCGATAAGGATACCTTAAACGGGCCTTATTATCGGGCTTGAAACCGACGGTACCAATGACCTGTCTCAACTAACAACTTTCTGTACACAAAATATATATATATATATATATATATTATTTTTAAATTTTATATAACTTTTCAAAGTTTCGGGTGCTAACCTCTCTCTCTCTTCCTCTCTCTCTCTCTTCCTCTCTCTCTCTCTTTCTCTCTCTCTTTCTCTCTCTCTCTCTCGCTCTCGCGCGTGCTTCTCCGTGTCATTATATATAGACAGAGAGAGGGGGAAAAGGGGGGTGAGACCGAAAGAGACAGAGAATGTGTCTACTCTCTCCTCCACATGCTGCAACGCCAACGACGCACACACCCACATACACACACACTTGCATAAACACACACATACACAGACACACACAACGTCCACATTCACTCTTCAAACTAAACAAGTTTAAATCAACCAATGAAAAGACAGCTACGTAAGACAACCTCCATAAAAGGTAAAAAGGTTGTGTCGTCGACTGCAAACTGTTTGAATTTTCCCGGAAAAAGTTAACGGTTTTCACGCCGATGGTGAAATATAAAAGAGCCCCAAAACGGGCTGTAAATTCAGTTTGACCAGCGTGGCAGCGAGAAGAGTTCCATGAGAATAGATGACCAGCCAGACGACCCAGCTAAGCCGCCGCCCTGCCGCTGTTTTAATTCTGCCTATTTCTCTGATGTCAAAAAAATTTAAGGTATTTATATTTTCCTCATTTCAAAGTAGACGACGCATTTATTTAAGGTGTGTAAACTGCACAAGTGCT
This sequence comes from Euprymna scolopes, assembly GCF_053919585.1. Classification (NCBI taxonomy): domain Eukaryota; kingdom Metazoa; phylum Mollusca; class Cephalopoda; order Sepiida; family Sepiolidae; genus Euprymna; species Euprymna scolopes. Next base: position 16,621,718 of record NC_136527.1, on the reverse strand, counting down.
CAAATGAACGTTGTTAGTATGCGCACAGTTCATAAACACGTCGAATTTCTTTTCAAATTTCAACAATTGTGTAGTATAAACGATTTTCACGTTTAACGTCTTTTTATATATTATTTTATATTTTTTTATACAAAATACTGTTAGAAACCCAGCCAATAAATATTACCGTGACAATTGTGCAGTTTATAAACCGTGCTGTTCCTGGATAAAATATTTTTAATTTAAATCTAAATTAACGTCTTTTTATTGAATTTGTTAGGTGAAAGTATATATATAATATTATTTAAGGGCGGTCAGTAAACTCTAGAATTACCGTGACAATTGTGCAGTTTATAAACCGTGGTGTTCTTGGATAAAATATTTTTAATTTAAATCTAAATTAACGTCTTGTTATTGAATTTGTTAGGTGAAAGTATACATATAATATTATTTAAGGGCGGTCAATAAACTCTAGAATTACCGTGAGAATTGTGCAGTTTATAAACCGTGCTGTTCCTGGATAAAATATTTTTAATTTAAATCTAAATTAACGTCTTGTTATTGAATTTGTTAGGTGAAAGTATACATATAATATTATTTAAGGGCGGTCGATAAACTCTAGAATTACCGTGACAATTGTGCAGTTTATAAACCGTGCTGTTTGTTCTGGGATAAAATATTTTTAATTTAAATCTAAATTAACGTCTTTTTATTGAATTTGTTAGGTGAAAGTATACATATAATATTATTTAAGGGCGGTCGATAAACTGTAGAATTAGCGTGACAATTGTGCAGTTTATAGACCGTTCTGTTCTTGGATAAAATATTTTAAATTTAAATCTAAATTAACGTCTTGTTATTGAATTTGTTAGGTGAAAGTATACATATAATATTATTTAAGGGCGGTCAATAAACTCTAGAATTACCGTGACAATTGTGCAGTTTATATACCGTGCTGTTCTTGGATAAAATATTTTTAATTTAAATCTAAATTAACGTCTTTTTATTTAATTTGTTAGATGAAAGTATACATATAATATTATTTAAGGGCGGTCAATAAACTGTAGAATTTACGTGACAATTGTGCAGTTTATAGGCCGTTCTTTTCTTGGATAAAATTCTGGATGTGAATTTTCCCCCCTAAAGTCCAACCCTATCCTCACCGTGGTAGGGGGGTGTAACGTTGTAGTTTAACAGCTACACGGCTAAATGGGCTCTGGCAAAAAAAAAAAAAATCCAGAAAATGTCGGCATTAGTTTGTTGCGTCCGTCATCTGGTCGTCTTTTTATACGCTTGCATGTGGCGAGCAAAAAGGCGTGAAGGGGGCAGGCTGAAAGGAGAACAATACCCGAAAGATGTAAACCGAACGAAAGAGAAAAATGGGCCTCCCTGCAAGGCCCCGTGCTCTCCCCAGCCTGCTCCCAGTTTCCCCGACTTTGCATGCAACTGGTTTTGAGCTTTTGGAAAGCTCTTTTCTCAGTGTCGGGGTGTTGACTCCACTTCCAAGTTAACAAATAGCTGCAAGTCTGGGTACGGTCCGATTGGTTCCGAAGCTCTTCCGCTGTGAGGTGCGCTTTCGAATCTCCCGAAGGGGGCTACCCTCTAAGCAGGCGACACGTGCTCGTGTTACTATGTAATGCAGGCTTGCCTCGACTCGACTAAGGACGACTAGAGTTCGACTAGATTGTGTGCTCACAAGCCGCTTTAAGGCCGCTTTTATTATTCCTACTGTCTACGAACTCCGAAACAGTATGGTAGTGCAATTATATATGACCGTCCTCCGATACGAAATGGTAGTGCAATTATATATGACGGTCCTCCGATATGATAGTAGGAATGCCAGTTTTGTGAGCGATCATCGCCGTCTTATGAACACAAACTAGTGGTATCTTTACGAATCCTGTTGGGTAGAGAGAACACCTCTTTTCTGCTCTGCCTGTTATTCTGAGTAGAAACCGCTTTTTAGTAGATGTTCGCAGCAAAGCTTGTTTTTATATAGTGCCCCTCCTTTCGGGAGTTCATTACCTCGCTGCCCAGACGAGAGCTTTCCCCGGTGGAACCTCTTTTTTATATTTTACTTTAAAGTTTAATAGCGAACGAACAGTCACCAGCAAGTGGTCTGCACCGACAGGAAGATGAGTATAGTATCACCTTTTCTTCTTTCTATTTCGATTTCAGTCTTTGTGATTTGAACATTTAATTTAACTGTTTCCATTGTTCCAGCTTTCACACAGCAGTAGATTATCAACACTATAAATATCACCTCTTTTTTATAGATTGTAACAAGCAACAAAACCTAGCAGCATCACCGTTCCTGTCTGCCACATGTCTTGTGCACTTTGAATCAAGTATTTCTTTCTTTGCGTTCAAGCACATCTGGGTAAAATCAAACTGTGTATGATGTATGTCTATCTGTTTCTTCCAACATTAGAATCTCAAAGTCTTGGCAGCAATCATTGTCATAGAAGTAGAGTAAGTATTCTTTTTCTTTCCTTCTGTGTGTATATCTTTGTAATTTCAGGTACTCCTCTTGATCATGATGGAATTCTACTATCAGCTATTGTGAGAATTATGTGGATTGGAAAAAACAACCGAATCCAGCAGTATCAGCTATCCTAGCTGCCACATGTTTCCTGTAGTTACAGAAGTCCTCAAGTAAGTGTTTCTTTCTTTGTGTACATGCACATCTGGGTACAATCAAATTCTAAACTATTAGCTTTATTTAAATGAATTCAGTTCTGCTTGTATTTCTTCTCATCAGCTAACTTATGCAACTACAAAACAAAAAGTAGTACATGGGTGTTTGATCATAGCCAGAAAGTTAAATATATCATTAAAAAAAAATCCATTAGTTATGTTTATTATATAAATCAAAAAAAGATTTTAAATAATTAAAAGAAAAAAAATCATCACAGTAAAAATTATATATATGTAACAAAGAACACAAACAAACATGAAATTGCCATGAGTTTCAGCAAGAACCAGAAAAGAGAAAATGTGGAGATATCACCCGGGAAGTAACAGGCAAGAATTTTCTTTATTTCTTTTATTTTTTGTCTCGAATAGCACATAGACTTTTCATGTATCAATTAAAAAAAAAATAACCCAAGTCAGACAATTGATAGAAAAACTAAGCATTAAAGTTCAATTAAGCATTAGAAAAATAACTTCTAATAATTATGTGATCTATATACAAATTGTCTCCCTTGAATATATATATATATATTTTTTAATTGAAATAAATATATAGATATATATTTATTTAATTAAAAAATAGCTTCTAATAATTGTGATCTATATACAAATTGTCTCACTTGATTATATATATATATATATATATATATATATATATATATATATACTAGCATGGGTTCCCGGCGTAGTTTGGCGGTGTATGCTGCCCCCCTCCCCCAACCAAAAAAAAGCAAAAAACCGGTTAATTTTTTAAAATTTGACCCCTATTATGAACCCTTAAAATTTATTGTTTTGGGCTCAAATCAAGATATTAAGTTAGATCCATGTCCAAGGATACTATATCAAAAATTTCGAGTGTTTAGACCCATAATTGTCGGAGGAGATTTGTAGAGTTCTCAAAGGCTAAATCATTGAACTTTGGCCCCTTAATCGCCAAATTTCTGTCCAAATACCAATCGCATAGATTTTCCAAAATCTCAGTACTCTGTATATCAAATGTTGAATCTGTAGACTAAAATTGACAGAGTTATTGCTTAGGGAAATGTACACACAGACAGACATTTTCACTTCTATGGATAGATAGATAGATAGATAGATATATAATGAGAGACAGAAAGATAAATATATACAATGATTAATGAATTATTAGAAATAGTTGTTAAATTTTTGGAAATATGTATGGCAATTTAGATGGCAAGACATACTGCTAGTGTTCAATGCATTAGTAGAGCTAACTGTTAAGATTTAAAATACATACATAGAAATTCAAATGACAGGACTTATATGTAGAGTGCTCAATACATCAGTAGAGCAAGTTAATAAGTTAAAAAATGCATACGTCAATTTAGATGACCACACTTTTTTGTATTCTTGTTTGAATATGACATAATACAAATTTTAATAATTTTATTCAAAATGTTATGGATTCTCAATGAAAAATCTAATATGTCAATATGGCTCTATGTATGATAAAGCATTGGCATATAATTTTCTTTCAATAACATAAACGTTTGATAATATCAGCTCTGTCTAGTTTTGAGCACTTATTTAAAGTGTAATTATTAAGTAAAAATCTAAATAAAATGTCTTTATTGCTCTATGTCTTATAGAGCACTCTTATATAACTATGGTTAAATCTTAATGTTTATTTATCCTGTAACAAAATAAACGTTTAATAATAGCAGCTCTGTCTAGTTTTGAGCACTTATTTAAAGTGTAATTATTAAGTAAAAATCTAAATAAAATGTCTTTATTGCTCTATGTCTTATTGAGCACTCTTATATAACTATGGTTAAATCTTAATGTTTATTTATCCTGTAACAAAATAAACGTTTTATAATAGCAGCTCTGTCTAGTTTTGAGCACTTATTTAAAGTGTAATTATTAAGTAAAAATCTAAATAAAATGTCTTTATTGCTCTATGTCTTATTGAGCACTCTTATATAACTATGGTTAAATCTTAATGTTTATTTATCCTGTAACAAAATAAACGTTTTATAATAGCAGCTCTGTCTAGTTTTGAGCACTTATTTAAAGTGTAATTATTAAGTAAAAATCTAAATAAAATGTCTTTATTGCTCTATGTCTTATTGAGCACTCTTATATAACTATGGTTAAATCTTAATGTTTATTTATCCTGTAACAAAATAAACGTTTTATAATAGCAGCTCTGTCTAGTTTTGAGCACTTATTTAAAGTGTAATTATTAAGTAAAAATCTAAATAAAATGTCTTTATTGCTCTATGTCTTATTGAGCACTCTTATATAACTATGGTTAAATCTTAATGTTTATTTATCCTGTAACAAAATAAACGTTTTATAATAGCAGCTCTGTCTAGTTTTGAGCACTTATTTAAAGTGTAATTATTAAGTAAAAATCTAAATAAAATGTCTTTATTGCTCTATGTCTTATTGAGCACTCTTATATAACTATGGTTAAATCTTAATGTTTATTTATCCTGTAACAAAATAAACGTTTTATAATAGCAGCTCTGTCTAGTTTTGAGCACTTATTTAAAGTGTAATTATTAAGTAAAAATCTAAATAAAATGTCTTTATTGCTCTATGTCTTATTGAGCACTCTTATATAACTATGGTTAAATCTTAATGTTTATTTATCCTGTAACAAAATAAACGTTTTATAATAGCAGCTCTGTCTAGTTTTGAGCACTTATTTAAAGTGTAATTATTAAGTAAAAATCTAAATAAAATGTCTTTATTGCTCTATGTCTTATTGAGCACTCTTATATAACTATGGTTAAATCTTAATGTTTATTTATCCTGTAACAAAATAAACGTTTTATAATAGCAGCTCTGTCTAGTTTTGAGCACTTATTTAAAGTGTAATTATTAAGTAAAAATCTAAATAAAATGTCTTTATTGCTCTATGTCTTATTGAGCACTCTTATATAACTATGGTTAAATCTTAATGTTTATTTATCCTGTAACAAAATAAACGTTTTATAATAGCAGCTCTGTCTAGTTTTGAGCACTTATTTAAAGTGTAATTATTAAGTAAAAATCTAAATAAAATGTCTTTATTGCTCTGTCTTATTGAGCACTCTTATATAACTATGGTTAAATCTTAATGTTTATTTATCCTGTAACAAAATAAACGTTTTATAATAGCAGCTCTGTCTAGTTTTGAGCACTTATTTAAAGTGTAATTATTAAGTAAAAATCTAAATAAAATGTCTTTATTGCTCTATGTCTTATTGAGCACTCTTATATAACTATGGTTAAATCTTAATGTTTATTTATCCTGTAACAAAATAAACGTTTTATAATAGCAGCTCTGTCTAGTTTTGAGCACTTATTTAAAGTGTAATTATTAAGTAAAAATCTAAATAAAATGTCTTTATTGCTCTATGTCTTATTGAGCACTCTTATATAACTATGGTTAAATCTTAATGTTTATTTATCCTGTAACAAAATAAACGTTTTATAATAGCAGCTCTGTCTAGTTTTGAGCACTTATTTAAAGTGTAATTATTAAGTAAAAATCTAAATAAAATGTCTTTATTGCTCTATGTCTTATTGAGCACTCTTATATAACTATGGTTAAATCTTACTGTTTATTTATCCTGTAACAAAATAAACGTTTTATAATAGCAGCTCTGTCTAGTTTTGAGCACTTATTTAAAGTGTAATTATGAAGTAAAAATCTAAATAAAATGTCTTTATTGCTCTATGTCTTATTGAGCACTCTTATATAACTATGGTTAAATCTTAATGTTTATTTATCCTGTAACAAAATAAACGTTTTATAATAGCAGCTCTGTCTAGTTTTGAGCACTTATTTAAAGTGTAATTATTAAGTAAAAATCTAAATAAAATGTCTTTATTGCTCTATGTCTTATTGAGCACTCTTATATAACTATGGTTAAATCTTAATGTTTATTTATCCTGTAACAAAATAAACGTTTTATAATAGCAGCTCTGTCTAGTTTTGAGCACTTATTTAAAGTGTAATTATTAAGTAAAAATCTAAATAAAATGTCTTTATTGCTCTATGTCTTATTGAGCACTCTTATATAACTATGGTTAAATCTTACTGTTTATTTATCCTGTAACAAAATAAACGTTTTATAATAGCAGCTCTGTCTAGTTTTGAGCACTTATTTAAAGTGTAATTATGAAGTAAAAATCTAAATAAAATGTCTTTATTGCTCTATGTCTTATTGAGCACTCTTATATAACTATGGTTAAATCTTAATGTTTATTTATCCTGTAACAAAATAAACGTTTTATAATAGCAGCTCTGTCTAGTTTTGAGCACTTATTTAAAGTGTAATTATTAAGTAAAAATCTAAATAAAATGTCTTTATTGCTCTATGTCTTATTGAGCACTCTTATATAACTATGGTTAAATCTTACTGTTTATTTATCCTGTAACAAAATAAACGTTTTATAATAGCAGCTCTGTCTAGTTTTGAGCACTTATTTAAAGTGTAATTATTAAGTAAAAATCTAAATAAAATGTCTTTATTGCTCTATGTCTTATTGAGCACTCTTATATAACTATGGTTAAATCTTAATGTTTATTTATCCTGTAACAAAATAAACGTTTTATAATAGCAGCTCTGTCTAGTTTTGAGCACTTATTTAAAGTGTAATTATTAAGTAAAAATCTAAATAAAATGTCTTTATTGCTCTATGTCTTATTGAGCACTCTTATATAACTATGGTTAAATCTTAATGTTTATTTATCCTGTAACAAAATAAACGTTTTATAATAGCAGCTCTGTCTAGTTTTGAGCACTTATTTAAAGTGTAATTATTAAGTAAAAATCTAAATAAAATGTCTTTATTGCTCTATGTCTTATTGAGCACTCTTATATAACTATGGTTAAATCTTAATGTTTATTTATCCTGTAACAAAATAAACGTTTTATAATAGCAGCTCTGTCTAGTTTTGAGCACTTATTTAAAGTGTAATTATTAAGTAAAAATCTAAATAAAATGTCTTTATTGCTCTGTCTTATTGAGCACTCTTATATAACTATGGTTAAATCTTAATGTTTATTTATCCTGTAACAAAATAAACGTTTTATAATAGCAGCTCTGTCTAGTTTTGAGCACTTATTTAAAGTGTAATTATTAAGTAAAAATCTAAATAAAATGTCTTTATTGCTCTATGTCTTATTGAGCACTCTTATATAACTATGGTTAAATCTTAATGTTTATTTATCCTGTAACAAAATAAACGTTTTATAATAGCAGCTCTGTCTAGTTTTGAGCACTTATTTAAAGTGTAATTATTAAGTAAAAATCTAAATAAAATGTCTTTATTGCTCTATGTCTTATTGAGCACTCTTATATAACTATGGTTAAATCTTAATGTTTATTTATCCTGTAACAAAATAAACGTTTTATAATAGCAGCTCTGTCTAGTTTTGAGCACTTATTTAAAGTGTAATTATTAAGTAAAAATCTAAATAAAATGTCTTTATTGCTCTATGTCTTATTGAGCACTCTTATATAACTATGGTTAAATCTTAATGTTTATTTATCCTGTAACAAAATAAACGTTTTATAATAGCAGCTCTGTCTAGTTTTGAGCACTTATTTAAAGTGTAATTATTAAGTAAAAATCTAAATAAAATGTCTTTATTGCTCTATGTCTTATTGAGCACTCTTATATAACTATGGTTAAATCTTAATGTTTATTTATCCTGTAACAAAATAAACGTTTTATAATAGCAGCTCTGTCTAGTTTTGAGCACTTATTTAAAGTGTAATTATTAAGTAAAAATCTAAATAAAATGTCTTTATTGCTCTATGTCTTATTGAGCACTCTTATATAACTATGGTTAAATCTTAATGTTTATTTATCCTGTAACAAAATAAACGTTTTATAATAGCAGCTCTGTCTAGTTTTGAGCACTTATTTAAAGTGTAATTATTAAGTAAAAATCTAAATAAAATGTCTTTATTGCTCTATGTCTTATTGAGCACTCTTATATAACTATGGTTAAATCTTAATGTTTATTTATCCTGTAACAAAATAAACGTTTTATAATAGCAGCTCTGTCTAGTTTTGAGCACTTATTTAAAGTGTAATTATTAAGTAAAAATCTAAATAAAATGTATTTATTGCTCTATGTCTTATTGAGCACTCTTATATAACTATGGTTAAATCTTAATGTTTATTTATCCTGTAACAAAATAAACGTTTTATAATAGCAGCTCTGTCTAGTTTTGAGCACTTATTTAAAGTGTAATTATTAAGTAAAAATCTAAATAAAATGTCTTTATTGCTCTATGTCTTATTGAGCACTCTTATATAACTATGGTTAAATCTTAATGTTTATTTATCCTGTAACAAAATAAACGTTTTATAATAGCAGCTCTGTCTAGTTTTGAGCACTTATTTAAAGTGTAATTATTAAGTAAAAATCTAAATAAAATGTCTTTATTGCTCTGTCTTATTGAGCACTCTTATATAACTATGGTTAAATCTTAATGTTTATTTATCCTGTAACAAAATAAACGTTTTATAATAGCAGCTCTGTCTAGTTTTGAGCACTTATTTAAAGTGTAATTATTAAGTAAAAATCTAAATAAAATGTCTTTATTGCTCTATGTCTTATTGAGCACTCTTATATAACTATGGTTAAATCTTAATGTTTATTTATCCTGTAACAAAATAAACGTTTTATAATAGCAGCTCTGTCTAGTTTTGAGCACTTATTTAAAGTGTAATTATTAAGTAAAAATCTAAATAAAATGTCTTTATTGCTCTATGTCTTATTGAGCACTCTTATATAACTATGGTTAAATCTTAATGTTTATTTATCCTGTAACAAAATAAACGTTTTATAATAGCAGCTCTGTCTAGTTTTGAGCACTTATTTAAAGTGTAATTATTAAGTAAAAATCTAAATAAAATGTCTTTATTGCTCTATGTCTTATTGAGCACTCTTATATAACTATGGTTAAATCTTAATGTTTATTTATCCTGTAACAAAATAAACGTTTTATAATAGCAGCTCTGTCTAGTTTTGAGCACTTATTTAAAGTGTAATTATTAAGTAAAAATCTAAATAAAATGTCTTTATTGCTCTATGTCTTATTGAGCACTCTTATATAACTATGGTTAAATCTTAATGTTTATTTATCCTGTAACAAAATAAACGTTTTATAATAGCAGCTCTGTCTAGTTTTGAGCACTTATTTAAAGTGTAATTATTAAGTAAAAATCTAAATAAAATGTCTTTATTGCTCTATGTCTTATTGAGCACTCTTATATAACTATGGTTAAATCTTAATGTTTATTTATCCTGTAACAAAATAAACGTTTTATAATAGCAGCTCTGTCTAGTTTTGAGCACTTATTTAAAGTGTAATTATTAAGTAAAAATCTAAATAAAATGTCTTTATTGCTCTATGTCTTATTGAGCACTCTTATATAACTGTGGTTAAATCTTAATGTTTATTTATCCTGTAACAAAATAAACGTTTTATAATAGCAGCTCTGTCTAGTTTTGAGCACTTATTTAAAGTGTAATTATTAAGTAAAAATCTAAATAAAATGTCTTTATTGCTCTATGTCTTATTGAGCACTCTTATATAACTATGGTTAAATCTTAATGTTTATTTATCCTGTAACAAAATAAACGTTTTATAATAGCAGCTCTGTCTAGTTTTGAGCACTTATTTAAAGTGTAATTATTAAGTAAAAATCTAAATAAAATGTCTTTATTGCTCTATGTCTTATTGAGCACTCTTATATAACTATGGTTAAATCTTAATGTTTATTTATCCTGTAACAAAATAAACGTTTTATAATAGCAGCTCTGTCTAGTTTTGAGCACTTATTTAAAGTGTAATTATTAAGTAAAAATCTAAATAAAATGTCTTTATTGCTCTATGTCTTATTGAGCACTCTTATATAACTATGGTTAAATCTTAATGTTTATTTATCCTGTAACAAAATAAACGTTTTATAATAGCAGCTCTGTCTAGTTTTGAGCACTTATTTAAAGTGTAATTATTAAGTAAAAATCTAAATAAAATGTCTTTATTGCTCTATGTCTTATTGAGCACTCTTATATAACTATGGTTAAATCTTAATGTTTATTTATCCTGTAACAAAATAAACGTTTTATAATAGCAGCTCTGTCTAGTTTTGAGCACTTATTTAAAGTGTAATTATTAAGTAAAAATCTAAATAAAATGTCTTTATTGCTCTATGTCTTATTGAGCACTCTTATATAACTATGGTTAAATCTTAATGTTTATTTATCCTGTAACAAAATAAACGTTTTATAATAGCAGCTCTGTCTAGTTTTGAGCACTTATTTAAAGTGTAATTATTAAGTAAAAATCTAAATAAAATGTCTTTATTGCTCTATGTCTTATTGAGCACTCTTATATAACTATGGTTAAATCTTAATGTTTATTTATCCTGTAACAAAATAAACGTTTTATAATAGCAGCTCTGTCTAGTTTTGAGCACTTATTTAAAGTGTAATTATTAAGTAAAAATCTAAATAAAATGTCTTTATTGCTCTATGTCTTATTGAGCACTCTTATATAACTATGGTTAAATCTTAATGTTTATTTATCCTGTAACAAAATAAACGTTTTATAATAGCAGCTCTGTCTAGTTTTGAGCACTTATTTAAAGTGTAATTATTAAGTAAAAATCTAAATAAAATGTCTTTATTGCTCTATGTCTTATTGAGCACTCTTATATAACTATGGTTAAATCTTAATGTTTATTTATCCTGTAACAAAATAAACGTTTTATAATAGCAGCTCTGTCTAGTTTTGAGCACTTATTTAAAGTGTAATTATTAAGTAAAAATCTAAATAAAATGTCTTTATTGCTCTATGTCTTATTGAGCACTCTTATATAACTATGGTTAAATCTTAATGTTTATTTATCCTGTAACAAAATAAACGTTTTATAATAGCAGCTCTGTCTAGTTTTGAGCACTTATTTAAAGTGTAATTATTAAGTAAAAATCTAAATAAAATGTCTTTATTGCTCTATGTCTTATTGAGCACTCTTATATAACTATGGTTAAATCTTAATGTTTATTTATCCTGTAACAAAATAAACGTTTTATAATAGCAGCTCTGTCTAGTTTTGAGCACTTATTTAAAGTGTAATTATTAAGTAAAAATCTAAATAAAATGTCTTTATTGCTCTATGTCTTATTGAGCACTCTTATATAACTATGGTTAAATCTTAATGTTTATTTATCCTGTAACAAAATAAACGTTTTATAATAGCAGCTCTGTCTAGTTTTGAGCACTTATTTAAAGTGTAATTATTAAGTAAAAATCTAAATAAAATGTCTTTATTGCTCTATGTCTTATTGAGCACTCTTATATAACTATGGTTAAATCTTAATGTTTATTTATCCTGTAACAAAATAAACGTTTTATAATAGCAGCTCTGTCTAGTTTTGAGCACTTATTTAAAGTGTAATTATTAAGTAAAAATCTAAATAAAATGTCTTTATTGCTCTATGTCTTATTGAGCACTCTTATATAACTATGGTTAAATCTTAATGTTTATTTATCCTGTAACAAAATAAACGTTTTATAATAGCAGCTCTGTCTAGTTTTGAGCACTTATTTAAAGTGTAATTATTAAGTAAAAATCTAAATAAAATGTCTTTATTGCTCTATGTCTTATTGAGCACTCTTATATAACTATGGTTAAATCTTAATGTTTATTTATCCTGTAACAAAATAAACGTTTTATAATAGCAGCTCTGTCTAGTTTTGAGCACTTATTTAAAGTGTAATTATTAAGTAAAAATCTAAATAAAATGTCTTTATTGCTCTATGTCTTATTGAGCACTCTTATATAACTATGGTTAAATCTTAATGTTTATTTATCCTGTAACAAAATAAACGTTTTATAATAGCAGCTCTGTCTAGTTTTGAGCACTTATTTAAAGTGTAATTATTAAGTAAAAATCTAAATAAAATGTCTTTATTGCTCTATGTCTTATTGAGCACTCTTATATAACTATGGTTAAATCTTAATGTTTATTTATCCTGTAACAAAATAAACGTTTTATAATAGCAGCTCTGTCTAGTTTTGAGCACTTATTTAAAGTGTAATTATTAAGTAAAAATCTAAATAAAATGTCTTTATTGCTCTATGTCTTATTGAGCACTCTTATATAACTATGGTTAAATCTTAATGTTTATTTATCCTGTAACAAAATAAACGTTTTATAATAGCAGCTCTGTCTAGTTTTGAGCACTTATTTAAAGTGTAATTATTATGTAAAAATCTAAATAAAATGTCTTTATTGCTCTATGTCTTATTGAGCACTCTTATATAACTATGGTTAAATCTTAATGTTTATTTATCCTGTAACAAAATAAACGTTTTATAATAGCAGCTCTGTCTAGTTTTGAGCACTTATTTAAAGTGTAATTATTAAGTAAAAATCTAAATAAAATGTCTTTATTGCTCTATGTCTTATTGAGCACTCTTATATAACTATGGTTAAATCTTAATGTTTATTTATCCTGTAACAAAATAAACGTTTTATAATAGCAGCTCTGTCTAGTTTTGAGCACTTATTTAAAGTGTAATTATTTAGTAAAAATCTAAATAAAATGTCTTTATTGCTCTGTCTTATTGAGCACTCTTATATAACTATGGTTAAATCTTAATGTTTATTTATCCTGTAACAAAATAAACGTTTTATAATAGCAGCTCTGTCTAGTTTTGAGCACTTATTTAAAGTGTAATTATTAAGTAAAAATCTAAATAAAATGTCTTTATTGCTCTATGTCTTATTGAGCACTCTTATATAACTATGGTTAAATCTTAATGTTTATTTATCCTGTAACAAAATAAACGTTTTATAATAGCAGCTCTGTCTAGTTTTGAGCACTTATTTAAAGTGTAATTATTAAGTAAAAATCTAAATAAAATGTCTTTATTGCTCTATGTCTTATTGAGCACTCTTATATAACTATGGTTAAATCTTAATGTTTATTTATCCTGTAACAAAATAAACGTTTTATAATAGCAGCTCTGTCTAGTTTTGAGCACTTATTTAAAGTGTAATTATTAAGTAAAAATCTAAATAAAATGTCTTTATTGCTCTATGTCTTATTGAGCACTCTTATATAACTATGGTTAAATCTTAATGTTTATTTATCCTGTAACAAAATAAACGTTTTATAATAGCAGCTCTGTCTAGTTTTGAGCACTTATTTAAAGTGTAATTATTAAGTAAAAATCTAAATAAAATGTCTTTATTGCTCTATGTCTTATTGAGCACTCTTATATAACTATGGTTAAATCTTAATGTTTATTTATCCTGTAACAAAATAAACGTTTTATAATAGCAGCTCTGTCTAGTTTTGAGCACTATTTAAAGTGTATTTATTAAGTTAATATCTAAATAAAATGTCTTTATTGCTCTATGTGTCATTGAGCACTCTTATATAACTCTAGTTAAATCTTAATATTTATATCTCTTGTAATAAAATAAACGTTTTATAATATCAGCTCTGTCATGTTTTGAGCACTTTTGAAAGTGTAATTAATAAGTAAAAATCTAAATAAAATGTCTTTATTGCTCTATGTCTTATTGAGCACTCTTATATAACGCTCGTTTGTAGATATTTGAATAAAAGTAACCTGTAATAATATCAGCTCTTTTTTCGAAGCTTTGTATTTAGTTTTGAAAACATTTGTCATTTATAGCAGTGAAATTTCCTTTAAGAATGCTCAATGTATGAGTTCATCTTGGGAGTTATTTGAAAAATATAAATTTCTGTTATGCAATCAAAAATTTTCTTTGAGACTGCAAAATAGATAAGTACAGCTCTGTAGTGAGTTTTAAAATTGTGTATTACGAGTATGCTGGAAAAGTAATTACCAGAGTGCTTAATACTGTGGTAGAGTTCTGTGGAAAGATTTGAAAGAATTTTTCTCATTTATGCTCGACAGATTTACTTTGAGTAAAGCTCTTTCGTACGTTTAAACAATATATATATATATATGTCAATGATGTTTGCATGCGCTCCATAGTTTAATATAGCTGTGTAGTAAATTTAAAAATTGCTTTGTTTAATTATGTAAGACGATTTTACTTTAAGAGTGCTCAATGCATTTATAGAGCTTTGTAGTAAGATTTGGAAACATTTTGGCAATTATTTTAGACAAATCTACTTCCAGAGTGCTCAATATATTAGTAGAGCTAAATAAAACATTTGAGAAACAGATATGGCATTTCAACTGCTTAAATTTATTTTGACAGAGTTCAATACATAAGTAGAGCTAAATATAGACTTTCAAAAAACATGTATGGCAATTCAGCTACACGAATATACTTTGAGAGTGCTCAATACATTAGTAGACGAAAGCATAAAATTCAGAAAGCATGAAGAGCTCTGCAGTATGTTTTGAAAACCTAAAGGCATAGATATACTGTAAGTTTATAAAATATATATATGACAAGTATTTGAAACAAGTTTCCTATTTGAGTGCCTAATATATTTGAGAGCTCTATGGTAACTTTAAAAAACATATTTCAAAATTATGTTAGACAAATTGTCTTTGAGAGTGCTCATTTCTAAGTAGACTTCTGTAGAAAATTTTTGAGACATGTTCAGCAATTTAAGTTCATATCAGTTAATAAATAGAGCTATATAGTGAGTTTTTCAAATTTATATGGACTTATCCTAGTTAACTCGTGTAGCTGTGCAATACATAAGTAGAGTTCTACGTTAGTTTTGGGGTATGGTTCTCACTTTATTAGGGCAATTACTTGGACACATTATACTCTGGACAGATCCCTTGAGGACAACCAAAGGTACCGTTTTTTTCCACTCTGCTGAATAAGACTCATCCGTCTTGGTTCACTCTTGGGACATTAAAACAAAAACGGTGAAGAATTAAAAAAAAAAGAATGCAAAAATGTAAATGTCTTTGCAAGTCATTCATTTTCACTTTCATAACAAAAAAAAACATCTGTAAGAACTTGATAAAAGAATGCACAAACAATAAAATACAACTTTGCTGTCTTGGAATCTGAAATCAGTAGAAACTTCCCCTACTGAAATTCCCACACACCTCAAAAAAAAAAAGAATCCTTCCCAATGCAATACTTTTCAAGCAATTACAGTGTCAAACTTGGTACTGCAATGACTCTGTAAACTGAAAAATATATGTATAAAAACAAAGGTAAAGCAAAATTGATTCATGTTAACACCTCTCCCAACACCACAGATTAACTACAAAAATACTTGATAAAGCAAAACACAATTACAAATGTGTATGGAAAAAATAAAAATTAAAAAAATTAAAAAAAATCAACCAAGCAATGGCTCATGATTTTCTGGTGTTTGATGGAATGTGAGTAGGCATACAGCCTGGATAATTTTCCAAGGTAAGTGATGATATTCATCATTATTGTCTTTTTGGATTAGTTCAGATATATCTCATAACTATAATTGTTTTATGTATATATTTATATGTCTAGATGTTATGTGTGCTATTTGAATGTTCCCTATAGAAAAAATCAACATAAAATCTAAAAGTGTATTCTGATGTAAAATTAACCAGTAAAAACAATGCTTGTGTTTCTGATACACCAACTATTTCTTATTAGCATATAAGTTGAATCATGAAATTTATCTCCCTTGCCTGTCTCTCTTTATACCTCTGTATTTCTCTAGATCTGTCTATCTCTCTTTTCTTATTCTTTATCTCTATTCCCCGTCTTGCCATCCCCTATGTGCGAACTTATATATTTCAACATGTCTAGATTGATAAGCTTCTCATTTACCGGTACCAATCTCCCGTTTTTAAAGTTATAAGTTTAAACTTGAATACACGTTGATATGTCAAGGTAACAGTAGGTATCGATCGGGCACATCCAGACGCCAACCTACACGGTGCAGAGAAAAAACAGAAAGAAAACTAAGTCCCGATGTGCCTAGCAGATTAAAAGGCATTTTGCTACGCCTACATGGATCAAATATAGCAGTAGGCGTCGATCGGGCACTTCCAGACACTTACTTACACTGTGTTGAACTTATAAATTTTCAATGGAATACACGTTGACATGTGTTGGTCTAGTATCTCCTCATCTACCTATACCTACGTCCCCCCCCTGTTTGGACTTAGAAATTTTCAATTGAATACACGTTGACTTGCCTTGGTCTATAGGATTCTGTTCTACCTATACCTTCGTCCCCTCTTGTTTGGACGTAGAAATTTTCAATTGAATACACGTTGACTTGCCTTGGTCTATAGGATTCTCATCTTCCTATACCTACGTCCCCTCTTGTTTGGACTTAGAAATTTTCAATTGAATACACGTTGACTTGCCTTGGTCTATAGGATTCTCATCTTCCTATACCTACGTCCCCTCTTGTTTGGACTTAGAAATTTTCAATTGAATACACGTTGACTTGCCTTGGTCTATAGGATTCTCATCTTCCTATACCTATATCCCCTCTTGTTTGGACTTAGAAATTTTCAATTGAATACAATCTGAGATGCCTTGGTCTTTAGGATTGTCACCTACCTATATCTACGTCCCCTCTTGTTTGGACTTAGAAATTTTCAATTGAATACACGTTGACTTGCCTTGGTCTATAGGATTCTCATCTTCCTATACCTATATCCCCTCTTGTTTGGACTTAGAAATTTTCAATTGAATACAATCTGAGATGCCTTGGTCTATAGGATTCTCATCAACCTATACCTACATCCCCTCTTGTTTGGACTTAGAAATTTTCAATTGAATACACGTTGACTTGCCTTGGTCAATAGGATTCTCATCTTCCTATACCTACATCCCCTCTTGTTTGGACTTAGAAATTTTCAGTTGAATACACGGTGACTTGCCTTGGTCTATAGGATTGTCATCAACCTATACCTACATCCCCTCTTGTTTGGACTTAGAAATTTTCAGTTGAATACACATTGACTTGCCTTGGTCTATAGGATTCTCATCTACCTATATCCACATCCCCTCTTGTTTGGACTTAGAAATGTTCAATTGAATACACGTTGATTTGCCTTGGTCTATAGGATTGTCATCAACCTATACCTACATCTCCTCTTGTTTGGACTTAGAAATTTTCAATTGAATACAATCTGAGATGCCTTGGTCTATAGGATTGTCACCTACCTATACCTACGTCCCTTCTTGTTTGGACTTAGAAATTTTCAATTGAATACACGTTGATTTGACTTGGTCTATAGGATTCTCATCTTCCTATACCTACATCCCCTCTTGTTTGGACTTAGAAATTTTCAATTGAATACAATCTGAGATGCCTTGGTCTATAGGATTGTCACCTACCTATACCTACATCCCCTCTTGTTTGGACTTAGAAATTTTCAATTGAATACAATCTGAGATGCCTTGGTCTATAGGATTGTCACCTACCTATACCTACATCCCCTCTTGTTTGGACTTAGAAATTTTCAATTGAATACACGTTGACTTGTCTTGGTCTATAGGATTCTCATCAACCTATGCCTACATCCCCTCTTGTTTGGACTTAGAAATTTTTAGTTGAATACACGGTGACTTGCCTTGGTCTATAGGATTGTCACCTACCTATGCCTACATCCCCTCTTGTTTGGACTTAGAAATTTTCAATTGAATACAATCTGAGATGCCTTGGTCTATAGGATTGTCACCTACCTATATCTACATCCCCTCTTGTTTGGACTTAGAAATTTTCAGTTGAATACACATTGACTTGCCTTGGTCTATAGGATTGTCACCTACCTATACCTACATCCCCTCTTGTTTGGACTTAGAAATTTTCAATTGAATACAATCTGAGATGCCTTGGTCTATAGGATTGTCACCTACCTATACCTACGTCCCTTCTTGTTTGGACTTAGAAATTTTCAATTGAATACACGTTGATTTGACTTGGTCTATAGGATTCTCATCTTCCTATACCTACGTCCCCTCTTGTTTGGACTTAGAAATTTTCAATTGAATACAATCTGAGATGCCTTGGTCTATAGGATTGTCACCTACCTATACCTACATCCCCTCTTGTTTGGACTTAGAAATTTTCAATTGAATACACGTTCACTTGCCTTGGTCTATAGGATTGTTATCAACCTATACCTACGTCCCTTCTTGTTTGGACTTAGAAATTTTCAATTGAATACACGTTGATTTGACTTGGTCTATAGGATTCTCATCTTCCTATACCTACGTCCCCTCTTGTTTGGACTTAGAAATTTTCAATTGAATACACGTTCACTTGCCTTGGTCTATAGGATTGTCACCTACCTATACCTACATCCCCTCTTGTTTGGACTTAGAAATTTTCAATTGAATACACGTTCACTTGCCTTGGTCTATAGGATTGTCATCAACCTATACCTACGTCCCTTCTTGTTTGGACTTAGAAATTTTCAATTGAATACACGTTCACTTGCCTTGGTCTATAGGATTGTCATCAACCTATACCTACGTCCCCTCTTGTTTGGACTTAGAAATTTTCAATTGAATACACGCTGGGATGACTTGGTCTATAGGATTGTCACGTACCTATACCTACATCCCCTCTTGTTTGGACTTAGAAATTTTCAATTGAATACAATCTGAGATGCCTTGGTCTATAGGATTGTCATCAACCTATACCTACATCCCCTCTTGTTTGGACTTAGAAATTTTCAATTGAATACAATCTGAGATGCCTTGGTCTATAGGATTGTCACCTACCTATACCTACATCCCCTCTTGTTTGAACTTAGAAATTTTCAATTGAATACAATCTGAGATGCCTTGGTCTATAGGATTGTCACCTACCTATACCTACATCCCCTCTTGTTTGGACTTAGAAATTTTCAATTGAATACAATCTGAGATGCCTTGGTCTATAGGATTGTCACCTACCTATGCCTACATCCCCTCTTGTTTGGACTTAGAAATTTTCAATTGAATACAATCTGAGATGCCTTGGTCTATAGGATTGTCACCTACCTATACCTGCGTCCCTTCTTGTTTGGACTTAGAAATTTTCAATTGAATACACGTTGACTTGACTTGGTCTATAGGATTCTCATCTTCCTATACCTACATCCCCTCTTGTTTAGACTTAGAAATTTTCAATTGAATACAATCTGAGATGCCTTGGTCTATAGGATTGTCACCTACCTATACCTACGTCCCTTCTTGTTTGGACTTAGAAATTTTCAATTGAATACACGTTGACTTGACTTGGTCTATAGGATTCTCATCTTCCTATACCTACATCCCCTCTTGTTTGGACTTAGAAATTTTCAATTGAATACAATCTGAGATGCCTTGGTCTATAGGATTGTCACCTACCTATACCTACGTCCCTTCTTGTTTGGACTTAGAAATTTTCAATTGAATACACGTTGACTTGACTTGGTCTATAGGATTCTCATCTTCCTATACCTACATCCCCTCTTGTTTGGACTTAGAAATTTTCAATTGAATACAATCTGAGATGCCTTGGTCTATAGGATTGTCACCTACCTATACCTACGTCCCTTCTTGTTTGGACTTAGAAATTTTCAATTGAATACACGTTGACTTGCATTGGTCTATAGGATTGTCACGTACCTATACCTACATCCCCTCTTGTTTGGACTTAGAAATTTTCAATTGAATACACGTTTACTTGCTTTGGTCTATAGGATTGTCACCTACCTATATCTACATCCCCTCTTGTTTGGACTTAGAAATTTTCAATTGAATACAATCTGAGATGCCTTGGTCTATAGGATTGTCACCTACCTATACCTACGTCCCTTCTCGTTTGGACTTAGAAATTTTCAATTGAATACACGTTGACTTGCATTGGTCTATAGGATTGTCACGTACCTATACCTACATCCCCTCTTGTTTGGACTTAGAAATTTTCAATTGAATACACGTTGACTTGACTTGGTCTATAGGATTCTCATCTTCCTATACCTACATCCCCTCTTGTTTAGACTTAGAAATTTTCAATTGAATACAATCTGAGATGCCTTGGTCTATAGGATTGTCACCTACCTATACCTACGTCCCTTCTTGTTTGGACTTAGAAATTTTCAATTGAATACACGTTGACTTGACTTGGTCTATAGGATTCTCATCTTCCTATACCTACATCCCCTCTTGTTTGGACTTAGAAATTTTCAATTGAATACAATCTGAGATGCCTTGGTCTATAGGATTGTCACCTACCTATACCTACGTCCCTTCTTGTTTGGACTTAGAAATTTTCAATTGAATACACGTTGACTTGACTTGGTCTATAGGATTGTCATCAACCTATACCTACATCCCTTCTTGTTTGGACTTAGAAATTTTCAATTGAATACACGTTGTCTTGCCTTGGTCTATAGGATTGTCAGCTACCTATACCTACATCCCCTCTTGTTTGGACTTAGAAATTTTCAATTGAATACACGTTTACTTTCCTTGGTCTATAGGATTGTCAGCTACCTATACCTACATCCCCTCTTGTTTGAACTTAGAAATTTTCAATTGAATACAATCTGAGATGCCTTGGTCTATAGGATTGTCATCAACCTATACCTACATCCCTTCTTGTTTGGACTTAGAAATTTTCAATTGAATACACGTTGTCTTGCCTTGGTCTATAGGATTGTCACCTACCTATACCTACATCCCCTCTTGTTTGGACTTGGAAAGTTTCAATTGAATACACGTTGACTTGCCTTGGTCTATAGAATTGTCACCTACCTATACCTACATCCCCTCTTGTTTTGACTTAGAAATTTTCAATTGAATACACGTTGACTTGTCTTGGTCAATAGGATTCTGTTCTACCTATACCTTCGTCCCCTCTTGTTTGGACTTAGAAATTTTCAATTGAATACACGTTCACTTGCCTTGGTCTATAGGATTGTCATCTTCCTATACCTACATCCCCTCTTGTTTGGACTTAGAAATTTTCAGTTGAATACACGGTGACTTGCCTTGGTCTATAGGATTGTCATCAACCTATACCTACATCCCCTCTTGTTTGGACTTAGAAATTTTCAATTGAATACACGTTGACTTGCCTTGGTCTATAGGATTGTCATCTTCCTATACCTACATCCCCTCTTGTTTGGACTTAGAAATTTTCAGTTGAATACACGTTGACTTGCCTTGGTCTATAGGATTGTCACCTACCTATGCCTACATCCCCTCTTGTTTGGACTTAGAAATTTTCAGTTGAATACACGGTGACTTGCCTTGGTCTATAGGATTGTCATCTTCCTATGCCTACATCCCCTCTTGTTTGGACTTAGAAATTTTCAATTGAATACACGTTGACTTGCCTTGGTCTATAGGATTGTCATCTTCCTATACCTACATCCCCTCTTGTTTGGACTTAGAAATTTTCAGTTGAATACACGTTGACTTGCCTTGGTCTATAGGATTGTCACCTACCTATGCCTACATCCCCTCTTGTTTGGACTTAGAAATTTTCAGTTGAATACACGGTGACTTGCCTTGGTCTATATAATTGTCATCTTCCTATGCCTACATCCCCTCTTGTTTGGACTTAGAAATTTTCAATTGAATACACGTTGACTTGCCTTGGTCTATAGGATTCTCATCTTCCTATACCTACGTCCCCTCTTGTTTGGACTTAGAAATTTTCAATTGAATACACGTTGACTTGCCTTGGTCTATAGGATTCTCATCTTCCTATACCTACGTCCCCTCTTGTTTGGACTTAGAAATTTTCAATTGAATACAATCTGAGATGCCTTGGTCTATAGGATAGTCACCTACCTATATCTACATCCCCTCTTGTTTGGACTTAGAAATTTTCAATTGAATACACGTTGACTTGCCTTGGTCTATAGGATTGTCACCTTCCTATGCCTACATCCCCTCTTGTTTGGACTTAGAAATTTTCAATTGAATACACGTTGACTTGCCTTGGTCTATAGGATTGTCATCTTCCTATGCCTACATCCCCTCTTGTTTGGACTTAGAAATTTTCAATTGAATACACGTTGACTTGCCTTGGTCTATAGGATTCTTATCTTCCTATACCTACGTCCCCTCTTGTTTGGACTTAGAAATTTTCAATTGAATACACGTTGACTTGCCTTGGTCTATAGGATTCTCATCTTCCTATACCTACGTCCCCTCTTGTTTGGACTTAGAAATTTTCAATTGAATACAATCTGAGATGCCTTGGTCTATAGGATAGTCACCTACCTATATCTACATCCCCTCTTGTTTGGACTTAGAAATTTTCAATTGAATACACGTTGACTTGCCTTGGTCTATAGGATTGTCACCTTCCTATGCCTACATCCCCTCTTGTTTGGACTTAGAAATTTTCAATTGAATACACGTTGACTTGCCTAGGTCTATAGGATTCTTATCTTCCTATACCTACGTCCCCTCTTGTTTGGACTTAGAAATTTTCAATTGAATACACGTTGACTTGCCTTGGTCTATAGGATTCTCATCTTCCTATACCTACGTCCCCTCTTGTTTGGACTTAGAAATTTTCAATTGAATACAATCTGAGATGCCTTGGTCTATAGGATTGTCACCTACCTATACCTACGTCCCCTCTTGTTTGGACTTTGAAATTTTCAATTGAATACAATCTGAGATGCCTTGGTCTATAGGATTGTCACCTACCTATATCTACATCCCCTCTTGTTTGGACTTAGAAATTTTCAATTGAATACACGTTGACTTGACTTGGTCTATAGGATTCTTACCTATCTATACCTACATCCCCTCTTGTTTGGACTTAGAAATTTTCAATTGAATACAATCTGAGATGCCTTGGTCTATAGGATTGTCACCTACCTATACCTACATCCCCTCTTGTTTGGACTTAGAAATTTTCAATTGAATACACGTTGACTTGACTCGGTCTATAGGATTCTTACCTATCTATACCAACATCCCCTCTTGTTTGGACTTAGAAATTTTCAATTGAATACAATCTGACATGCCTTGGTCTTTAGGATTGTCACCTACCTATATCTACGTCCCCTCTTGTTTGGACTTAGAAATTTTAAATTGAATACAATCTGAGATGCCTTGGTCTATAGGATTGTCACCTACCTATACCTACGTCCCCTCTTGTTTGGACTTAGAAATTTTCAATTGAATACAATCTGAGATGCCTTGGTCTATAGGATTGTCACCTACCTATATCTACATCCCCTCTTGTTTGGACTTAGAAATTTTCAATTGAATACACGTTGACTTGACTTGGTCTATAGGATTCTTACCTATCTATACCTACATCCCCTCTTGTTTGGACTTAGAAATTTTCAATTGAATACAATCTGAGATGCCTTGGTCTATAGGATTGTCACCTACCTATACCTACATCCCCTCTTGTTTGGACTTAGAAATTTTCAATTGAATACACGTTGACTTGACTCGGTCTATAGGATTCTTACCTATCTATACCAACATCCCCTCTTGTTTGGACTTAGAAATTTTCAATTGAATACAATCTGAGATGCCTTGGTCTTTAGGATTGTCACCTACCTATATCTACGTCCCCTCTTGTTTGGACTTAGAAATTTTAAATTGAATACAATCTGAGATGCCTTGGTCTATAGGATTGTCACCTACCTATACCTACGTCCCCTCTTGTTTGGACTTAGAAATTTTCAATTGAATACAATCTGAGATGCCTTGGTCTATAGGATTGTCACCTACCTATACCTACGTCCCCTCTTGTTTGGACTTTGAAATTTTCAATTGAATACAATCTGAGATGCCTTGGTCTATAGGATTGTCACCTACCTATACCTACATCGCCTCTTGTTTGGACTTAGAAATTTTCAATTGAATACACGTTGACTTGACTTGGTCTATAGGATTCTTACCTATCTATACCTACATCCCCTCTTGTTTGGACTTAGAAATTTTCAATTGAATACAATCTGAGATGCCTTGGTCTATAGGATTATCACCTACCTATACCTACATCCCCTCTTGTTTGGACTTAGAAATTTTCAATTGAATACAATCTGAGATGCCTTGGTCTATAGGATTGTCACCTACCTATACCTACATCCCCTTTTGTTTGGACTTAGAAATTTTCAATTGAATACACGTTGACTTGACTTGGTCTATTGGATTGTCAGCTACCTATACCTACATCCCCTTTTGTTTGGACTTAGAAATTTTCAATTGAATACAATCTGAGATGCCTTGGTCTATAGGATTGTCACCTACCTATACCTACATCCCCTTTTGTTTGGACTTAGAAATTTTCAATTGAATACACGTTGACTTGACTTGGTCTATTGGATTGTCAGCTACCTATACCTACATCCCCTTTTGTTTGGACTTAGAAATTTTCAATTGAATACAATCTGAGATGCCTTGGTCTATAGGATTGTCACCTACCTATACCTACATCCCCTTTTGTTTGGACTTAGAAATTTTCAATTGAATACACGTTGACTTGACTTGGTCTATTGGATTGTCAGCTACCTATACCTACATCCCCTTTTGTTTGGACTTAGAAATTTTCAATTGAATACAATCTGAGATGCCTTGGTCTATAGGATTGTCACCTACCTATACCTACATCCCCTTTTGTTTGGACTTAGAAATTTTCAATTGAATACACGTTGACTTGACTTGGTCTATTGGATTGTCAGCTACCTATACCTACATCCCCTTTTGTTTGGACTTAGAAATTTTCAATTGAATACAATCTGAGATGCCTTGGTCTATAGGATTGTCACCTACCTATACCTACATCCCCTTTTGTTTGGACTTAGAAATTTTCAATTGAATACAATCTGAGATGCCTTGGTCTATAGGATTGTCACCTACCTATACCTACATCCCCTCTTGTTTGGACTTAGAAATTTTCAATTGAATACAATCTGAGATGCCTTGGTCTTTAGGATTGTCACGGACCTATACCTACATCCCCTCTTGTTTGGACTTAGAAATTTTCAATTGAATACACGTTGACTTGACTTGGTCTATTGGATTGTCACCTACCTATATCTACATTCCCTCTTGTTTGGACTTAGAAATTTTCAATTGAATACACGTTGACTTGCCTTGGTCTATAGGATTCTGTTCTACCTATACCTTCGTCCCCTCTTGTTTGGACTTAGAAATTTTCAATTGAATACACGCTGGGATGACTTGGTCTATAGGATTGTCACCTACCTATACCTACGTCCCCTCTTGTTTGGACTTAGAAATTTTCAATTGAATACACGTTGACTTGACTTGGTCTATAGGATTCTTACCTATCTATACCTACATCCCCTCTTGTTTGGACTTAGAAATTTTCAATTGAATACAATTTGAGATGCCTTGGTCTATAGGATTGTCACCTACCTATACCTACGTCCCCTCTTGTTTGGACTTAGAAATTTTCAATTGAATACACGTTGACTTGCCTTGGTCTATAGGATTCTTACCTATCTATACCTACATCCCCTCTTGTTTGGACTTAGAAATTTTCAATTGAATACAATCTGAGATGCCTTGGTCTTTAGGATTGTCACAGACCTATACCTACATCCCCTCTTGTTTGGACTTAGAAATGTTCAATTGAATACACGTTGACTTGACTTGGTCTATAGGATTGTCACCTACCTATACCTACGTCCCCTCTTGTTTGGACTTAGAAATTTTCAATTGAATACAATCTGAGATGCCTTGGTCTATAGGATTGTCACCTACCTATACCTACATCCCCTCTTGTTTGGACTTAGAAATTTTCAATTGAATACAATCTGAGATGCCTTGGTCTATAGGATTGTCACCTAACTATACCTACATCCCCTCTTGTTTGGACTTAGAAATTTTCAATTGAATACAATCTGAGATGCCTTGGTCTATAGGATTGTCACCTACCTATACCTACGTCCCCTCTTGTTTGGACTTAGAAATTTTCAATTGAATACACGTTGACTTGACTCGGTCTATAGGATTCTTACCTATCTATACCAACATCCCCTCTTGTTTGGACTTAGAAATTTTCAATTGAATACAATCTGAGATGCCTTGGTCTTTAGGATTGTCACCTACCTATATCTACGTCCCCTCTTGTTTGGACTTAGAAATTTTCAATTGAATACACGTTGACTTGACTTGGTCTATAGGATTCTTACCTATCTATACCTACATCCCCTCTTGTTTGGACTTAGAAATTTTCAATTGAATACAATCTGAGATGCCTTGGTCTATAGGATTATCACCTACCTATACCTACATCCCCTCTTGTTTGGACTTAGAAATTTTCAATTGAATACAATCTGAGATGCCTTGGTCTATAGGATTATCATCTACCTATACCTACATCCCCTCTTGTTTGGACTTAGAAATTTTCAATTGAATACAATCTGAGATGCCTTGGTCTTTAGGATTGTCACCTACCTATACCTACGTCCCCTCTTGTTTGGACTTAGAAATTTTCAATTGAATACACGTTGACTTGACTTGGTCTATTGGATTGTCAGCTACCTATACCTACATCCCCTTTTGTTTGGACTTAGAAATTTTCAATTGAATACAATCTGAGATGCCTTGGTCTATAGGATTGTCACCTACCTATACCTACATCCCCTTTTGTTTGGACTTAGAAATTTTCAATTGAATACACGTTGACTTGACTTGGTCTATTGGATTGTCAGCTACCTATACCTACATCCCCTTTTGTTTGGACTTAGAAATTTTCAATTGAATACAATCTGAGATGCCTTGGTCTATAGGATTGTCACCTACCTATACCTACATCCCCTTTTGTTTGGACTTAGAAATTTTCAATTGAATACACGTTGACTTGACTTGGTCTATTGGATTGTCAGCTACCTATACCTACATCCCCTTTTGTTTGGACTTAGAAATTTTCAATTGAATACAATCTGAGATGCCTTGGTCTATAGGATTGTCACCTACCTATACCTACATCCCCTTTTGTTTGGACTTAGAAATTTTCAATTGAATACACGTTGACTTGACTTGGTCTATTGGATTGTCAGCTACCTATACCTACATCCCCTTTTGTTTGGACTTAGAAATTTTCAATTGAATACAATCTGAGATGCCTTGGTCTATAGGATTGTCACCTACCTATACCTACATCCCCTTTTGTTTGGACTTAGAAATTTTCAATTGAATACACGTTGACTTGACTTGGTCTATTGGATTGTCAGCTACCTATACCTACATCCCCTTTTGTTTGGACTTAGAAATTTTCAATTGAATACAATCTGAGATGCCTTGGTCTATAGGATTGTCACCTACCTATACCTACATCCCCTTTTGTTTGGACTTAGAAATTTTCAATTGAATACACGTTGACTTGACTTGGTCTATTGGATTGTCAGCTACCTATACCTACATCCCCTTTTGTTTGGACTTAGAAATTTTCAATTGAATACAATCTGAGATGCCTTGGTCTATAGGATTGTCACCTACCTATACCTACATCCCCTTTTGTTTGGACTTAGAAATTTTCAATTGAATACAATCTGAGATGCCTTGGTCTATAGGATTGTCACCTACCTATACCTACATCCCCTCTTGTTTGGACTTAGAAATTTTCAATTGAATACAATCTGAGATGCCTTGGTCTTTAGGATTGTCACGGACCTATACCTACATCCCCTCTTGTTTGGACTTAGAAATTTTCAATTGAATACACGTTGACTTGACTTGGTCTATTGGATTGTCACCTACCTATATCTACATTCCCTCTTGTTTGGACTTAGAAATTTTCAATTGAATACACGTTGACTTGCCTTGGTCTATAGGATTCTGTTCTACCTATACCTTCGTCCCCTCTTGTTTGGACTTAGAAATTTTCAATTGAATACACGCTGGGATGACTTGGTCTATAGGATTGTCACCTACCTATACCTACGTCCCCTCTTGTTTGGACTTAGAAATTTTCAATTGAATACACGTTGACTTGACTTGGTCTATAGGATTCTTACCTATCTATACCTACATCCCCTCTTGTTTGGACTTAGAAATTTTCAATTGAATACAATTTGAGATGCCTTGGTCTATAGGATTGTCACCTACCTATACCTACGTCCCCTCTTGTTTGGACTTAGAAATTTTCAATTGAATACACGTTGACTTGCCTTGGTCTATAGGATTCTTACCTATCTATACCTACATCCCCTCTTGTTTGGACTTAGAAATTTTCAATTGAATACAATCTGAGATGCCTTGGTCTTTAGGATTGTCACAGACCTATACCTACATCCCCTCTTGTTTGGACTTAGAAATGTTCAATTGAATACACGTTGACTTGACTTGGTCTATAGGATTGTCACCTACCTATACCTACGTCCCCTCTTGTTTGGACTTAGAAATTTTCAATTGAATACAATCTGAGATGCCTTGGTCTATAGGATTGTCACCTACCTATACCTACATCCCCTCTTGTTTGGACTTAGAAATTTTCAATTGAATACAATCTGAGATGCCTTGGTCTATAGGATTGTCACCTACCTATACCTACATCCCCTCTTGTTTGGACTTAGAAATTTTCAATTGAATACAATCTGAGATGCCTTGGTCTATAGGATTGTCACCTACCTATACCTACGTCCCCTTTTGTTTGGACTTAGAAATTTTCAATTGAATACACGTTGACTTGACTTGGTCTATAGGATTCTTACCTATCTATACCAACATCCCCTCTTGTTTGGACTTAGAAATTTTCAATTGAATACACGCTGGGATGACTTGGTCTATAGGATTGTCACCTACCTATACCTACGTCCCCTCTTGTTTGGATTTAGAAATTTTCAATTGAATACACGTTTACTTGCCTTGGTCTATAGGATTGTCATCTACCTATACCTACATCCCCTCTTGTTTGGACTTAGAAATTTTCAATTGAATACACGTTGACTTGACTTGGTCTATAGGATTGTCATCTACCTATACCTACATCCCCTCTTGTTTGGACTTAGAAATTTTCAATTGAATACACGTTGACTTGCCTTGGTCTGTAGGATTGTCACCAACCTATACCTACATCCCTTCTTGTTTTGATTTAGAAATTTTCAATTGAATACACGTTGACTTGACTTGGTCTATAGGATTGTCATCTACCTATACCTACATCCCCTCTCGTTTGGACTTAGAAATTTTCAATTGAATACATGTTGACTTGCCTTGGTCTGTAGGATTGTCACCTACCTATACCTAGCGAAACTTAACTGCAGGATATGTTTGACCTCATTATCATTAAAATCGCGCATTTAAGTTTTAATTGTTAAATCCAATCGCTTTTCTGTTGCTCTGCCGTGGATTTTTTTCCACCTTTGCCACAAGGTTCCAGGTTCGATCCTACCTACCTACCTACCTACCTACCTACCAAAACTTTTTTTCTTTTGCCAGACAAGCAACGCCGGCAGTTTTTTTTTTTTTTTTTTGTGATCCCCCCCCAACATACACACCTTCAAACACCTGGGCAACGCCAGATACCCCACTAGTCTATAATATAAATCTCACCTGTTTGTTTAAATGTATGTATGTATGTCTCGCAAAAACTTTCAACAGAGGCGATGGATTTTCACAAAATTCGTATCATTTTGAAGCTTGACCCTTCGGACGACAAATATAGAAAAATTGACCAAAAACATTAATTCCTTCACCCTCAACTGGGCACTTTTCTACAAGAAGGGGTCGCTTTTTTCGCTGATATTTTCGAAAGTCATCGTCTCTTTTTGATTGACTAGCCTTAATTTAAACCTATATCACTTCCAGTTTGGAGACTGACGCAATAGCTAACACGTCACATTTTTTTTTCACTTTCTTTTCCTCCTTCGCGGTAGGGGTTCGAGCCTGCCTGCCTACTACCACTTTTTTTTTTGCTCAACTTACAGCATTTCCAACTGTCATGAACTGTTGCTAAACATATAGCCACTTCCTAAAAGTGCCTGCAAACAACTCTAAATATGTCTATATTCATTGTTCGATCCTTTTGTTATTCTCACTATCACATCTTGATTAACAATCATATATCAGCTTCCTTTTGTGTGCCTTTGTGAACAACTTTCTATCTATTATTTTGCTGATAAACGTATTTGTTCTTTTTCTCTTTTTTTTTCTCTTTCTTCCCCATTTCACAACACCATAGTAATAATTTTTTTTTTCGTTATTAGGATGTTGTGAATGACTGCGGAAAACTGCAGAATCTCTTAATTGTGAAGGACTTGGACACACAGATGAAAAAGTCTACAACGTACAGAGCCTTGTACGACAAAACGCCATCATCGTCCATGAAATGTGCGACGCCACAGAAGAGGTCTCGATCGGCTGAACCGTTTGTAGAAGTCGACAAGTTTTTGAGGCGGAATAAGTCACCGCGTTTCAAGTGCGTGTGAATGATAAATTTGTGAACGCTTTTGCACGCGTCTTGTCTCTCGTTGTTTCATTCTGCTAATTCAACATCCGGCCATCAACACGATATCGAAACGGACAATCGTCGCTTATGATATTAAAAGAAGGAAAACTTTCTTTCCTCTTTTTTTTTCCACCACAAACAAGGCACAGTGCCACTTTGAAGTAGGGGGCTACTATCGAGGCCCTAAGTTGCAGGGGTATTATGAAGGGAGATAAGATGTTTGTTCACATTACATTTTAACTTCTGCATGTCAGTACAGTTGGGAAAGCAAAATCCCGGAAGGGAGTTCCGAAGTCTTGCAGTTCTGGGGAAGAAACTATTAGAGTAGAAGGCTTTTTTACATCTAGGGATCTTTACTGTGAAGGGGTGGGATTTAGCTGCTTGTCGGGTTTATCTGGGGTATTTATGTCGAGGGGGGGGTACAAGTGCTTGTAGTTTGTTGGAGCATCCACCATTAAAATACTTGTAGAACAGGCAGAGGGATGAAGTTTAGATGAGTTCATGATCTATCAGGGTGTCAAGGAGTGAGAGACTAGTAGCAGATGCACCAGCCCAAATGTGGCAACAGTACTCCATACATGGGCGAATGGTGGCCTTAAAGAGGTACAAGATACTTTCAGGCGTAAGTAGTTTTCTAGCACCGTTGAGAGAGCCCACCTTCTTTGTCTTATTATTTTGTTTGTCTCATAAACAATGGCATATATATATATATATATATATATATATATATATATATATATATATATATATATATATATGTATATATATATTTATATTTAGGGGATTAGAACAAGAGTCTAAAGAGCAGAGTATATTTTAATGTGTTAGTAAATTCATTAATACAATTAAAAGAAAAGAAAACAAAACAGTGCTCGTTGTAATGTAGATATATAATAAGCTCGATAGACATACATGTCCTAAAGCTATTTCAATATTTAGTAAGATGATTGATAATTTATAATTAAAATTAAAAATCTGTTTCATAAGGAAGAACAAACAAAAGCAATAAATTGTACGATCGTTTCGGAAACAATGTTTTTATTGTGATAGACACTGAGTCTTGGACAATAATTTTATGATATAGTTTTTTGAGCAGTCTCATCAGCAGAAATTTTGGGTGGTGGTTTTTTAGACACCAAAAATAAACCTAGCATTTTTAAGTATATATATATATATATATATATATAAAACATTGAAAGAAGTTTGTGCGAATCGATCAACATTTCCATGTTATCATTGGGACTCCAAATGAATCTCACAGTCAGAAACCTAGAAATATATATTTAGTATACATCACAATAACTTTTATTTAAAAATATTTTGGCTACATATATGCAACCATTTCAGCTACAGCTTATCTAGGTTTAGCTTTTTCTAATAATTTTTTCCTTTTCTATTGTTCCCCCCAAATAAGGCCTATTTTAACTCATTTTATTGTTATGACCTTCCATTTATTGTGGTCCTGGATATAACCTTAAACTATATCCAGTGGTGAGGCCCCAACTTGTGGGTTTTGTGGAGTGTGGAGCCACCCTTTAATTGCCATTGCTCCCAGGTCCACTCTGACTCGGAGTGGTAGTACCTGTTAGGGTCCCAACTATGGGTTGAATAGAATCTGATTTAAAAAACAAATATACTCCATTAAAAATCGTTCCTCAAAATAACTAGATTCGGCATTAAATAACCTGAAAAAGGTTGATATGCCGCAAAACGAAAACCAACCAAAACACAACCAACAATCCATTTCTTGTCATAAATAATTTTACCAAGAATTCTTCATAAGTTTTGGTTTCGATTATAGCTACTGGCAGTCCATTAATCTATTTTTTAAAATATAATTTTATCAAGAATTCTTCATAAGTTTTGATTTTGGTTTCGATTTTAGCTGATGGCACATTAGTAATGTTTTTTTTACAATTAATTTTATCAAGAATTCTTCATAAGTTGGGGTATTTTTTTTTTTTTTTTTTCAGGGATTTTATTTTATGCATATGGGAATTTCTCATACTCCGAGTTCACAAGGTAAACGTTAATGGTTAGAAACCATACAAACTAGCGATTCAGTTCGAAAAACAGGTAGTGTTGAGTGTTAAGCACCAAGAAAAAATGGCTGACGCAAGGAGATCACATTTTTGGAGTCTAGGTAATCACTCAAAAATAGAAAATTAAACAAAATACAAACCCAGAGGCTTGTCAAAACATGGAGCCTCCCCAAGACGAGAGCCATCCATTTCAATTGATGCCAGATGGGGATCAGAGCGTTGATGATGTAAAGATAGAAGCTTGGTTTTGATGCATTAAAAGTGACCAGCCACCTCTTCCCCCATTGTACCACGCGCTCAAGATCAGAGGAGAGAGAATCAGAGAGAACTTTGTCATTTACAGCCTTTGATGTGTTGCCATAGATGGTCATGTCATCAGCATAGATGTCAACGAATGATTTAAGTATGTGTTTAGGGAGATCATTGATGTAGATCTGGAAGAGAGTTGGGCCCAGGATGGACCCCTGGGGGACTCCAGTATTAATACTGTGGGCCTCTGATTTCTGCCCATCAACCACTATTATGAACCTATCAGAGAGAAATGATTTAATGACTGAGAAAACATTTCCAGTAATACCGTAACCTGAAATCTTGTGAAGTAGGCCCTTATGCCATACCTTATCGAAGGCAACAATATTCCCTGCATGGATGAATTGCAGCTTTGTAAACATATAGGATGCTCTCTGGTGGGAGTAATTTTCTAGCACGGTACGGGGAGCCCACTTTCTTTGCAGCAGACTTTGCAATATCCTCAATGCATTTGTTCCACTTCATGTTGTCTGTGAATGTTAAGCTGAGGTGTTTGAAGGAAGAGTTCTCAGGCAGGGTGTTATTAGTCATAGCTATCAGTCACTGGGAACAAAGTCTTCTAATTGTTAAAGGAAAGCCGCTTAGTCTTAGTAGCATTAAATGTTACCATCTGTTTACGGCCCCATTCTACTAGGGACTGGAAGTCGTTTTCTAGGGATTCTGCCTGACAAAGTTTGCTGAAACATGTCTGCACATGTGTAGCTAAAGTGTTTGTATGAAGAAAAATTTATACTAAATATATAGCTCTATTTTTATCTTGAGCACTACTATATAAATGTAAGAATTCATTGGATTAACTCTAATGAAGAAAACATTGCCAGAATGATTTTTTTTTTTTTAATTTAAAAAAGTTTGTTTCTTATATAAAATATATACACGCATACATCAATATATATTATATATATAAAAAAACGGGCCCCAGCTCTAATTAGGCCCTGTTTCTTACTGTTTTGTCCGAATGAAATGAAACTTTGGTTATAACTAGTTTATTATATTCAAAACATCACATCAAAACACTAGGGACTTTGGCCTTTTTTTCTCCGTTCTACAGCATATGTTCTAGATGGCATTTTTTTTTTTTTTTTTTTTTTGGTCACCCTGTAGAAAGAGGTTTGTGTTTACTATAAACTTTTTATGCAAATATTATGCAAGTATAAATCATGTAGAATATCTGCATTAATATAATTACACGTAATCTATATATATATAAAAGCGAAAATGTGTTAGTGTGTGTGTGTACTTTTTGGACTTCTCGTGGGGGTGGGGGTAGGCGCTTAAAACTTTATATGCTGTCTAAATAATATCATGACTTAACGGGAGTCGCATGTATCTTTAATTTGCCCAACTTTTACGCGCTATTTTTGAGATTTTTTTTCAATCATCGTGTCTGTTACGCTTTTCAGTATAATAAAAGCAAATGATGGGGTGGGGGAAACAAGCTGTCTTGCAGCGCAAATCGCGTCATGTTTGACCTTAATAAGGTCAAACATCTTGCAATTTAACTTTCTCGCACCTGACAATTTCACTTTATAAACGTTAAATTAAGACTGCTTTCCCTTCCTCATGGCCGAGATGGTTAGGTGTCTGAGTTTTTCCCCCCTTTCGTTTCCACCTTCGCGTCAAGGCTTCGGGTTCGAGCCTACCTTCCTATTAAAACTTTTTTTTTTCTTTTACACCTCCAAACACCCGCCCAACGTTTTTTTTTTTTAAACAGGGTTGTTTTATCTACCCCTCCCCCTCCAACAATACACCAACACACACACCTCCAAACACCCGGGCAACACCGGGTACCTCCGCTAGTAGTTAACTAAAGATGATCATCCCATAAGAAAAAAAAACTAATCGGAAATTAATTAAAATGAGTGTTTAAAAGAATATGCATAATATTTGTGTAAAAAAAAAAGTTAAATACAAACCTCTTTCTGTATATATTTATGTATGCGTATATATATTTGCTTTCAAAATTTTGCCTACCAAACTCCTATCAGTTTTTGGTCTACAGACATGAAACTTCATATATAAGGTATTCGAACCCATGTAAAACGTTATATTTGGGCTTTAGCCGGGGGGGAAATTCGTACAAAAGTGTAAAAATGAAGAAAAAAAATTAAATTTGCCAGATGAAGATGAACGACAGCATTATGAATATGCATGCATAACGTAATAGCTATCGGGTCATGTTTTAATTTTTAGCCTTGCAGCAAACATGTCTTCATAGGTCAGTCATAAACGTCAAAGGAAAAAGTAAATCGTAAGCTAAACGTTTTTGTTTTGATTCTCAGTAGTGGCGCACAAATTTATTTTTTTTTTTTTTATAAATCATTGCAATATATTTGGTCCAATATAATTAATAAATACAAAATCTGGATTAATCAAAATATCATATTTAAGCATATTTTACGAT
The DNA here is from genome assembly GCF_053919585.1 of Euprymna scolopes. Lineage (NCBI taxonomy): Eukaryota > Metazoa > Mollusca > Cephalopoda > Sepiida > Sepiolidae > Euprymna > Euprymna scolopes. Next base: position 16,585,940 of record NC_136527.1, on the reverse strand, counting down.
CGATACTTCTTTTGTATGCCTCGTCATCTCTTCCTCTGGAGTGTTCCATGCAGGATAGTCTGTACAAGTCATTCTGAACGTGTTGTGTGCCCATACCATCTGAGTTTCCTGTTCTTCACAGTGGTCAGTAGTTCTTTATAGTGACGCGATTGTTGAGTGACCTCTCTGCGAACTTCATTATTGGTAACATGGTTCTTGTATGACATTTCAAGGAGTCTTTTGGGGCATCTCATTTCTACTACTGTAGAGCCTCCTTTGTCAGTCTACGTTCAGCGTCCATGCTTTGCATGCGTAAAGCAGGATTAAGAGGATTAGCCCGTTCGGTAGCTTCGCTTTGTTTCCGAGAAAATTAAAAAAAAAATTTTTTTTTTTTTTTAATTTATTTTATTTTATTTTTTTTACATTTTCACCTCAAACAAGGCACATTGCCGCTTTGGTGTAGGGGGCTACTGGGGTACTATGTAGGGAGTTGGGCAGCAAGATGTCAGTTCACGTTACACTTGACCTTCGACATGTCGGTACAGTTGGGGAAGCAGGGACCTGGAATGGAGTTCCAAAGTCTAGCGGTTCTGGTGAAGAAACTACTGGAGTAGAAAGATCTTTTACATCTAGGGATCTCTACTGTGTGGGGGTTGGATATTGCAGCCTGTCGGGTTTGTCGAGGGTGTTCACGTTGTAGGGGCAAACTACTTGCAGTTCATCAGAGCATTCACCATTAAAATACTTGTAGAATAGGCAGAGGGATGCAACATATCGTCTATAGAGGTACAGGATACTTTCAGGTGTTAGTAGTTTTCCAGCATGGTAGAGAGAGCGTATCTTCTTCACAGCAGTCTCTCAATGTAATTGTTCCAACTCATTTCCTGTGGAGGTTAGACTAAGGAGTTTAAAAGATGTACTTTCAGATAAAGAGTCATTGGGCATTACTATTGGTGGCAGAGAAGGTTTCTTGTAATTATTGAAGTGAACAAGTTTAGTCTTGGCAGCATTGAATCTGACCATCCATTTTTGTCCCCATTCTGCTACAGATTGGAGGTCATCCTCTAGTGGTTTTGCCATATCTTTAGATATGTGTTCATTTGTTTTCTTGTCGTGTCAGTTATAGAGTGTGGTGTCATCAGTATATATATATATATATATATATATATATATATAATCTTTAAGTTAAATGGGATAAAAAGAGCTGTTTACCCATCTCCTCAGAAGAAAAAATATTAGCAAATATTATAAATGGTTTATACCTAATTTGCTAAAAGCAATAAACATAGAAAATCATAATTAAAAGTTTTTAAAGTTTTTTAATCCTAGAGTAAGGGAAATTATATATTGGTTCTGAATTTGTTTTCTTGTCGTGTCAGTTATAGAATGTGGTGTCATCAGTATATATATAAGGACAACAAGAGTATGAAATGAAGACACAAAACTATATATAGGTAGATATAAAGTGGGTCATTTATTGAATAATCGAATACAGGCAAAATTTGGGGAATAGAAGGGACTCTTTATGCCAGGGCATTTCGAAGCCTAACGCTTCTTATCAGAAGAGTAGAGAAGGTGCTAGGTAGCATGGTGGGGATTATTCAATGAATGATCCACTCTATATCTACCTATATAAAGCATTGTGTCTTCATTTCATTCTCTTGTTGTCCTATTGTATAAGCTCCAATAATTATTGTTGAGCTTGGCATTATCCGGATAAGTCTCCTTTTGTGGAATTGATCTTCATCTTTTCTCTTTTACTTAAAGCAATGTATATATATATATATATATATATATATATATATATATAAAAATCCAACGTTACTAATTTCCATAGATAAAGTAGCCACCAAAAGTTTTAATAATAAATACAAAAGTACTCAATACCGAAGTAGAGCAAGGTATACGCCTGAAGAGGTCTCTAGTTGCTAGTAACCAACTGACCGAAACATGCTCATTATTGTGTAGCAACATATTACTACTTATGTAGAAACATTGCGGCATTGAGCACTCTTGTATTAACCTTGTTAAACTTCATTGGTTGCTTAACCTCTGGAAAACAATAATCTCAGATTATATGAAATATATATATATATATGAGTAGGTAGTAGTTTACTTGAAGCATTGTTGGTAAAGAAATATATAGAATTTTTTTTTTTTTAAGCCAAAGACAATGCGGGGAAAGACCGGAATTATGAAAGTAAAGAAAGAAAAACAAACAAAGGTTGATGGGTGTGCTTGAATAGAGGAGTGTCTAGCCTTTATTCGTCTATCTTTCCTCACCTCAATGTATAATTATTTATAACCAAGTTGTTGGTATGTCCGGTGTATGTAAAGTCCGTGGGTGGTATGGAACTTTGATTAATTTCGAGAGAAAGGGACTTCTCTTTTTCAAAATATAGACGAATAAAGGCTAGACACTCCTCTACTCAAGAACACTCGTCTACATTTGTTTGTTTTTCTTTCTTTACTTTCATAATTCCGGTCTTTCCCCGCATTGTCTCTGGCTTTAAAAAAAAAAAATTATATATATATATCTCAGCTGACCAAAACATACTCATGAATATTTAGCAACATATAAATGCTTATGTAAAAACAAATAAAAACTATAGCTTGACCATATTTTGGTATTGAGCACTCTTGTATTAACCAATGTCATGTAGCCACATATTACTGCTTTTATTTATTATATATATATGAAAATGCATAAAAAATGAATACGAAAAGTTGAAAGTTTATAACTTTTCTGGATTCGTTTTCTATTGGTGACGTGCAGGAATACAAAATATTATGAAAAACATTTAAAAACTCACTGAGGAAGGCTGAAGGTACAATCGAAAATAGTTCTTGTAAAAAAAATTTTTTTCATACAGGGTGACACCAAAAAAAAAAAAAAAAAGGGACATTCAATTGTTTTTCTGAGCATTTTACAGTCAACGGAGAAAAAATGGCCAAAGACCCTAGTGTTTTGATGTGATGTTTTGAATATAATAAACTAGTTATGACCAAAGTTTCATTTCATTCGGACAAAACGCTAAAAAACGAGGCCTAATTCGAGTTAGGGCCCCCTTTTTTTTTTTTTTTTTTTTTTTTTTTTTTTTGAGTCACCTTATAATAATATTTTGTATTCCTGCAGGTCATTAATAGAAAATAAATGTAGAAACGTTATAAACTTTAATATTTTCGTGTTCATTTTTTTTATGCATTTTTGTATAAATATATACTTCCCAAGGAATACACGCGAATACGCACATATAATATACATATATTCATATATTATATGGTAAGAAAAAAAATAAGTTTATCTGAAAAATTGTTTTTCCAAAATAGTATTTTCTTCTTTAATGTTTTGTTTGTAATAAATAATTTTTTACTTTGATGAAATGTTCTCTTTTTTTTAAATATTAAATAAATTTTAATGTTTTTTTTTATTATTATTATTCCCTTTTTTTTAAGCATATGAAATAAATTTTAATGCGTTTTTGATGGATTTTTTTATTGTTCCCTTTTTCCTTTATTTTTATTTTTTTTTTACATATCAAATAATTTTTTTTTTTCATTTGAAAACGTTTTGGGTAGAATTGGTTGAATTAAATGTGTTATTTTTTTGCTTGACGTTTAAAAAAATATTTTTTTTTGTAAAATATTTAGGTGTACTAAAAGTATTTTTTTTATTTATTTATTTTTATTTTTTTTAAAGAAATTATAACAGAATATCAAGCCATGAATGTATCAAATTCCGAGATTAAATACTAACATATGTCCAACGGCTTTAAGAAATTGATTTCTACGATAACCTATCTCTGCCCAGGCCTTTATCTCTCTTAACTCCATCCTTATCACTTTTTCCCATGTTTTCCTTGAACTTTTATGGAACTGACCCTTCTACATCTACTAACCAAAGAATTTTCATCTGTTCTTTCAATGTGACCATACCATCAAAGTCTACTTTTCTACACCCATCTCCCTATGTTGCATGTCAAGACTATGCACACACGCACACACATGCAGGACAGTCGGAAGCTAAAATGCACCCAGTGATATCGTGAAGCTGTCAAAACTGACGTTGCTGGAGGTGAATAGGTCAAATAATTGACCCCCACAGCTGTCTGGGTTGAAACACCTGCTAGAGAACAGATCAGTATATATATAAGCAGGTAAAACACGAGTCAAGCAGTCAAAAAGCGATAACAGCACGAGATGTTGCTGAATCTGCCACCTCCTGCTTCGCCCTCCATCTACTGGTTGGAAGCACGCACACGAGACAAGAAATAAAATAATAATTTTATATTTTTCTTACAAACGAATTTGTGTTGCGCGTTTGTTTTTCTTGGCTGACGAGAAACTATTGTTCAACCCGGCTACCATCACACCTGTTCTGACCAGATTTAATCTTCCTCTGATGTCATTAGGTCTAAGCCTATCGTTAATACACACATTACACATCCATCATATCATTCTCATATCATTCCTCTCCATGCAACACATATCCTCAACCCTTACTGTTAATGATTCATTTGCATACATCATTGCATTGCACACACATGCTTGATAGACACTTCTTGCTTTACATGCTGGTATGCGTTATATGGCCTTTAGAAACTGACCTTGCTACCTTAACTGTTCTACATCTACTAAACCAAGAACTCTCATCCATTTTTTTTTCAATGTGACCAAACCAACAAAGTCTCCTGTTCTCACACATCTCTCTATACTGTCCAGATTTCTCTAAGGTCCTCAGATCTAAGCTTGTCTTTAAGACTGGCATTACACATCCATCATATCATTCTCGTATCATTTCTCTCCATGCAACGCATGTCCTCAACCCTCACTGGTCTGATTTCACTTGCCATGCATCATCACTGTTCACATACAATAACCTCCTCTCTTGGTTGTTTGTCACTGGTAACGCTCTGCTGGTTAGTGATAACAAAAGTGTCCTGAAGTTACTCCATTTAATTCTTACGATCACAGTAGCATCTTCTGTGTTCAAATTGTATCACTAATGTATTCACAAACTGACCCTACTACCTCAACTGTTCTACATCTACTAGGACTGAACTGAGACATATTGTAACCCAAAAGAAGCAAGATCACTAACAACAATATTTAGTTACTTCCATGTATGTACCTATGACAAAACAAAAACATCATATTCCAAAAATCATATTTTGATCAAGTTTTATTTTTTAAATAAGAAAATCAAATTTTATGGCTAACTGAGTAGCGACTGTTTCATGTCGCCATGTTTGGTTTGGTTTGGTTTGGTTTGGTTGTTTTACGGCATATCAACCCCTTTTTGGTTATTTAATGCCGAATCCAGTTATTTTGGAAATAGTATTCATGTTGCATCCAGTTATTTTGTAAAAGGTTTTTATTGTTTGAGCTTTTTGTATCTTTAATGAGTAGTTTGTAGTGTTTGGTTTGGTTGTTTTATAGTGGATTTTATCATTTTTATTCCCTGCCCTGCAGAACATGAATGAGTTTTGCAAAGGGAGAGGGAGGGAAAAAGGGTTACAGTATTAATTTTTGGTACATTTTAAGTTAAGAAGCCAGTCAGAAAGTGGGGGAGATTGGAAATGGGAAGAAGGAAAAAAGGGGTAAAATGTGAGTTTTTGGTTTTGCAGAACATAATTAAGTTTCGCAAAAGGAAGTAGAAAAAAAGAAAAAAAAGGGCATCAATATTAGTTGCATTTCGTCTCAGGAAGCCAATATCTTCAGACAGCCTAATCTGGTAGCACAAGCGCAATTTTTGAAAACAGGCTGAAGGAACAAACTCGGTTTTAGAAAGTGCCGCTGGAAAAATGGTCGGATCCTTCTATCGCTCCAGTAGATATCTCACTGCTGATGCAATTCTCTATCTATATAAGAGCCAGATACGTCCAAGGATGGAGTACTGTTGCCACATATGGGCAGGAGCTGCTAGAAAAGACTTGTCCTGCCTTGATAGACATTAATGAGTGTATTTTAAATGTAAATCACTGGCGACCATGTTTGAACAGGCGGCATATGAAAGGGGCCAACCCTCAGTTTGATCAGGTATGCTGAAAACGAATATCGCAAGGAAAATTAGCAGAGACGGAAATACTACTAGTTTTGGAGCTGATTTTTAATGCGTGTATTTTGAAATATAAATCCCTGGTGACCATGTTTGAACAGGCGGCATATGAAAGGGGCGAACCCTCAGTTATTTCAGGTATGCTGAAAACGAATATCGCAAGGAAAATTAGCAGAGACAAATAGTTTTGGAGTTAGTTTTATTAATGCGTGTATTTTGAAATGTAAATCACTGGCGAGCATGTTTGAACAGGCGGCATATGAAAGGGACCAACCCTCAGTTTGTTCAGGTATGCTGAAAACGAATATCCTAAGGAAAATTAGCAGAGACAGACAGACAAACTACTAGTTTTGGAGCTAGTTTTATTAATGCGTGTATTGTGAAATGTAAATCCCTGGCGACCATGTTTGAATAGAGGACATATGAAAGGGGCCAACCCTCAGTTTGTTCAGGTATGCTGAAAACGAATATCGCAATGAAAATTAGCACAGACAGACGAATAATTTTCGAGATTGTAATGCGTGTATTTGGAAATGTAAATCACTGGCGACCATGTTTGAACAGGCGGCATATGAAAGTGGCCAACCCTCAGTTTGTTCAGGTATGCTGAAAACGAATATCGCAAAGAAAATTAGCACAGACAGACGAATAGTTTTCGAGATAGTAATGCGTGTATCTGGAAATGTAAATCACTGGCGACCATGTTTGAACAGGCGGCATATGAAAGGGGCCAACCCTCAGTTTGTTCAGGTATGCTGAAAACGAATATCGCAAGGAACATCAGCACAGACTGACTATAGGTTCACCATCATATTACTGAAATATTTTTTTATTTTATAAAGGAATCACTACTTATCAAGCCCCAGAGGCCACTCGAGGATAAGTGTTAAAGTGTGTACAGTAGTCAATGGGACAATATCAAAGTAATCGTTAGAAGTGTCAATTTGGTAAATTGGATTACTTAAGAGGAACGGCTCATCAAGAACTTATTTACATTGGACTTAAAGACGACGAAATAAAAATATAAAGTTGAAAGAACTAGCGAAAAATACCATTTTAACGATGCCTTTCAAATCGTAAACTGCCTGTTTACATTTTTTTACATTTAAAAAGTGTAAAAAAAAATAGCAAACCTTTAGAATCCTAAAAAGATCTCCCGAGAGCATTTTTGCAACATGAAAAATATACAAACCAAAATAAAGAGAGGAGGAAACCTCAAAAATATGGATTATTACATCGCCTAAAAAAAAGAAGAATCGGGGCCTCCAATAATACGATAATTTGGTGGGGAAGTAAATTGTTTTCTTTTTTCTAACTTGGTTTTAAAAAGTTTTTATTGCTAACATTTTCATAAACTCTAACCACACCTCACAACCCTAATCCGGCCGGTCGGGAAAAAAGTTTTTATTTTTTTAAATTTTGGTGAAACACACGCACACGCACGCACACATAAGCATATCGCTTGTCACCAAGCTAAAGAAGAGAGAGAAAGTGGGGGAAGGAGAGAAGGGATCGTGTTCTCTGCACTGCAAGTGCCGGGGTCAAACAGAAGTCAAATGAAATCGATTAAAAATGACTCCACAAAGTTGTGTCTGAACTTTTTATTCTATGAAACTTAAGATTAATAAAACGAAATAATCGTGACCCGTGGAAATTCCACGGCGAATATTTCGCATTCAATAAGAACAAAACGAAAAAGTAGTGAACAAATAAATATATTAGAAAATGAATGTTACCAAAGGCAAGATAAGTTACCCTTCTACCTACCTAGATCACATTTTTGTTGTTTTAACTTATTTTAAAACGTTTATTTAACACAAACAAAAGTAGCGCACAGTTTTAAGTTAGAACAATAAAGAAGTGTCTGACATTTTACAGACATCTTGTGAGAGTCGAGAATCGCTCCAAACTCGAAAATTAAGCAAAATACTGGTAGCAACACATCCAATAAATGTCAGCAAACGTTCGAACATGTTTTCTTTTTCACATAAGCGAAACTCTTATCAGAGCAAAAGCGAAAATGAGGAGCAAACACAGATGAAGAAGTCGGTTTTTATCGTGGAGCACAAAAACAAAAACAAAAAGAGTCTCTAATCTAATAGGCCCCGTCAATCTCCAAAGTCTGTCCCATCGCCTCAGTGTTGCATCCCTGTTTACAAGTACTTTAATGGGATGTGCTCTGATGAACATATAGCACTTATGCTGGTGCCCGGAAAACTCGTCCCGGGAAAACTCGTCTCCGGAAAAACCATAACCGGAAAACTCGTACCGTTCAGTTTGTTCAGGTATGCTGAAAACGAATATCGCAAGAAAAATTAGCACAGACAAATAGTTTTAGAGATAATTTTATTAATGCGTGTATTGTGAAATGTAAATCACTGGCGACCATGTTTGAACAGGGGCACATGAAAGAGGCAAACCGTCAGTTTGTTCAGGTATGCTGAAAACGAATATCGCAAGGAAAATTAGCAGTAATTAATACGTGTATTTTGAAATGTAAATCACTTTAATAAGAAAAAGGGTACTTTTCCAGTTTACGGTCCATGTTGAATTAGTAAATTTGTATTTAAGAAAGCCATTCTTAATATAGGGAGGGACATGTTAACTATTCTGTACCTCTAATCAATGTATCAATAATTTAATAAGCAAAAGACATAGTAAAAATTGAATTTAACTTGAAAATTTTATCCAAAAATACCGCAGAAGTTTTCTTTGATATTTTTTTTACAAGCTGCCCCAGCGTAACACTTCCAATCTTTCCATAATAAGAACGGCTTTCTGAAAAAACAACAACAAAACACAAACAAAAAAACAACAACCTTGAAAGCCGTTCTTAACATGGAGAGATTTGTAGGGGGTATTCAGAAAGTCGTTCTTAAAATGGGGAGGTTTGGGTGTTTATACTACGCTGGGGTATGTCGTAAAATAACCTTTCTTTTTTTACTGTTCCGTACTTTCACCTAACAATTTAATAAATAAATAAACTTGGGAAATTGAAACACTCGCCGAAAGTTATATTACTGAAGAAGTTTGATATCAGGAATAGAATCTGACCAAACACCGTTTGTTGCTAACCTCTCTCTCTCTCTCTCTCTCTCTCTCTCTCTCTCTCTCTCTCTCTCTTTGGCTTCTCCGTGCCCCTGCCACTAAGTATGTGTATATATATACTTATATACTTATATATATATATATATATATATATATATATATGGATGTATATATATATATATATATATATATATAGATATATATATATATATATATATAGACAGAGAGAGAGAGAGAGAGAGAGAGACAGAGAGAGACAGAGAGAGAGAGAGAGAGAGAGAGAGAATATGTGCTTCCACATCAAAGAGGGGCAGGAGCATAAACAGAGACAGAAGCACACACAAACACACACATACATACGCACTTTCATAAACACACACACACACACTCGCATAAACACACACATACATACACGAACACACACGTACACACAAATACACAAACACAAATCAACTTTCCGTTAAAAGCTGTCATGAGGTGGCAGGGGTGGGTGTCATAAGTGTCAATCGAATTTGAAAGTTTGTTAACGAAATGGATTTATTTCAACTTCGTTTGACACGTGCCAATTCTCCTGCCCTTCACCCCCCCCCCCTACCTGCCTCTCTCTTTACCTTAGTAAAGACTTTTAGGTTGGGGTGTTTATGCTACACTGGGGTAGGTCGTAAAAATAAACTTTTTTTTTTCGTTATTAAATTGTAATTTTTTAAGAAATCATTTCCTTAAAAGTTAAGAAAGCCATTCTTAATGTAGAGAGGGGCATGTTAACTATTCTGTACTTTCATCCAATAATTTAATAAGCAAAAGATAGGATAAAATTGAATTTAACTTGAAAGTTTTATCCCAAAATATCGCAGACGTTTTCTTTGATATTTTTTATTTTACAAGCTGCCCCAGCGTAGTATTAACACCTCCAATCTCTCCATGATAAGAACGGCTTTCTGAAAAAAAAAATCCCAAGAAAGCCGTTCTTAACATGGAGAGATTGGAGGGGGGTATTCCGGAAGTCGTTCTTAAAATGGGGAGAGGAGGGCGTTTTGTAACTATTCCGTACTTTAACCTAACGATTTAATAAAAAACATCGGGTTTGTATTACTGTACACATAGATTCGAAAAAGTTGTCTAAAAACAAATATATAACAAATAAATGTTATCAAAGGCAAGATAAATTACTGTTCTACCAAACTGGATATAATTTTCGTGTTTTTATTCAATTTAACATGTTTATTCAGCTCGAAAAGCATACAGTGTTTACCGATGTATTGGAAAATTCAACATGGCGGCCGACTCTCTCTTTAACACGGTAAGTTCGGAAAAAGGTGTAATAAATAATGAACTCGACAAAATACTGTTAGAAATTCGCTCAATATATGTTACCGTGACATAACTTGACATATATTCGGTGGTTTTTTAATAGTATTTTGCCTAGTTTATTATTTATAACACTTTTTCCCGAACTTACCGTGTTAAAGAGAGAGTTGGCCGCCATTTTGAATTTTCCAATACATCGGTAAACACTGCATGCTTTTCGAGCTGAATAAACATGTTAAACTGAATAAAAACACGAAAATTATATCCAGTTTGGTAGAGAAGTAATTTATCTTGCCTTTGATAACATTTATTTGTTATATATTTGTTTTTTTTTGACAACTTTTTCGAATCTATGTGTACAGTAATACAAACCCAAAACATCAAATGTTAAATAAAAATAAATAAAAACAAGATAAAACGAATAAAAATAAAAATAAGAAACATAAAATCAAATAAAAAACGATCAATGTATAGTATCTGTTAACGAAAATATATTTTTTAATTATTAGCAAATAATTCAAAGTGTAGTATCTGTTTTATTCTATCGCAGTATATAAAAAAAAAGAGACGCAGGAGAAATCGTTTTTATTTTCATTCCAATTCAAAATACTCCATTTTGGAAAGTTGGGTTTTCTTCACATTAAAATAAAAAACAAACATTAAAGTTTCAAATCATTATGGCTCCTTTGTACTCGTCAACGAAAGACATAAAGCAGGAACGATGACGACGTGCGAATGGAAACAGTAAAGGATGTCATCCCCACCGCCACCGCCGACGGCGTCAACAGCACGTCTGTTTCTCTGACCCTTTAAAATAATTCGTTTTAATTAAGGGGACCCGCGGAAAACTCGAAAGTCAAGCAAAATACGGTTAGAAAATCACCTGATAAATGTCACGATAACTTTTATAGAATACGTTTCTAACAGAATTTTGTTTTATTGTCTATTTTTGACCGATTATCGAGACTCCAAGTATGTAAGAGTCACAAAAAGGCGGGACTGCTTAACTGCATCGTCATCATTTTCAATCCACTCATGTCGAACGCACGTGAGAAGTAAAATAGATGGCCCATCAAGCCAGAAATAAATTAATGACAGTTTAAAGGCTTCAAAATCACTTTCGAATTCAATATCAACTGTCGCATTAACACGCATCTTAGATTTCCGAAATCTCGTCCCAATAGTGTAGAAGCGCCCATTTCAACCTAATAACATGGATTTCAATTTGATAAAACAACTATCTAATAAAAAAAATGTAATAATTTTTATAAAAATACAGAAAAAAGAACAGTTACTACGTTTTATATATATATATATATATATATATATATATATATATATATATATATATATATGATTAGTTTTTTTGGAAAAAGAATTCCAGCAGAGTGCTCAATTAAAAGGAAAATCCAAATTTTAAGAGCGTACTTATATTTTGTGTACAGAAAGTTGTTAGTTGAGACAGGTCATTGGTACCGTCGGTTTCAAGCCCGATAATAAGGCCCGTTTAAGGTATCCTTATCGAGCTCTCTTCAGCCAATATTCGTCTCAGAGGTGTGTGCTTCGTTAACATTCGGACTGTCGATTTTAAAATCGTTCGGGTATGCTGAAAACGAATATCGCAAGGACAATTAGCAGAGACAAATAGTTTTGGAGCTAGTTTTATTAAGTCGTGTATTTTGAAATGCAAATCACTGGCGAGCATGTTTGAACAGGTGGTATATGAAAGGGGCCAACTCTCAGTTTGTTCAGGTATGCTGAAAACGAATATCGCAAGGAAAATTAGCACAGACACAGTACTAGTTTTGGAACTAGTTTTATTAACGCGCGTATTTTGTAAATGTACATCACTGGCGAGCATGTTTGAACAGGCGACATATGAAAGGGGCAAACCCTCAGTTTGTTCAGGTATGCTGAAAACGAATATCGCAAAGAAAATTAGCACAGGCACAGACTACTAGTGTTGGAGCTAGTGTTATTAACGCGTGTATTTGGAAATGTAAATCCCTGGCGAGCATGTTTGAACAGGCGGCATATGAAAGGGGCCAACCCTCAGTTTGTTGAGGTATGCTGAAAACGAATATCGCAAGGAAAATTAGCAGAGACAAATAGTTTTGGAGCTAGTTTTATTAATGCATGTATTTTGAAATGTAAATCACTGGCGACCATATTGGAACAGGCGGCATATGAAAGGGGCCAACCCTCAGTTTGTTGAGGTATGCTGAAAACGAATATCGCAAGGAAAATTAGCACAGACACAGACTACTAGTGTTGGAGCTAGTTTTATTAACGCGTGTATTTTGTAAATGTACATCACTGGCGACCATGTTTGAACAGGCGACATATGAACGGGGCTAACCATCAGTTCGTTCAGGTATGCTGAAAACGAATATCGCAAGGAAAATTAGCACAGACAATTAGTTTTGGAGCTAGTTTTATTAATGCGTGTATTTTGAAATGTGAATCACTGGCGACCATGTTTGAACAGGCGGCATATGAAAGGGGCCAACCCTCAGTGTGTTCAGGTATGTTGAAAACGAATATCGCAAGGAAAATCAGCACAGACTGACTATAGATTCACTATCAAAGTATTGAAATATTTTTTTTATTTTATAAAGGAATCCCCAGAGGCCACTCGAGGATAAGGGTTAAAGTGTGTACAATGTCAATGGGACAATATCATAGTAATCGTTTGAAGTTTAAATTTGGTAAATTGGATTACTTAAGAGGAACGGCTCATAAAGAACTTGTTTGCATTGGACTTGAAGACGACGAAATAAAAATATAAAGTTGAAAGAACTAGGGTAAAATATAATTTTAACGATGCCTTTCAAATCGTAAACTGATTGTTTACATTTTTTTACATTTTTCGCAGACAATAAAAAGTGTAAAAAAAGCGAACCTTTAGAATCCTAAAAAGATCTCCCGGGAGCATTTTTGCAACATGAAAACTCTACAAACCAAAATAAAGAGGGGAGGCAACCCTACTCAAAAATATGGTTTATTATATCGTCTAAAAAAAGAAGATTCGGGGGCTCCAATAATACGATAATTTGGTGGGGAAGTAAATTGTTTTCTTTTTTCTAACTTGGTTTTAAAAAGTTTTTATTGCTAACATTTATTTTCATAAACTCTAACCACACCTCACAACCCTAATCCGGCCGGTCGGGAAAAAAGTTTTTACTTTTTTAAATTTTGCTGAAACCGACAACACACATACGCACGCACACACACACACACACACGCACACACACACACACATACACACACGCACACACACACACACACACACACACACACACACACACACACATAAGCATATCGCTTGTCACCAAGCTAAAGAAGAGAGAGAGAGAGAGAGAGAGTCGGGGAAGGAGAGAAGGGATCGTGTTCTCTGCACAGCAAGTGCCGGGGTCAAACAGAAGTTAAATGAATCGATTAAAAATGGCTCCACAAAGTTATGTCTGAACTTTTTATTCTATGAAACTTAAGATTAATAAAACGAAATAATCGTGACCTGTGGAAATTCCACGGCGAATATTTCGTATTCAATAAGAACAAAACGAAAAAGTAGTGAACAAATAAATATATAAGAAAATTAATGTTACTAAAGGCAAGATAAGTTACCCTTCTACCTATCTAGATCACATTTTTGTTGTTTTAACTTATTTTAAAACGTTTATTTAACACAAACAAAAGTAGCGCACAGTTTTAAGTTAGAACAATAAAGAAGTGTCTGACATTTTACAGACATCTTGTGAGAGTCGAGAATCGCTCCAAACTCGAAAATTAAGCAAAATACTGGTAGCAACACATCCAATAAATGTCAGCAAACGTTCGAACATGTTTTCTATTTCACATAAGCGAAACTCTTATCAGAGATAAAGCGACAATGAGAAGCAAACACAGATGAAGAAGACGGTTTTTATCGTTGAGCATAAAAAAAGAGTATCTAATCTAATAGGCCCCGTGCTATAGGTCAATCTCCAAGGTCTGTCCCATCGCCTCGGTGTTGTATCCCTGCTTACAAGTACTTTAATGGGATGTGCTCTGATGAACCTATTGCACTTATACCAGTGCCCGGACAACTTGTCCCGGGAAAACTCGTCTCCGGAATGAGGGGACAACCGTCAGTTTGTTCAGGTATGGTGAACACGAATATCGCAAGCCAAATTAGCACAGACAGACAGACAGACAAATAGTTTTCGAGACATTAATGAGTGTATTTTAAATGTAAATCACTGGCGACTATGTTTGAACAGGCGGCATATGAAAGGGGCCAACCCTCAGTTTGATCAGGTATGCTGAAAACGAATATCGCAAGGAAAATTAGCAGAGACGGAAATACTACTAGTTTTGGAGCTGATTTTTAATGCGTGTATTTTGAAATGTAAATCCCTGGTGACCATGTTTGAACAGGCGGCATATGAAAGGGGCGAACCCTCAGTTATTTCAGGTATGCTGAAAACGAATATCGCAAGGAAAATTAGCAGAGACAAATAGTTTTGGAGTTAGTTTTATTAATGCGTGTATTTTGAAATGTAAATCACTGGCGAGCATGTTTGAACAGGCGGCATATGAAAGGGACCAACCCTCAGTTTGTTCAGGTATGCTGAAAACGAATATCCTAAGGAAAATTAGCAGAGACAGACAGACAAACTACTAGTTTTGGAGCTAGTTTTATTAATGCGTGTATTGTGAAATGTAAATCCCTGGCGACCATGTTTGAATAGAGGGCATATGAAAGGGGCCAACCCTCAGTTTGTTCAGGTATGCTGAAAACGAATATCGCAATGAAAATTAGCACAGACAGACGAATAATTTTCGAGATTGTAATGCGTGTATTTAGAAATGTAAATCACTGGCGACCATGTTTGAACAGGCGGCATATGAAAGTGGCCAACCCTCAGTTTGTTCAGGTATGCTGAAATCGAATATCGCAAAGAAAATTAGCACAGACAGACGAATAGTTTTCGAGATAGTAATGCGTGTATTTGGAAATGTAAATCACTGGCGACCATGTTTGAACAGGCGGCATATGAAAGGGGCCAACCCTCAGTTTGTTCAGGTATGCTGAAAACGAATATCGCAAGGAACATCAGCACAGACTGACTATAGGTTCACCATCATATTACTGAAATATTTTTTTTATTTTATAAAGGAATCACTACTTATCAAGCCCCAGAGGCCACTCGAGGATAAGTGTTAAAGTGTGTACAGTAGTCAATGGGACAATATCAAAGTAATCGTTAGAAGTGTCAATTTGGTAAATTGGATTACTTAAGAGGAACGGCTCATCAAGAACTTATTTACATTGGACTCAAAGACGACGAAATAAAAATATAAAGTTGAAAGAACTAGCGAAAAATACCATTTTAACGATGCCTTTCAAATCGTAAACTGCCTGTTTACATTTTTTTACATTTAAAAAGTGTAAAAAAAATAGCAAACCTTTAGAATCCTAAAAAGATCTCCCGGGAGCATTTTTGCAACATGAAAACTCTACAAACCAAAATAAAGAGGGGAGGCAACCCTACTCAAAAATATGGTTTATTATATCGTCTAAAAAAAGAAAATTCGGGGGCTCCAATAATACGATAATTTGGTGGGGAAGTAAATTGTTTTCTTTTTTCTAACTTGGTTTTAAAAAGTTTTTATTGCTAACATTTATTTTCATAAACTCTAACCACACCTCACAACCCTAATCCGGCCGGTCGGGAAAAAAGTTTTTATTTTTTTAAATTTTGGTGAAACACACGCACACGCACGCACACATAAGCATATCGCTTGTCACCAAGCTAAAGAAGAGAGAGAAAGTGGGGGAAGGAGAGAAGGGATCGTGTTCTCTGCACTGCAAGTGCCGGGGTCAAACAGAAGTCAAATGAAATCGATTAAAAATGACTCCACAAAGTTGTGTCTGAACTTTTTATTCTATGAAACTTAAGATTAATAAAACGAAATAATCGTGACCCGTGGAAATTCCACGGCGAATATTTCGCATTCAATAAGAACAAAACGAAAAAGTAGTGAACAAATAAATATATTAGAAAATGAATGTTACCAAAGGCAAGATAAGTTACCCTTCTACCTACCTAGATCACATTTTTGTTGTTTTAACTTATTTTAAAACGTTTATTTAACACAAACAAAAGTAGCGCACAGTTTTAAGTTAGAACAATAAAGAAGTGTCTGACATTTTACAGACATCTTGTGAGAGTCGAGAATCGCTCCAAACTCGAAAATTAAGCAAAATACTGGTAGCAACACATCCAATAAATGTCAGCAAACGTTCGAACATGTTTTCTTTTTTACATAAGCGAAACTCTTATCAGAGCAAAAGCGAAAATGAGGAGCAAACACAGATGAAGAAGTCGGTTTTTATCGTGGAGCACAAAAACAAAAACAAAAAGAGTCTCTAATCTAATAGGCCCCGTCAATCTCCAAAGTCTGTCCCATCGCCTCAGTGTTGCATCCCTGTTTACAAGTACTTTAATGGGATGTGCTCTGATGAACATATAGCACTTATGCTGGTGCCCGGAAAACTCGTCCCGGGAAAACTCGTCTCCGGAAAAACCATAACCGGAAAACTCGTACCGTTCAGTTTGTTCAGGTATGCTGAAAACGAATATCGCAAGAAAAATTAGCACAGACAAATAGTTTTAGAGATAATTTTATTAATGCGTGTATTGTGAAATGTAAATCTCTGGCGACCATGTTTGAACAGGGGCACATGAAAGAGGCAAACCGTCAGTTTGTTCAGGTATGCTGAAAACGAATATCGCAAGGAAAATTAGCAGTAATTAATACGTGTATTTTGAAATGTAAATCACTTTAATAAGAAAAAGGGTACTTTTCCAGTTTACGGTCCATGTTGAATTAGTAAATTTGTATTTAAGAAAGCCATTCTTAATATAGGGAGGGACATGTTAACTATTCTGTACCTCTAATCAATGTATCAATAATTTAATAAGCAAAAGACATAGTAAAAATTGAATTTAACTTGAAAATTTTATCCAAAAATACCGCAGAAGTTTTCTTTAATATTTTTTTTACAAGCTGCCCCAGCGTAACACTTCCAATCTTTCCATAATAAGAACGGCTTTCTGAAAAAACAACAACAAAACAAAAACAAAAAAACAACAACATTGAAAGCCGTTCTTAACATGGAGAGATTTGTAGGGGGTATTCAGAAAGTCGTTCTTAAAATGGGGAGGTTTGGGTGTTTATACTACGCTGGGGTATGTCGTAAAATAACCTTTCTTTTTTTACTGTTCCGTACTTTCACCTAACAATTTAATAAATAAATAAACTTGGGAAATTGAAACACTCGCCGAAAGTTATATTACTGAAGAAGTTTGATATCAGGAATAGAATCTGACCAAACACCGTTTGTTGCTAACCTCTCTCTCTCTCTCTCTCTCTCTTTGGCTTCTCCGTGCCCCTGCCACTAAGTATGTGTATATATATACTTATATACTTTTATATATATATATATATATATATATATATATATATATATATATATATATATATATATATATATATGGATGTATATATATATATATTTATATATATATATATATATAGATATAGATATATATATATATATAGACAGAGAGAGACAGAGAGAGAGAGAGACAGAGAGAGAGAGAGAGAGAAAGAGAGAGAATATGTGCTTCCACATCAAAGAGGGGCAGGAGCATAAACAGAGACAGAAGCACACACAAACACACACATACATACGCACTTTCATAAACACACACACACACACACTCGCATAAACACACACATACATACACGAACACACACGTACACACAAATACACAAACACAAATCAGCTTTCCGTTAAAAGCTGTCATGAGGTGGCAGGGGTGGGTGTCATAAGTGTCAATCGAATTTGAAAGTTTGTTAACGAAATGGATTTATTTCAACTTCGTTTGACACGTGCCAATTCTCCTGCCCTTCACCCCCCCCCTACCTGCCTCTCTCTTTACCTTAGTAAAGACTTTTAGGTTGGGGTGTTTATGCTACACTGGGGTAGGTCGTAAAAATAAACTTTTTTTTTTCGTTATTAAATTGTAATTTTTTAAGAAATCATTTCCTTAAAAGTTAAGAAAGCCATTCTTAATGTAGAGAGGGGCATGTTAACTATTCTGTACTTTCATCCAATAATTTAATAAGCAAAAGATAGGATAAAATTGAATTTAACTTGAAAGTTTTATCCCAAAATATCGCAGACGTTTTCTTTGATATTTTTTATTTTACAAGCTGCCCCAGCGTAGTATTAACACCTCCAATCTCTCCATGATAAGAACGGCTTTCTGAAAAAAAAAATCCCAAGAAAGCCGTTCTTAACATGGAGAGATTGGAGGGGGTATTCCGGAAGTCGTTCTTAAAATGGGGAGAGGAGGGCGTTTTGTAACTATTCCGTACTTTAACCTAACGATTTAATAAAAAACATCGGGTTTGTATTACTGTACACATAGATTCGAAAAAGTTGTCAAAAAACAAATATATAACAAATAAATGTTATCAAAGGCAAGATAAATTACTGTTCTACCAAACTGGATATAATTTTCGTGTTTTTATTCAATTTAACATGTTTATTCAGCTCGAAAAGCATACAGTGTTTACCGATGTATTGGAAAATTCAACATGGCGGCCGACTCTCTCTTTAACACGGTAAGTTTGGAAAAAGGTGTAATAAATAATGAACTCGACAAAATACTGTTAGAAATTCGCTCAATATATGTTACCGTGACATAACTTGACATATATTCGGTGGTTTTTTAATAGTATTTTGCCTAGTTTATTATTTATAACACTTTTTCCCGAACTTACCGTGTTAAAGAGAGAGTTGGCCGCCATTTTGAATTTTCCAATACATCGGTAAACACTGCATGCTTTTCGAGCTGAATAAACATGTTAAACTGAATAAAAACACGAAAATTATATCCAGTTTGGTAGAGAAGTAATTTATCTTGCCTTTGATAACATTTATTTGTTATATATTTGTTTTTTTTTGACAACTTTTTCGAATCTATGTGTACAGTAATACAAACCCAAAACATCAAATGTTAAATAAAAATAAATAAAAACAAGATAAAACGAATAAAAATAAAAATAAGAAACATAAAATCAAATAAAAAACGATCAATGTATAGTATCTGTTAACGAAAATATATTTTTTAATTATTAGCAAATAATTCAAAGTGTAGTATCTGTTTTATTCTATCGCAGTATATAAAAAAAAAGAGACGCAGGAGAAATCGTTTTTATTTTCATTCCAATTCAAAATACTCCATTTTGGAAAGTTGGGTTTTCTTCACATTAAAATAAAAAACAAACATTAAAGTTTCAAATCATTATGGCTCCTTTGTACTCGTCAACGAAAGACATAAAGCAGGAACGATGACGACGTGCGAATGGAAACAGTAAAGGATGTCATCCCCACCGCCACCGCCGACGGCGTCAACAGCACGTCTGTTTCTCTGACCCTTTAAAATAATTCGTTTTAACTAAGGGGACCCGCGGAAATTCCACGGCGAATATTACGCAGCAGTTAAAGACAACAAAACGAAAACGTGGCCATCAAAGAAATATATAACAAATAAATGTTAGCAAAGGTAAATTACTCTTCTACCTACCTAGTTAAGTTTTTTGTTGTGTCATCTGATTTCAACAGTTTATTTACTTTGTAATAAAATTAGTGTCGAGTCTTAAGTTGGAACAAGAAAAAAAAAACGCCTGACAGTCATATGGTGTGCTCGATCATAGCTGAAAACTCGAAAGTCAAGCAAAATACGGTTAGAAAATCACCTGATAAATGTCACGATAACTTTTATAGAATACGTTTCTAACAGAATTTTGTTTTATTGTCTATTTTTGACCGATTATCGAGACTCCAAGTATGTAAGAGTCACAAAAAGGCGGGACTGCTTAACTGCATCGTCATCATTTTCAATCCACTCATGTCGAACGCACGTGAGAAGTAAAATAGATGGCCCATCAAGCCAGAAATAAATTAATGACAGTTTAAAGGCTTCAAAATCACTTTCGAATTCAATATCAACTGTCGCATTAACACGCATCTTAGATTTCCGAAATCTCGTCCCAATAGTGTAGAAGCGCCCATTTCAACCTAATAACATGGATTTCAATTTGATAAAACAACTATCTAATAAAAAAAATGTAATAATTTTTATAAAAATACAGAAAAAAGAACAGTTACTACGTTTTATATATATATATATATATATATATATATATATATATATATATATATATATATATATATGATTAGTTTTTTTGGAAAAAGAATTCCAGCAGAGTGCTCAATTAAAAGGAAAATCCAAATTTTAAGAGCGTACTTATATTTTGTGTACAGAAAGTTGTTAGTTGAGACAGGTCATTGGTACCGTCGGTTTCAAGCCCGATAATAAGGCCCGTTTAAGGCCAATATTCGTCTCAGACGAATATTGGCTGAAGAGAGCTCGATAAGGATACCTTAAACGGGCCTTATTATCGGGCTTGAAACCGACGGTACCAATGACCTGTCTCAACTAACAACTTTTCTGTACACAATATATATATATATATATATATATATATATATATATATATATATATATATATATATATATATTATTTTTAAATTTTATATAACTTTTCAAAGTTTCGGGTGCTAACCTCTCTCTCTTCCTCTCTCTCTCTCTCTTTCTTTCTCTCTCTCTCTCTCTCTCTCTCTCTCGCTCTCGCGCGTGCTTCTCCGTGTCATTATATATAGACAGAGAGAGGGGGAAAAGGGGGGTGAGACCGAAAGAGACAGAGAATGTGTCTACTCTCTCCTCCACATGCTGCAACGCCAACGACGCACACACCCACATACACACACACTTGCATAAACACACACATACACAGACACACACAACGTCCACATTCACTCTTCAAACTAAACAAGTTTAAATCAACCAATGAAAAGACAGCTACGTAAGACAACCTCCATAAAAGGTAAAAAGGTTGTGTCGTCGACTGCAAACTGTTTGAATTTTCCCGGTAAAAGTTAACGGTTTTCACGCCGATGGTGAAATATAAAAGAGCCCCAAAACGGGCTGTAAATTCAGTTTGACCAGCGTGGCAGCGAGAAGAGTTCCATGAGAATAGATGACCAGCCAGACGACCCAGCTAAGCCGCCGCCCTGCCGCTGTTTTAATTCTGCCTATTTCTCTGATGTCAAAAAAATTTAAGGTATTTATATTTTCCTCATTTCAAAGTAGACGACGCATTTATTTAAGGTGTGTAAACTGCACAAGTGCTCAAATGAACGTTGTTAGTATGCGCACAGTTCATAAACACGTCGAATTTCTTTTCAAATTTCAACAATTGTGTAGTATAAACGATTTTCACGTTTAACGTCTTTTTATATACTATTTTATATTTTTTTATACAAAATACTGTTAGAAACCCAGCCAATAAATATTACCGTGACAATTGTGCAGTTTATAAACCGTGCTGTTCCTGGATAAAATATTTTTAATTTAAATCTAAATTAACGTCTTGTTATTGAATTTGTTAGGTGAAAGCATGCATATAATATTATTTAAGGGCGGTCGATAAACTGTATAATTACCGTGACAATTGTGCAGTTTATAAACCGTGCTGTTCTTGGATAAAATATTTTTAATTTAAATCTAAATTAACGTCTTGTTATTGAATTTGTTAGGTGAAAGTATACATATAATATTATTTAAGGGCGGTCAATAAACTCTAGAATTACCGTGACAATTGTGCAGTTTATAAACCGTGCTGTTCCTGGATAAAATATTTTTAATTTAAATCTAAATTAACGTCTTTTTATTGAATTTGTTAGGTGAAAGCATGCATATAATATTATTTAAGGGCGGTCGATAAACTCTAGAATTACCGTGACAATTGTGCAGTTTATAAACCGTGCTGTTTGTTCTGGGATAAAATATTTTTAATTTAAATTTAAATTAACGTCTTTTTATTGAATTTGTTAGGTGAAAGTATACATATAATATTATTTAAGGGCGGTCAATAAACTGTAGAATTACCGTGAGAATTGTGCAGTTTATAGACCGTGCTGTTCTTGGATAAAATATTTTTAATTTAAATCTAAATTAACGTCTTTTTATTGAATTTGTTAGATGAAAGTATACATATAATTTTATTTAAGGGCGGTCAATAAACTCTAGAATTACCGTAACAATTGTGCAGTTTATAAACCGTGCTGTTCCTGGATAAAATATTTTTAATTTAAATCTAAATTAACGTCTTGTTATTGAATTTGTATTATTTAAGGGCGGTCAGTAAACTCTAGAATTACCGTTACAATTGTGCAGTTTATAGACCGTGCTGTTCTTGGATAAAATATTTTTAATTTAAATCTAAATTAACGTCTTTTTATTTAATTTGTTAGATGAAAGTATACATATAATATTATTTAAGGGCGGTCAATAAACTGTAGAATTTACGTGACAATTGTGCAGTTTATAGGCCGTTCTTTTCTTGGATAAAATTCTGGATGTGAATTTTCCCCCCTAAAGTCCAACCCTATCCTCACCGTGGTAGGGGGGTGTAACGTTGTAGTTTAACAGCTACACGGCTAAATGGGCTCTGGCAAAAAAAAAAAAAATCCAGAAAATGTCGGCATTAGTTTGTTGCGTCCGTCATCTGGTCGTCTTTTTATACGCTTGCATGTGGCGAGCAAAAAGGCGTGAAGGGGGCAGGCTGAAAGGAGAACAATACCCGAAAGATGTAAACCGAACGAAAGAGAAAAATGGGCCTCCCTGCAAGGCCCCGTGCTCTCCCCAGCCTGCTCCCAGTTTCCCCGACTTTGCATGCAACTGGTTTTGAGCTTTTGGAAAGCTCTTTTCTCAGTGTCGGGGTGTTGACTCCACTTCCAAGTTAACAAATAGCTGCAAGTCTGGGTACGGTCCGATTGGTTCCGAAGCTCTTCCGCTGTGAGGTGCGCTTTCGAATCTCCTGAAGGGGGCTACCCTCTAAGCAGGCGACACGTGCTCGTGTTACTATGTAATGCATGCTTGCCTCGACTCGACTAAGGACGACTAGAGTTCGACTAGATTGTGTGCTCACAAGCCGCTTTAAGGCCGCTTTTATTATTCCTACTGTCTACGAACTCCGAAACGGTATGGTAGTGCAATTATATATGACCGTCCTCCGATACGAAATGGTAGTGCAATTATATATGACGGTCCTCCGATATGATAGTAGGAATGCCAGTTTTGTGAGCGATCATCGCCGTCTTATGAACACAAACTAGTGGTATCTTTACGAATCCTGTTGGGTAGAGAGAACACCTCTGTTTTCTGCTCTGCCTGTTATTCTGAGTAGAAACCGCTTTTTAGTAGATGTTCGCAGCAAAGCTTGTTTTTATATAGTGCCCCTCCTTTCGGGAGTTCATCACCTCGCTGCCCAGACGAGAGCTTTTCCCGGTGGAACCGCTTTTTTTATATTTTACTTTAAAGTTTAATAGCGAACGAACAGTCACCAGCAAGTGGTCTGCACCAACAGGAAGATGAGTATAGTATCACCTTTTCTTCTTTCTATTTCGATTTCATTCTTTGTGATTTGAACATTTAATTTAACTGTTTCCATTGTTCCAGCTTTCACACAGCAGTAGATTATCAACACTATAAATATCACCTCTTTTTTATAGATTGTAACAAGCAACAAAACCTAGCAGCATCACCGTTCCTGTCTGCCACATGTCTTGTGCAGTTTGAATCAAGTATTTCTTTCTTTGCGTTCAAGCACATCTGGGTAAAATCAAACTGTGTATGATGTATGTCTATCTGTTTCTTCCAACATTAGAATCTCAAAGTCTTGGCAGCAATCATTGTCATAGAAGTAGAGTAAGTATTCTTTTTCTTTCCTTCTGTGTGTATATCTTTGTAATTTCAGGTACTCCTCTTGATCATGATGGAATTCTACTATCAGCTATTGTGAGAATTATGTGGATTGGAAAAAACAACCGAATCCAGCAGCATCAGCTATCCTTGCTGCCACATGTTTCCTGTAGTTACAGAAGTCCTCAAGTAAGTGTTTCTTTCTTTGTGTACATGCACATCTGGGTACAATCAAATTCTAAACTATTAGCTTTATTTAAATGAATTCAGTTCTGCTTGTATTTCTTCTCATCAGCTAACTTATGCAACTACAAAACAAAAAGTAGTACATGGGTGTTTGATCATAGCCAGAAAGTTAAATATATCATTAAAAAAAAATCCATTAGTTATGTTTATTATATAAATCAAAAAAAGATTTTAAATAATTAAAAGAAAAAAAATAATAACAGTAAAAATTATGTATATGTTACAAAACACAAACAAACATGAAATTGCCATGAGTTTCAGCAAGAACCAGAAAAGAGAAAATGTGGAGATAACACCCGGGAAGTAACAGGCAAGAATTTTCTTTATTTCTTTTATTTTTTGTCTCGAATAGCACATAGACTTTTCATGTATCAATTAAAAAAAAATAACCCAAGTCAGACAATTGATAGAAAAACTAAGCATTAAAGTTCAATTAAGCATTAGAAAAATAACTTCTAATAATTATGTGATCTATATACAAATTGTCTCCCTTGAATATATATATATATATTTTTTAATTGAAATAAATATATATATATATATTTATTTAATTAAAAAATAGCTTCTAATAATTGTGATCTATATACAAATTGTCTCCCTTGATTATATATATATATATATATATATATATTACTAGCATGGGTTTCCGGCGTAGTTTGGCGGTGTATGCTGCCCCCCTCCCCCAACCAAAAAAAAGCAAAAAACCGGTTAATTTTTTAAAATTTGACCCCTATTATGAACCCTTAAAATTTATTGTTTTGGGCTCAAATCAAGATATTAAGTTAGATCCATGTCCAAGGATACTATATCAAAAATTTCGAGTGTTTAGACCCATAATTGTCGGAGGAGATTTGTAGAGTTCTCAAAGGCTAAATCATTGAACTTTGGCCCCTTAATCGCCAAATTTCTGTCCAAATACCAATCGCATAGATTTTCCAAAATCTCAGTACTCTGTATATCAAATGTTGAATCTGTAGACTAAAATTGACAGAGTTATTGCTTAGGGAAATGTACACACAGACAGACATTTTCACTTCTATGGATAGATAGATAGATAGATAGATATATAATGAGAGACAGAAAGATAAATATATACAATGATTAATGAATTATTAGAAATAGTTGTTAAATTTTTGGAAATATGTATGGCAATTTAGATGGCAAGACATACTGCTAGTGTTCAATGCATTAGTAGAGCTAACTGTTAAGATTTAAAATACATACATAGAAATTCAAATGACAGGACTTATATGTAGAGTGCTCAATACATCAGTAGAGCAAGTTAATAAGTTAAAAAATGCATACGTCAATTTAGATGACCACACTTTTTTGTATTCTTGTTTGAATATGACATAATACAAATTTTAATAATTTTATTCAAAATGTTATGGATTCTCAATGAAAAATCTAATATGTCAATATGGCTCTATGTATGATAAAGCATTGGCATATAATTTTCTTTCAATAACATAAACGTTTGATAATATCAGCTCTGTCTAGTTTTGAGCACTTATTTAAAGTGTAATTATTAAGTAAAAATCTAAATAAAATGTCTTTATTGCTCTATGTCTTATAGAGCACCCTTATATAACTATGGTTAAATCTTAATGTTTATTTATCCTGTAACAAAATAAACGTTTTATAATAGCAGCTCTGTCTAGTTTTGAGCACTTATTTAAAGTGTAATTATTAAGTAAAAATCTAAATAAAATGTCTTTATTACTCTATGTCTTATTGAGCACTCTTATATAACTATGGTTAAATCTTAATGTTTATTTATCCTGTAACAAAATAAACGTTTTATAATAGCAGCTCTGTCTAGTTTTGAGCACTTATTTAAAGTGTAATTATTAAGTAAAAATCTAAATAAAATGTCTTTATTGCTCTATGTCTTATTGAGCACTCTTATATAACTATGGTTAAATCTTAATGTTTATTTATCCTGTAACAAAATAAACGTTTTATAATAGCAGCTCTGTCTAGTTTTGAGCACTTATTTAAAGTGTAATTATTAAGTAAAAATCTAAATAAAATGTCTTTATTGCTCTATGTCTTATTGAGCACTCTTATATAACTATGGTTAAATCTTAATGTTTATTTATCCTGTAACAAAATAAACGTTTTATAATAGCAGCTCTGTCTAGTTTTGAGCACTTATTTAAAGTGTAATTATTAAGTAAAAATCTAAATAAAATGTCTTTATTGCTCTATGTCTTATTGAGCACTCTTATATAACTATGGTTAAATCTTAATGTTTATTTATCCTGTAACAAAATAAACGTTTTATAATAGCAGCTCTGTCTAGTTTTGAGCACTTATTTAAAGTGTAATTATTAAGTAAAAATCTAAATAAAATGTCTTTATTGCTCTATGTCTTATAGAACACTCTTATATAACTATGGTTAAATCTTAATGTTTATTTATCCTGTAACAAAATAAACGTTTTATAATAGCAGCTCTGTCTAGTTTTGAGCACTTATTTAAAGTGTAATTATTAAGTAAAAATCTAAATAAAATGTCTTTATTGCTCTATGTCTTATTGAGCACTCTTATATAACTATGGTTAAATCTTAATGTTTATTTATCCTGTAACAAAATAAACGTTTTATAATAGCAGCTCTGTCTAGTTTTGAGCACTTATTTAAAGTGTAATTATTAAGTAAAAATCTAAATAAAATGTCTTTATTGCTCTATGTCTTATTGAGCACTCTTATATAACTATGGTTAAATCTTAATGTTTATTTATCCTGTAACAAAATAAACGTTTTATAATAGCAGCTCTGTCTAGTTTTGAGCACTTATTTAAAGTGTAATTATTAAGTAAAAATCTAAATAAAATGTCTTTATTGCTCTATGTCTTATTGAGCACTCTTATATAACTATGGTTAAATCTTAATGTTTATTTATCCTGTAACAAAATAAACGTTTTATAATAGCAGCTCTGTCTAGTTTTGAGCACTTATTTAAAGTGTAATTATTAAGTAAAAATCTAAATAAAATGTCTTTATTGCTCTATGTCTTATTGAGCACTCTTATATAACTATGGTTAAATCTTAATGTTTATTTATCCTGTAACAAAATAAACGTTTTATAATAGCAGCTCTGTCTAGTTTTGAGCACTTATTTAAAGTGTAATTATTAAGTAAAAATCTAAATAAAATGTCTTTATTGCTCTATGTCTTATTGAGCACTCTTATATAACTATGGTTAAATCTTAATGTTTATTTATCCTGTAACAAAATAAACGTTTTATAATAGCAGCTCTGTCTAGTTTTGAGCACTTATTTAAAGTGTAATTATTAAGTAAAAATCTAAATAAAATGTCTTTATTGCTCTATGTCTTATTGAGCACTCTTATATAACTATGGTTAAATCTTAATGTTTATTTATCCTGTAACAAAATAAACGTTTTATAATAGCAGCTCTGTCTAGTTTTGAGCACTTATTTAAAGTGTAATTATTAAGTAAAAATCTAAATAAAATGTCTTTATTGCTCTATGTCTTATTGAGCACTCTTATATAACTATGGTTAAATCTTAATGTTTATTTATCCTGTAACAAAATAAACGTTTTATAATAGCAGCTCTGTCTAGTTTTGAGCACTTATTTAAAGTGTAATTATTAAGTAAAAATCTAAATAAAATGTCTTTATTGCTCTATGTCTTATTGAGCACTCTTATATAACTATGGTTAAATCTTAATGTTTATTTATCCTGTAACAAAATAAACGTTTTATAATAGCAGCTCTGTCTAGTTTTGAGCACTTATTTAAAGTGTAATTATTAAGTAAAAATCTAAATAAAATGTCTTTATTGCTCTATGTCTTATTGAGCACTCTTATATAACTATGGTTAAATCTTAATGTTTATTTATCCTGTAACAAAATAAACGTTTTATAATAGCAGCTCTGTCTAGTTTTGAGCACTTATTTAAAGTGTAATTATTAAGTAAAAATCTAAATAAAATGTCTTTATTGCTCTATGTCTTATTGAGCACTCTTATATAACTATGGTTAAATCTTAATGTTTATTTATCCTGTAACAAAATAAACGTTTTATAATAGCAGCTCTGTCTAGTTTTGAGCACTTATTTAAAGTGTAATTATTATGTAAAAATCTAAATAAAATGTCTTTATTGCTCTATGTCTTATTGAGCACTCTTATATAACTATGGTTAAATCTTAATGTTTATTTATCCTGTAACAAAATAAACGTTTTATAATAGCAGCTCTGTCTAGTTTTGAGCACTTATTTAAAGTGTAATTATTAAGTAAAAATCTAAATAAAATGTCTTTATTGCTCTATGTCTTATTGAGCACTCTTATATAACTATGGTTAAATCTTAATGTTTATTTATCCTGTAACAAAATAAACGTTTTATAATAGCAGCTCTGTCTAGTTTTGAGCACTTATTTAAAGTGTAATTATTAAGTAAAAATCTAAATAAAATGTCTTTATTGCTCTATGTCTTATTGAGCACTCTTATATAACTATGGTTAAATCTTAATGTTTATTTATCCTGTAACAAAATAAACGTTTTATAATAGCAGCTCTGTCTAGTTTTGAGCACTTATTTAAAGTGTAATTATTAAGTAAAAATCTAAATAAAATGTCTTTATTGCTCTATGTCTTATTGAGCACTCTTATATAACTATGGTTAAATCTTAATGTTTATTTATCCTGTAACAAAATAAACGTTTTATAATAGCAGCTCTGTCTAGTTTTGAGCACTTATTTAAAGTGTAATTATTAAGTAAAAATCTAAATAAAATGTCTTTATTGCTCTATGTCTTATTGAGCACTCTTATATAACTATGGTTAAATCTTAATGTTTATTTATCCTGTAACAAAATAAACGTTTTATAATAGCAGCTCTGTCTAGTTTTGAGCACTTATTTAAAGTGTAATTATTAAGTAAAAATCTAAATAAAATGTCTTTATTGCTCTGTCTTATTGAGCACTCTTATATAACTCTGGTTAAATCTTAATGTTTATTTATCCTGAAACAAAATAAACGTTTTATAATAGCAGCTCTGTCTAGTTTTGAGCACTTATTTAAAGTGTAATTATTAAGTAAAAATCTAAATAAAATGTCTTTATTGCTCTATGTCTTATTGAGCACTCTTATATAACTATGGTTAAATCTTAATGTTTATTTATCCTGTAACAAAATAAACGTTTTATAATAGCAGCTCTGTCTAGTTTTGAGCACTTATTTAAAGTGTAATTATTAAGTAAAAATCTAAATAAAATGTCTTTATTGCTCTGTCTTATTGAGCACTCTTATATAACTATGGTTAAATCTTAATGTTTATTTATCCTGTAACAAAATAAACGTTTTATAATAGCAGCTCTGTCTAGTTTTGAGTACTTATTTAAAGTGTAATTATTAAGTAAAAATCTAAATAAAATGTCTTTATTGCTCTATGTCTTATTGAGCACTCTTATATAACTATGGTTAAATCTTAATGTTTATTTATCCTGTAACAAAATAAACGTTTTATAATAGCAGCTCTGTCTAGTTTTGAGCACTTATTTAAAGTGTAATTATTAAGTAAAAATCTAAATAAAATGTCTTTATTGCTCTATGTCTTATTGAGCACTCTTATATAACTATGGTTAAATCTTAATGTTTATTTATCCTGTAACAAAATAAACGTTTTATAATAGCAGCTCTGTCTAGTTTTGAGCACTTATTTAAAGTGTAATTATTAAGTAAAAATCTAAATAAAATGTCTTTATTGCTCTATGTCTTATTGAGCACTCTTATATAACTATGGTTAAATCTTAATGTTTATTTATCCTGTAACAAAATAAACGTTTTATAATAGCAGCTCTGTCTAGTTTTGAGCACTTATTTAAAGTGTAATTATTAAGTAAAAATCTAAATAAAATGTCTTTATTGCTCTATGTCTTATTGAGCACTCTTATATAACTATGGTTAAATCTTAATGTTTATTTATCCTGTAACAAAATAAACGTTTTATAATAGCAGCTCTGTCTAGTTTTGAGCACTTATTTAAAGTGTAATTATTAAGTAAAAATCTAAATAAAATGTCTTTATTGCTCTATGTCTTATTGAGCACTCTTATATAACTATGGTTAAATCTTAATGTTTATTTATCCTGTAACAAAATAAACGTTTTATAATAGCAGCTCTGTCTAGTTTTGAGCACTTATTTAAAGTGTAATTATTAAGTAAAAATCTAAATAAAATGTCTTTATTGCTCTATGTCTTATTGAGCACTCTTATATAACTATGGTTAAATCTTAATGTTTATTTATCCTGTAACAAAATAAACGTTTTATAATAGCAGCTCTGTCTAGTTTTGAGCACTTATTTAAAGTGTAATTATTAAGTAAAAATCTAAATAAAATGTCTTTATTGCTCTATGTCTTATTGAGCACTCTTATATAACTATGGTTAAATCTTAATGTTTATTTATCCTGTAACAAAATAAACGTTTTATAATAGCAGCTCTGTCTAGTTTTGAGCACTTATTTAAAGTGTAATTATTAAGTAAAAATCTAAATAAAATGTCTTTATTGCTCTATGTCTTATTGAGCACTCTTATATAACTATGGTTAAATCTTAATGTTTATTTATCCTGTAACAAAATAAACGTTTTATAATAGCAGCTCTGTCTAGTTTTGAGCACTTATTTAAAGTGTAATTATTAAGTAAAAATCTAAATAAAATGTCTTTATTGCTCTATGTCTTATTGAGCACTCTTATATAACTATGGTTAAATCTTAATGTTTATTTATCCTGTAACAAAATAAACGTTTTATAATAGCAGCTCTGTCTAGTTTTGAGCACTTATTTAAAGTGTAATTATTAAGTAAAAATCTAAATAAAATGTCTTTATTGCTCTATGTCTTATTGAGCACTCTTATATAACTATGGTTAAATCTTAATGTTTATTTATCCTGTAACAAAATAAACGTTTTATAATAGCAGCTCTGTCTAGTTTTGAGCACTTATTTAAAGTGTAATTATTAAGTAAAAATCTAAATAAAATGTCTTTATTGCTCTATGTCTTATTGAGCACTCTTATATAACTATGGTTAAATCTTAATGTTTATTTATCCTGTAACAAAATAAACGTTTTATAATAGCAGCTCTGTCTAGTTTTGAGCACTTATTTAAAGTGTAATTATTATGTAAAAATCTAAATAAAATGTCTTTATTGCTCTATGTCTTATTGAGCACTCTTATATAACTATGGTTAAATCTTAATGTTTATTTATCCTGTAACAAAATAAACGTTTTATAATAGCAGCTCTGTCTAGTTTTGAGCACTTATTTAAAGTGTAATTATTAAGTAAAAATCTAAATAAAATGTCTTTATTGCTCTATGTCTTATTGAGCACTCTTATATAACTATGGTTAAATCTTAATGTTTATTTATCCTGTAACAAAATAAACGTTTTATAATAGCAGCTCTGTCTAGTTTTGAGCACTTATTTAAAGTGTAATTATTTAGTAAAAATCTAAATAAAATGTCTTTATTGCTCTGTCTTATTGAGCACTCTTATATAACTATGGTTAAATCTTAATGTTTATTTATCCTGTAACAAAATAAACGTTTTATAATAGCAGCTCTGTCTAGTTTTGAGCACTTATTTAAAGTGTAATTATTAAGTAAAAATCTAAATAAAATGTCTTTATTGCTCTATGTCTTATTGAGCACTCTTATATAACTATGGTTAAATCTTAATGTTTATTTATCCTGTAACAAAATAAACGTTTTATAATAGCAGCTCTGTCTAGTTTTGAGCACTTATTTAAAGTGTAATTATTAAGTAAAAATCTAAATAAAATGTCTTTATTGCTCTATGTCTTATTGAGCACTCTTATATAACTATGGTTAAATCTTAATGTTTATTTATCCTGTAACAAAATAAACGTTTTATAATAGCAGCTCTGTCTAGTTTTGAGCACTTATTTAAAGTGTAATTATTAAGTAAAAATCTAAATAAAATGTCTTTATTGCTCTATGTCTTATTGAGCACTCTTATATAACTATGGTTAAATCTTAATGTTTATTTATCCTGTAACAAAATAAACGTTTTATAATAGCAGCTCTGTCTAGTTTTGAGCACTTATTTAAAGTGTAATTATTAAGTAAAAATCTAAATAAAATGTCTTTATTGCTCTATGTCTTATTGAGCACTCTTATATAACTATGGTTAAATCTTAATGTTTATTTATCCTGTAACAAAATAAACGTTTTATAATAGCAGCTCTGTCTAGTTTTGAGCACTTTTGAAAGTGTAATTAATAAGTAAAAATCTAAATAAAATGTCTTTATTGCTCTATGTCTTATTGAGCACTCTTATATAACGCTCGTTTGTAGATATTCTAATAAAAGTAACCTGTAATAATATCAGCTCTTTTTTCGAAGCTTTGTATTTAGTTTTGAAAACATTTGTCATTTATAGCAGTGAAATTTCCTTTAAGAGTGCTCAATGTATGAGTTCATCTTGGGAGTTATTTGAAAAATATAAATTTCTGTTATGCAATCAAAAATTTTCTTTGAGACTGCAAAATAGATAAGTACAGCTCTGTAGTGAGTTTTAAAATTGTGTATTACGAGTATGCTGGAAAAGTAATTACCAGAGTGCTTAATACTGTGGTAGAGTTCTGTGGAAAGATTTGAAAGAATTTTTCTCATTTATACTCGACAGATTTACTTTGAGTAAAGCTCTTTCGTACGTTTAAACAATATATATATATATATGTCAATGATGTTTGCATGCGCTCCATAGTTTAATATAGCTGTGTAGTAAATTTAAAAATTGCTTTGTTTAATTATGTAAGACGATTTTACTTTAAGAGTGCTCAATGCATTTATAGAGCTTTGTAGTAAGATTTGGAAACATTTTGGCAATTATTTTAGACAAATCTACTTCCAGAGTGCTCAATATATTAGTAGAGCTAAATAAAACATTTGAGAAACAGATATGGCATTTCAACTGCTTAAATTTATTTTGACAGAGTTCAATACATAAGTAGAGCTAAATATAGACTTTCAAAAAACATGTATGGCAATTCAGCTACACGAATATACTTTGAGAGTGCTCAATACATTAGTAGACGAAAGCATAAAATTCAGAAAGCATGAAGAGCTCTGCAGTATGTTTTGAAAACCTAAAGGCATAGATATACTGTAAGTTTATAAAATATATATATGACAAGTATTTGAAACAAGTTTCCTATTTGAGTGCCTAATATATTTGAGAGCTCTATGGTAACTTTAAAAAACATATTTCAAAATTATGTTAGACAAATTGTCTTTGAGAGTGCTCATTTCTAAGTAGACTTCTGTAGAAAATTTTTGAGACATGTTCAGCAATTTAAGTTCATATCAGTTAATAAATAGAGCTATATAGTGAGTTTTTCAAATTTATATGGACTTATCCTAGTTAACTCGTGTAGCTGTGCAATACATAAGTAGAGTTCTACGTTAGTTTTGGGGTATGGTTCTCACTTTATTAGGGCAATTACTTGGACACATTATACTCTGGACAGATCCCTTGAGGACAACCAAAGGTACCGTTTTTTTCCACTCTGCTGAATAAGACTCATCCGTCTTGGTTCACTCTTGGGACATTAAAACAAAAACGGTGAAGAATTAAAAAAAAAAGAATGCAAAAATGTAAATGTCTTTGCAAGTCATTCATTTTCACTTTCATAACAAAAAAAAACATCTGTAAGAACTTGATAAAAGAATGCACAAACAATAAAATACAACTTTGCTGTCTTGGAATCTGAAATCAGTAGAAACTTCCCCTACTGAAATTCCCACACACCTCAAAAAAAAAAAGAATCCTTCCCAATGCAATACTTTTCAAGCAATTACAGTGTCAAACTTGGTACTGCAATGACTCTGTAAACTGAAAAATATATGTATAAAAACAAAGGTAAAGCAAAATTGATTCATGTTAACACCTCTCCCAACACCACAGATTAACTACAAAAATACTTGATAAAGCAAAACACAATTACAAATGTGTATGGAAAAAATAAAAATTAAAAAAATTAAAAAAAATCAACCAAGCAATGGCTCATGATTTTCTGGTGTTTGATGGAATGTGAGTAGGCATACAGCCTGGATAATTTTCCAAGGTAAGTGATGATATTCATCATTATTGTCTTTTTGGATTAGTTCAGATATATCTCATAACTATAATTGTTTTATGTATATATTTATATGTCTAGATGTTATGTGTGCTATTTGAATGTTCCCTATAGAAAAAATCAACATAAAATCTAAAAGTGTATTCTGATGTAAAATTAACCAGTAAAAACAATGCTTGTGTTTCTGATACACCAACTATTTCTTATTAGCATATAAGTTGAATCATGAAATTTATCTCCCTTGCCTGTCTCTCTTTATACCTCTGTATTTCTCTAGATCTGTCTATCTCTCTTTTCTTATTCTTTATCTCTATTCCCCGTCTTGCCATCCCCTATGTGCGAACTTATATATTTCAACATGTCTAGATTGATAAGCTTCTCATTTACCGGTACCAAACTCCCTTTTTAAAGTTATAAGTTTTAACTTGAATACACGTTGATATGTCAAGGTAACAGTAGGTATCGATCGGGCACATCCAGACGCCAACCTACACGCTGCAGAGAAAAAACAGAAAGAAAACTAAGTCCCGATGTGCCTAGCAGATTAGAAGGCATTTTGCTACGCCTACATGGATCCAACATAGCAGTAGGCGTCGATCGGGCACTTCCAGACACTTACTTACACTGTGTTGAACTTATAAATTTTCAATGGAATACACGTTGACATGTGTTGGTCTAGTAGCTCCTCATCTACCTATACCTACGTCCCCCCCTGTTTGGACTTAGAAATTTTCAATTGAATACACGTTGACTTGCCTTGGCCTATAGGATTGTCATCTACCTATATCTACATCCCCTCTTGTTTGGACTTAAAAATTTTCAATTGAATACACGTTGTCTTGCCTTGGTCTATAGGATTCTGTTCTACCTATACCTTCGTCCCCTCTTGTTTGGACGTAGAAATTTTCAATTGAATACACGTTGACTTGCCTTGGTCTATAGGATTGTCATCTACCTATACCTACATCCCCTCTTGTTTGGACTTAGAAATTTTCAATTGAATACAATCTGAGATGCCTTGGTCTATAGGATTGTCACCTACCTATACCTACATCCCCTCTTGTTTGGACTTAGAAATTTTCAATTGAATACACGTTGACTTGCCTTGGTCTATAGGATTGTCATCTACCTATACCTACATCCCCTCTTGTTTGGACTTAGAAATTTTCAATTGAATACACGTTGACTTGCCTTGGTCTATAGGATTGTCACCTACCTATACCTACATCCCCTCTTGTTTGGACTTAGAAATTTTCAATTGAATACAATCTGAGATGATTTGGTCTATAGAATTGTCACCTACCTATACCTACGTCCCCTCTTGTTTGGACTTAGAAATTTTCAATTGAATACACGTTGACTTGACTTGGTCTATAGGATTCTTACCTATCTATACCTACATCCCCTCTTGTTTGGACTTAGAAATTTTCAATTGAATACACGCTGAGATGCCTTGGTCTATAGAATTGTCACCTACCTATACCTACATCCCCTCTTGTTTGGACTTAGAAATTTTCAATTGAATACACGTTGACTTGCCTTGGTCTATAGAATTGTCACCTACCTATACCTACATCCCCTCTTGTTTGGACTTAGAAATTTTCAATTGAATACACGTTGACTTGACTTGGTCTATAGGATTGTCACCTACCTATACCTACATCCCCTCTTGTTTGGACTTAGAAATTTTCAATTGAATACACGCTGAGATTCCTTGGTCTATAGAATTGTCACCTACCTATACCTACGTCCCCTCTTGTTTGGACTTAGAAATTTTCAATTGAATACACGTCGACTTGACTTGGTCTATAGGATTCTTACCTATCTATACCTACATCCCCTCTTGTTTGGACTTAGAAATTTTCAATTGAATACAATCTGAGATGCCTTGGTCTATAGGATTGTCACCTACCTATACCTACGTCCCCTCTTGTTTGGACTTAGAAATTTTCAATTGAATACACGTTGACTTGCCTTGGTCTATAGGATTGTAACTTACCTATACCTACATCCCCTCTTGTTTGGACTTAGAAATTTTCAATTGAATACACGGTGACTTGACTTGGTCTATAGGATTGTCATCTTCCTATACCTACGTCCCCTCTTGTTTGGACTTAGAAATTTTCAATTGAATACACGTTGACTTGCCTTGGTCTATAGAATTGTCACCTACCTATACCTACATCCCCTCTTGTTTGGACTTAGAAATTTTCAATTGAATACACGTTGACTTGCCTTGGTCTATAGGATTGTCATCTACCTATACCTAC
Source organism: Euprymna scolopes (assembly GCF_053919585.1). Taxonomy (NCBI): domain Eukaryota; kingdom Metazoa; phylum Mollusca; class Cephalopoda; order Sepiida; family Sepiolidae; genus Euprymna; species Euprymna scolopes. The sequence goes on along the minus strand of NC_136527.1, from coordinate 16,548,999 downwards.
GTCCCCTCTTGTTTGGACTTAGAAATTTTCAATTGAATACACGTTGACTTGCCTTGGTCTATAGAATTGTCACCTTCCTATACCTACGTCCCCTCTTGTTTGGACTTAGAAATTTTCAATTGAATACACGTTGACTTGCCTTGGTCTATAGGATTGTCACCTACCTATACCTACGTCCCCTCTTGTTTGGACTTAGAAATTTTCAATTGAATACACGTTGACTTGACTTGGTCTATAGGATTCTTACCTATCTATACCTACGTCCCCTCTTGTTTGGACTTAGAAATTTTCAATTGAATACACGTTGACTTGCCTTGGTCTATAGAATTGTCACCTACCTATACCTACATCCCCTCTTGTTTGGACTTAGAAATTTTCAATTGAATACACGTTGACTTGCCTTGGCCTATAGGATTGTCACCTACCTATACCTACGTCCCCTCTTGTTTGGACTTAGAAATTTTCAATTGAATACACGTTGACTTGACTTGGTCTATAGGATTCTCATCTTCCTATACCTACGTCCCCTCTTGTTTGGACTTAGAAATTTTCAATTGAATACACGTTGACTTGACTTGGTCTATAGGATTCTTACCTATCTATACCTACATCCCCTCTTGTTTGGACTTGGAAATTTTCAATTGAATACAATCTGAGATGCCTTGGTCTATAGGATTCTCATTTACCTATACCTACGTCCCCTCTTGTTTTGACTTAGAAATTTTCAATTGAATACAATCTGAGATGCCTTGGTCTATAGGATTGTCACCTACCTATACCTACATCCCCTCTTGGTTGGACTTAGAAATTTTCAATTGAATACAATCTGAGATGCCTTGGTCTATAGGATTGTCACCTACCTATACCTTCGTCCCCTCTTGTTTGGACTTAGAAATTTTCAATTGAATACACGCTGGGATGACTTGGTCTATAGGATTGTCACCTACCTATGCCTACATCCCCTCTTGTTTGGACTTAGAAATTTTCAGTTGAATACACGGTGACTTGACTTGGTCTATAGGATTCTTACCTATCTATACCTACATCCCCTCTTGTTTGGACTTAGAAATTTTCAATTGAATACACGCTGGGATGACTTGGTCTATAGGATTGTCACCTACCTATACCTACATCCCCTCTTGTTTGGACTTAGAAATTTTCAATTGAATACACGTTGACTTGACTTGGTCTATAGGATTCTTACCTATCTATACCTACATCCCCTCTTGTTTGGACTTAGAAATTTTCAATTGAATACACGCTGGGATGACTTGGTCTATAGGATTGTCACCTACCTATACCTACATCCCCTCTTGTTTGGACTTAGAAATTTTCAATTGAATACACGTTGACTTGACTTGGTCTATAGGATTCTTACCTATCTATACCTACATCCCCTCTTGTTTGGACTTAGAAATTTTCAATTGAATACACGTTGACTTGACTTGGTCTATAGGATTCTTACCTATCTATACCTACATCCCCTCTTGTTTGGACTTGGAAATTTTCAATTGAATACAATCTGAGATGCCTTGGTCTATAGGATTCTCATTTACCTATACCTACATCCCCTCTTGTTTGGACTTGGAAATTTTCAATTGAATACAATCTGAGATGCCTTGGTCTATAGGATTCTCATTTACCTATACCTACGTCCCCTCTTGTTTGGACTTAGAAATTTTCAATTGAATACACGTTGACTTGACTTGGTCTATAGGATTGTCACCTACCTATACCTACATCCCCTCTTGTTTGGACTTAGAAATTTTCAATTGAATACACGTTGACTTGACTTGGTCTATAGGATTCTTACCTATCTATACCTACATCCCCTCTTGTTTGGACTTAGAAATTTTCAATTGAATACAATCTGAGATGCCTTGGTCTATAGGATTGTCACCTACCTATACCTACGTCCCCTCTTGTTTGGACTTAGAAATTTTCAATTGAATACACGTTGACTTGACTTGGTCTATAGGATTGTCATCTACCTATATCCACATCCATTCTTGTTTGGACTTAGAAATTTTCAATTGAATACACGTTGACTTGCTTTGGTCTATAGGATTGTCATCTACCTATACCCTCATCCCCTCTTGTTTGGACTTAGAAATTTTCAGTTGAATACACGGTGACTTGCCTTGGTCTATAGGATTGTCACCTACCTATACCCACATCCCCTCTTGTTTTGACTTAGAAATTTTCAGTTGAATACACGGTGACTTGCCTTGGTCTATAGGATTGTCACCTACCTATACCCACATCCCCTCTTGTTTGGACTTAGAAATTTTCAATTGAATACACGGTGACTTGCCTTGGTCTATAGGATTGTCATCTACCTATATCCACATCCCCTCTTGTTTGGACTTAGAAATTTTCAATTGAATACACGGTGACTTGCCTTGGTCTATAGGATTGTCATCTACCTATATCCACATCCCCTCTTGTTTGGACTTAGAAATTTTCAGTTGAATACACGTTGACTTGCTTTGGTCTATAGGATTGTCATCTACCTATATCCACATCCCCTCTTGTTTGGACTTAGAAATTTTCAGTTGAATACACGGTGACTTGCCTTGGTCTATAGGATTGTCACCTACCTATGCCTACATCCCCTCTTGTTTGGACTTAGAAATTTTCAATTGAATACACGGTGACTTGCCTTGGTCTATAGGATTGTCACCTACCTATACCCACATCCCCTCTTGTTTTGACTTAGAAATTTTCAGTTGAATACACGGTGACTTGCCTTGGTCTATAGGATTGTCATCTACCTATACCCACACCCCCTCTTGTTTGGACTTAGAAATTTTCAGTTGAATACACGGTGACTTGCCTTGGTCTATAGGATTGTCACCTACCTATACTCACATCCCCTCTTGTTTGGACTTAGAAATTTTCAATTGAATACACGGTGACTTGCCTTGGTCTATAGGATTGTCATCTACCTATATCCACATCCCCTCTTGTTTGGACTTAGAAATTTTCAGTTGAATACACGGTGACTTGCCTTGGTCTATAGGATTGTCACCTACCTATACCCACATCCCCTCTTGTTTGGACTTAGAAATTTTCAATTGAATACACGGTGACTTGCCTTGGTCTATAGGATTGTCATCTACCTATACCCACACCCCCTCTTGTTTGGACTTAGAAATTTTCAGTTGAATACACGGTGACTTGCCTTGGTCTATAGGATTGTCACCTACCTATGCCCACATCCCCTCTTGTTTGGACTTAGAAATTTTCAGTTGAATACACGGTGACTTGCCTTGGTCTATAGGATTGTCATCTACCTATACCCACATCCCCTCTTGTTTGGACTTAGAAATTTTCAGTTGAATACACGGTGACTTGCCTTGGTCTATAGGATTGTCACCTACCTATACCCACATCCCCTCTTGTTTGGACTTAGAAATTTTCAATTGAATACACGGTGACTTGCCTTGGTCTATAGGATTGTCATCTACCTATACCCACACCCCCTCTTGTTTGGACTTAGAAATTTTCAGTTGAATACACGGTGACTTGCCTTGGTCTATAGGATTGTCACCTACCTATGCCCACATCCCCTCTTGTTTGGACTTAGAAATTTTCAGTTGAATACACGGTGACTTGCCTTGGTCTATAGGATTGTCATCTACCTATACCCACATCCCCTCTTGTTTGGACTTAGAAATTTTCAGTTGAATACACGGTGACTTGCCTTGGTCTATAGGATTGTCATCTACCTATACCCACATCCCCTCTTGTTTGGACTTAGAAATTTTCAGTTGAATACACGGTGACTTGCCTTGGTCTATAGGATTGTCACCTACCTTTGCCTACATCCCCTCTTGTTTGGACTTAGAAATGTTCAATTGAATACACGTTGACTTGCCTTGGTCTATAAAATTGTCACCTACCTATACCTACGTCCCCTCTTGTTTGGACTTAGAAATTTTCAATTGAATACACGTTGACTTGACTTGGTCTATAGGATTCTTACCTATCTATACCTACATCCCCTCTTGTTTGGACTTAGAAATTTTCAATTGAATACAATCTGAGATGCCTTGGTCTATAGGATTCTCATTTACCTATACATACGTCCCCTCTTGTTTGGACTTAGAAATTTTCAATTGAATACACGTTGACTTGCATTGGTCTATTGGATTGTCACCTACCTATACCTACATCCCCTCTTGTTTGGACTTAGAAATTTTCAATTGAATACAATCTGAGATGCCTTGGTCTATAGGATTGTCACCTACCTATACCTACGTCCCCTCTTGTTTGGACTTAGAAATTTTCAATTGAATACACGTTGACTTGCATTGGTCTATAGGATTGTAACCTACCTATACCTACATCCCCTCTTGTTTGGACTTAGAAATTTTCAATTGAATACAATCTGAGATGCCTTGGTCTATAGGATTGTCACCTACCTATACCTACGTCCCCTCTTGTTTGGACTTAGAAATTTTCAATTGAATACACGTTGACTTGACTTGGTCTATAGGATTCTTACCTATCTATACCTACATCCCCTCTTGTTTGGACTTAGAAATTTTCAATTGAATACACGTTGACTTGCTTTGGTCTATAGGATTGTCATCTACCTATACCCACATCCCCTCTTGTTTGGACTTAGAAATTTTCAGTTGAATACACGGTGACTTGCCTTGGTCTATAGGATTGTCACCTACCTATACCCACATCCCCTCTTGTTTGGACTTATAAATTTTCAGTTGAATACACGGTGACTTGCCTTGGTCTATAGGATTGTCACCTACCTATGCCTACATCCCCTCTTGTTTGGACTTAGAAATTTTCAATTGAATACACGGTGACTTGCTTTGGTCTATAGGATTGTCACCTACCTATACCCACATCCCCTCTTGTTTGGACTTAGAAATTTTCAGTTGAATACACGGTGACTTGCCTTGGTCTATAGGATTGTCACCTACCTATGCCTACGTCCCCTCTTGTTTGGACTTAGAAATTTTCAGTTGAATACACGGTGACTTGCCTTGGTCTATAGGATTGTCACCTACCTATACCCACATCCCCTCTTGTTTGGACTTAGAAATTTTCAGTTGAATACACGGTGACTTGCTTTGGTCTATAGGATTGTCATCTACCTATACCCACATCCCCTCTTGTTTGGACTTAGAAATTTTCAGTTGAATACACGGTGACTTGCCTTGGTCTATAGGATTGTCACCTACCTATACCCACATCCCCTCTTGTTTGGACTTAGAAATTTTCAGTTGAATACACGGTGACTTGCCTTGGTCTATAGGATTGTCACCTACCTATGCCTACATCCCCTCTTGTTTGGACTTAGAAATTTTCAATTGAATACACGGTGACTTGCCTTGGTCTATAGGATTGTCACCTACCTATACCCACATCCCCTCTTGTTTTGACTTAGAAATTTTCAGTTGAATACACGGTGACTTGCCTTGGTCTATAGGATTGTCATCTACCTATACCCACACCCCCTCTTGTTTGGACTTAGAAATTTTCAGTTGAATACACGGTGACTTGCCTTGGTCTATAGGATTGTCACCTACCTATACCCACATCCCCTCTTGTTTGGACTTAGAAATTTTCAATTGAATACACGGTGACTTGCCTTGGTCTATAGGATTGTCATCTACCTATACCCACATCCCCTCTTGTTTGGACTTAGAAATTTTCAGTTGAATACACGGTGACTTGCCTTGGTCTATAGGATTGTCACCTACCTATACCCACATCCCCTCTTGTTTTGACTTAGAAATTTTCAGTTGAATACACGGTGACTTGCATTGGTCTATAGGATTGTCACCTACCTATACCCACATCCCCTCTTGTTTTGACTTAGAAATTTTCAGTTGAATACACGGTGACTTGCCTTGGTCTATAGGATTGTCATCTACCTATACCCACATCCCCTCCTGTTTGGACTTAGAAATTTTCAGTTGAATACACGGTGACTTGCCTTGGTCTATAGGACTGTCATCAACCTATACCTACATCCCCTCTTGTTTGGACTTAGAAATGTTCAATTGAATACACGTTGACTTGCCTTGGTCTATAAAATTGTCACCTACCTATACCTACATCCCCTCTTGTTTCGACTTAGAAATTTTCAATTGAATACACGTTGACTTGCCTTGGTCTATAAAATTGTCATCTACCTATACCTACATCCCCTCTTGTTTCGACTTAGAAATTTTCAATTGAATACACGTTGACTTGACTTGGTCTATAGGATTCTTACCTACCTATACCTACATCCCCTCTTGTTTGGACTTAGAAATTTTCAATTGAATACAATCTGAGATGCCTTGGTCTATAGGATTGTCACCTACCTATACCTACGTCCCCTCTTGTTTGGACTTAGAAATTTTCAATTGAGTACACGTTGACTTGACTTGGTCTATAGGATTCTTACCTATCTATACCTACATCCCCTCTTGTTTGGACTTAGAAATTTTCAATTGAATACACGTTGACTTGCTTTGGTCTATAGGATTGTCATCTACCTATACCCACATCCCCTCTTGTTTGGACTTAGAAATTTTCAGTTGAATACACGGTGACTTGCCTTGGTCTATAGGATTGTCACCTACCTATACCCACATCCCCTCTTGTTTGGACTTAGAAATTTTCAGTTGAATACACGGTGACTTGCCTTGGTCTATAGGATTGTCACCTACCTATGCCTACATCCCCTCTTGTTTGGACTTAGAAATTTTCAATTGAATACACGGTGACTTGCTTTGGTCTATAGGATTGTCACCTACCTATACCCACATCCCCTCTTGTTTGGACTTAGAAATTTTCAGTTGAATACACGGTGACTTGCCTTGGTCTATAGGATTGTCACCTACCTATGCCTACATCCCCTCTTGTTTGGACTTAGAAATTTTCAGTTGAATACACGGTGACTTGCTTTGGTCTATAGGATTGTCATCTACCTATACCCACATCCCCTCTTGTTTGGACTTAGAAATTTTCAGTTGAATACACGGTGACTTGCCTTGGTCTATAGGATTGTCACCTACCTATACCCACATCCCCTCTTGTTTGGACTTAGAAATTTTCAGTTGAATACACGGTGACTTGCCTTGGTCTATAGGATTGTCACCTACCTATGCCTACATCCCCTCTTGTTTGGACTTAGAAATTTTCAATTGAATACACGGTGACTTGCCTTGGTCTATAGGATTGTCACCTACCTATACCCACATCCCCTCTCGTTTGGACTTAGAAATTTTCAGTTGAATACACGGTGACTTGCCTTGGTCTATAGGATTGTCACCTACCTATGCCTACATCCCCTCTTGTTTGGACTTAGAAATTTTCAATTGAATACACGGTGACTTGCCTTGGTCTATAGGATTGTCACCTACCTATACCCACATCCCCTCTTGTTTGGACTTAGAAATTTTCAGTTGAATACACGGTGACTTGCCTTGGTCTATAGGATTGTCATCTACCTATACCCACATCCCCTCTTGTTTGGACTTAGAAATTTTCAGTTGAATACACGGTGACTTGCCTTGGTCTATAGGATTGTCACCTACCTATACCCACATCCCCTCTTGTTTGGACTTAGAAATTTTCAATTGAATACACGGTGACTTGCCTTGGTCTATAGGATTGTCACCTACCTATACCCACATCCCCTCTTGTTTGGACTTAGAAATTTTCAGTTGAATACACGGTGACTTGCCTTGGTCTATAGGATTGTCACCTACCTATGCCTACATCCCCTCTTGTTTGGACTTAGAAATTTTCAATTGAATACACGGTGACTTGCCTTGGTCTATAGGATTGTCACCTACCTATACCCACATCCCCTCTTGTTTGGACTTAGAAATTTTCAGTTGAATACACGGTGACTTGCCTTGGTCTATAGGATTGTCATCTACCTATACCCACATCCCCTCTTGTTTGGACTTAGAAATTTTCAGTTGAATACACGTTGACTTGCCTTGGTCTATAGGATTGTCATCTACCTATACCCACATCCCCTCTTGTTTGGACTTAGAAATTTTCAGTTGAATACACGGTGACTTGCCTTGGTCTATAGGATTGTCACCTACCTATACCCACATCCCCTCTTGTTTGGACTTAGAAATTTTCAATTGAATACACGGTGACTTGCCTTGGTCTATAGGATTGTCACCTACCTATACCCACATCCCCTCTTGTTTGGACTTAGAAATTTTCAGTTGAATACACGGTGACTTGCCTTGGTCTATAGGATTGTCATCTACCTATACCCACATCCCCTCTTGTTTGGACTTAGAAATTTTCAGTTGAATACACGGTGACTTGCCTTGGTCTATAGGATTGTCACCTACCTTTGCCTACATCCCCTCTTGTTTGGACTTAGAAATGTTCAATTGAATACACGTTGACTTGCCTTGGTCTATAAAATTGTCACCTACCTATACCTACATCCCCTCTTGTTTCGACTTAGAAATTTTCAATTGAATACACGTTGACTTGCTTTGGTCTATAGGATTGTCATCTACCTATACCTACATCCCCTCTTGTTTGGACTTAGAAATTTTCAATTGAATACACGTTGACTTGCTTTGGTCTATAGGATTGTCATCTACCTATACCTACATCCCCTCTTGTTTGGACTTAGAAATTTTCAATTGAATACAATCTGAGATGCCTTGGTCTAAAGGATTGTCACCTACCTATACCTACATCCCCTCCTGGTTGGACTTCGAAATTTTCAATTGAATACAATCTGAGATGCCTTGGTCTGTAGGATTGTCACCTACCTATACCTACATCCCCTCTTGTTTGGACGTAGAAATTTTCAATTGAATACACGTTGACTTGCCTTGGTCTGTAGGATTGTCACCTACCTATACCTAGCGAAACTTAACTGCAGGATATGTTTGACCTCATTATCATTAAAATCGCGCATTTAAGTTTTAATTGTTAAATCCAATCGCTTTTCTGTTGCTCTGCCGTGGATTTTTTTCCACCTTTGCCACAAGGTTCCAGGTTCGATCCTACCTACATACCTACCTACCAAAACTTTTTTTCTTTTACCAGACAAGCAACGCCGGCAGTTTTTTTTTTTTTTGTGATCCCCCCCCCCAACATACACACCTTCAAACACCTGGGCAACGCCAGATACCCCACTAGTCTATAATATAAATCTCACCTGTTTGTTTAAATGTATGTATGTATGTCTCGCAAAAACTTTCAACAGAGGCGATGGATTTTCACAAAATTCGTATCATTTTGAAGCTTGACCCTTCGGACGACAAATATAGAAAAATTGACCAAAAACATTAATTCCTTCACCCTCAACTGGGCACTTTTCTACAAGAAGGGGTCGCTTTTTTCACTGATATTTTCGAAAGTCATCGTCTCTTTTTGATTGACTAGCCTTAATTTAAACCTATATCACTTCCAGTTTGGAGACTGGCGCAATAGCTAACACGTCACATTTTTTTTCACTTTCTTTTCCTCCTTCGCGGTAGGGGTTCGAGCCTGCCTGCCTACTACCACTTTTTTTTTTTGCTCAACTTACAGCATTTCCAACTGTCATGAACTGTTGCTAAACATATAGCCACTTCCTAAAAGTGCCTGCAAACAACTTTAAATATGTCTATATTCATTGTTCGATCCTTTTGTTATTCTCACTATCACATCTTGATTAACAATCATATATCAGCTTCCTTTTGTGTGCCTTTGTGAACAACTTTCTATCTATTATTTTGCTGATAAACCTATTTGTTCTTTTTCTCTTTTTTTTTCTCTTTCTTCCCCATTTCACAACACCATAGTAATAATTTTTTTTTTTCGTTATTAGGATGTTGTGAATGACTGCGGAAAACTGCAGAATCTCTTAATTGTGAAGGACTTGGACACACAGATGAAAAAGTCTACAACGTACAGAGCCTTGTACGACAAAACGCCATCATCGCCCATGAAATGTGCGACGCCACAGAAGAGGTCTCGATCGGCTGAACCGTTTGTAGAAGTCGACAAGTTTTTGAGGCGGAATAAGTCACCGCGTTTCAAGTGCGTGTGAATGATAAATTTGTGAACGCTTTTGCATGCGTCTTGTCTCTCGTTGTTTCATTCTGCTAATTCAACATCCGGCCATCAACACGATATCGAAACGGACAATCGTCGCTTATGATATTAAAAGAAGGAAAACTTTCTTTCCTCTTTTTTTTTTTTTCCACCACAAACAAGGCACAGTGCCACTTTGAAGTAGGGGGCTACTATCGAGGCCCTAAGTTGCAGGGGTATTATGAAGGGAGATAAGATGTTTGTTCACATTACATTTTAACTTCTGCATGTCAGTACAGTTGGGAAAGCAAAATCCCGAAAGGGAGTTCTGAAGTCTTGCAGTTCTGGGGAAGAAACTATTAGAGTAGAAGGCTTTTTTACATCTAGGGATCTTTACTGTGAAGGGGTGGGATTTAGCTGCTTGTCGGGTTTATCTGGGGTATTTATGTCGAGGGGGGGGTACAAGTGCTTGTAGTTTGTTGGAGCATCCACCATTAAAATACTTGTAGAACAGGCAGAGGGATGAAGTTTAGATGAGTTCATGATCTATCAGGGTGTCAAGGAGTGAGAGACTAGTAGCAGATGCACCAGCCCAAATGTGGCAACAGTACTCCATACATGGGCGAATGGTGGCCTTAAAGAGGTACAGGATACTTTCAGGCGTAAGTAGTTTTCTAGCACCGTTGAGAGAGCCCACCTTCTTTGTCTTATTATTTTGTTTGTCTCATAAACAATGGCATATATATATATATATATATATATATATATATATTTATATTTAGGGGATTAGAACAAGAGTCTAAAGAGCAGAGTATATTTTAATGTGTTAGTAAATTCATTAATACAATTAAAAGAAAAGAAAACAAAACAGTGCTCGTTGTAATGTAGATATATAATAAGCTCGATAGACATACATGTCCTAAAGCTATTTCAATATTTAGTAAGATGATTGATAATTTATAATTAAAATTAAAAATCTGTTTCATAAGGAAGAACAAACAAAAGCAATAAATTGTACGATCGTTTCGGAAACAATGTTTTTATTGTGATAGACACTGAGTCTTAGACAATAATTTTATGATATAGTTTTTTGAGCAGTCTCATCAGCAGAAATTTTGGGTGGTGGTTTTTTAGACACCAAAAATAAACCTAGCATTTTTAAGTATATATATATATATATATATATATATATATATATATATATATATATATATATATATATATAAAACATTGAAAGAAGTTTGTGCGAATCGATCAACATTTCCATGTTATCATTGGGACTCCAAATGAATCTCACAGTCAGAAACCTAGAAATATATATTTAGTATACATCACAATAACTTTTATTTAAAAATATTTTGGCTACATATATGCAACCATTTCAGCTACAGCTTATCTAGGTTTAGCTTTTTCTAATAATTTTTTCCTTTTCTATTGTTCCCCCCAAATAAGGCCTATTTTAACTCATTTTATTGTTATGACCTTCCATTTATTGTGGTTCTGGATATAACCTTAAACTATATCCAGTGGTGAGGCCCCAACTTGTGGGTTTTGTGGAGTGTGGAGCCACCCTTTAATTGCCATTGCTCCCAGGTCCACTCTGACTCGGAGTGGTAGTACCTGTTAGGGTCCCAACTATGGGTTGAATAGAATCTGATTTAAAAAACAAATATACTCCATTAAAAATCGTTCCTCAAAATAACTAGATTCGGCATTAAATAACCTGAAAAAGGTTGATATGCCGCAAAACGAAAACCAACCAAAACACAACCAACAATCCATTTCTTGTCATAAATAATTTTACCAAGAATTCTTCATAAGTTTTGGTTTCGATTATAGCTACTGGCAGTCCATTAATCTATTTTTTGAAATATAATTTTATCAAGAATTCTTCATAAGTTTTGATTTTGGTTTCGATTTTAGCTGATGGCACATTAGTAATGTTTTTTTTTTACAATTAATTTTATCAAGAATTCTTCATAAGTTGGGGTATTTTTTTTTTTTTTTTTTTTTTCAGGGATTTTATTTTATGCATATGGGAATTTCTCATACTCCGAGTTCACAAGGTAAACGTTAATGGTTAGAAACCATACAAACTAGCGATTCAGTTCGAAAAACAGGTAGTGTTGAGTGTTAAGCACCAAGAAAAAATGGCTGACGCAAGGAGATCACATTTTTGGAGTCTAGGTAATCGCTCAAAAATAGAAAATTAAACAAAATACAAACCCAGAGGCTTGTCAAAACATGGAGCCTCCCCAAGACGAGAGCCATCCATTTCAATTGATGCCAGATGGGGATCAGAGCGTTGATGATGTAAAGATAGAAGCTTGGTTTTGATGCATTAAAAGTGACCAGCCACCTCTTCCCCCATTGTACCACGCGCTCAAGATCAGAGGAGAGAGAATCAGAGAGAACTTTGTCATTTACAGCCTTTGATGTGTTGCCATAGATGGTCATGTCATCAGCATAGATGTCAACGAATGATTTAAGTATGTGTTTAGGGAGATCATTGATGTAGATCTGGAAGAGAGTTGGGCCCAGGATGGACCCCTGGGGGACTCCAGTATTAATACTGTGGGCCTCTGATTTCTGCCCATCAACCACTATTATGAGCCTATCAGAGAGAAATGATTTAATGACTGAGAAAACATTTCCAGTAATACTGTAACCTGAAATCTTGTGAAGTAGGCCCTTATGCCATACCTTATCGAAGGCAACAATATTCCATGCATGGATGAATTGCAGCTTTGTAAACATATAGGATGCTCTCTGGTGGGAGTAATTTTCTAGCACGGTACGGGGAGCCCACTTTCTTTGCAGCAGACTTTGCAATATCCTCAATGCATTTGTTCCACTTCATGTTGTCTGTGAATGTTAAGCTGAGGTGTTTGAAGGAAGAGTTCTCAGGCAGGGTGTTATTAGTCATAGCTATCAGTCACTGGGAACAAAGTCTTCTAATTGTTAAAGGAAAGCCGCTTAGTCTTAGTAGCATTAAATGTTACCATCTGTTTACGGCCCCATTCTACTAGGGACTGGAAGTCGTTTTCTAGGGATTCTGCCTGACAAAGTTTGCTGAAACATGTCTGCACATGTGTAGCTAAAGTGTTTGTATGAAGAAAAATTTATACTAAATATATAGCTCTATTTTTATCTTGAGCACTACTATATAAATGTAAGAATTCATTGGATTAACTCTAATGAAGAAAACATTGCCAGAATGATTTTTTTTTTTAATTTAAAAAAGTTTGTTTCTTATATAAAATATATACACGCATACATCAATATATATTATATATATAAAAAAACGGGCCCCAGCTCTAATTAGGCCCTGTTTCTTACTGTTTTGTCCGAATGAAATGAAACTTTGGTTATAACTAGTTTATTATATTCAAAACATCACATCAAAACACTAGGGACTTTGGCCTTTTTTTCTCCGTTCTACAGCATATGTTCTAGATGGCATTTTTTTTTTTTTTTTTTTTTTTTTGGTCACCCTGTAGAAAGAGGTTTGTGTTTACTATAAACTTTTTATGCAAATATTATGCAAGTATAAATCATGTAGAATATCTGCATTAATATAATTACACGTAATCTATATATATATAAAAGCGAAAATGTGTTAGTGTGTGTGTGTACTTTTTGGACTTCTCGTGGGGGTGGGGGTAGGCGCTTAAAACTTTATATGCTGTCTAAATAATATTATGACTTAACGGGAGTCGCATGTATCTTTAATTTGCCCAACTTTTACGCGCTATTTTTGAGATTTTTTTTCAATCATCGTGTCTGTTACGCTTTTCAGTATAATAAAAGCAAATGATGGAGTGGGGGAAACAGAAACTGTCTTGCAGCGCAAATCGTGTCATGTTTGACCTTAATAAGGTCAAACATCTTGCAATTTAACTTTCTCGCACCTGACAATTTCACTTTATAAACGTTAAATTAAGACTGCTTTCCCTTCCTCATGGCCGAGATGGTTAGGTGTCTGAGTTTTTTCCCCCCTTTCGTTTCCACCTTCGCGTCAAGGCTTCGGGTTCGAGCCTACCTTCCTATTAAAACTTTTTTTTTCTTTTACACCTCCAAACACCCGCCCAACGTTTTTTTTTTTTAAACAGGGTTGTTTTATCTACCCCTCCCCCTCCAACAACACACCAACACACACACCTCCAAACACCCGGGCAACACCGGGTACCTCCGCTAGTAGTTAACTAAAGATGATCATCCCATAAGAAAAAAAAACTAATCGGAAATTAATTAAAATGAGTGTTTAAAAGAATATGCATAATATTTGTGTAAAAAAAAAAGTTAAATACAAACCTCTTTCTGTATATATTTATGTATGCGTATATATATTTGCTTTAAAAATTTTGCCTACCAAACTCCTATCAGTTTTTGGTCTACAGACATGAAACTTCATATATAAGGTATTCGAACCCATGTAAAACGTTATATTTGGGCTTTAGCCGGGGGGGAAATTCGTACAAAAGTGTGAAAATGAAGAAAAAAAATTAAATTTGCCAGATGAAGATGAACGACAGCATTATGAATATGCATGCATAACGTAATAGCTATCGGGTCATGTTTTAATTTTTAGCCTTGCAGCAAACATGTCTTCATAGGTCAGTCATAAACGTCAAAGGAAAAAGTAAATCGTAAGCTAAACGTTTTTGTTTTGATTCTCAGTAGTGGCGCACAAATTTTTTTTTTATTTTTTTATAAATCATTGCAATATATTTGGTCCAATATAATTAATAAATACAAAATCTGGATTAATCAAAATATCATATTTAAGCATATTTTACGATCGATACTTCTTTTGTATGCCTCGTCATCTCTTCCTCTGGAGTGTTCCATGCAGGATAGTCTGTACAAGTCATTCTGAACGTGTTGTGTGCCCATACCATCTGAGTTTCCTGTTCTTCACAGTGGTCAGTAGTTCTTTATAGTGACGCGATTGTTGAGTGACCTCTCTGCGAACTTCATTATTGGTAACATGGTTCTTGTATGACATTTCAAGGAGTCTTTTGGGGCATCTCATTTCTACTACTGTAGAGCCTCCTTTGTCAGTCTACGTTCAGCGTCCATGCTTTGCATGCGTAAAGCAGGATTAAGAGGATTAGCCCGTTCGGTAGCTTCGCTTTGTTTCCGAGAAAATTAAAAAAAATTTTTTTTTTTTTTTAAATTTATTTTATTTTATTTTTTTTACATTTTCACCTCAAACAAGGCACATTGCCGCTTTGGTGTAGGGGGCTACTGGGGTACTATGTAGGGAGTTGGGCAGCAAGATGTCGGTTCACGTTACGCTTGACCTTCGACATGTCGGTACAGTTGGGGAAGCAGGGACCTGGAATGGAGTTCCAAAGTCTAGCGGTTCTGGTGAAGAAACTACTGGAGTAGAAAGATCTTTTACATCTAGGGATCTCTACTGTGTGGGGGTTGGATATTGCAGCCTGTCGGGTTTGTCGAGGGTGTTCACGTTGTAGGGGCAAACTACTTGCAGTTCATCAGAGCATTCACCATTAAAATACTTGTAGAACAGGCAGAGGGATGCAACATATCGTCTATAGAGGTACAGGATACTTTCAGGTGTTAGTAGTTTTCCAGCATGGTAGAGAGAGCGTATCTTCTTCACAGCAGTCTCTCAATGTAATTGTTCCAACTCATTTCCTGTGGAGGTTAGACTAAGGAGTTTAAAAGATGTACTTTCAGATAAAGAGTCATTGGGCATTACTATTGGTGGCAGAGAAGGTTTCTTGTAATTATTGAAGTGAACAAGTTTAGTCTTGGCAGCATTGAATCTGACCATCCATTTTTGTCCCCATTCTGCTACAGATTGGAGGTCATCCTCTAGTGGTTTTGCCATATCTTTAGATATGTGTTCATTTGTTTTCTTGTCGTGTCAGTTATAGAGTGTGGTGTCATCAGTATATATATATATATATATATATATATATATATATATATATATATAATCTTTAAGTTAAATGGGATAAAAAGAGCTGTTTACCCATCTCCTCAGAGGAAAAAATATTAGCAAATATTATAAATGGTTTATACCTAATTTGCTAAAAGCAATAAACATAGAAAATCATAATTAAAAGTTTTTAAAGTTTTTTAATCCTAGAGTAAGGGAAATTATATATTGGTTCTGAATTTGTTTTCTTGTCGTGTCAGTTATAGAATGTGGTGTCATCAGTATATATAAGGACAACAAGAGTATGAAATGAAGACACAAAACTATATATAGGTAGATATAGAGTGGGTCATTTATTGAATAATCGAATACAGGCAAAATTTGGGGGATAGAAGGGACTCTTTATGCCAGGGCATTTCGAAGCCTAACGCTTCTTATCAGAAGAGTAGAGAAGGTGCTAGGTAGCATGGTGGGGATTATTCAATGAATGATCCACTCTATATCTACCTATATAAAGCATTGTGTCTTCATTTCATTCTCTTGTTGTCCTATTGTATAAGCTCCAATAATTATTGTTGAGCTTGGCATTATCCGGATAAGTCTCCTTTTGTGGAATTGATCTTCATCTTTTCTCTTTTACTTAAAGCAACATTATATATATATATATATATATATATATATATATATATATATATATATATATATATATATAAATCCAACGTTACTAATTTCCATAGATAAAGTAGCCACCAAAAGTTTTAATAATAAATACAAAAGTACTCAATACCGAAGTAGAGCAAGGTATACGCCTGAAGAGGTCTCTAGTTGCTAGTAACCAACTGACCGAAACATGCTCATTATTGTGTAGCAACATATTACTACTTATGTAGAAACATTGCGGCATTGAGCACTCTTGTATTAACCTTGTTAAACTTCATTGGTTGCTTAACCTCTGGAAAACAATAATCTCAGATTATATGAAATATATATATATATATGAGTAGGTAGTAGTTTGCTTGAAGCATTGTTGGTAAAGAAATATATAGAATTTTTTTTTTTTTTAAGCCAAAGACAATGCGGGGAAAGACCGGAATTATGAAAGTAAAGAAAGAAAAACAAACAAAGGTAGATGGGTGTGCTTGAATAGAGGAGTGTCTAACCTTTATTCGTCTATCTTTCCTCACCTCAATGTATAATTATTTATAACCAAGTTGTTGGTATGTCCGGTGTATGTAAAGTCCGTGGGTGGTATGGAACTTTGATTAATTTCGAGAGAAAGGGACTTCTCTTTTTCAAAATATAGACGAATAAAGGCTAGACACTCCTCTACTCAAGAACACTCGTCTACATTTGTTTGTTTTTCTTTCTTTACTTTCATAATTCCGGTCTTTCCCCGCATTGTCTCTGGCTTTAAAAAAAAAAAAAATTATATATATATATCTCAGCTGACCAAAACATACTCATGAATATTTAGCAACATATAAATGCTTATGTAAAAACAAATAAAAACTATAGCTTGACCATATTTTGGTATTGAGCACTCTTGTATTAACCAATGTCATGTAGCCACATATTACTGCTTTTATTTATTATATATATATGAAAATGCATAAAAAATGAATACGAAAAGTTGAAAGTTTATAACTTTTCTGGATTCGTTTTCTATTGGTGACGTGCAGGAATACAAAATATTATGAAAAACATTTAAAAACTCACTGAGGAAGGCTGAAGGTACAATCGAAAATAGTTCTTGTAAAAAAAATTTTTTTCATACATATTTTTTTTTTTTTTTTTTTTTTTTTTTTTTTGAGTCACCTTGTAATAATATTTTGTATTCCTGCAGGTCATTAATAGAAAATAAATGCAGAAACGTTATAAACTTTTATATTTTCGTGTGCATTTTTTTTATGCATTTTTGTATAAATATATACTTCCCAAGGAATACACGCGAATACGCACATATAATATACATATATTCATATATTATATGGTAAGAAAAAAAATAAGTTTATCTGAAAAATTGTTTTTCCAAAATAGTATTTTCTTCTTTAATGTTTTGTTTGTAATAAATAATTTTTTATTTTGATGAAATGTTCTCTTTTTTTTAAATATTTAATAAATTTTAATGTTTTTTTTATTATTATTATTATTCCCTTTTTTTTTAAGCATATGAAATAAATTTTAATGCGTTTTTGATGGATTTTTTTATTGTTCCCTTTTTCCTTTATTTTTATTTTTTTTTACATATCAAATAATTTTTTTTTTTCATTTGAAAACGTTTTGGGTAGAATTGGTTGAATTAAATGTGTTATTTTTTTGCTTGACGTTTAAAAAAATATTTTTTTTTGTAAAATATTTAGGTGTACTAAAAGTATTTTTTTTATTTATTTATTTTTATTTTTTTTAAAGAAATTATAACAGAATATCAAGCCATGAATGTATCAAATTCCGAGATTAAATACTAACATATGTCCAACGGCTTTAAGAAATTGATTTCTACGATAACCTATCTCTGCCCAGGCCTTTATCTCTCTTAACTCCATCCTTATCACTTTTTCCCATGTTTTCCTTGAACTTTTATGGAACTGACCCTTCTACATCTACTAACCAAAGAATTTTCATCTGTTCTTTCAATGTGACCATACCATCAAAGTCTACTTTTCTACACCCATCTCCCTATGTTGCATGTCAAGACTATGCACACACGCACACACATGCAGGACAGTCGGAAGCTAAAATGCACCCAGTGATATCGTGAAGCTGTCAAAACTGACGTCGCTGGAGGTGAATAGGTCAAATAATTGACCCCCACAGGTTGAAACACCTGCTAGAGAACAGATCAGTATATATATAAGCAGGTAAAACACGAGTCAAGCAGTCAAAAAGCGATAACAGCACGAGATGTTGCTGAATCTGCCACCTCCTGCTTCGCCCTCCATCTACTGGTTGGAAGCACGCACACGAGACAAGAAATAAAATAATAATTTTATATTTTTCTTACAAACGAATTTGTGTTGCGCGTTTGTTTTTCTTGGCTGACGAGAAACTATTGTTCAACCCGGCTACCATCACACCTGTTCTGACCAGATTTAATCTTCCTCTGATGTCATTAGGTCTAAGCCTATCGTTAATACACACATTACACATCCATCATATCATTCTCATATCATTCCTCTCCATGCAACACATATCCTCAACCCTTACTGTTCATGATTCATTTGCATACATCATTGCATTGCACACACATGCTTGATAGACACTTATTGCTTTACATGCTGGTATGTGTTATATGGCCTTTAGAAACTGACCTTGCTACCTTAACTGTTCTACATCTACTAAACCAAGAACTCTCATCCATTTTTTTTTCAATGTGACCAAACCAACAAAGTCTCCTGTTCTCACACATCTCTCTATACTGTCCAGATTTCTCTGAGGTCCTCAGATCTAAGCTTGTCTTTAAGACTGGCATTACACATCCATCATATCATTCTCGTATCATTTCTCTCCATGCAACGCATGTCCTCAACCCTCACTGGTCTGATTTCACTTGCCATGCATCATCACTGTTCACATACAATAACCTCCTCTCTTGGTTGTTTGTCACTGGTAACGCTCTGCTGGTTAGTGATAACAAAAGTGTCCTGAAATTACTCCATTTAATTCTTACGATCACAGTAGCATCTTCTGTGTTCAAATTGTATCACTAATGTATTCACAAACTGACCCTACTACCTCAACTGTTCTACATCTACTAGGACTGAACTGAGACATATTGTAACCCAAAAGAAGCAAGATCACTAACAACAATATTTAGTTACTTCCATGTATGTACCTATGACAAAACAAAAACATCATATTCCAAAAATCATATTTTGATCAAGTTTTATTTTTTAAATAAGAAAATCAAATTTTATGGCTAACTGAGTAGCGACTGTTTCATGTCGCCATGTTTGGTTTGGTTTGGTTTGGTTGTTTTACGGCATATCAACCCCTTTTTGGTTATTTAATGCCGAATCCAGTTATTTTGGAAATAGTATTCATGTTGCATCCAGTTATTTTGTAAAAGGTTTTTATTGTTCGAGCTTTTTGTATCTTTAATGAGTAGTTTGTAGTGTTTGGTTTGGTTGTTTTATAGTGGATTTTATCATTTTTATTCCCTGCCCTGCAGAACATGAATGAGTTTTGCAAAGGGAGAGGGAGGTTAAAAGGGTTACAGTATTAATTTTTGGTACATTTTAAGTTAAGAAGCCAGTCAGAAAGTGGGGGAGATTGGAAATGGGAAGAAGGAAAAAAGGGGTAAAATGTGGGTTTTTGGTTTTGCAGAACATAATTAAGTTTCGCAAAAGGAAGTAGAAAAAAAGAAAAAAAAGGGCATCAATATTAGTTGCATTTCGTCTCAGGAAGCCAATATCTTCAGACAGCCTAATCTGGTAGCACAAGCGCAATTTTTGAAAACAGGCTGAAGGAACAAACTCGGTTTTAGAAAGTGCCGCTGGAAAAATGGTCGGATCCTTCTATCGCTCCAGTAGATATCTCACTGCTGATGCAATTCTCTATCTATATAAGAGCCAGATACGTCCAAGGATGGAGTACTGTTGCCACATATGGGCAGGAGCTGCTAGAAAAGACTTGTCCTGCCTTGATAGAGTTCAAAATAGACTTCGGGGCCTGGTGGGAGATGTCCTTTTCTCTTCGCTGCAACCTCTGTCTCACAGAAGAGATGTTGCGAGTTTGTCTCTGCTTTATCGTTATTTTCATGGAAAGTGTTCGACTGAGCTTCAATCTATGGTCCCCCCTCGCCAAACTTTCACAAGAAACACTAGACTAGCTGAAAACATTATCAATAATTTTCCCCACTCTTTATCTGTACCTAAACCTAAACGTAGATTCCATGATCAAAGCTTCTTTCTTAGAACTGCACGCCTGTGGAATTGTCTTCCGTTTTCCTGCTTTCCAGCTTTCTATAATATGGTTGTCTTCAAGTCCAACGTGAACAAGTTTCTGATGAGCCGTTCCACTTAAGTTAACAAATTTACCGAACTTCCATTACTATCGCTTACTATATTGTCCTTTTGACTACTCTACACTCTTTAACCCTTATCCTTGAGTGGCCTATCGGCCTTGATAAGTGGTGACGCCTATGTAAAAAAAAAAGGAAAAAAAGTGATTCTCAACATCGGGAAAGGGAGGGAGGGGGGTCATTGGAAAAACTCAAATTTGCTTAATGATTTTCTTTATAAAGATAAAACTACTTGCTCAAGTTACGTAATTTTTGGAATATGACATGCAGATTTTTTTTTTTTTACTGTTTTTTTTTTATATAGGGAGAATTCTGGACAAGCACACAATGTTGAAAAAAAAATGCATTTTAATTTGTCAAATTAATCATAATTTGCAATTAACTCAACTAAGTGACTAATCTCTTAGTAAGTTTCTGGCTATCACTCCTACTCTCTCTCACTGTATGCTTGTCAATCACTCCCTATAAAAGCCAAGTACGTCCAAGGATGGAGTACTGCTGCCACATCTGGACAGGAGCTTCTAAAAACAGCCTATCCTGCCTTGACAGAGTACAAAATAGACTTCGTGGCTTAGTGGGGTATGCCCTTTTCTCTTCCTGCAACCTCTCTCCCACAGAAGAGACGCTGCGTGCCTGTCTTTGTTTTATCGTTATTTCCATGGCAGGTACTCGTCTGAGCTCCAATCTCTCGTCCCCCCCCCTCATCAATCTTTCACGAGAAACACCGGTCTGGCTGAAACTACTGTCAATAATTTTCCCCACTCTTTATCTATGCCTAAATCCAAACGTAGATTCCATGAGCAAAGCTTCTTTCTTAGAACTGCACGCCAGTGGAACTCTCTGCCGCTTGCCTGTTTCCCATCTGACTACAACTTGGACGTCTTCAAGTCCAACATAAACAAACTCCTGACAAACCGCCCCCTTAAGTAAGACACTATCAACCCCCCCCCCCGCCAATACTAATGATTACTACAATACTATCTCATTAATTACTGTACACGCAATAACCCTTATCCCTGACTGGCCTTCGGGCCTTGATAAGTGGGGACCCCCATGTAAAAAAAATCTTTTTTATCACACAAGTTGCACAATTTCAAGTAAAATACATTTTCTGATAATTTTCTTGATAACAAGTTGAGCACATGGTATCCTCTCTCCACGAGTGAAAAATTTACTTTCATCATGACTAATGTTTGTACAAAACTTCCAAAATATCCAAGGCCTGGTCATTGAGAAAAGTGCAAATTATTTGGCTCAACCCTTCCTTTGTCTGGGAACCAAAAACTCATATTTTGGATTCCATTTAAATTTATCAAAGAATTAAATTTATTATTCTATTTGTTTTCCATAGTCTAGCTTCATTTCCAAATCTTACAATGCGTACCTAAAATAAAACAGAAATTCCATGAACAGAGTTTCTCTCCGAAACTTTTACGCTTTGTCGTCTTAACTCGGAAGGATGAACCTTAGAATTTCCACAGGTCTCATTAGTTAAAATGAATTATTTCGCAGTTCAAATTGGCGTGAAATAAACAAATCTGACTGACACAGGATTTGCCATTTCCGGTTGTCGCCGCCGACAACGCTCTTATATTTACAATCGAAAGCGTCGCCAATCGCTGTGTCTGTGTGTGTAGGAGTGGGGGCAAAGTTGTAACATTCAATAAAATCAACAGCTTTAATTTCTATGAATCGTCATTCGCGTATCGGTGCGAAGTCGACTGTCGGCGTTCTTGTCTCGTTGAAGGGGAAGTAAGTTTTTTTAACACAGTTGAGTTGGAAATGGATTTCTGCACGTACATGGCTGGACGATAAGAATAACAATACAAATAAAAACAATAATTATTATCTTCAAGTCTCTTCTTAAAGGGGCATTCGGCTACAAAGTTACAACTAGCTAATCGACACTCGACACTGTCAATGAGTTATGCGAAACAGACGGACTGTTCCGCTGTATCAAAGTTATTAAGTGTGGTTAGACTGAAACTCATCAAAGCCAGTAATCTAAGTTTCAACTAGCTAATAGACATTCGGCACTTTCAATGAGTTATGCGATCACCGCCACTTGTCCAAAAACGGACTGTTCCGCTGTATCACAGTTATTAAGGGTGGTATGAGTGTAACTCATCAGAGCCAGTAACCTAACTTACAACTACCTAGTCGACATTCGACACTGTCATTGAGTTATGCGATACACTGCTAATTGTCCAGAGACGGACTGTTTTACTGTATCACAGTTGTAAAGGGTGGTTAGACTAAAACTCATAAGAGCCAGTAATCTAATTTACAACTAGCTTATCGACAGTAGACACTTTCAGTGAGTTTACGTGCGCGCGCGCGTGTGTGTGCTTCGTTAACATTCGGACTGTCGATTTTAAAATCGTTCGGGTATGCTGAAAACGAATATCGCAAGGACAATTAGCAGAGACAAATAGTTTTGGAGCTAGTTTTATTAAGTCGTGTATTTTGAAATGCAAATCACTGGCGAGCATGTTTGAACAGGTGGTATATGAAAGGGGCCAACTCTCAGTTTGTTCAGGTATGCTGAAAACGAATATCGCAAAGAAAATTAGCACAGACACAGACTACTAGTGTTGGAGCTAGTTTTATTAACGCGTGTATTTTGTAAATGTACATCACTGGCGACCATGTTTGAACAGGCGACATATGAACGGGGCTAACCATCAGTTCGTTCAGGTATGCTGAAAACGAATATCGCAAGGAAAATTAGCACAGACAATTAGTTTTGGAGCTAGTTTTATTAATGCGTGTATTTTGAAATGTAAATCACTGGCGAGCATGTTTGAACAGGCGGCATATGAAAGGGACAAACCCTCAGTTTGTTCAGGTATGCTGAAAACGAATATCCTAAGGAAAATTAGCAGAGACAGACAAACTACTAGTTTTGGAGCTAGTTTTATTAATGCGTGTATTGTGAAATGTAAATCCCTGGCGACCATGTTTGAATAGAGGACATATGAAAGGGGCAAACCCTCAGTTTGTTCAGGTATGCTGAAAACGAATATCGCAAGGAAAATTAGCAGAGACAAATAGTTTTGGAGCTAGTTTTATTAATGCATGTATTTTGAAATGTAAATCACTGGCGACCATATTGGAACAGGCGGCATATGAAAGGGGCCAACCCTCAGTTTGTTGAGGTATGCTGAAAACGAATATCGCAAGGAAAATTAGCACAGACACAGACTACTAGTGTTGGAGCTAGTTTTATTAACGCGTGTATTTTGTAAATGTACATCACTGGCGACCATGTTTGAACAGGCGACATATGAACGGGGCTAACCATCAGTTCGTTCAGGTATGCTGAAAACGAATATCGCAAGGAAAATTAGCACAGACAATTAGTTTTGGAGCTAGTTTTATTAATGCGTGTATTTTGAAATGTGAATCACTGGCGACCATGTTTGAACAGGCGGCATATGAAAGGGGCCAACCCTCAGTGTGTTCAGGTATGTTGAAAACGAATATCGCAAGGAAAATCAGCACAGACTGACTATAGATTCACTATCAAAGTATTGAAATATTTTTTTTATTTTATAAAGGAATCCCCAGAGGCCACTCGAGGATAAGGGTTAAAGTGTGTACAATGTCAATGGGACAATATCATAGTAATCGTTTGAAGTTTAAATTTGGTAAATTGGATTACTTAAGAGGAACGGCTCATAAAGAACTTGTTTGCATTGGACTTGAAGACGACGAAATAAAAATATAAAGTTGAAAGAACTAGGGTAAAATATCATTTTAACGATGCCTTTCAAATCGTAAACTGATTGTTTACATTTTTTTTACATTTTTCGCAGACAATAAAAAGTGTAAAAAAAGCGAACCTTTAGAATCCTAAAAAGATCTCCCGGGAGCATTTTTGCAACATGAAAACTCTACAAACCAAAATAAAGAGGGGAGGCAACCCTACTCAAAAATATGGTTTATTATATCGTCTAAAAAAAGAAGATTCGGGGGCTCCAATAATACGATAATTTGGTGGGGAAGTAAATTGTTTTCTTTTTTCTAACTTGGTTTTAAAAAGTTTTTATTGCTAACATTTATTTTCATAAACTCTAACCACACCTCACAACCCTAATCCGGCCGGTCGGAAAAAAAGTTTTTACTTTTTTAAATTTTGCTGAAACCGACAACACACATACGCACGCACACACACACACACACACACACACGCACACA
Source organism: Euprymna scolopes (assembly GCF_053919585.1). Lineage (NCBI taxonomy): Eukaryota > Metazoa > Mollusca > Cephalopoda > Sepiida > Sepiolidae > Euprymna > Euprymna scolopes. The sequence continues at coordinate 16,523,839 of NC_136527.1, read as the reverse complement.
CACACAGATACACACACGCACACACACACACACACACACACATAAGCATATCGCTTGTCACCAAGCTAAAGAAGAGAGAGAGAGAGAGAGAGTCGGGGAAGGAGAGAAGGGATCGTGTTCTCTGCACAGCACGTGCCGGGGTCAAACAGAAGTTAAATGAATCGATTAAAAATGGCTCCACAAAGTTGTGTCCAATTCTATGAAACTTAAGATTAATAAAACGAAATAATCGTGGCCTGTGGAAATTCCACGGCGAATATTTCGCATTCAATAAGAACAAAACGAAAAAGTAGTGAACAAATAAATATATAAGAAAATGAATATTACCAAAGGCAAGATAAGTTACCCTTCAACCTACCTAGATCACATTTTTGTTGTTTTAACTTATTTTAAAACGTTTATTTAACACAAACAAAAGTAGCGCACAGTTTTAAGTTAGAACAATAAAGAAGTGTCTGACATTTTACAGACATCTTGTGAGAGTCGAGAATCGCTCCAAACTCGAAAATTAAGCAAAATACTGGTAGCAACACATCCAATAAATGTCAGCAAACGTTCGAACATGTTTTCTATTTCACATAAGCGAAACTCTTATCAGAGATAAAGCGACAATGAGAAGCAAACACAGATGAAGAAGACGGTTTTTATCGTTGAGCATAAAAAAAGAGTATCTAATCTAATAGGCCCCGTGCTATAGGTCAATCTCCAAGGTCTGTCCCATCGCCTCAGTGTTGTATCCCTGCTTACAAGTACTTTAATGGGATGTGCTCTGATGAACCTATTGCACTTATACCAGTGCCCGGACAACTTGTCCCGGGAAAACTCGTCTCCGGAATGAGGGGACAACCGTCAGTTTGTTCAGGTATGGTGAACACGAATATCGCAAGCCAAATTAGCACAGACAGACAGACAGACAAATAGTTTTCGAGACATTAATGAGTGTATTTTAAATGTAAATCACTGGCGACCATGTTTGAACAGGCGGCATATGAAAGGGGCCAACCCTCAGTTTGATCAGGTATGCTGAAAACGAATATCGCAAGGAAAATTAGCAGAGACGGAAATACTACTAGTTTTGGAGCTGATTTTTAATGCGTGTATTTTGAAATGTAAATCCCTGGTGACCATGTTTGAACTTCTGTTTGAACCCTCAGTTATTTAAGGTATGCTTAAAACGAATATCGCAAGGAAAATTAGCAGAGACAAATAGTTTTGGAGTTAGTTTTATTAATGCGTGTATTTTGAAATGTAAATCACTGGCGAGCATGTTTGAACAGGCGGCATATGAAAGGGACCAACCCTCAGTTTGTTCAGGTATGCTGAAAACGAATATCCTAAGGAAAATTAGCAGAGACAGACAAACTACTAGTTTTGGAGCTAGTTTTATTAATGCGTGTATTGTGAAATGTAAATCCCTGGTTACCATGTTTGAATAGAGGACATATGAAAGGGGCCAACCCTCAGTTTGTTCAGGTATGCTGAAAACGAATATCGCAATGAAAATTAGCACAGACAGACGAATAATTTTCGAGATTGTAATGCGTGTATTTGGAAATGTAAATCACTGGCGACCATGTTTGAACAGGCGGCATATGAAAGTGGCCAACCCTCAGTTTGTTCAGGTATGCTGAAAACGAATATCGCAAAGAAAATTAGCACAGACAGACGAATAGTTTTCGAGATAGTAATGCGTGTATTTGGAAATGTAAATCACTGGCGACCATGTTTGAACAGGCGGCATATGAAAGTGGCCAACCCTCAGTTTGTTCAGGTATGCTGAAAACGAATATCGCAAGGAATATCAGCACAGACTGACTATAGATTCACCATCATATTACTGAAATATTTTTTTATTTTATAAAGGAATCACTACTTATCAAGCCCCAGAGGCCACTCGAGGATAAGTGTTAAAGTGTGTACAGTAGTCAATGGGACAATATCAAAGTAATCGTTAGAAGTGTCAATTTGGTAAATTGGATTACTTAAGAGGAACGGCTCATCAAGAACTTATTTACATTGGACTCAAAGACGACGAAATAAAAATATAAAGTTGAAAGAACTAGCGAAAAATACCATTTTAACGATGCCTTTCAAATCGTAAACTGCCTGTTTACATTTTTTTACATTTAAAAAGTGTAAAAAAAATAGCAAACCTTTAGAATCCTAAAAAGATCTCCCGAGAGCATTTTTGCAACATGAAAAATATACAAACCAAAATAAAGAGAGGAGGAAACCTCAAAAATATGGATTATTACATCGCCTAAAAAAAAGAAGAATCGGGGCCTCCAATAATACGATAATTTGGTGGGGAAGTAAATTGTTTTCTTTTTTCTAACTTGGTTTTAAAAAGTTTTTATTGCTAACATTTATTTTCATAAACTCTAACCACACCTCACAACCCTAATCCGGCCGGTCGGGAAAAAAGTTTTTATTTTTTAAAATTTTGGTGAAACACACGCACACGCACGCACACATAAGCATATCGCTTGTCACCAAGCTAAAGAAGAGAGAGAAAGTGGGGGAAGGAGAGAAGGGATCGTGTTCTCTGCACTGCAAGTGCCGGGGTCAAACAGAAGTCAAATGAAATCGATTAAAAATGACTCCACAAAGTTGTGTCTGAACTTTTTATTCTATGAAACTTAAGATTAATAAAACGAAATAATCGTGACCCGTGGAAATTCCACGGCGAATATTTCGCATTCAATAAGAACAAAACGAAAAAGTAGTGAACAAATAAATATATTAGAAAATGAATGTTACCAAAGGCAAGATAAGTTACCCTTCTACCTACCTAGATCACATTTTTGTTGTTTTAACTTATTTTAAAACGTTTATTTAACACAAACAAAAGTAGCGCACAGTTTTAAGTTAGAACAATAAAGAAGTGTCTGACATTTTACAGACATCTTGTGAGAGTCGAGAATCGCTCCAAACTCGAAAATTAAGCAAAATACTGGTAGCAACACATCCAATAAATGTCAGCAAACGTTCGAACATGTTTTCTTTTTCACATAAGCGAAACTCTTATCAGAGCAAAAGCGAAAATGAGGAGCAAACACAGATGAAGAAGTCGGTTTTTATCGTGGAGCACAAAAACAAAAACAAAAAGAGTCTCTAATCTAATAGGCCCCGTCAATCTCCAAAGTCTGTCCCATCGCCTCAGTGTTGCATCCCTGTTTACAAGTACTTTAATGGGATGTGCTCTGATGAACATATAGCACTTATGCTGGTGCCCGGAAAACTCGTCCCGGGAAAACTCGTCTCCGGAAAAACCATAACCGGAAAACTCGTACCGTTCAGTTTGTTCAGGTATGCTGAAAACGAATATCGCAAGAAAAATTAGCACAGACAAATAGTTTTAGAGATAATTTTATTAATGCGTGTATTGTGAAATGTAAATCACTGGCGACCATGTTTGAACAGGGGCACATGAAAGAGGCAAACCGTCAGTTTGTTCAGGTATGCTGAAAACGAATATCGCAAGGAAAATTAGCAGTAATTAATACGTGTATTTTGAAATGTAAATCACTTTAATAAGAAAAAGGGTACTTTTCCAGTTTACAGTCCATGTTGAATTAGTAAATTTGTATTTAAGAAAGCCATTCTTAATATAGGGAGGGACATGTTAACTATTCTGTACCTCTAATCAATGTATCAATAATTTAATAAGCAAAAGACATAGTAAAAATTGAATTTAACTTGAAAATTTTATCCAAAAATACCGCAGAAGTTTTCTTTGATATTTTTTTTACAAGCTGCCCCAGCGTAACACTTCCAATCTTTCCATAATAAGAACGGCTTTCTGAAAAAACAACAACAAAACACAAACAAAAAAACAACAACCTTGAAAGCCGTTCTTAACATGGAGAGATTTGTAGGGGGTATTCAGAAAGTCGTTCTTAAAATGGGGAGGTTTGGGTGTTTATACTACGCTGGGGTATGTCGTAAAATAACCTTTCTTTTTTTTACTGTTCCGTACTTTCACCTAACAATTTAATAAATAAATAAACTTGGGAAATTGAAACACTCGCCGAAAGTTATATTACTGAAGAAGTTTGATATCAGGAATAGAATCTGACCAAACACCGTTTGTTGCTAACCTCTCTCTCTCTCTCTCTCCCTCTCTCTCTCTCTTTGGCTTCTCCGTGCCCCTGCCACTAAGTATGTGTATATATATACTTATATACTTATATATATATATATATATATATATATATATACTTATATATATATATATATATATATATATATATATATATATATATATGGATGTATATATATATATATATATATATATATATATATATAGACAGAGAGAGAGAGAGAGAGAGAGAGAGAGAGAGAAAGAGAGAGAGAATATGTGCTTCCACATCAAAGAGGGGCAGGAGCATAAACAGAGACAGAAGCACACACAAACACACACATACATACGCACTTTCATAAACACACACACACACACACTCGCATAAACACACACATACATACACGAACACACACGTACACACAAATACACAAACACAAATCAACTTTCCGTTAAAAGCTGTCATGAGGTGGCAGGGGTGGGTGTCATAAGTGTCAATCGAATTTGAAAGTTTGTTAACGAAATGGATTTATTTCAACTTCGTTTGACACGTGCCAATTCTCCTGCCCTTCACCCCCCCCTACCTGCCTCTCTCTTTACCTTAGTAAAGACTTTTAGGTTGGGGTGTTTATGCTACACTGGGGTAGGTCGTAAAAATAAACTTTTTTTTTTCGTTATTAAATTGTAATTTTTTAAGAAATCATTTCCTTAAAAGTTAAGAAAGCCATTCTTAATGTAGAGAGGGGCATGTTAACTATTCTGTACTTTCATCCAATAATTTAATAAGCAAAAGATAGGATAAAATTGAATTTAACTTGAAAGTTTTATCCCAAAATATCGCAGACGTTTTCTTTGATATTTTTTATTTTACAAGCTGCCCCAGCGTAGTATTAACACCTCCAATCTCTCCATGATAAGAACGGCTTTCTGAAAAAAAAAACACTCCCAAGAAAGCCGTTCTTAACATGGAGAGATTGGAGTGGGGTATTCCGGAAGTCGTTCTTAAAATGGGGAGAGGAGGGCGTTTTGTAACTATTCCGTACTTTAACCTAACGATTTAATAAAAAACATCGGGTTTGTATTACTGTACACATAGATTCGAAAAAGTTGTCAAAAAACAAATATATAACAAATAAATGTTATCAAAGGCAAGATAAATTACTGTTCTACCAAACTGGATATAATTTTCGTGTTTTTATTCAATTTAACATGTTTATTCAGCTCGAAAAGCATACAGTGTTTACCGATGTATTGGAAAATTCAACATGGCGGCCGACTCTCTCTTTAACACGGTAAGTTCGGAAAAAGGTGTAATAAATAATGAACTCGACAAAATACTGTTAGAAATTCGCTCAATATATGTTACCGTGACATAACTTGACATATATTCGGTGGTTTTTTAATAGTATTTTGCCTAGTTTATTATTTATAACACTTTTTCCCGAACTTACCGTGTTAAAGAGAGAGTTGGCCGCCATTTTGAATTTTCCAATACATCGGTAAACACTGCATGCTTTTCGAGCTGAATAAACATGTTAAACTGAATAAAAACACGAAAATTATATCCAGTTTGGTAGAGAAGTAATTTATCTTGCCTTTGATAACATTTATTTGTTATATATTTGTTTTTTTTTTACAACTTTTTCGAATCTATGTGTACAAACCCAAAACATCAAATGTTAAATAAAAATAAATAAAAACAAGATAAAACGAATAAAAATAAAAATAAGAAACATAAAATCAAATAAAAAACGATCAATGTATAGTATCTGTTAACGAAAATATATTTTTTAATTATTAGCAAATAATTCAAAGTGTAGTATCTGTTTTATTCTATCGCAGTATATAAAAAAAAAGAGACGCAGGAGAAATCGTTTTTATTTTCATTCCAATTCAAAATACTCCATTTTGGAAAGTTGGGTTTTCTTCACATTAAAATAAAAAAAAAACATTAAAGCTTCAAATCATTATGGCTCCTTTGTGCTCGTCAACGAAAGACATAAAGCAGGAACGATGACGACGTGCGAATGGAAACAGTAAAGGATGTCATCCCCACCGCCGCCGCCGACGGCGCCAACAGCACGTCTGTTTCTCTGACCCTTTAAAATAATTCGTTTTAACTAAGGGGACCCGCGGAAATTCCACGGCGAATATTTCGCAGCAGTTAAAGACAACAAAACGAAAACGTGGCCATCAAAGAAATATATAACAAATAAATGTTAGCAAGGGTAACTTACTCTTCTACCTACCTAGTTAAGTTTTTTGTTGTGTCATCTGATTTCAACAGTATATTTACTTTGTAATAAAATTAGTGTCGAGTCTTAAGTTGGAACAAGAAAAAAAAAACGCCTGACAGTCATATGGTGTGCTCGATCATAGCTGAAAACTCGAAAGTCAAGCAAAATACGGTTAGAAAATCACCTGATAAATGTCACGATAACTTTTATAGAATACGTTTCTAACAGAATTTTGTTTTATTGTCTATTTTTTACCGATTATCGAGACTCCAAGTATGTAAGAGTCACAAAAAGCCGGGACTGCTTAACTGCATCGTCATCATTTTCAATCCACTCATGTCGAACGCACGTGAGAAGTAAAATAGATGGCCCATCAAGCCAGAAATAAATTAATGACAGTTTAAAGGTTTCAAAATCACTTTCGAATTCAATATCAACTGTCGCATTAACACGCATCTTAGATTTCCGAAATCTCGTCCCAATAGTGTAGAAGCGCCCATTTCAACCTAATAACATGGATTTCAATTTGATAAAACAACTATCTAATAAAAAAAATGTAATAATTTTTATAAAAATACAGAAAAAAGAACAGTTACTACGTTTTATATATATATATATATATATATATATATATATATATATATGATTAGTTTTTTTGGAAAAAGAATTCCAGCAGAGTGCTCAATTAAAAGGAAAATCCAAATTTTAAGAGCGTACTTATATTTTGTGTACAGAAAGTTGTTAGTTGAGACAGGTCATTGGTACCGTCGGTTTCAAGCCCGATAATAAGGCCCGTTTAAGGTATCCTTATCGAGCTCTCTTCAGCCAATATTCGTCTGAGACGTCTGAGACGAATATTGGCTGAAGAGAGCTCGATAAGGATACCTTAAACGGGCCTTATTATCGGGCTTGAAACCGACGGTACCAATGACCTGTCTCAACTAACAACTTTCTGTACACAAAAAATATATATATATATATATATATATATATATATATATATATATATATATATATATATATATATTATTTTTAAATTTTATATAACTTTTCAAAGTTTCGGGTGCTAACCTCTCTCTCTTCCTCTCTCTCTCTCTTTCTCTCTCTCTCTCTCTCTCTCTCTCTCGCTCTCGCGCGTGCTTCTCCGTGTCATTATATATAGACAGAGAGAGGGGGAAAAGGGGGGTGAGACCGAAAGAGACAGAGAATGTGTCTACTCTCTCCTCCACATGCTGCAACGCCAACGACGCACACACCCACATACACACACACTTGCATAAACACACACATACACAGACACACACAACGTCCACATTCACTCTTCAAACTAAACAAGTTTAAATCAACCAATGAAAAGACAGCTACGTAAAACAAACTCCATAAAAGGTAAAAAGGTTGTGTCGTCGACTGCAAACTGTTTGAATTTTCCCGGAAAAAGTTAACGGTTTTCACGCCGATGGTGAAATATAAAAGAGCCCCAAAACGGGCTGTAAATTCAGTTTGACCAGCGTGGCAGCGAGAAGAGTTCCATGAGAATAGATGACCAGCCAGACGACCCAGCTAAGCCGCCGCCCTGCCGCTGTTTTAATTCTGCCTATTTCTCTGATGTCAAAAAAATTTAAGGTATTTATATTTTCCTCATTTCAAAGTAGACGACGCATTTATTTAAGGTGTGTAAACTGCACAAGTGCTCAAATGAACGTTGTTAGTATGCGCACAGTTCATAAACACGTCGAATTTCTTTTCAAATTTCAACAATTGTGTAGTATAAACGATTTTCACGTCTAACGTCTTTTTATATATTATTTTATATTTTTTTATACAAAATACTGTTAGAAACCCAGCCAATAAATATTACCGTGACAATTGTGCAGTTTATAAACCGTGCTGTTCCTGGATAAAATATTTTTAATTTAAATCTAAATTAACGTCTTTTTATTGAATTTGTTAGGTGAAAGTATATATATAATATTATTTAAGGGCGGTCAGTAAACTCTAGAATTACCGTGACAATTGTGCAGTTTATAAACCGTGGTGTTCTTGGATAAAATATTTTTAATTTAAATCTAAATTAACGTCTTGTTATTGAATTTGTTAGGTGAAAGTATACATATAATATTATTTAAGGGCGGTCAATAAACTCTAGAATTACCGTGACAATTGTGCAGTTTATAAACCGTGCTGTTCTTGGAAAAAATATTTTTAATTTAAATCTAAATTAACGTCTTGTTATTGAATTTGTTAGGTGAAAGTATACATATAATATTATTTAAGGGCGGTCAATAAACTGTAGAATAACCGTGACAATTGTGCAGTTTATAAACCGTGCTGTTCCTGGATAAAATATTTTTAATTTAAATCTAAATTAACGTCTTGTTATTGAATTTGTTAGGTGAAAGTATACATATAATATTATTTAAGGGCGGTCAATAAACTGTAGAATAACCGTGACAATTGTGCAGTTTATAAACCGTGCTGTTCCTGGATAAAATATTTTTAATTTAAATCTAAATTAACGTCTTTTTATTGAATTTGTTAGGTGAAAGTATATATATAATATTATTTAAGGGCGGTCAGTAAACTCTAGAATTACCGTGACAATTGTGCAGTTTATAAACCGTGCTGTTCTTGGAAAAAATATTTTTAATTTAAATCTAAATTAACGTCTTGTTATTGAATTTGTTAGGTGAAAGTATACATATAATATTATTTAAGGGCGGTCAATAAACTCTAGAATTACCGTGACAATTGTGCAGTTTATAAACCGTGCTGTTCCTGGATAAAATATTTTTAATTTAAATCTAAATTAACGTCTTGTTATTGAATTTGTTAGGTGAAAGTATACATATAATATTATTTAAGGGCGGTCAATAAACTGTAGAATAACCGTTACAATTGTGCAGTTTATAAACCGTGCTGTTCCTGGATAAAATATTTTTAATTTAAATCTAAATTAACGTCTTTTTATTGAATTTGTTAGGTGAAAGCATGCATATAATATTATTTAAGGGCGGTCGATAAACTCTAGAATTACCGTGACAATTGTGCAGTTTATAAACCGTGCTGTTTGTTCTGGGATAAAATATTTTTAATTTAAATTTAAATTAACGTCTTTTTATTGAATTTGTTAGGTGAAAGTATATATATAATATTATTTAAGGGCGGTCAGTAAACTCTAGAATTACCGTGACAATTGTGCAGTTTATAAACCGTGCCCGTGCTGTTCTTGGATAAAATATTTTTAATTTAAATCTAAATTAACGTCTTGTGATTGAATTTGTTAGGTGAAAGTATACATATAATATTATTTAAGGGCGGTCAATAAACTGTAGAATTACCGTGAGAATTGTGCAGTTTATAAACCGTGGTGTTCTTGGATAAAATATTTTTAATTTAAATCTAAATTAACGTCTTTTGATTTAATTTGTTAGATGAAAGTATATATATAATATTATTTAAGGGCGGTCAATAAACTGTAGAATTACCGTGACAATTGTGCAGTTCATAGACCGTTCTGTTCTTGGATAAAATATTTTAAATTTAAATTTAAATTAACGTCTTTTTATTGAATTTGTTAGATGAAAGTATACATATAATTTTATTTAAGGGCGGTCAATAAACTGTAGAATTACCGTGACAATTGTGCAGTTTATAAACTGTGCTGTTCCTGGATAAAATATTTTTAATTTAAATCTAAATTAACGTCTTGTTATTGAATTTGTATTATTTAAGGGCGGTCAGTAAACTCTAGAATTACCGTTACAATTGTGCAGTTTATAAACCGTGCTGTTCTTGGATAAAATATTTTAATTTAAATCTAAATTAACGTCTTTTGATTTAATTTGTTAGATGAAAGTATACATATAATATTATTTAAGGGCGGTCAATAAACTGTAGAATTTACGTGACAATTGTGCAGTTTATAGGCCGTTCTTTTCTTGGATAAAATTCTGGATGTGAATTTTCCCCCCTAAAGTCCAACCCTATCCTCACCGTGGTAGGGGGGTGTAACGTTGTAGTTTAACAGCTACACGGCTAAATGGGCTCTGGCAAAAAAAAAAAATCCAGAAAATGTCGGCATTAGTTTGTTGCGTCCGTCATCTGGTCGTCTTTTTATACGCTTGCATGTGGCGAGCAAAAAGGCGTGAAGGGGGCAGGCTGAAAGGAGAACAATACCCGAAAGATGTAAACCGAACGAAAGAGAAAAATGGGCCTCCCTGCAAGGCCCCGTGCTCTCCCCAGCCTGCTCCCAGTTTCCCCGACTTTGCATGCAACTGGTTTTGAGCTTTTGGAAAGCTCTTTTCTCAGTGTCGGGGTGTTGACTCCACTTCCAAGTTAACAAATAGCTGCAAGTCTGGGTACGGTCCGATTGATTCCGAAGCTCTTCCGCTGTGAGGTGCGCTTTCGAATCTCCCGAAGGGGGCTACCCTCTAAGCAGGCGACACGTGCTCGTGTTACTATGTAATGCAGGCTTGCCTCGACTCGACTAAGGACGACTAGAGTTCGACTAGATTGTGTGCTCACAAGCCGCTTTAAGGCCGCTTTTATTATTCCTACTGTCTACGAACTGCGAAACAGTATGGTAGTGCAATTATATATGACCGTCCTCCGATACGAAATGGTAGTGCAATTATATATGACGGTCCTCCGATATGATAGTAGGAATGCCAGTTTTGTGAGCGATCATCGCCGTCTTATGAACACAAACTAGTGGTATCTTTACGAATCCTGTTGGGTAGAGAGAACACCTCTGTTTTCTGCTCTGCCTGTTATTCTGAGTAGAAACCGCTTTTTAGTAGATGTTCGCAGCAAAGCTTGTTTTTATATAGTGCCCCTCCTTTCGGGAGTTCATTACCTCGCTGCCCAGACGAGAGCTTTCCCCGGTGGAACCTCTTTTTTTATATTTTACTTTAAAGTTTAATAGCGAACGAACAGTCACCAGCAAGTGGTCTGCACCGACAGGAAGATGAGTATAGTATCACCTTTTCTTCTTTCTATTTCGATTTCAGTCTTTGTGATTTGAACATTTAATTTAACTGTTTCCATTGTTCCAGCTTTCACACAGCAGTAGATTATCAACACTATAAATATCACCTCTTTTTTATAGATTGTAACAAGCAACAAAACCTAGCAGCATCACCGTTCCTGTCTGCCACATGTCTTGTGCAGTTTGAATCAAGTATTTCTTTCTTTGCGTTCAAGCACATCTGGGTAAAATCAAACTGTGTATGATGTATGTCTATCTGTTTCTTCCAACATTAGAATCTCAAAGTCTTGGCAGCAATCATTGTCATAGAAGTAGAGTAAGTATTCTTTTTCTTTCCTTCTGTGTGTATATCTTTGTAATTTCAGGTACTCCTCTTGATCATGATGGAATTCTACTATCAGCTATTGTGAGAATTATGTGGATTGGAAAAAACAACCGAATCCAGCAGTATCAGCTATCCTAGCTGCCACATGTTTCCTGTAGTTACAGAAGTCCTCAAGTAAGTGTTTCTTTCTTTGTGTACATGCACATCTGGGTACAATCAAATTCTAAACTATTAGCTTTATTTAAATGAATTCAGTTCTGCTTGTATTTCTTCTCATCAGCTAACTTATGCAACTACAAAACAAAAAGTAGTACATGGGTGTTTGATCATAGCCAGAAAGTTAAATATATCATTAAAAAAAAATCCATTAGTTATGTTTATTATATAAATCAAAAAAAGATTTTAAATAATTAAAAGAAAAAAAATCATCACAGTAAAAATTATATATATGTAACAAAGAACACAAACAAACATGAAATTGCCATGAGTTTCAGCAAGAACCAGAAAAGAGAAAATGTGGAGATAACACCCGGGAAGTAACAGGCAAGAATTTTCTTTATTTCTTTTATTTTTTGTCTCGAATAGCACATAGACTTTTCATGTATCAATTAAAAAAAAAATAACCCAAGTCAGACAATTGATAGAAAAACTAAGCATTAAAGTTCAATTAAGCATTAGAAAAATAACTTCTAATAATTATGTGATCTATATACAAATTGTCTCCCTTGAATATATATATATATATTTTTTAATTGAAATAAATATATATATATATATTTATTTAATTAAAAAATAGCTTCTAATAATTGTGATCTATATACAAATTGTCTCCCTTGATTATATATATATATATATATATATATATATATATATATATATATATATATATATATATTACTAGCATGGGTTCCCGGCGTAGTTTGGCGGTGTATGCTGCCCCCCTCCCCCAACCAAAAAAAAGCAAAAAACCGGTTAATTTTTTAAAATTTGACCCCTATTATGAACCCTTAAAATTTATTGTTTTGGGCTCAAATCAAGATATTAAGTTAGATCCATGTCCAAGGATACTATATCAAAAATTTCGAGTGTTTAGACCCATAATTGTCGGAGGAGATTTGTAGAGTTCTCAAAGGCTAAATCATTGAACTTTGGCCCCTTAATCGCCAAATTTCTGTCCAAATACCAATCGCATAGATTTTCCAAAATCTCAGTACTCTGTATATCAAATGTTGAATCTGTAGACTAAAATTGACAGAGTTATTGCTTAGGGAAATGTACACACAGACAGACATTTTCACTTCTATGGATAGATAGATAGATAGATAGATAGATATATAATGAGAGACAGAAAGATAAATATATACAATGATTAATGAATTATTAGAAATAGTTGTTAAATTTTTGGAAATATGTATGGCAATTTAGATGGCAAGACATACTGCTAGTGTTCAATGCATTAGTAGAGATAACTGTTAAGATTTAAAATACATACATAGAAATTCAAATGACAGGACTTATATGTAGAGTGCTCAATACATCAGTAGAGCAAGTTAATAAGTTAAAAAATGCATACGTCAATTTAGATGACCACACTTTTTTGTATTCTTGTTTGAATATGACATAATACAAATTTTAATAATTTTATTCAAAATGTTATGGATTCTCAATGAAAAATCTAATATGTCAATATGGCTCTATGTATGATAAAGCATTGGCATATAATTTTCTTTCAATAACATAAACGTTTGATAATATCAGCTCTGTCTAGTTTTGAGCACTTATTTAAAGTGTAATTATTAAGTAAAAATCTAAATAAAATGTCTTTATTGCTCTATGTCTTATAGAGCACTCTTATATAACTATGGTTAAATCTTAATGTTTATTTATCCTGTAACAAAATAAACGTTTTATAATAGCAGCTCTGTCTAGTTTTGAGCACTTATTTAAAGTGTAATTATTAAGTAAAAATCTAAATAAAATGTCTTTATTGCTCTATGTCTTATTCAGCACTCTTATATAACTATGGTTAAATCTTAATGTTTATTTATCCTGTAACAAAATAAACGTTTTATAATAGCAGCTCTGTCTAGTTTTGAGCACTTATTTAAAGTGTAATTATTAAGTAAAAATCTAAATAAAATGTCTTTATTGCTCTATGTCTTATTGAGCACTCTTATATAACTATGGTTAAATCTTAATGTTTATTTATCCTGTAACAAAATAAACGTTTTATAATAGCAGCTCTGTCTAGTTTTGAGCACTTATTTAAAGTGTAATTATTAAGTAAAAATCTAAATAAAATGTCTTTATTGCTCTATGTCTTATTGAGCACTCTTATATAACTATGGTTAAATCTTAATGTTTATTTATCCTGTAACAAAATAAACGTTTTATAATAGCAGCTCTGTCTAGTTTTGAGCACTTATTTAAAGTGTAATTATTAAGTAAAAATCTAAATAAAATGTCTTTATTGCTCTATGTCTTATTGAGCACTCTTATATAACTATGGTTAAATCTTAATGTTTATTTATCCTGTAACAAAATAAACGTTTTATAATAGCAGCTCTGTCTAGTTTTGAGCACTTATTTAAAGTGTAATTATTAAGTAAATATCTAAATAAAATGTCTTTATTGCTCTATGTCTTATTGAGCACTCTTATATAACTATGGTTAAATCTTAATGTTTATTTATCCTGTAACAAAATAAACGTTTTATAATAGCAGCTCTGTCTAGTTTTGAGCACTTATTTAAAGTGTAATTATTAAGTAAAAATCTTAATAAAATGTCTTTATTGCTCTATGTCTTGAGCACTCTTATATAACTATGGTTAAATCTTAATGTTTATTTATCCTGTAACAAAATAAATGTTTTATAATAGCAGCTCTGTCTAGTTTTGAGCACTTATTTAAAGTGTAATTATTAAGTAAAAATCTAAATAAAATGTCTTTATTGCTCTATGTCTTATTGAGCACTCTTATATAACTATGGTTAAATCTTAATGTTTATTTATCCTGTAACAAAATAAACGTTTTATAATAGCAGCTCTGTCTAGTTTTGAGCACTTATTTAAAGTGTAATTATTAAGTAAACATCTAAATAAAATGTCTTTATTGCTCTATGTCTTATTGAGCACTCTTATATAACTATGGTTAAATCTTAATGTTTATTGATCCTGTAACAAAATAAACGTTTTATAATAGCAGCTCTGTCTAGTTTTGAGCACTTATTTAAAGTGTAATTATTAAGTAAAAATCTAAATAAAATGTCTTTATTGCTCTATGTCTTATTGAGCACTCTTATATAACTATGGTTAAATCTTAATGTTTATTTATCCTGTAACAAAATAAACGTTTTATAATAGCAGCTCTGTCTAGTTTTGAGCACTTATTTAAAGTGTAATTATTAAGTAAAAATCTAAATAAAATGTCTTTATTGCTCTATGTCTTATTGAGCACTCTTATATAACTATGGTTAAATCTTAATGTTTATTTATCCTGTAACAAAATAAACGTTTTATAATAGCAGCTCTGTCTAGTTTTGAGCACTTATTTAAAGTGTAATTATTAAGTAAAAATCTAAATAAAATGTCTTTATTGCTCTATGTCTTATTGAGCACTCTTATATAACTATGGTTAAATCTTAATGTTTATTTATCCTGTAACAAAATAAACGTTTTATAATAGCAGCTCTGTCTAGTTTTGAGCACTTATTTAAAGTGTAATTATTAAGTAAACATCTAAATAAAATGTCTTTATTGCTCTATGTCTTATTGAGCACTCTTATATAACTATGGTTAAATCTTAATGTTTATTGATCCTGTAACAAAACAAACGTTTTATAATAGCAGCTCTGTCTAGTTTTGAGCACTTATTTAAAGTGTAATTATTAAGTAAAAATCTAAATAAAATGTCTTTATTGCTCTATGTCTTATTGAGCACTCTTATATAACTATGGTTAAATCTTAATGTTTATTTATCCTGTAACAAAATAAACGTTTTATAATAGCAGCTCTGTCTAGTTTTGAGCACTTATTTAAAGTGTAATTATTAAGTAAAAATCTAAATAAAATGTCTTTATTGCTCTATGTCTTATTGAGCACTCTTATATAACTATGGTTAAATCTTAATGTTTATTTATCCTGTAACAAAATAAACGTTTTATAATAGCAGCTCTGTCTAGTTTTGAGCACTTATTTAAAGTGTAATTATTAAGTAAAAATCTAAATAAAATGTCTTTATTGCTCTATGTCTTATTGAGCACTCTTATATAACTATGGTTAAATCTTAATGTTTATTTATCCTGTAACAAAATAAACGTTTTATAATAGCAGCTCTGTCTAGTTTTGAGCACTTATTTAAAGTGTAATTATTAAGTAAACATCTAAATAAAATGTCTTTATTGCTCTATGTCTTATTGAGCACTCTTATATAACTATGGTTAAATCTTAATGTTTATTGATCCTGTAACAAAATAAACGTTTTATAATAGCAGCTCTGTCTAGTTTTGAGCACTTATTTAAAGTGTAATTATTAAGTAAAAATCTAAATAAAATGTCTTTATTGCTCTATGTCTTATTGAGCACTCTTATATAACTATGGTTAAATCTTAATGTTTATTTATCCTGTAACAAAATAAACGTTTTATAATAGCAGCTCTGTCTAGTTTTGAGCACTTATTTAAAGTGTAATTATTAAGTAAAAATCTAAATAAAATGTCTTTATTGCTCTATGTCTTATTGAGCACTCTTATATAACTATGGTTAAATCTTAATGTTTATTTATCCTGTAACAAAATAAACGTTTTATAATAGCAGCTCTGTCTAGTTTTGAGCACTTATTTAAAGTGTAATTATTAAGTAAAAATCTAAATAAAATGTCTTTATTGCTCTATGTCTTATTGAGCACTCTTATATAACTATGGTTAAATCTTAATGTTTATTTATCCTGTAACAAAATAAACGTTTTATAATAGCAGCTCTGTCTAGTTTTGAGCACTTATTTAAAGTGTAATTATTAAGTAAAAATCTAAATAAAATGTCTTTATTGCTCTATGTCTTATTGAGCACTCTTATATAACTATGGTTAAATCTTAATGTTTATTGATCCTGTAACAAAATAAACGTTTTATAATAGCAGCTCTGTCTAGTTTTGAGCACTTTTTTAAAGTGTAATTATTAAGTAAAAATCTAAATAAAATGTCTTTATTGCTCTATGTCTTATTGAGCACTCTTATATAACTATGGTTAAATCTTAATGTTTATTTATCCTGTAACAAAATAAACGTTTTATAATAGCAGCTCTGTCTAGTTTTGAGCACTTATTTAAAGTGTAATTATTAAGTAAAAATCTAAATAAAATGTCTTTATTGCTCTGTCTTATTGAGCACTCTTATATAACTATGGTTAAATCTTAATGTTTATTTATCCTGTAACAAAATAAACGTTTTATAATAGCAGCTCTGTCTAGTTTTGAGCACTTATTTAAAGTGTAATTATTAAGTAAAAATCTAAATAAAATGTCTTTATTGCTCTATGTCTTATTGAGCACTCTTATATAACTATGGTTAAATCTTAATGTTTATTTATCCTGTAACAAAATAAACGTTTTATAATAGCAGCTCTGTCTAGTTTTGAGCACTTATTTAAAGTGTAATTATTAAGTAAAAATCTAAATAAAATGTCTTTATTGCTCTATGTCTTATTGAGCACTCTTATATAACTATGGTTAAATCTTAATGTTTATTGATCCTGTAACAAAATAAACGTTTTATAATAGCAGCTCTGTCTAGTTTTGAGCACTTATTTAAAGTGTAATTATTAAGTAAAAATCTAAATAAAATGTCTTTATTGCTCTATGTCTTATTGAGCACTCTTATATAACTATGGTTAAATCTTAATGTTTATTTATCCTGTAACAAAATAAACGTTTTATAATAGCAGCTCTGTCTAGTTTTGAGCACTTATTTAAAGTGTAATTATTAAGTAAAAATCTAAATAAAATGTCTTTATTGCTCTATGTCTTATTGAGCACTCTTATATAACTATGGTTAAATCTTAATGTTTATTTATCCTGTAACAAAATAAACGTTTTATAATAGCAGCTCTGTCTAGTTTTGAGCACTTATTTAAAGTGTAATTATTAAGTAAAAATCTAAATAAAATGTCTTTATTGCTCTATGTCTTATTGAGCACTCTTATATAACTATGGTTAAATCTTAATGTTTATTTATCCTGTAACAAAATAAACGTTTTATAATAGCAGCTCTGTCTAGTTTTGAGCACTTATTTAAAGTGTAATTATTAAGTAAAAATCTAAATAAAATGTCTTTATTGCTCTGTCTTATTGAGCACTCTTATATAACTATGGTTAAATCTTAATGTTTATTTATCCTGTAACAAAATAAACGTTTTATAATAGCAGCTCTGTCTAGTTTTGAGCACTTATTTAAAGTGTAATTATTAAGTAAAAATCTAAATAAAATGTCTTTATTGCTCTATGTCTTATTGAGCACTCTTATATAACTATGGTTAAATCTTAATGTTTATTGATCCTGTAACAAAATAAACGTTTTATAATAGCAGCTCTGTCTAGTTTTGAGCACTTATTTAAAGTGTAATTATTAAGTAAAAATCTAAATAAAATGTCTTTATTGCTCTATGTCTTATTGAGCACTCTTATATAACTATGGTTAAATCTTAATGTTTATTTATCCTGTAACAAAATAAACGTTTTATAATAGCAGCTCTGTCTAGTTTTGAGCACTTATTTAAAGTGTAATTATTAAGTAAAAATCTAAATAAAATGTCTTTATTGCTCTATGTCTTATTGAGCACTCTTATATAACTATGGTTAAATCTTAATGTTTATTGATCCTGTAACAAAATAAACGTTTTATAATAGCAGCTCTGTCTAGTTTTGAGCACTTATTTAAAGTGTAATTATTAAGTAAAAATCTAAATAAAATGTCTTTATTGCTCTATGTCTTATTGAGCACTCTTATATAACTATGGTTAAATCTTAATGTTTATTGATCCTGTAACAAAATAAACGTTTTATAATAGCAGCTCTGTCTAGTTTTGAGCACTTATTTAAAGTGTAATTATTAAGTAAAAATCTAAATAAAATGTCTTTATTGCTCTATGTCTTATTGAGCACTCTTATATAACTATGGTTAAATCTTAATGTTTATTTATCCTGTAACAAAATAAACGTTTTATAATAGCAGCTCTGTCTAGTTTTGAGCACTTATTTAAAGTGTAATTATTAAGTAAAAATCTAAATAAAATGTCTTTATTGCTCTGTCTTATTGAGCACTCTTATATAACTATGGTTAAATCTTAATGTTTATTTATCCTGTAACAAAATAAACGTTTTATAATAGCAGCTCTGTCTAGTTTTGAGCACTTATTTAAAGTGTAATTATTAAGTAAAAATCTAAATAAAATGTCTTTATTGCTCTATGTCTTATTGAGCACTCTTATATAACTATGGTTAAATCTTAATGTTTATTTATCCTGTAACAAAATAAACGTTTTATAATAGCAGCTCTGTCTAGTTTTGAGCACTTATTTAAAGTGTAATTATTAAGTAAAAATCTAAATAAAATGTCTTTATTGCTCTGTCTCATTGAGCACTCTTATATAACTCTAGTTAAATCTTAATATTTATATCTCTTGTAATAAAATAAATGTTTTATAATATCAGCTCTGTCATGTTTTGAGCACTTTTGAAAGTGTAATTAATAAGTAAAAATCTAAATAAAATGTCTTTATTGCTCTATGTCTTATTGAGCACTCTTATATAACGCTCGTTTGTAGATATTTGAATAAAAGTAACCTGTAATAATATCAGCTCTTTTTTCGAAGCTTTGTATTTAGTTTTGAAAACATTTTTCATTCATAGCAGTGAAATTTCCTTTAAGAGTGCTCAATGTATGAGTTCATCTTGGGAGTTATTTGAAAAATATAAATTTCTGTTATGCAATCAAAAATTTTCTTTGAGACTGCAAAATAGATAAGTACAGCTCTGTAGTGAGTTTTAAAATTGTGTATTACGAGTATGCTGGAAAAGTAATTACCAGAGTGCTTAATACTGTGGTAGAGTTCTGTGGAAAGATTTGAAAGAATTTTTCTCATTTATGCTCGACAGATTTACTTTGAGTAAAGCTCTTTCGTACGTTTAAACAATATATATATATATGTCAATGATGTTTGCATGCGCTCCATAGTTTAATATAGCTGTGTAGTAAATTTAAAAATTGCTTTGTTTAATTATGTAAGACGATTTTACTTTAAGAGTGCTCAATGCATTTATAGAGCTTTGTAGTAAGATTTGGAAACATTTTGGCAATTATTTTAGACAAATCTACTTCCAGAGTGCTCAATATATTAGTAGAGCTAAATAAAACATTTGAGAAACAGATATGGCATTTCAACTGCTTAAATTTATTTTGACAGAGTTCAATACATAAGTAGAGCTAAATATAGACTTTCAAAAAACATGTATGGCAATTCAGCTACACGAATATACTTTGAGAGTGCTCAATACATTAGTAGACGAAAGCATAAAATTCAGAAAGCATGAAGAGCTCTGCAGTATGTTTTGAAAACCTAAAGGCATAGATATACTGTAAGTTTATAAAATATATATATGACAAGTATTTGAAACAAGTTTCCTATTTGAGTGCCTAATATATTTGAGAGCTCTATGGTAACTTTAAAAAACATATTTCAAAATTATGTTAGACAAATTGTCTTTGAGAGTGCTCATTTCTAAGTAGACTTCTGTAGAAAATTTTTGAGACATGTTCAGCAATTTAAGTTCATATCAGTTAATAAATAGAGCTATATAGTGAGTTTTTCAAATTTATATGGACTTATCCTAGTTAACTCGTGTAGCTGTGCAATACATAAGTAGAGTTCTGCGTTAGTTTTGGGGTATGGTTCTCACTTTATTAGGGCAATTACTTGGACACATTATACTCTGGACAGATCCCTTGAGGACAACCAAAGGTACCGTTTTTTTCCACTCTGCTGAATAAGACTCATCCGTCTTGGTTCACTCTTGGGACATTAAAACAAAAACGGTGAAGAATTAAAAAAAAAGAATGCAAAAATGTAAATGTCTTTGCAAGTCATTCATTTTCACTTTCATAACAAAAAAAAAAACATCTGTAAGAACTTGATAAAAGAATGCACAAACAATAAAATACAACTTTGCTGTCTTGGAATCTGAAATCAGTAGAAACTTCCCCTACTGAAATTCCCACACACCTCAAAAAAAAAAAAAAAAGAATCCTTCCCAATGCAATACTTTTCAAGCAATTACAGTGTCAAACTTGGTACTGCAATGACTCTGTAAACTGAAAAATATATGTATAAAAACAAAGGTAAAGCAAAATTGATTCATGTTAACACCTCTCCCAACACCACAGATTAACTACAAAAATACTTGATAAAGCAAAACACAATTACAAATGTGTATGGAAAAAATAAAAATTAAAAAAATTAAAAAAAATCAACCAAGCAATGGCTCATGATTTTCTGGTGTTTGATGGAATGTGAGTAGGCATACAGCCTGGATAATTTTCCAAGGTAAGTGATGATATTCATCATTATTGTCTTTTTGGATTAGTTCAGATATATCTCATAACTATAATTGTTTTATGTATATATTTATATGTCTAGATGTTATGTGTGCTATTTGAATGTTCCCTATAGAAAAAAATCAACATAAAATCTAAAAGTGTATTCTGATGTAAAATTAACCAGTAAAAACAATGCTTGTGTTTCTGATACACCAACTATTTCTTATTAGCATATAAGTTGAATCATGAAATTTATCTCCCTTGCCTGTCTCTCTTTATACCTCTGTATTTCTCTAGATCTGTCTATCTCTCTTTTCTTATTCTTTATCTCTATTCCCCGTCTTGCCATCCCCTATGTGCGAACTTATATATTTCAACATGTCTAGATTGATAAGCTTCTCATTTACCGGTACCAAACTCCCTTTTTAAAGTTATAAGTTTTAACTTGAATACACGTTGATATGTCAAGGTAACAGTAGGTATCGATCGGGCACATCCAGACGCCAACCTACACGGTGCAGAGAAAAAACAGAAAAAAAACTAAGTCCCGATGTGCCTAGCAGATTAGAAGGCATTTTGCTACGCCTACATGAATCCAACATAGCAGTAGGCGTCGATCGGGCACTTCCAGACACTTACTTACACTGTGTTGAGTTTATAAATTTTCAATGGAATACACGTTGACATGTGTTGGTCTAGTAGCTCCTCATCTACCTATACCTACGTCCCCCCTGTTTGGACTTTGAAATTTTCGCTTGAAAACACGCTGAGATGCCATGGTCTATAGGATTCTCATCTACCGATACCTACGTCCCCTCTTGTTTGGACTTAGAAATTTTCAATTGAATACACGTTGACTTGCCTTGGTCTATAGGATTGTCACCTACCTATATCTACATCCCCTCTTGTTTGGACTTAGAAATTTTCAATTGAATACACGTTGACTTGCCTTGGTCTATAGGATTGTCACCTACCTATACCTACATCCCCTCTTGTTTGGACTTAATATTTTCAATTGAATACACGTTGTCTTGCCTTGGTCTATAGGATTGTCACCTACCTATACCTACGTCCCCTCTTGTTTGGACTTAGAAATTTTCAATTGAATACACGCTGGGATGACTTGGTCTATAGGATTGTCACCTACCTATACCTACGTCCCCTCTTGTTTGGACTTAGAAATTTTCAATTGAATACACGTTGTCTTGCCTTGGTCTATAGGATTGTCACCTATCTATACCTACGTCCCCTCTTGTTTGGACTTAGAAATTTTCAATTGAATACACGTTGACTTGCCTTGGTCTATAGGATTGTCACCTACCTATACCTACGTCCCCTCTTGTTTGGACTAAGAAATTTTCAATTGAATACACGTTGTTTTGCCTTGGTCTATAGGATTGTCACCTATCTATACCTACGTCCCCTCTTGTTTGACTTAGAAATTTTCAATTGAATACACGTTGTCTTGCCTTGGTCTATAGGATTGTCACCTACCTATACCTACGTCCCCTCTTGTTTGGACTTAGAAATTTTCAATTAAATACACGCTGGGATGACTTGGTCTATAGGATTGTCACCTACCTATACCTACGTCCCCTCTTGTTTGGACTTAGAAATTTTCAATTGAATACACGTTGACTTGCCTTGGTCTATAGGATTGTCACCTACCTATACCTACGTCCCCTCTTGTTTGGACTTAGAAATTTTCAATTGAATACACGTTGACTTGCCTTGGTCTATAGGATTGTCACCTACCTATACCTACGTCCCCTCTTGTTTGACTTAGAAATTTTCAATTGAATACACGTTGACTTGCCTTGGTCTATAGGATTGTCACCTACCTATACCTACATCCCCTCTTGTTTGGACTTAGAAAGTTTCAATTGAATACACGCTGGGATGACTTGGTCTATAGGATTGTCACCTACCTATACCTACATCCCCTCTTGTTTGGACTTAGAAAGTTTCAATTGAATACACGCTGGGATGACTTGGTCTATAGGATTGTCACCTACCTATACCTACGTCCCCTCTTGTTTGGACTTAAAAATTATCAATTGAATACACGCTGGGATGACTTGGTCTATAGGATTGTCACCTACCTATACCTACGTCCCCTCTTGTTTGGACTTAGAAATTTTCAATTGAATACACGTTGTCTAGCCTGGGTCTATAGGATTGTCACCTACCTATACCTACATCCCCTCTTGTTTGGACTTAGAAATTTTCAATTGAATACACGCTGGGATGACTTGGTCTATAGGATTGTCACCTACCTATACCTACATCCCCTCTTGTTTGGACTTAGAAATTTTCAATTGAATACACGCTGGGATGACTTGGTCTATAGGATTGTCACCTACCTATACCTACATCCCCTCTTGTTTGGACTTAGAAATTTTCAATTGAATACACGTTGACTTGCCTTGGTCTATAGGATTCTGTTCTACCTATACCTACATCCCCTCTTGTTTGGACTTAGAAATTTTCAATTGAATACAATCTGAGATGCCTTGGTCTAAAGGATTGTCACCTACCTATACCTACATCCCCTCTTGGTTGGACTTAGAAATTTTCAATTGAATACAATCTGAGATGCCTTGGTCTAAAGGATTGTCACCTACCTATACCTACATCCCCTCTTGTTTGGACTTAGAAATTTTCAATTGAATACAATCTGAGATGCCTTGGTCTAAAGGATTGTCACCTACCTATACCTACATCCCTTCTTGTTTGGACTTAGAAATTTTCAATTGAATACACGTTGACTTGCCTTGGTCTATAGGATTCTGTTCTACCTATACCTTCGTCCCCTCTTGTTTGGACTTAGAAATTTTCAATTGAATACACGCTGGGATGACTTGGTCTATAGGATTGTCACCTACCTATACCTACATCCCCTCTTGTATGGATTTAGAAATTTTCAATTGAATACACGTTGACTTGCCTTGGTCTATAGGATTGTCATCTACCTATACCTACATCCCCTCTTGTTTGGACTTAGAAATTTTCAATTGAATACACGTTGTCTTGCCTTGGCCTATAGGATTCTCATCTACCTATACCTACATCCCCTCTTGGTTGGACTTAGAAATTTTCAATTGAATACACGTTGACTTGACTTGGTCTATAGGATTCTTACCTATCTATACCTACATCCCCTCTTGTTTGGACTTAGAAATTTTCAATTGAATACAATCTGAGATGCCTTGGTCTATAGGATTGTAACCTACCTATACCTACATCCCCTCTTGTTTGGACTTAGAAATTTTCAATTGAATACAATCTGAGATGCCTTGGTCTATAGGATTGTCACCTACCTATATCTACATCCCCTCTTGTTTGGACTTAGAAATTTTCAATTGAATACACGTTGACTTGCCTTGGTCTATAGGATTGTAACTTACCTATACCTACATCACCTCTTGTTTGGACTTAGAAATTTTCAATTGAATACAATCTGAGATGCCTTGGTCTATAGGATTGTCATCTACCTATATCCACATCCCCTCTTGTTTTGACTTAGAAATTTTCAATTGAATACACGTTGACTTGCTTTGGTCTATAGGATTGTCACCTACCTATACATACATCCCCTCTTGTTTGGACTCAGAAATTTTCAATTGAATACACGTTGACTTGCCTTGGTCTATAGGATTCTCATCTACCTATACCTACATCCCCTCTTGGTTGGACTTAGAAATTTTCAATTGAATACACGTTGACTTGAC
Organism: Euprymna scolopes; assembly: GCF_053919585.1. Classification (NCBI taxonomy): domain Eukaryota; kingdom Metazoa; phylum Mollusca; class Cephalopoda; order Sepiida; family Sepiolidae; genus Euprymna; species Euprymna scolopes. The sequence goes on along the minus strand of NC_136527.1, from coordinate 16,498,892 downwards.
TTGGTCTATAGGATTCTTACCTATCTATACCTACATCCCCTCTTGTTTGGACTTAGAAATTTTCAATTGAATACAATCTGAGATGCCTTGGTCTATAGGATTGTAACCTACCTATACCTACATCCCCTCTTGTTTGGACTTAGAAATTTTCAATTGAATACAATCTGAGATGCCTTGGTCTATAGGATTGTCACCTACCTATATCTACATCCCCTCTTGTTTGGACTTAGAAATTTTCAATTGAATACACGTTGACTTGCCTTGGTCTATAGGATTGTAACTTACCTATACCTACATCACCTCTTGTTTGGACTTAGAAATTTTCAATTGAATACAATCTGAGATGCCTTGGTCTATAGGATTGTCATCTACCTATATCCACATCCCCTCTTGTTTTGACTTAGAAATTTTCAATTGAATACACGTTGACTTGCTTTGGTCTATAGGATTGTCACCTACCTATACATACATCCCCTCTTGTTTGGACTCAGAAATTTTCAATTGAATACACGTTGACTTGCCTTGGTCTATAGGATTCTCATCAACCTATACCTACATCCCCTCTTGTTTTGACTTAGAAATTTTCAATTGAATACAATCTGAGATGCCTTGGTCTAAAGGATTGTCACCTACCTATACCTACATCCCCTCTTGGTTGGACTTAGAAATTTTCAATTGAATACAATCTGAGATGCCTTGGTCTAAAGGATTGTCACCTACCTATACCTACATCCCCTCTTGTTTGGACTTAGAAATTTTCAATTGAATACACGTTGACTTGCCTTGGTCTATAGGATTGTCACGTACCTATACCTACATCCCTTCTTGTTTGGACTTAGAAATTTTTAATTGAATACACGTTGACTTGCCTTGGTCTATAGGATTCTGTTCTACCTATACCTCCGTCCCCTCTTGTTTGGACTTAGAAATTTTCAATTGAATACACGTTGACTTGACTTGGTCTATAGGATTCTAACCTATCTATACCTACATCCCGTCTTGTTTGGACTTAGAAATTTTCAATTGAATACACGTTGACTTGCTTTGGTCTGTAGGATTGTCATCTACCTATACCTACATCCCCTCTTGTTTGGACTTAGAAATTTTCAATTGAATACACGTTGACTTGCCTTGGTCTATAAAATTGTCACCTATCTATACCTACATCCCCTCTTGTTTGGACTTAGAAATTTTACATTGAATACACGTTGTCTTGCCTTGGCATATAGGATTGTCAGCTACCTATACCTACATCCCCTCTTGTTTGGACTTAGAAATTTTCAATTGAATACACGTTGACTTGCCTGGGTCTATAGGATTGTCACGTACCTATACCTACATCCCTTCTTGTTTGGACTTAGAAATTTTCAATTGAATACACGTTGACTTGCCTTGGTCTATAGGATTCTGTTCTACCTATACCTTCGTCCCCTCTTGTTTGGACTTAGAAATTTTCAATTGAATACACGCTGGGATGACTTGGTCTATAGGATTGTCACCTACCTATACCTACGTCCCCTCTTGTTTGGATTTAGAAATTTTCAATTGAATACACGCTGAGATGCCTTGGTCTATAGGATTCTCATCTACCTATACCTACATCCCCTCTTGTTTGGACTTAGAAATTTTCAATTGAATACAATCTGAGATGCCTTGGTCTATAGGATTGTCACCTACCTATACCTACGTCCCCTCTTGTTTGGACTTAGAAATTTTCAATTGAATACAATCTGAGATGCCTTGGTCTATAGGATTGTCACCTACCTATACCTACGTCCCCTCTTGTTTGGACTTAGAAATTTTCAATTGAATACAATCTGAGATGCCTTGGTCTATAGGATTGTCACCTACCTATACCTGCATCCCCTCTTGTTTGGACTTAGAAATTTTCAATTGAATACACGTTGACTTGCCTTGGTCTATAGGATTGTCATCTACCTATACCTACATCCCCTCTTGTTTGGACTTAGAAATTTTCAATTGAATACAATCTGAGATGCCTTGGTCTATAGGATTGTCACCTACCTATACCTACGTCCCCTCTTGTTTGGACTTAGAAATTTTCAATTGAATACAATCTGAGATGCCTTGGTCTATAGGATTGTCACCTACCTATACCTGCATCCCCTCTTGTTTGGACTTAGAAATTTTCAATTGAATACACGTTGACTTGCCTTGGTCTATAGGATTGTCATCTACCTATACCTACATCCCCTCTTGTTTGGACTTAGAAATTTTCAATTGAATACAATCTGAGATGCCTTGGTCTATAGGATTGTCATCTACCTATATCCACATCCCCTCTTGTTTTGACTTAGAAATTTTCAATTGAATACACGTTGACTTGCTTTGGTCTATAGGATTGTCACCTACCTATACATACATCCCCTCTTGTTTGGACTCAGAAATTTTCAATTGAATACACGTTGACTTGCCTTGGTCTATAGGATTCTCATCAACCTATACCTACATCCCCTCTTGTTTTGACTTAGAAATTTTCAATTGAATACAATCTGAGATGCCTTGGTCTAAAGGATTGTCACCTACCTATACCTACATCCCCTCTTGTTTGGACTTAGAAATTTTCAATTGAATACACGTTGACTTGCCTTGGTCTATAGGATTGTCACGTACCTATACCTACATCCCTTCTTGTTTGGACTTAGAAATTTTTAATTGAATACACGTTGACTTGCCTTGGTCTATAGGATTCTGTTCTACATATACCTTCGTCCCCTCTTGTTTGGACTTAGAAATTTTCAATTGAATACACGTTGACTTGACTTGGTCTATAGGATTCTAACCTATCTATACCTACATCCCCTCTTGTTTGGACTTAGAAATTTTCAGTTGAATACACGGTGACTTGCCTTGGTCTTTAGGATTGTCACCTACCTATACCTACATCCCCTCTTGTTTGGACTTAGAAATTTTCAATTGAATACACGTTGACTTGCCTTGGTCTATAAAATTGTCACCTACCTATACCTACATCCCCTCTTGTTTGGACTTAGAAATTTTCAATTGAATACACGTTGACTTGCTTTGGTCTGTAGGATTGTCATCTACCTATACCTACATCCCCTCTTGTTTGGACTTAGAAATTTTCAATTGAATACACGTTGACTTGCCTTGGTCTATAAAATTGTCACCTACCTATACCTACATCCCCTTTTGTTTGGACTTAGAAATTTTCAATTGAATACAATCTGAGATGCCTTGGTCTAAAGGATTGTCACCTACCTATACCTACATCCCCTCTTGTTTGGACTTAGAAATTTTCAATTGAATACACGTTGACTTGCCTTGGTCTATAGGATTGTCACGTACCTATACCTACATCCCTTCTTGTTTGGACTTAGAAATTTTTAATTGAATACACGTTGACTTGCCTTGGTCTATAGGATTCTGTTCTACCTATACCTTCGTCCCCTCTTGTTTGGACTTAGAAATTTTCAATTGAATACACGTTGACTTGACTTGGTCTATAGGATTCTAACCTATCTATACCTACATCCCCTCTTGTTTGGACTTAGAAATTTTCAGTTGAATACACGTTGACTTGCCTTGGTCTATAAAATTGTCACCTACCTATACATACATCCCCTCTTGTTTGGACTCAGAAATTTTCAATTGAATACACGTTGACTTGCCTTGGTCTATAGGATTCTCATCAACCTATACCTACATCCCCTCTTGGTTGGACTTAGAAATTTTCAATTGAATACAATCTGAGATGCCTTGGTCTAAAGGATTGTCACCTACCTATACCTACATCCCCTCTTGTTTGGACTTAGAAATTTTCAATTGAATACACGTTGACTTGCCTTGGTCTATAGGATTGTCACGTACCTATACCTACATCCCTTCTTGTTTGGACTTAGAAATTTTTAATTGAATACACGTTGACTTGCCTTGGTCTATAGGATTCTGTTCTACCTATACCTTCGTCCTCTCTTGTTTGGACTTAGAAATTTTCAATTGAATACACGTTGACTTGACTTGGTCTATAGGATTCTCATCAACCTATACCTACATCCCCTCTTGGTTGGACTTAGAAATTTTCAATTGAATACAATCTGAGATGCCTTGGTCTATAGGATTCTAACCTATCTATACCTACATCCCCTCTTGTTTGGACTTAGAAATTTTCAGTTGAATACACGGTGACTTGCCTTGGTCTTTAGGATTGTCACCTACCTATACCTACATCCCCTCTTGTTTGGACTTAGAAATTTTCAATTGAATACACGTTGACTTGCCTTGGTCTATAAAATTGTCACCTACCTATACCTACATCCCCTCTTGTTTGGACTTAGAAATTTTCAATTGAATACACGTTGACTTGCTTTGGTCTGTAGGATTGTCATCTACCTATACCTACATCCCCTCTTGTTTGGACTTAGAAATTTTCAATTGAATACACGTTGACTTGCCTTGGTCTATAAAATTGTCACCTACCTATACCTACATCCCCTTTTGTTTGGACTTAGAAATTTTCAATTGAATACACGTTGACTTGCCTTGGTCTATAAAATTGTCACCTATCTATACCTACATCCCCTCTTGTTTGGACTTAGAAATTTTCAATTGAATACAATCTGAGATGCCTTGGTCTAAAGGATTGCCACCTACCTATACCTACATCCCCTCTTGTTTGGACTTAGAAATTTTCAATTGAATACACGTTGTCTTGCCTTGGCATATAGGATTGTCAGCTACCTATACCTTCGTCCCCTCTTGTTTGGACTTAGAAATTTTCAATTGAATACACGTTGACTTGACTTGGTCTATAGGATTGTCACCTACCTATACATACATCCCCTCTTGTTTGGACTCAGAAATTTTCAATTGAATACACGTTGACTTGCTTTGGTCTATAGGATTCTCATCTACCTATATCCACATCCCCTCTTGTTTGGACTTAGAAATTTTCAATTGAATACAATCTGAGATGCCTTGGTCTAAAGGATTGTCACCTACCTATACCTACATCCCCTCTTGTTTGGACTTAGAAATTTTCAATTGAATACAATCTGAGATGCCTTGGTCTAAAGGATTGTCACCTACCTATACCTACATCCCCTCTTGTTTGGACTTAGAAATTTTCAATTGAATACACGTTGACTTGCCTGGGTCTATAGGATTGTCACGTACCTATACCTACATCCCTTCTTGTTTGGACTTAGAAATTTTCAATTGAATACACGTTGACTTGCCTTGGTCTATAGGATTCTGTTCTACCTATACCTTCGTCCCCTCTTGTTTGGACTTAGAAATTTTCAATTGAATACACGCTGGGATGACTTGGTCTATAGGATTGTCACCTACCTATACCTACGTCCCCTCTTGTTTGGATTTAGAAATTTTCAATTGAATACACGCTGAGATGCCTTGGTCTATAGGATTGTCATCTACCTATACCTACATCCCCTCTTGTTTGGACTTAGAAATTTTCAATTGAATACACGTTGACTTGACTTGGTCTATAGGATTGTCATCTACCTATACCTACATCCCCTCTTGTTTGGACTTAGAAATTTTCAATTGAATACATGTTGACTTGACTTGGTCTATAGGATTGTCATCTACCTATACCTACATCCCCTCTTGTTTGGACGTAGAAATTTTCAATTGAATACACGTTGACTTGCCTTGGTCTGTAGGATTGTCACCTACCTATACCTAGCGAAACTTAACTGCAGGATATGTTTGACCTCATTATCATTAAAATCGCGCATTTAAGTTTTAATTGTTAAATCCAATCGCTTTTCTGTTGCTCTGCCGTGGATTTTTTTCCACCTTTGCCACAAGGTTCCAGGTTCGATCCTACCTACATACCTACCTACCAAAACTTTTTTTCTTTTACCAGACAAGCAACGCCGGCAGTTTTTTTTTTTTTGTGATCCCCCCCCCCCAACATACACACCTTCAAACACCTGGGCAACGCCAGATACCCCACTAGTCTATAATATAAATCTCACCTGTTTGTTTAAATGTATGTATGTATGTCTCGCAAAAACTTTCAACAGAGGCGATGGATTTTCACAAAATTCGTATCATTTTGAAGCTTGACCCTTCGGACGACAAATATAGAAAAATTGACCAAAAACATTAATTCCTTCACCCTCAACTGGGCACTTTTCTACAAGAAGGGGTCGCTTTTTTCACTGATATTTTCGAAAGTCATCGTCTCTTTTTGATTGACTAGCCTTAATTTAAACCTATATCACTTCCAGTTTGGAGACTGGCGCAATAGCTAACACGTCACATTTTTTTTCACTTTCTTTTCCTCCTTCGCGGTAGGGGTTCGAGCCTGCCTGCCTACTACCACTTTTTTTTTTTGCTCAACTTACAGCATTTCCAACTGTCATGAACTGTTGCTAAACATATAGCCACTTCCTAAAAGTGCCTGCAAACAACTTTAAATATGTCTATATTCATTGTTCGATCCTTTTGTTATTCTCACTATCACATCTTGATTAACAATCATATATCAGCTTCCTTTTGTGTGCCTTTGTGAACAACTTTCTATCTATTATTTTGCTGATAAACCTATTTGTTCTTTTTCTCTTTTTTTTTCTCTTTCTTCCCCATTTCACAACACCATAGTAATAATTTTTTTTTTTTCGTTATTAGGATGTTGTGAATGACTGCGGAAAACTGCAGAATCTCTTAATTGTGAAGGACTTGGACACACAGATGAAAAAGTCTACAACGTACAGAGCCTTGTACGACAAAACGCCATCATCGCCCATGAAATGTGCGACGCCACAGAAGAGGTCTCGATCGGCTGAACCGTTTGTAGAAGTCGACAAGTTTTTGAGGCGGAATAAGTCACCGCGTTTCAAGTGCGTGTGAATGATAAATTTGTGAACGCTTTTGCATGCGTCTTGTCTCTCGTTGTTTCATTCTGCTAATTCAACATCCGGCCATCAACACGATATCGAAACGGACAATCGTCGCTTATGATATTAAAAGAAGGAAAACTTTCTTTCCTCTTTTTTTTTTTTTCCACCACAAACAAGGCACAGTGCCACTTTGAAGTAGGGGGCTACTATCGAGGCCCTAAGTTGCAGGGGTATTATGAAGGGAGATAAGATGTTTGTTCACATTACATTTTAACTTCTGCATGTCAGTACAGTTGGGAAAGCAAAATCCCGAAAGGGAGTTCTGAAGTCTTGCAGTTCTGGGGAAGAAACTATTAGAGTAGAAGGCTTTTTTACATCTAGGGATCTTTACTGTGAAGGGGTGGGATTTAGCTGCTTGTCGGGTTTATCTGGGGTATTTATGTCGAGGGGGGGGGTACAAGTGCTTGTAGTTTGTTGGAGCATCCACCATTAAAATACTTGTAGAACAGGCAGAGGGATGAAGTTTAGATGAGTTCATGATCTATCAGGGTGTCAAGGAGTGAGAGACTAGTAGCAGATGCACCAGCCCAAATGTGGCAACAGTACTCCATACATGGGCGAATGGTGGCCTTAAAGAGGTACAGGATACTTTCAGGCGTAAGTAGTTTTCTAGCACCGTTGAGAGAGCCCACCTTCTTTGTCTTATTATTTTGTTTGTCTCATAAACAATGGCATATATATATATATATATATATATATATATATTTATATTTAGGGGATTAGAACAAGAGTCTAAAGAGCAGAGTATATTTTAATGTGTTAGTAAATTCATTAATACAATTAAAAGAAAAGAAAACAAAACAGTGCTCGTTGTAATGTAGATATATAATAAGCTCGATAGACATACATGTCCTAAAGCTATTTCAATATTTAGTAAGATGATTGATAATTTATAATTAAAATTAAAAATCTGTTTCATAAGGAAGAACAAACAAAAGCAATAAATTGTACGATCGTTTCGGAAACAATGTTTTTATTGTGATAGACACTGAGTCTTAGACAATAATTTTATGATATAGTTTTTTGAGCAGTCTCATCAGCAGAAATTTTGGGTGGTGGTTTTTTAGACACCAAAAATAAACCTAGCATTTTTAAGTATATATATATATATATATATATATATATATATATATATATATATATATATATATAAAACATTGAAAGAAGTTTGTGCGAATCGATCAACATTTCCATGTTATCATTGGGACTCCAAATGAATCTCACAGTCAGAAACCTAGAAATATATATTTAGTATACATCACAATAACTTTTATTTAAAAATATTTTGGCTACATATATGCAACCATTTCAGCTACAGCTTATCTAGGTTTAGCTTTTTCTAATAATTTTTTCCTTTTCTATTGTTCCCCCCAAATAAGGCCTATTTTAACTCATTTTATTGTTATGACCTTCCATTTATTGTGGTCCTGGATATAACCTTAAACTATATCCAGTGGTGAGGCCCCAACTTGTGGGTTTTGTGGAGTGTGGAGCCACCCTTTAATTGCCATTGCTCCCAGGTCCACTCTGACTCGGAGTGGTAGTACCTGTTAGGGTCCCAACTATGGGTTGAATAGAATCTGATTTAAAAAACAAATATACTCCATTAAAAATCGTTCCTCAAAATAACTAGATTCGGCATTAAATAACCTGAAAAAGGTTGATATGCCGCAAAACGAAAACCAACCAAAACACAACCAACAATCCATTTCTTGTCATAAATAATTTTACCAAGAATTCTTCATAAGTTTTGGTTTCGATTATAGCTACTGGCAGTCCATTAATCTATTTTTTAAAATATAATTTTATCAAGAATTCTTCATAAGTTTTGATTTTGGTTTCGATTTTAGCTGATGGCACATTAGTAATGTTTTTTTTTTACAATTAATTTTATCAAGAATTCTTCATAAGTTGGGGTATTTTTTTTTTTTTTTTTTTTTTCAGGGATTTTATTTTATGCATATGGGAATTTCTCATACTCCGAGTTCACAAGGTAAACGTTAATGGTTAGAAACCATACAAACTAGCGATTCAGTTCGAAAAACAGGTAGTGTTGAGTGTTAAGCACCAAGAAAAAATGGCTGACGCAAGGAGATCACATTTTTGGAGTCTAGGTAATCGCTCAAAAATAGAAAATTAAACAAAATACAAACCCAGAGGCTTGTCAAAACATGGAGCCTCCCCAAGACGAGAGCCATCCATTTCAATTGATGCCAGATGGGGATCAGAGCGTTGATGATGTAAAGATAGAAGCTTGGTTTTGATGCATTAAAAGTGACCAGCCACCTCTTCCCCCATTGTACCACGCGCTCAAGATCAGAGGAGAGAGAATCAGAGAGAACTTTGTCATTTACAGCCTTTGATGTGTTGCCATAGATGGTCATGTCATCAGCATAGATGTCAACGAATGATTTAAGTATGTGTTTAGGGAGATCATTGATGTAGATCTGGAAGAGAGTTGGGCCCAGGATGGACCCCTGGGGGACTCCAGTATTAATACTGTGGGCCTCTGATTTCTGCCCATCAACCACTATTATGAGCCTATCAGAGAGAAATGATTTAATGACTGAGAAAACATTTCCAGTAATACTGTAACCTGAAATCTTGTGAAGTAGGCCCTTATGCCATACCTTATCGAAGGCAACAATATTCCATGCATGGATGAATTGCAGCTTTGTAAACATATAGGATGCTCTCTGGTGGGAGTAATTTTCTAGCACGGTACGGGGAGCCCACTTTCTTTGCAGCAGACTTTGCAATATCCTCAATGCATTTGTTCCACTTCATGTTGTCTGTGAATGTTAAGCTGAGGTGTTTGAAGGAAGAGTTCTCAGGCAGGGTGTTATTAGTCATAGCTATCAGTCACTGGGAACAAAGTCTTCTAATTGTTAAAGGAAAGCCGCTTAGTCTTAGTAGCATTAAATGTTACCATCTGTTTACGGCCCCATTCTACTAGGGACTGGAAGTCGTTTTCTAGGGATTCTGCCTGACAAAGTTTGCTGAAACATGTCTGCACATGTGTAGCTAAAGTGTTTGTATGAAGAAAAATTTATACTAAATATATAGCTCTATTTTTATCTTGAGCACTACTATATAAATGTAAGAATTCATTGGATTAACTCTAATGAAGAAAACATTGCCAGAATGATTTTTTTTTTTAATTTAAAAAAGTTTGTTTCTTATATAAAATATATACACGCATACATCAATATATATTATATATATAAAAAAACGGGCCCCAGCTCTAATTAGGCCCTGTTTCTTACTGTTTTGTCCGAATGAAATGAAACTTTGGTTATAACTAGTTTATTATATTCAAAACATCACATCAAAACACTAGGGACTTTGGCCTTTTTTTCTCCGTTCTACAGCATATGTTCTAGATGGCATTTTTTTTTTTTTTTTTTTTTTTTTGGTCACCCTGTAGAAAGAGGTTTGTGTTTACTATAAACTTTTTATGCAAATATTATGCAAGTATAAATCATGTAGAATATCTGCATTAATATAATTACACGTAATCTATATATATATAAAAGCGAAAATGTGTTAGTGTGTGTGTGTACTTTTTGGACTTCTCGTGGGGGTGGGGGTAGGCGCTTAAAACTTTATATGCTGTCTAAATAATATTATGACTTAACGGGAGTCGCATGTATCTTTAATTTGCCCAACTTTTACGCGCTATTTTTGAGATTTTTTTTCAATCATCGTGTCTGTTACGCTTTTCAGTATAATAAAAGCAAATGATGGAGTGGGGGAAACAGAAACTGTCTTGCAGCGCAAATCGTGTCATGTTTGACCTTAATAAGGTCAAACATCTTGCAATTTAACTTTCTCGCACCTGACAATTTCACTTTATAAACGTTAAATTAAGACTGCTTTCCCTTCCTCATGGCCGAGATGGTTAGGTGTCTGAGTTTTTTCCCCCCTTTCGTTTCCACCTTCGCGTCAAGGCTTCGGGTTCGAGCCTACCTTCCTATTAAAACTTTTTTTTTCTTTTACACCTCCAAACACCCGCCCAACGTTTTTTTTTTTAAACAGGGTTGTTTTATCTACCCCTCCCCCTCCAACAACACACCAACACACACACCTCCAAACACCCGGGCAACACCGGGTACCTCCGCTAGTAGTTAACTAAAGATGATCATCCCATAAGAAAAAAAAACTAATCGGAAATTAATTAAAATGAGTGTTTAAAAGAATATGCATAATATTTGTGTAAAAAAAAAAGTTAAATACAAACCTCTTTCTGTATATATTTATGTATGCGTATATATATTTGCTTTAAAAATTTTGCCTACCAAACTCCTATCAGTTTTTGGTCTACAGACATGAAACTTCATATATAAGGTATTCGAACCCATGTAAAACGTTATATTTGGGCTTTAGCCGGGGGGGGAATTCGTACAAAAGTGTGAAAATGAAGAAAAAAAATTAAATTTGCCAGATGAAGATGAACGACAGCATTATGAATATGCATGCATAACGTAATAGCTATCGGGTCATGTTTTAATTTTTAGCCTTGCAGCAAACATGTCTTCATAGGTCAGTCATAAACGTCAAAGGAAAAAGTAAATCGTAAGCTAAACGTTTTTGTTTTGATTCTCAGTAGTGGCGCACAAATTTTTTTTTTATTTTTTTATAAATCATTGCAATATATTTGGTCCAATATAATTAATAAATACAAAATCTGGATTAATCAAAATATCATATTTAAGCATATTTTACGATCGATACTTCTTTTGTATGCCTCGTCATCTCTTCCTCTGGAGTGTTCCATGCAGGATAGTCTGTACAAGTCATTCTGAACGTGTTGTGTGCCCATACCATCTGAGTTTCCTGTTCTTCACAGTGGTCAGTAGTTCTTTATAGTGACGCGATTGTTGAGTGACCTCTCTGCGAACTTCATTATTGGTAACATGGTTCTTGTATGACATTTCAAGGAGTCTTTTGGGGCATCTCATTTCTACTACTGTAGAGCCTCCTTTGTCAGTCTACGTTCAGCGTCCATGCTTTGCATGCGTAAAGCAGGATTAAGAGGATTAGCCCGTTCGGTAGCTTCGCTTTGTTTCCGAGAAAATTAAAAAAAATTTTTTTTTTTTTTTAAATTTATTTTATTTTATTTTTTTTACATTTTCACCTCAAACAAGGCACATTGCCGCTTTGGTGTAGGGGGCTACTGGGGTACTATGTAGGGAGTTGGGCAGCAAGATGTCGGTTCACGTTACGCTTGACCTTCGACATGTCGGTACAGTTGGGGAAGCAGGGACCTGGAATGGAGTTCCAAAGTCTAGCGGTTCTGGTGAAGAAACTACTGGAGTAGAAAGATCTTTTACATCTAGGGATCTCTACTGTGTGGGGGTTGGATATTGCAGCCTGTCGGGTTTGTCGAGGGTGTTCACGTTGTAGGGGCAAACTACTTGCAGTTCATCAGAGCATTCACCATTAAAATACTTGTAGAACAGGCAGAGGGATGCAACATATCGTCTATAGAGGTACAGGATACTTTCAGGTGTTAGTAGTTTTCCAGCATGGTAGAGAGAGCGTATCTTCTTCACAGCAGTCTCTCAATGTAATTGTTCCAACTCATTTCCTGTGGAGGTTAGACTAAGGAGTTTAAAAGATGTACTTTCAGATAAAGAGTCATTGGGCATTACTATTGGTGGCAGAGAAGGTTTCTTGTAATTATTGAAGTGAACAAGTTTAGTCTTGGCAGCATTGAATCTGACCATCCATTTTTGTCCCCATTCTGCTACAGATTGGAGGTCATCCTCTAGTGGTTTTGCCATATCTTTAGATATGTGTTCATTTGTTTTCTTGTCGTGTCAGTTATAGAGTGTGGTGTCATCAGTATATATATATATATATATATATATATATATATATATATAATCTTTAAGTTAAATGGGATAAAAAGAGCTGTTTACCCATCTCCTCAGAGGAAAAAATATTAGCAAATATTATAAATGGTTTATACCTAATTTGCTAAAAGCAATAAACATAGAAAATCATAATTAAAAGTTTTTAAAGTTTTTTAATCCTAGAGTAAGGGAAATTATATATTGGTTCTGAATTTGTTTTCTTGTCGTGTCAGTTATAGAATGTGGTGTCATCAGTATATATAAGGACAACAAGAGTATGAAATGAAGACACAAAACTATATATAGGTAGATATAGAGTGGGTCATTTATTGAATAATCGAATACAGGCAAAATTTGGGGGATAGAAGGGACTCTTTATGCCAGGGCATTTCGAAGCCTAACGCTTCTTATCAGAAGAGTAGAGAAGGTGCTAGGTAGCATGGTGGGGATTATTCAATGAATGATCCACTCTATATCTACCTATATAAAGCATTGTGTCTTCATTTCATTCTCTTGTTGTCCTATTGTATAAGCTCCAATAATTATTGTTGAGCTTGGCATTATCCGGATAAGTCTCCTTTTGTGGAATTGATCTTCATCTTTTCTCTTTTACTTAAAGCAACATTATATATATATATATATATATATATATATATATATATATATATATATATATATATATATATATAAATCCAACGTTACTAATTTCCATAGATAAAGTAGCCACCAAAAGTTTTAATAATAAATACAAAAGTACTCAATACCGAAGTAGAGCAAGGTATACGCCTGAAGAGGTCTCTAGTTGCTAGTAACCAACTGACCGAAACATGCTCATTATTGTGTAGCAACATATTACTACTTATGTAGAAACATTGCGGCATTGAGCACTCTTGTATTAACCTTGTTAAACTTCATTGGTTGCTTAACCTCTGGAAAACAATAATCTCAGATTATATGAAATATATATATATATATGAGTAGGTAGTAGTTTGCTTGAAGCATTGTTGGTAAAGAAATATATAGAATTTTTTTTTTTTTTAAGCCAAAGACAATGCGGGGAAAGACCGGAATTATGAAAGTAAAGAAAGAAAAACAAACAAAGGTAGATGGGTGTGCTTGAATAGAGGAGTGTCTAACCTTTATTCGTCTATCTTTCCTCACCTCAATGTATAATTATTTATAACCAAGTTGTTGGTATGTCCGGTGTATGTAAAGTCCGTGGGTGGTATGGAACTTTGATTAATTTCGAGAGAAAGGGACTTCTCTTTTTCAAAATATAGACGAATAAAGGCTAGACACTCCTCTACTCAAGAACACTCGTCTACATTTGTTTGTTTTTCTTTCTTTACTTTCATAATTCCGGTCTTTCCCCGCATTGTCTCTGGCTTTAAAAAAAAAAAAAATTATATATATATATCTCAGCTGACCAAAACATACTCATGAATATTTAGCAACATATAAATGCTTATGTAAAAACAAATAAAAACTATAGCTTGACCATATTTTGGTATTGAGCACTCTTGTATTAACCAATGTCATGTAGCCACATATTACTGCTTTTATTTATTATATATATATGAAAATGCATAAAAAATGAATACGAAAAGTTGAAAGTTTATAACTTTTCTGGATTCGTTTTCTATTGGTGACGTGCAGGAATACAAAATATTATGAAAAACATTTAAAAACTCACTGAGGAAGGCTGAAGGTACAATCGAAAATAGTTCTTGTAAAAAAAATTTTTTTCATACATATTTTTTTTTTTTTTTTTTTTTTTTTTTTTTTGAGTCACCTTGTAATAATATTTTGTATTCCTGCAGGTCATTAATAGAAAATAAATGCAGAAACGTTATAAACTTTTATATTTTCGTGTGCATTTTTTTTATGCATTTTTGTATAAATATATACTTCCCAAGGAATACACGCGAATACGCACATATAATATACATATATTCATATATTATATGGTAAGAAAAAAAATAAGTTTATCTGAAAAATTGTTTTTCCAAAATAGTATTTTCTTCTTTAATGTTTTGTTTGTAATAAATAATTTTTTATTTTGATGAAATGTTCTCTTTTTTTTAAATATTTAATAAATTTTAATGTTTTTTTTATTATTATTATTATTCCCTTTTTTTTTAAGCATATGAAATAAATTTTAATGCGTTTTTGATGGATTTTTTTATTGTTCCCTTTTTCCTTTATTTTTATTTTTTTTTACATATCAAATAATTTTTTTTTTTCATTTGAAAACGTTTTGGGTAGAATTGGTTGAATTAAATGTGTTATTTTTTTGCTTGACGTTTAAAAAAATATTTTTTTTTGTAAAATATTTAGGTGTACTAAAAGTATTTTTTTTATTTATTTATTTTTATTTTTTTTAAAGAAATTATAACAGAATATCAAGCCATGAATGTATCAAATTCCGAGATTAAATACTAACATATGTCCAACGGCTTTAAGAAATTGATTTCTACGATAACCTATCTCTGCCCAGGCCTTTATCTCTCTTAACTCCATCCTTATCACTTTTTCCCATGTTTTCCTTGAACTTTTATGGAACTGACCCTTCTACATCTACTAACCAAAGAATTTTCATCTGTTCTTTCAATGTGACCATACCATCAAAGTCTACTTTTCTACACCCATCTCCCTATGTTGCATGTCAAGACTATGCACACACGCACACACATGCAGGACAGTCGGAAGCTAAAATGCACCCAGTGATATCGTGAAGCTGTCAAAACTGACGTCGCTGGAGGTGAATAGGTCAAATAATTGACCCCCACAGGTTGAAACACCTGCTAGAGAACAGATCAGTATATATATAAGCAGGTAAAACACGAGTCAAGCAGTCAAAAAGCGATAACAGCACGAGATGTTGCTGAATCTGCCACCTCCTGCTTCGCCCTCCATCTACTGGTTGGAAGCACGCACACGAGACAAGAAATAAAATAATAATTTTATATTTTTCTTACAAACGAATTTGTGTTGCGCGTTTGTTTTTCTTGGCTGACGAGAAACTATTGTTCAACCCGGCTACCATCACACCTGTTCTGACCAGATTTAATCTTCCTCTGATGTCATTAGGTCTAAGCCTATCGTTAATACACACATTACACATCCATCATATCATTCTCATATCATTCCTCTCCATGCAACACATATCCTCAACCCTTACTGTTCATGATTCATTTGCATACATCATTGCATTGCACACACATGCTTGATAGACACTTATTGCTTTACATGCTGGTATGTGTTATATGGCCTTTAGAAACTGACCTTGCTACCTTAACTGTTCTACATCTACTAAACCAAGAACTCTCATCCATTTTTTTTTCAATGTGACCAAACCAACAAAGTCTCCTGTTCTCACACATCTCTCTATACTGTCCAGATTTCTCTGAGGTCCTCAGATCTAAGCTTGTCTTTAAGACTGGCATTACACATCCATCATATCATTCTCGTATCATTTCTCTCCATGCAACGCATGTCCTCAACCCTCACTGGTCTGATTTCACTTGCCATGCATCATCACTGTTCACATACAATAACCTCCTCTCTTGGTTGTTTGTCACTGGTAACGCTCTGCTGGTTAGTGATAACAAAAGTGTCCTGAAATTACTCCATTTAATTCTTACGATCACAGTAGCATCTTCTGTGTTCAAATTGTATCACTAATGTATTCACAAACTGACCCTACTACCTCAACTGTTCTACATCTACTAGGACTGAACTGAGACATATTGTAACCCAAAAGAAGCAAGATCACTAACAACAATATTTAGTTACTTCCATGTATGTACCTATGACAAAACAAAAACATCATATTCCAAAAATCATATTTTGATCAAGTTTTATTTTTTAAATAAGAAAATCAAATTTTATGGCTAACTGAGTAGCGACTGTTTCATGTCGCCATGTTTGGTTTGGTTTGGTTTGGTTGTTTTACGGCATATCAACCCCTTTTTGGTTATTTAATGCCGAATCCAGTTATTTTGGAAATAGTATTCATGTTGCATCCAGTTATTTTGTAAAAGGTTTTTATTGTTCGAGCTTTTTGTATCTTTAATGAGTAGTTTGTAGTGTTTGGTTTGGTTGTTTTATAGTGGATTTTATCATTTTTATTCCCTGCCCTGCAGAACATGAATGAGTTTTGCAAAGGGAGAGGGAGGTTAAAAGGGTTACAGTATTAATTTTTGGTACATTTTAAGTTAAGAAGCCAGTCAGAAAGTGGGGGAGATTGGAAATGGGAAGAAGGAAAAAAGGGGTAAAATGTGGGTTTTTGGTTTTGCAGAACATAATTAAGTTTCGCAAAAGGAAGTAGAAAAAAAGAAAAAAAAGGGCATCAATATTAGTTGCATTTCGTCTCAGGAAGCCAATATCTTCAGACAGCCTAATCTGGTAGCACAAGCGCAATTTTTGAAAACAGGCTGAAGGAACAAACTCGGTTTTAGAAAGTGCCGCTGGAAAAATGGTCGGATCCTTCTATCGCTCCAGTAGATATCTCACTGCTGATGCAATTCTCTATCTATATAAGAGCCAGATACGTCCAAGGATGGAGTACTGTTGCCACATATGGGCAGGAGCTGCTAGAAAAGACTTGTCCTGCCTTGATAGAGTTCAAAATAGACTTCGGGGCCTGGTGGGAGATGTCCTTTTCTCTTCGCTGCAACCTCTGTCTCACAGAAGAGATGTTGCGAGTTTGTCTCTGCTTTATCGTTATTTTCATGGAAAGTGTTCGACTGAGCTTCAATCTATGGTCCCCCCTCGCCAAACTTTCACAAGAAACACTAGACTAGCTGAAAACATTATCAATAATTTTCCCCACTCTTTATCTGTACCTAAACCTAAACGTAGATTCCATGATCAAAGCTTCTTTCTTAGAACTGCACGCCTGTGGAATTGTCTTCCGTTTTCCTGCTTTCCAGCTTTCTATAATATGGTTGTCTTCAAGTCCAACGTGAACAAGTTTCTGATGAGCCGTTCCACTTAAGTTAACAAATTTACCGAACTTCCATTACTATCGCTTACTATATTGTCCTTTTGACTACTCTACACTCTTTAACCCTTATCCTTGAGTGGCCTATCGGCCTTGATAAGTGGTGACGCCTATGTAAAAAAAAAAAGGAAAAAAAGTGATTCTCAACATCGGGAAAGGGAGGGAGGGGGGTCATTGGAAAAACTCAAATTTGCTTAATGATTTTCTTTATAAAGATAAAACTACTTGCTCAAGTTACGTAATTTTTGGAATATGACATGCAGATTTTTTTTTTTTTACTGTTTTTTTTTTATATAGGGAGAATTCTGGACAAGCACACAATGTTGAAAAAAAAATGCATTTTAATTTGTCAAATTAATCATAATTTGCAATTAACTCAACTAAGTGACTAATCTCTTAGTAAGTTTCTGGCTATCACTCCTACTCTCTCTCACTGTATGCTTGTCAATCACTCCCTATAAAAGCCAAGTACGTCCAAGGATGGAGTACTGCTGCCACATCTGGACAGGAGCTTCTAAAAACAGCCTATCCTGCCTTGACAGAGTACAAAATAGACTTCGTGGCTTAGTGGGGTATGCCCTTTTCTCTTCCTGCAACCTCTCTCCCACAGAAGAGACGCTGCGTGCCTGTCTTTGTTTTATCGTTATTTCCATGGCAGGTACTCGTCTGAGCTCCAATCTCTCGTCCCCCCCCCTCATCAATCTTTCACGAGAAACACCGGTCTGGCTGAAACTACTGTCAATAATTTTCCCCACTCTTTATCTATGCCTAAATCCAAACGTAGATTCCATGAGCAAAGCTTCTTTCTTAGAACTGCACGCCAGTGGAACTCTCTGCCGCTTGCCTGTTTCCCATCTGACTACAACTTGGACGTCTTCAAGTCCAACATAAACAAACTCCTGACAAACCGCCCCCTTAAGTAAGACACTATCAACCCCCCCCCCGCCAATACTAATGATTACTACAATACTATCTCATTAATTACTGTACACGCAATAACCCTTATCCCTGACTGGCCTTCGGGCCTTGATAAGTGGGGACCCCCATGTAAAAAAAATCTTTTTTATCACACAAGTAGCACAATTTCAAGTAAAATACATTTTCTGATAATTTTCTTGATAACAAGTTGAGCACATGGTATCCTCTCTCCACGAGTGAAAAATTTACTTTCATCATGACTAATGTTTGTACAAAACTTCCAAAATATCCAAGGCCTGGTCATTGAGAAAAGTGCAAATTATTTGGCTCAACCCTTCCTTTGTCTGGGAACCAAAAACTCATATTTTGGATTCCATTTAAATTTATCAAAGAATTAAATTTATTATTCTATTTGTTTTCCATAGTCTAGCTTCATTTCCAAATCTTACAATGCGTACCTAAAATAAAACAGAAATTCCATGAACAGAGTTTCTCTCCGAAACTTTTACGCTTTGTCGTCTTAACTCGGAAGGATGAACCTTAGAATTTCCACAGGTCTCATTAGTTAAAATGAATTATTTCGCAGTTCAAATTGGCGTGAAATAAACAAATCTGACTGACACAGGATTTGCCATTTCCGGTTGTCGCCGCCGACAACGCTCTTATATTTACAATCGAAAGCGTCGCCAATCGCTGTGTCTGTGTGTGTAGGAGTGGGGGCAAAGTTGTAACATTCAATAAAATCAACAGCTTTAATTTCTATGAATCGTCATTCGCGTATCGGTGCGAAGTCGACTGTCGGCGTTCTTGTCTCGTTGAAGGGGAAGTAAGTTTTTTTAACACAGTTGAGTTGGAAATGGATTTCTGCACGTACATGGCTGGACGATAAGAATAACAATACAAATAAAAACAATAATTATTATCTTCAAGTCTCTTCTTAAAGGGGCATTCGGCTACAAAGTTACAACTAGCTAATCGACACTCGACACTGTCAATGAGTTATGCGAAACAGACGGACTGTTCCGCTGTATCAAAGTTATTAAGTGTGGTTAGACTGAAACTCATCAAAGCCAGTAATCTAAGTTTCAACTAGCTAATAGACATTCGGCACTTTCAATGAGTTATGCGATCACCGCCACTTGTCCAAAAACGGACTGTTCCGCTGTATCACAGTTATTAAGGGTGGTATGAGTGTAACTCATCAGAGCCAGTAACCTAACTTACAACTACCTAGTCGACATTCGACACTGTCATTGAGTTATGCGATACACTGCTAATTGTCCAGAGACGGACTGTTTTACTGTATCACAGTTGTAAAGGGTGGTTAGACTAAAACTCATAAGAGCCAGTAATCTAATTTACAACTAGCTTATCGACAGTAGACACTTTCAGTGAGTTTACGTGCGCGCGCGCGTGTGTGTGCTTCGTTAACATTCGGACTGTCGATTTTAAAATCGTTCGGGTATGCTGAAAACGAATATCGCAAGGACAATTAGCAGAGACAAATAGTTTTGGAGCTAGTTTTATTAAGTCGTGTATTTTGAAATGCAAATCACTGGCGAGCATGTTTGAACAGGTGGTATATGAAAGGGGCCAACTCTCAGTTTGTTCAGGTATGCTGAAAACGAATATCGCAAAGAAAATTAGCACAGACACAGACTACTAGTGTTGGAGCTAGTTTTATTAACGCGTGTATTTTGTAAATGTACATCACTGGCGACCATGTTTGAACAGGCGACATATGAACGGGGCTAACCATCAGTTCGTTCAGGTATGCTGAAAACGAATATCGCAAGGAAAATTAGCACAGACAATTAGTTTTGGAGCTAGTTTTATTAATGCGTGTATTTTGAAATGTAAATCACTGGCGAGCATGTTTGAACAGGCGGCATATGAAAGGGACAAACCCTCAGTTTGTTCAGGTATGCTGAAAACGAATATCCTAAGGAAAATTAGCAGAGACAGACAAACTACTAGTTTTGGAGCTAGTTTTATTAATGCGTGTATTGTGAAATGTAAATCCCTGGCGACCATGTTTGAATAGAGGACATATGAAAGGGGCAAACCCTCAGTTTGTTCAGGTATGCTGAAAACGAATATCGCAAGGAAAATTAGCAGAGACAAATAGTTTTGGAGCTAGTTTTATTAATGCATGTATTTTGAAATGTAAATCACTGGCGACCATATTGGAACAGGCGGCATATGAAAGGGGCCAACCCTCAGTTTGTTGAGGTATGCTGAAAACGAATATCGCAAGGAAAATTAGCACAGACACAGACTACTAGTGTTGGAGCTAGTTTTATTAACGCGTGTATTTTGTAAATGTACATCACTGGCGACCATGTTTGAACAGGCGACATATGAACGGGGCTAACCATCAGTTCGTTCAGGTATGCTGAAAACGAATATCGCAAGGAAAATTAGCACAGACAATTAGTTTTGGAGCTAGTTTTATTAATGCGTGTATTTTGAAATGTGAATCACTGGCGACCATGTTTGAACAGGCGGCATATGAAAGGGGCCAACCCTCAGTGTGTTCAGGTATGTTGAAAACGAATATCGCAAGGAAAATCAGCACAGACTGACTATAGATTCACTATCAAAGTATTGAAATATTTTTTTTATTTTATAAAGGAATCCCCAGAGGCCACTCGAGGATAAGGGTTAAAGTGTGTACAATGTCAATGGGACAATATCATAGTAATCGTTTGAAGTTTAAATTTGGTAAATTGGATTACTTAAGAGGAACGGCTCATAAAGAACTTGTTTGCATTGGACTTGAAGACGACGAAATAAAAATATAAAGTTGAAAGAACTAGGGTAAAATATCATTTTAACGATGCCTTTCAAATCGTAAACTGATTGTTTACATTTTTTTACATTTTTCGCAGACAATAAAAAGTGTAAAAAAAGCGAACCTTTAGAATCCTAAAAAGATCTCCCGGGAGCATTTTTGCAACATGAAAACTCTACAAACCAAAATAAAGAGGGGAGGCAACCCTACTCAAAAATATGGTTTATTATATCGTCTAAAAAAAGAAGATTCGGGGGCTCCAATAATACGATAATTTGGTGGGGAAGTAAATTGTTTTCTTTTTTCTAACTTGGTTTTAAAAAGTTTTTATTGCTAACATTTATTTTCATAAACTCTAACCACACCTCACAACCCTAATCCGGCCGGTCGGAAAAAAAGTTTTTACTTTTTTAAATTTTGCTGAAACCGACAACACACATACGCACGCACACACACACACACACACACACACGCACACACACACAGATACACACACGCACACACACACACACACACACACATAAGCATATCGCTTGTCACCAAGCTAAAGAAGAGAGAGAGAGAGAGAGAGTCGGGGAAGGAGAGAAGGGATCGTGTTCTCTGCACAGCACGTGCCGGGGTCAAACAGAAGTTAAATGAATCGATTAAAAATGGCTCCACAAAGTTGTGTCCAATTCTATGAAACTTAAGATTAATAAAACGAAATAATCGTGGCCTGTGGAAATTCCACGGCGAATATTTCGCATTCAATAAGAACAAAACGAAAAAGTAGTGAACAAATAAATATATAAGAAAATGAATATTACCAAAGGCAAGATAAGTTACCCTTCAACCTACCTAGATCACATTTTTGTTGTTTTAACTTATTTTAAAACGTTTATTTAACACAAACAAAAGTAGCGCACAGTTTTAAGTTAGAACAATAAAGAAGTGTCTGACATTTTACAGACATCTTGTGAGAGTCGAGAATCGCTCCAAACTCGAAAATTAAGCAAAATACTGGTAGCAACACATCCAATAAATGTCAGCAAACGTTCGAACATGTTTTCTATTTCACATAAGCGAAACTACTCTTATCAGAGATAAAGCGACAATGAGAAGCAAACACAGATGAAGAAGACGGTTTTTATCGTTGAGCATAAAAAAAGAGTATCTAATCTAATAGGCCCCGTGCTATAGGTCAATCTCCAAGGTCTGTCCCATCGCCCCAGTGTTGTATCCCTGCTTACAAGTACTTTAATGGGATGTGCTCTGATGAACCTATTGCACTTATACCAGTGCCCGGACAACTTGTCCCGGGAAAACTCGTCTCCGGAATGAGGGGACAACCGTCAGTTTGTTCAGGTATGGTGAACACGAATATCGCAAGCCAAATTAGCACAGACAGACAGACAGACAAATAGTTTTCGAGACATTAATGAGTGTATTTTAAATGTAAATCACTGGCGACCATGTTTGAACAGGCGGCATATGAAAGGGGCCAACCCTCAGTTTGATCAGGTATGCTGAAAACGAATATCGCAAGGAAAATTAGCAGAGACGGAAATACTACTAGTTTTGGAGCTGATTTTTAATGCGTGTATTTTGAAATGTAAATCCCTGGTGACCATGTTTGAACTTCTGTTTGAACCCTCAGTTATTTAAGGTATGCTTAAAACGAATATCGCAAGGAAAATTAGCAGAGACAAATAGTTTTGGAGTTAGTTTTATTAATGCGTGTATTTTGAAATGTAAATCACTGGCGAGCATGTTTGAACAGGCGGCATATGAAAGGGACCAACCCTCAGTTTGTTCAGGTATGCTGAAAACGAATATCCTAAGGAAAATTAGCAGAGACAGACAAACTACTAGTTTTGGAGCTAGTTTTATTAATGCGTGTATTGTGAAATGTAAATCCCTGGTTACCATGTTTGAATAGAGGACATATGAAAGGGGCCAACCCTCAGTTTGTTCAGGTATGCTGAAAACGAATATCGCAATGAAAATTAGCACAGACAGACGAATAATTTTCGAGATTGTAATGCGTGTATTTGGAAATGTAAATCACTGGCGACCATGTTTGAACAGGCGGCATATGAAAGTGGCCAACCCTCAGTTTGTTCAGGTATGCTGAAAACGAATATCGCAAAGAAAATTAGCACAGACAGACGAATAGTTTTCGAGATAGTAATGCGTGTATTTGGAAATGTAAATCACTGGCGACCATGTTTGAACAGGCGGCATATGAAAGTGGCCAACCCTCAGTTTGTTCAGGTATGCTGAAAACGAATATCGCAAGGAATATCAGCACAGACTGACTATAGATTCACCATCATATTACTGAAATATTTTTTTATTTTATAAAGGAATCACTACTTATCAAGCCCCAGAGGCCACTCGAGGATAAGTGTTAAAGTGTGTACAGTAGTCAATGGGACAATATCAAAGTAATCGTTAGAAGTGTCAATTTGGTAAATTGGATTACTTAAGAGGAACGGCTCATCAAGAACTTATTTACATTGGACTCAAAGACGACGAAATAAAAATATAAAGTTGAAAGAACTAGCGAAAAATACCATTTTAACGATGCCTTTCAAATCGTAAACTGCCTGTTTACATTTTTTTACATTTAAAAAGTGTAAAAAAAATAGCAAACCTTTAGAATCCTAAAAAGATCTCCCGAGAGCATTTTTGCAACATGAAAAATATACAAACCAAAATAAAGAGAGGAGGAAACCTCAAAAATATGGATTATTACATCGCCTAAAAAAAAGAAGAATCGGGGCCTCCAATAATACGATAATTTGGTGGGGAAGTAAATTGTTTTCTTTTTTCTAACTTGGTTTTAAAAAGTTTTTATTGCTAACATTTATTTTCATAAACTCTAACCACACCTCACAACCCTAATCCGGCCGGTCGGGAAAAAAGTTTTTATTTTTTAAAATTTTGGTGAAACACACGCACACGCACGCACACATAAGCATATCGCTTGTCACCAAGCTAAAGAAGAGAGAGAAAGTGGGGGAAGGAGAGAAGGGATCGTGTTCTCTGCACTGCAAGTGCCGGGGTCAAACAGAAGTCAAATGAAATCGATTAAAAATGACTCCACAAAGTTGTGTCTGAACTTTTTATTCTATGAAACTTAAGATTAATAAAACGAAATAATCGTGACCCGTGGAAATTCCACGGCGAATATTTCGCATTCAATAAGAACAAAACGAAAAAGTAGTGAACAAATAAATATATTAGAAAATGAATGTTACCAAAGGCAAGATAAGTTACCCTTCTACCTACCTAGATCACATTTTTGTTGTTTTAACTTATTTTAAAACGTTTATTTAACACAAACAAAAGTAGCGCACAGTTTTAAGTTAGAACAATAAAGAAGTGTCTGACATTTTACAGACATCTTGTGAGAGTCGAGAATCGCTCCAAACTCGAAAATTAAGCAAAATACTGGTAGCAACACATCCAATAAATGTCAGCAAACGTTCGAACATGTTTTCTTTTTCACATAAGCGAAACTCTTATCAGAGCAAAAGCGAAAATGAGGAGCAAACACAGATGAAGAAGTCGGTTTTTATCGTGGAGCACAAAAACAAAAACAAAAAGAGTCTCTAATCTAATAGGCCCCGTCAATCTCCAAAGTCTGTCCCATCGCCTCAGTGTTGCATCCCTGTTTACAAGTACTTTAATGGGATGTGCTCTGATGAACATATAGCACTTATGCTGGTGCCCGGAAAACTCGTCCCGGGAAAACTCGTCTCCGGAAAAACCATAACCGGAAAACTCGTACCGTTCAGTTTGTTCAGGTATGCTGAAAACGAATATCGCAAGAAAAATTAGCACAGACAAATAGTTTTAGAGATAATTTTATTAATGCGTGTATTGTGAAATGTAAATCACTGGCGACCATGTTTGAACAGGGGCACATGAAAGAGGCAAACCGTCAGTTTGTTCAGGTATGCTGAAAACGAATATCGCAAGGAAAATTAGCAGTAATTAATACGTGTATTTTGAAATGTAAATCACTTTAATAAGAAAAAGGGTACTTTTCCAGTTTACAGTCCATGTTGAATTAGTAAATTTGTATTTAAGAAAGCCATTCTTAATATAGGGAGGGACATGTTAACTATTCTGTACCTCTAATCAATGTATCAATAATTTAATAAGCAAAAGACATAGTAAAAATTGAATTTAACTTGAAAATTTTATCCAAAAATACCGCAGAAGTTTTCTTTGATATTTTTTTTACAAGCTGCCCCAGCGTAACACTTCCAATCTTTCCATAATAAGAACGGCTTTCTGAAAAAACAACAACAAAACACAAACAAAAAAACAACAACCTTGAAAGCCGTTCTTAACATGGAGAGATTTGTAGGGGGTATTCAGAAAGTCGTTCTTAAAATGGGGAGGTTTGGGTGTTTATACTACGCTGGGGTATGTCGTAAAATAACCTTTCTTTTTTTTACTGTTCCGTACTTTCACCTAACAATTTAATAAATAAATAAACTTGGGAAATTGAAACACTCGCCGAAAGTTATATTACTGAAGAAGTTTGATATCAGGAATAGAATCTGACCAAACACCGTTTGTTGCTAACCTCTCTCTCTCTCTCTCTCTCCCTCTCTCTCTCTCTTTGGCTTCTCCGTGCCCCTGCCACTAAGTATGTGTATATATATACTTATATACTATATATATATATATATATATATATATATATATACTTATATATATATATATATATATATATATATATATATATATATATATGGATGTATATATATATATATATATATATATATATAGACAGAGAGAGAGAGAGAGAGAGAGAGAGAGAGAGAGAGAGAAAGAGAGAGAGAATATGTGCTTCCACATCAAAGAGGGGCAGGAGCATAAACAGAGACAGAAGCACACACAAACACACACATACATACGCACTTTCATAAACACACACACACACACACTCGCATAAACACACACATACATACACGAACACACACGTACACACAAATACACAAACACAAATCAACTTTCCGTTAAAAGCTGTCATGAGGTGGCAGGGGTGGGTGTCATAAGTGTCAATCGAATTTGAAAGTTTGTTAACGAAATGGATTTATTTCAACTTCGTTTGACACGTGCCAATTCTCCTGCCCTTCACCCCCCCTACCTGCCTCTCTCTTTACCTTAGTAAAGACTTTTAGGTTGGGGTGTTTATGCTACACTGGGGTAGATCGTAAAAATAAAGTTTTTTTTTTCGTTATTAAATTGTAATTTTTTAAGAAATCATTTCCTTAAAAGTTAAGAAAGCCATTCTTAATGTAGAGAGGGGCATGTTAACTATTCTGTACTTTCATCCAATAATTTAATAAGCAAAAGATAGGATAAAATTGAATTTAACTTGAAAGTTTTATCCCAAAATATCGCAGACGTTTTCTTTGATATTTTTTATTTTACAAGCTGCCCCAGCGTAGTATTAACACCTCCAATCTCTCCATGATAAGAACGGCTTTCTGAAAAAAAAAACACTCCCAAGAAAGCCGTTCTTAACATGGAGAGATTGGAGTGGGGTATTCCGGAAGTCGTTCTTAAAATGGGGAGAGGAGGGCGTTTTGTAACTATTCCGTACTTTAACCTAACGATTTAATAAAAAACATCGGGTTTGTATTACTGTACACATAGATTCGAAAAAGTTGTCAAAAAACAAATATATAACAAATAAATGTTATCAAAGGCAAGATAAATTACTGTTCTACCAAACTGGATATAATTTTCGTGTTTTTATTCAATTTAACATGTTTATTCAGCTCGAAAAGCATACAGTGTTTACCGATGTATTGGAAAATTCAACATGGCGGCCGACTCTCTCTTTAACACGGTAAGTTCGGAAAAAGGTGTAATAAATAATGAACTCGACAAAATACTGTTAGAAATTCGCTCAATATATGTTACCGTGACATAACTTGACATATATTCGGTGGTTTTTTAATAGTATTTTGCCTAGTTTATTATTTATAACACTTTTTCCCGAACTTACCGTGTTAAAGAGAGAGTTGGCCGCCATTTTGAATTTTCCAATACATCGGTAAACACTGCATGCTTTTCGAGCTGAATAAACATGTTAAACTGAATAAAAACACGAAAATTATATCCAGTTTGGTAGAGAAGTAATTTATCTTGCCTTTGATAACATTTATTTGTTATATATTTGTTTTTTTTTTACAACTTTTTCGAATCTATGTGTACAAACCCAAAACATCAAATGTTAAATAAAAATAAATAAAAACAAGATAAAACGAATAAAAATAAAAATAAGAAACATAAAATCAAATAAAAAACGATCAATGTATAGTATCTGTTAACGAAAATATATTTTTTAATTATTAGCAAATAATTCAAAGTGTAGTATCTGTTTTATTCTATCGCAGTATATAAAAAAAAAAGAGACGCAGGAGAAATCGTTTTTATTTTCATTCCAATTCAAAATACTCCATTTTGGAAAGTTGGGTTTTCTTCACATTAAAATAAAAAAAAAACATTAAAGCTTCAAATCATTATGGCTCCTTTGTGCTCGTCAACGAAAGACATAAAGCAGGAACGATGACGACGTGCGAATGGAAACAGTAAAGGATGTCATCCCCACCGCCGCCGCCGACGGCGCCAACAGCACGTCTGTTTCTCTGACCCTTTAAAATAATTCGTTTTAACTAAGGGGACCCGCGGAAATTCCACGGCGAATATTTCGCAGCAGTTAAAGACAACAAAACGAAAACGTGGCCATCAAAGAAATATATAACAAATAAATGTTAGCAAGGGTAACTTACTCTTCTACCTACCTAGTTAAGTTTTTTGTTGTGTCATCTGATTTCAACAGTATATTTACTTTGTAATAAAATTAGTGTCGAGTCTTAAGTTGGAACAAGAAAAAAAAAACGCCTGACAGTCATATGGTGTGCTCGATCATAGCTGAAAACTCGAAAGTCAAGCAAAATACGGTTAGAAAATCACCTGATAAATGTCACGATAACTTTTATAGAATACGTTTCTAACAGAATTTTGTTTTATTGTCTATTTTTGACCGATTATCGAGACTCCAAGTATGTAAGAGTCACAAAAAGCCGGGACTGCTTAACTGCATCGTCATCATTTTCAATCCACTCATGTCGAACGCACGTGAGAAGTAAAATAGATGGCCCATCAAGCCAGAAATAAATTAATGACAGTTTAAAGGTTTCAAAATCACTTTCGAATTCAATATCAACTGTCGCATTAACACGCATCTTAGATTTCCGAAATCTCGTCCCAATAGTGTAGAAGCGCCCATTTCAACCTAATAACATGGATTTCAATTTGATAAAACAACTATCTAATAAAAAAAATGTAATAATTTTTATAAAAATACAGAAAAAAGAACAGTTACTACGTTTTATATATATATATATATATATATATATATATATATATGATTAGTTTTTTTGGAAAAAGAATTCCAGCAGAGTGCTCAATTAAAAGGAAAATCCAAATTTTAAGAGCGTACTTATATTTTGTGTACAGAAAGTTGTTAGTTGAGACAGGTCATTGGTACCGTCGGTTTCAAGCCCGATAATAAGGCCCGTTTAAGGTATCCTTATCGAGCTCTCTTCAGCCAATATTCGTCTGAGACGTCTGAGACGAATATTGGCTGAAGAGAGCTCGATAAGGATACCTTAAACGGGCCTTATTATCGGGCTTGAAACCGACGGTACCAATGACCTGTCTCAACTAACAACTTTCTGTACACAAAAAATATATATATATATATATATATATATATATATATATATATATATATATATATATATATATATATATATATATATATTATTTTTAAATTTTATATAACTTTTCAAAGTTTCGGGTGCTAACCTCTCTCTCTTCCTCTCTCTCTCTCTTTCTCTCTCTCTCTCTCTCTCTCTCTCGCTCTCGCGCGTGCTTCTCCGTGTCATTATATATAGACAGAGAGAGGGGGAAAAGGGGGGTGAGACCGAAAGAGACAGAGAATGTGTCTACTCTCTCCTCCACATGCTGCAACGCCAACGACGCACACACCCACATACACACACACTTGCATAAACACACACATACACAGACACACACAACGTCCACATTCACTCTTCAAACTAAACAAGTTTAAATCAACCAATGAAAAGACAGCTACGTAAGACAAACTCCATAAAAGGTAAAAAGGTTGTGTCGTCGACTGCAAACTGTTTGAATTTTCCCGGAAAAAGTTAACGGTTTTCACGCCGATGGTGAAATATAAAAGAGCCCCAAAACGGGCTGTAAATTCAGTTTGACCAGCGTGGCAGCGAGAAGAGTTCCATGAGAATAGATGACCAGCCAGACGACCCAGCTAAGCCGCCGCCCTGCCGCTGTTTTAATTCTGCCTATTTCTCTGATGTCAAAAAAATTTAAGGTATTTATATTTTCCTCATTTCAAAGTAGACGACGCATTTATTTAAGGTGTGTAAACTGCACAAGTGCTCAAATGAACGTTGTTAGTATGCGCACAGTTCATAAACACGTCGAATTTCTTTTCAAATTTCAACAATTGTGTAGTATAAACGATTTTCACGTCTAACGTCTTTTTATATATTATTTTATATTTTTTTATACAAAATACTGTTAGAAACCCAGCCAATAAATATTACCGTGACAATTGTGCAGTTTATAAACCGTGCTGTTCCTGGATAAAATATTTTTAATTTAAATCTAAATTAACGTCTTTTTATTGAATTTGTTAGGTGAAAGTATATATATAATATTATTTAAGGGCGGTCAGTAAACTCTAGAATTACCGTGACAATTGTGCAGTTTATAAACCGTGGTGTTCTTGGATAAAATATTTTTAATTTAAATCTAAATTAACGTCTTGTTATTGAATTTGTTAGGTGAAAGTATACATATAATATTATTTAAGGGCGGTCAATAAACTCTAGAATTACCGTGACAATTGTGCAGTTTATAAACCGTGCTGTTCTTGGAAAAAATATTTTTAATTTAAATCTAAATTAACGTCTTGTTATTGAATTTGTTAGGTGAAAGTATACATATAATATTATTTAAGGGCGGTCAATAAACTGTAGAATAACCGTGACAATTGTGCAGTTTATAAACCGTGCTGTTCCTGGATAAAATATTTTTAATTTAAATCTAAATTAACGTCTTGTTATTGAATTTGTTAGGTGAAAGTATACATATAATATTATTTAAGGGCGGTCAATAAACTGTAGAATAACCGTGACAATTGTGCAGTTTATAAACCGTGCTGTTCCTGGATAAAATATTTTTAATTTAAATCTAAATTAACGTCTTTTTATTGAATTTGTTAGGTGAAAGTATATATATAATATTATTTAAGGGCGGTCAGTAAACTCTAGAATTACCGTGACAATTGTGCAGTTTATAAACCGTGCTGTTCTTGGAAAAAATATTTTTAATTTAAATCTAAATTAACGTCTTGTTATTGAATTTGTTAGGTGAAAGTATACATATAATATTATTTAAGGGCGGTCAATAAACTCTAGAATTACCGTGACAATTGTGCAGTTTATAAACCGTGCTGTTCCTGGATAAAATATTTTTAATTTAAATCTAAATTAACGTCTTGTTATTGAATTTGTTAGGTGAAAGTATACATATAATATTATTTAAGGGCGGTCAATAAACTGTAGAATAACCGTTACAATTGTGCAGTTTATAAACCGTGCTGTTCCTGGATAAAATATTTTTAATTTAAATCTAAATTAACGTCTTTTTATTGAATTTGTTAGGTGAAAGCATGCATATAATATTATTTAAGGGCGGTCGATAAACTCTAGAATTACCGTGACAATTGTGCAGTTTATAAACCGTGCTGTTTGTTCTGGGATAAAATATTTTTAATTTAAATTTAAATTAACGTCTTTTTATTGAATTTGTTAGGTGAAAGTATATATATAATATTATTTAAGGGCGGTCAGTAAACTCTAGAATTACCGTGACAATTGTGCAGTTTATAAACCGTGCCCGTGCTGTTCTTGGATAAAATATTTTTAATTTAAATCTAAATTAACGTCTTGTGATTGAATTTGTTAGGTGAAAGTATACATATAATATTATTTAAGGGCGGTCAATAAACTGTAGAATTACCGTGAGAATTGTGCAGTTTATAAACCGTGGTGTTCTTGGATAAAATATTTTTAATTTAAATCTAAATTAACGTCTTTTGATTTAATTTGTTAGATGAAAGTATATATATAATATTATTTAAGGGCGGTCAATAAACTGTAGAATTACCGTGACAATTGTGCAGTTCATAGACCGTTCTGTTCTTGGATAAAATATTTTAAATTTAAATTTAAATTAACGTCTTTTTATTGAATTTGTTAGATGAAAGTATACATATAATTTTATTTAAGGGCGGTCAATAAACTGTAGAATTACCGTGACAATTGTGCAGTTTATAAACTGTGCTGTTCCTGGATAAAATATTTTTAATTTAAATCTAAATTAACGTCTTGTTATTGAATTTGTATTATTTAAGGGCGGTCAGTAAACTCTAGAATTACCGTTACAATTGTGCAGTTTATAAACCGTGCTGTTCTTGGATAAAATATTTTAATTTAAATCTAAATTAACGTCTTTTGATTTAATTTGTTAGATGAAAGTATACATATAATATTATTTAAGGGCGGTCAATAAACTGTAGAATTTACGTGACAATTGTGCAGTTTATAGGCCGTTCTTTTCTTGGATAAAATTCTGGATGTGAATTTTCCCCCCTAAAGTCCAACCCTATCCTCACCGTGGTAGGGGGGTGTAACGTTGTAGTTTAACAGCTACACGGCTAAATGGGCTCTGGCAAAAAAAAAAAATCCAGAAAATGTCGGCATTAGTTTGTTGCGTCCGTCATCTGGTCGTCTTTTTATACGCTTGCATGTGGCGAGCAAAAAGGCGTGAAGGGGGCAGGCTGAAAGGAGAACAATACCCGAAAGATGTAAACCGAACGAAAGAGAAAAATGGGCCTCCCTGCAAGGCCCCGTGCTCTCCCCAGCCTGCTCCCAGTTTCCCCGACTTTGCATGCAACTGGTTTTGAGCTTTTGGAAAGCTCTTTTCTCAGTGTCGGGGTGTTGACTCCACTTCCAAGTTAACAAATAGCTGCAAGTCTGGGTACGGTCCGATTGATTCCGAAGCTCTTCCGCTGTGAGGTGCGCTTTCGAATCTCCCGAAGGGGGCTACCCTCTAAGCAGGCGACACGTGCTCGTGTTACTATGTAATGCAGGCTTGCCTCGACTCGACTAAGGACGACTAGAGTTCGACTAGATTGTGTGCTCACAAGCCGCTTTAAGGCCGCTTTTATTATTCCTACTGTCTACGAACTGCGAAACAGTATGGTAGTGCAATTATATATGACCGTCCTCCGATACGAAATGGTAGTGCAATTATATATGACGGTCCTCCGATATGATAGTAGGAATGCCAGTTTTGTGAGCGATCATCGCCGTCTTATGAACACAAACTAGTGGTATCTTTACGAATCCTGTTGGGTAGAGAGAACACCTCTGTTTTCTGCTCTGCCTGTTATTCTGAGTAGAAACCGCTTTTTAGTAGATGTTCGCAGCAAAGCTTGTTTTTATATAGTGCCCCTCCTTTCGGGAGTTCATTACCTCGCTGCCCAGACGAGAGCTTTCCCCGGTGGAACCTCTTTTTTTATATTTTACTTTAAAGTTTAATAGCGAACGAACAGTCACCAGCAAGTGGTCTGCACCGACAGGAAGATGAGTATAGTATCACCTTTTCTTCTTTCTATTTCGATTTCAGTCTTTGTGATTTGAACATTTAATTTAACTGTTTCCATTGTTCCAGCTTTCACACAGCAGTAGATTATCAACACTATAAATATCACCTCTTTTTTATAGATTGTAACAAGCAACAAAACCTAGCAGCATCACCGTTCCTGTCTGCCACATGTCTTGTGCAGTTTGAATCAAGTATTTCTTTCTTTGCGTTCAAGCACATCTGGGTAAAATCAAACTGTGTATGATGTATGTCTATCTGTTTCTTCCAACATTAGAATCTCAAAGTCTTGGCAGCAATCATTGTCATAGAAGTAGAGTAAGTATTCTTTTTCTTTCCTTCTGTGTGTATATCTTTGTAATTTCAGGTACTCCTCTTGATCATGATGGAATTCTACTATCAGCTATTGTGAGAATTATGTGGATTGGAAAAAACAACCGAATCCAGCAGTATCAGCTATCCTAGCTGCCACATGTTTCCTGTAGTTACAGAAGTCCTCAAGTAAGTGTTTCTTTCTTTGTGTACATGCACATCTGGGTACAATCAAATTCTAAACTATTAGCTTTATTTAAATGAATTCAGTTCTGCTTGTATTTCTTCTCATCAGCTAACTTATGCAACTACAAAACAAAAAGTAGTACATGGGTGTTTGATCATAGCCAGAAAGTTAAATATATCATTAAAAAAAAATCCATTAGTTATGTTTATTATATAAATCAAAAAAAGATTTTAAATAATTAAAAGAAAAAAAATCATCACAGTAAAAATTATATATATGTAACAAAGAACACAAACAAACATGAAATTGCCATGAGTTTCAGCAAGAACCAGAAAAGAGAAAATGTGGAGATAACACCCGGGAAGTAACAGGCAAGAGTTTTCTTTATTTCTTTTATTTTTTGTCTCGAATAGCACATAGACTTTTCATGTATCAATTAAAAAAAAAATAACCCAAGTCAGACAATTGATAGAAAAACTAAGCATTAAAGTTCAATTAAGCATTAGAAAAATAACTTCTAATAATTATGTGATCTATATACAAATTGTCTCCCTTGAATATATATATATATATTTTTTAATTGAAATAAATATATATATATATATTTATTTAATTAAAAAATAGCTTCTAATAATTGTGATCTATATACAAATTGTCTCCCTTGATTATATATATATATATATATATATATATATATATATATATATATATATATATATATATACTAGCATGGGTTCCCGGCGTAGTTTGGCGGTGTATGCTGCCCCCCTCCCCCAACCAAAAAAAAGCAAAAAACCGGTTAATTTTTTAAAATTTGACCCCTATTATGAACCCTTAAAATTTATTGTTTTGGGCTCAAATCAAGATATTAAGTTAGATCCATGTCCAAGGATACTATATCAAAAATTTCGAGTGTTTAGACCCATAATTGTCGGAGGAGATTTGTAGAGTTCTCAAAGGCTAAATCATTGAACTTTGGCCCCTTAATCGCAAAATTTCTGTCCAAATACCAATCGCATAGATTTTCCAAAATCTCAGTACTCTGTATATCAAATGTTGAATCTGTAGACTAAAATTGACAGAGTTATTGCTTAGGGAAATGTACACACAGACAGACATTTTCACTTCTATGGATAGATAGATAGATAGATAGATAGATATATAATGAGAGACAGAAAGATAAATATATACAATGATTAATGAATTATTAGAAATAGTTGTTAAATTTTTGGAAATATGTATGGCAATTTAGATGGCAAGACATACTGCTAGTGTTCAATGCATTAGTAGAGATAACTGTTAAGATTTAAAATACATACATAGAAATTCAAATGACAGGACTTATATGTAGAGTGCTCAATACATCAGTAGAGCAAGTTAATAAGTTAAAAAATGCATACGTCAATTTAGATGACCACACTTTTTTGTATTCTTGTTTGAATATGACATAATACAAATTTTAATAATTTTATTCAAAATGTTATGGATTCTCAATGAAAAATCTAATATGTCAATATGGCTCTATGTATGATAAAGCATTGGCATATAATTTTCTTTCAATAACATAAACGTTTGATAATATCAGCTCTGTCTAGTTTTGAGCACTTATTTAAAGTGTAATTATTAAGTAAAAATCTAAATAAAATGTCTTTATTGCTCTATGTCTTATAGAGCACTCTTATATAACTATGGTTAAATCTTAATGTTTATTTATCCTGTAACAAAATAAACGTTTTATAATAGCAGCTCTGTCTAGTTTTGAGCACTTATTTAAAGTGTAATTATTAAGTAAAAATCTAAATAAAATGTCTTTATTGCTCTATGTCTTATTCAGCACTCTTATATAACTATGGTTAAATCTTAATGTTTATTTATCCTGTAACAAAATAAACGTTTTATAATAGCAGCTCTGTCTAGTTTTGAGCACTTATTTAAAGTGTAATTATTAAGTAAAAATCTAAATAAAATGTCTTTATTGCTCTATGTCTTATTGAGCACTCTTATATAACTATGGTTAAATCTTAATGTTTATTTATCCTGTAACAAAATAAACGTTTTATAATAGCAGCTCTGTCTAGTTTTGAGCACTTATTTAAAGTGTAATTATTAAGTAAAAATCTAAATAAAATGTCTTTATTGCTCTATGTCTTATTGAGCACTCTTATATAACTATGGTTAAATCTTAATGTTTATTTATCCTGTAACAAAATAAACGTTTTATAATAGCAGCTCTGTCTAGTTTTGAGCACTTATTTAAAGTGTAATTATTAAGTAAAAATCTAAATAAAATGTCTTTATTGCTCTATGTCTTATTGAGCACTCTTATATAACTATGGTTAAATCTTAATGTTTATTTATCCTGTAACAAAATAAACGTTTTATAATAGCAGCTCTGTCTAGTTTTGAGCACTTATTTAAAGTGTAATTATTAAGTAAATATCTAAATAAAATGTCTTTATTGCTCTATGTCTTATTGAGCACTCTTATATAACTATGGTTAAATCTTAATGTTTATTTATCCTGTAACAAAATAAACGTTTTATAATAGCAGCTCTGTCTAGTTTTGAGCACTTATTTAAAGTGTAATTATTAAGTAAAAATCTTAATAAAATGTCTTTATTGCTCTATGTCTTGAGCACTCTTATATAACTATGGTTAAATCTTAATGTTTATTTATCCTGTAACAAAATAAATGTTTTATAATAGCAGCTCTGTCTAGTTTTGAGCACTTATTTAAAGTGTAATTATTAAGTAAAAATCTAAATAAAATGTCTTTATTGCTCTATGTCTTATTGAGCACTCTTATATAACTATGGTTAAATCTTAATGTTTATTTATCCTGTAACAAAATAAACGTTTTATAATAGCAGCTCTGTCTAGTTTTGAGCACTTATTTAAAGTGTAATTATTAAGTAAACATCTAAATAAAATGTCTTTATTGCTCTATGTCTTATTGAGCACTCTTATATAACTATGGTTAAATCTTAATGTTTATTGATCCTGTAACAAAATAAACGTTTTATAATAGCAGCTCTGTCTAGTTTTGAGCACTTATTTAAAGTGTAATTATTAAGTAAAAATCTAAATAAAATGTCTTTATTGCTCTATGTCTTATTGAGCACTCTTATATAACTATGGTTAAATCTTAATGTTTATTTATCCTGTAACAAAATAAACGTTTTATAATAGCAGCTCTGTCTAGTTTTGAGCACTTATTTAAAGTGTAATTATTAAGTAAAAATCTAAATAAAATGTCTTTATTGCTCTATGTCTTATTGAGCACTCTTATATAACTATGGTTAAATCTTAATGTTTATTGATCCTGTAACAAAATAAACGTTTTATAATAGCAGCTCTGTCTAGTTTTGAGCACTTATTTAAAGTGTAATTATTAAGTAAAAATCTAAATAAAATGTCTTTATTGCTCTATGTCTTATTGAGCACTCTTATATAACTATGGTTAAATCTTAATGTTTATTGATCCTGTAACAAAATAAACGTTTTATAATAGCAGCTCTGTCTAGTTTTGAGCACTTATTTAAAGTGTAATTATTAAGTAAAAATCTAAATAAAATGTCTTTATTGCTCTATGTCTTATTGAGCACTCTTATATAACTATGGTTAAATCTTAATGTTTATTGATCCTGTAACAAAATAAACGTTTTATAATAGCAGCTCTGTCTAGTTTTGAGCACTTTTTTAAAGTGTAATTATTAAGTAAAAATCTAAATAAAATGTCTTTATTGCTCTATGTCTTATTGAGCACTCTTATATAACTATGGTTAAATCTTAATGTTTATTTATCCTGTAACAAAATAAACGTTTTATAATAGCAGCTCTGTCTAGTTTTGAGCACTTATTTAAAGTGTAATTATTAAGTAAAAATCTAAATAAAATGTCTTTATTGCTCTGTCTTATTGAGCACTCTTATATAACTATGGTTAAATCTTAATGTTTATTTATCCTGTAACAAAATAAACGTTTTATAATAGCAGCTCTGTCTAGTTTTGAGCACTTATTTAAAGTGTAATTATTAAGTAAAAATCTAAATAAAATGTCTTTATTGCTCTATGTCTTATTGAGCACTCTTATATAACTATGGTTAAATCTTAATGTTTATTTATCCTGTAACAAAATAAACGTTTTATAATAGCAGCTCTGTCTAGTTTTGAGCACTTATTTAAAGTGTAATTATTAAGTAAAAATCTAAATAAAATGTCTTTATTGCTCTATGTCTTATTGAGCACTCTTATATAACTATGGTTAAATCTTAATGTTTATTGATCCTGTAACAAAATAAACGTTTTATAATAGCAGCTCTGTCTAGTTTTGAGCACTTATTTAAAGTGTAATTATTAAGTAAAAATCTAAATAAAATGTCTTTATTGCTCTATGTCTTATTGAGCACTCTTATATAACTATGGTTAAATCTTAATGTTTATTTATCCTGTAACAAAATAAACGTTTTATAATAGCAGCTCTGTCTAGTTTTGAGCACTTATTTAAAGTGTAATTATTAAGTAAAAATCTAAATAAAATGTCTTTATTGCTCTATGTCTTATTGAGCACTCTTATATAACTATGGTTAAATCTTAATGTTTATTTATCCTGTAACAAAATAAACGTTTTATAATAGCAGCTCTGTCTAGTTTTGAGCACTTATTTAAAGTGTAATTATTAAGTAAAAATCTAAATAAAATGTCTTTATTGCTCTATGTCTTATTGAGCACTCTTATATAACTATGGTTAAATCTTAATGTTTATTTATCCTGTAACAAAATAAACGTTTTATAATAGCAGCTCTGTCTAGTTTTGAGCACTTATTTAAAGTGTAATTATTAAGTAAAAATCTAAATAAAATGTCTTTATTGCTCTATGTCTTATTGAGCACTCTTATATAACTATGGTTAAATCTTAATGTTTATTTATCCTGTAACAAAATAAACGTTTTATAATAGCAGCTCTGTCTAGTTTTGAGCACTTATTTAAAGTGTAATTATTAAGTAAAAATCTAAATAAAATGTCTTTATTGCTCTATGTCTTATTGAGCACTCTTATATAACTATGGTTAAATCTTAATGTTTATTGATCCTGTAACAAAATAAACGTTTTATAATAGCAGCTCTGTCTAGTTTTGAGCACTTATTTAAAGTGTAATTATTAAGTAAAAATCTAAATAAAATGTCTTTATTGCTCTATGTCTTATTGAGCACTCTTATATAACTATGGTTAAATCTTAATGTTTATTGATCCTGTAACAAAATAAACGTTTTATAATAGCAGCTCTGTCTAGTTTTGAGCACTTATTTAAAGTGTAATTATTAAGTAAAAATCTAAATAAAATGTCTTTATTGCTCTATGTCTTATTGAGCACTCTTATATAACTATGGTTAAATCTTAATGTTTATTTATCCTGTAACAAAATAAACGTTTTATAATAGCAGCTCTGTCTAGTTTTGAGCACTTATTTAAAGTGTAATTATTAAGTAAAAATCTAAATAAAATGTCTTTATTGCTCTGTCTTATTGAGCACTCTTATATAACTATGGTTAAATCTTAATGTTTATTTATCCTGTAACAAAATAAACGTTTTATAATAGCAGCTCTGTCTAGTTTTGAGCACTTATTTAAAGTGTAATTATTAAGTAAAAATCTAAATAAAATGTCTTTATTGCTCTATGTCTTATTGAGCACTCTTATATAACTATGGTTAAATCTTAATGTTTATTTATCCTGTAACAAAATAAACGTTTTATAATAGCAGCTCTGTCTAGTTTTGAGCACTTATTTAAAGTGTAATTATTAAGTAAAAATCTAAATAAAATGTCTTTATTGCTCTGTCTCATTGAGCACTCTTATATAACTCTAGTTAAATCTTAATATTTATATCTCTTGTAATAAAATAAATGTTTTATAATATCAGCTCTGTCATGTTTTGAGCACTTTTGAAAGTGTAATTAATAAGTAAAAATCTAAATAAAATGTCTTTATTGCTCTATGTCTTATTGAGCACTCTTATATAACGCTCGTTTGTAGATATTTGAATAAAAGTAACCTGTAATAATATCAGCTCTTTTTTCGAAGCTTTGTATTTAGTTTTGAAAACATTTGTCATTCATAGCAGTGAAATTTCCTTTAAGAGTGCTCAATGTATGAGTTCATCTTGGGAGTTATTTGAAAAATATAAATTTCTGTTATGCAATCAAAAATTTTCTTTGAGACTGCAAAATAGATAAGTACAGCTCTGTAGTGAGTTTTAAAATTGTGTATTACGAGTATGCTGGAAAAGTAATTACCAGAGTGCTTAATACTGTGGTAGAGTTCTGTGGAAAGATTTGAAAGAATTTTTCTCATTTATGCTCGACAGATTTACTTTGAGTAAAGCTCTTTCGTACGTTTAAACAATATATATATATATATGTCAATGAT
The DNA here is from genome assembly GCF_053919585.1 of Euprymna scolopes. Classification (NCBI taxonomy): domain Eukaryota; kingdom Metazoa; phylum Mollusca; class Cephalopoda; order Sepiida; family Sepiolidae; genus Euprymna; species Euprymna scolopes. The sequence goes on along the minus strand of NC_136527.1, from coordinate 16,458,682 downwards.
GTTTGCATGCGCTCCATAGTTTAATATAGCTGTGTAGTAAATTTAAAAATTGCTTTGTTTAATTATGTAAGACGATTTTACTTTAAGAGTGCTCAATGCATTTATAGAGCTTTGTAGTAAGATTTGGAAACATTTTGGCAATTATTTTAGACAAATCTACTTCCAGAGTGCTCAATATATTAGTAGAGCTAAATAAAACATTTGAGAAACAGATATGGCATTTCAACTGCTTAAATTTATTTTGACAGAGTTCAATACATAAGTAGAGCTAAATATAGACTTTCAAAAAACATGTATGGCAATTCAGCTACACGAATATACTTTGAGAGTGCTCAATACATTAGTAGACGAAAGCATAAAATTCAGAAAGCATGAAGAGCTCTGCAGTATGTTTTGAAAACCTAAAGGCATAGATATACTGTAAGTTTATAAAATATATATATGACAAGTATTTGAAACAAGTTTCCTATTTGAGTGCCTAATATATTTGAGAGCTCTATGGTAACTTTAAAAAACATATTTCAAAATTATGTTAGACAAATTGTCTTTGAGAGTGCTCATTTCTAAGTAGACTTCTGTAGAAAATTTTTGAGACATGTTCAGCAATTTAAGTTCATATCAGTTAATAAATAGAGCTATATAGTGAGTTTTTCAAATTTATATGGACTTATCCTAGTTAACTCGTGTAGCTGTGCAATACATAAGTAGAGTTCTGCGTTAGTTTTGGGGTATGGTTCTCACTTTATTAGGGCAATTACTTGGACACATTATACTCTGGACAGATCCCTTGAGGACAACCAAAGGTACCGTTTTTTTCCACTCTGCTGAATAAGACTCATCCGTCTTGGTTCACTCTTGGGACATTAAAACAAAAACGGTGAAGAATTAAAAAAAAAGAATGCAAAAATGTAAATGTCTTTGCAAGTCATTCATTTTCACTTTCATAACAAAAAAAAAACATCTGTAAGAACTTGATAAAAGAATGCACAAACAATAAAATACAACTTTGCTGTCTTGGAATCTGAAATCAGTAGAAACTTCCCCTACTGAAATTCCCACACACCTCAAAAAAAAAAAAGAATCCTTCCCAATGCAATACTTTTCAAGCAATTACAGTGTCAAACTTGGTACTGCAATGACTCTGTAAACTGAAAAATATATGTATAAAAACAAAGGTAAAGCAAAATTGATTCATGTTAACACCTCTCCCAACACCACAGATTAACTACAAAAATACTTGATAAAGCAAAACACAATTACAAATGTGTATGGAAAAAATAAAAATTAAAAAAATTAAAAAAAATCAACCAAGCAATGGCTCATGATTTTCTGGTGTTTGATGGAATGTGAGTAGGCATACAGCCTGGATAATTTTCCAAGGTAAGTGATGATATTCATCATTATTGTCTTTTTGGATTAGTTCAGATATATCTCATAACTATAATTGTTTTATGTATATATTTATATGTCTAGATGTTATGTGTGCTATTTGAATGTTCCCTATAGAAAAAAATCAACATAAAATCTAAAAGTGTATTCTGATGTAAAATTAACCAGTAAAAACAATGCTTGTGTTTCTGATACACCAACTATTTCTTATTAGCATATAAGTTGAATCATGAAATTTATCTCCCTTGCCTGTCTCTCTTTATACCTCTGTATTTCTCTAGATCTGTCTATCTCTCTTTTCTTATTCTTTATCTCTATTCCCCGTCTTGCCATCCCCTATGTGCGAACTTATATATTTCAACATGTCTAGATTGATAAGCTTCTCATTTACCGGTACCAAACTCCCTTTTTAAAGTTATAAGTTTTAACTTGAATACACGTTGATATGTCAAGGTAACAGTAGGTATCGATCGGGCACATCCAGACGCCAACCTACACGGTGCAGAGAAAAAACAGAAAAAAAACTAAGTCCCGATGTGCCTAGCAGATTAGAAGGCATTTTGCTACGCCTACATGAATCCAACATAGCAGTAGGCGTCGATCGGGCACTTCCAGACACTTACTTACACTGTGTTGAGTTTATAAATTTTCAATGGAATACACGTTGACATGTGTTGGTCTAGTAGCTCCTCATCTACCTATACCTACGTCCCCCCTGTTTGGACTTTGAAATTTTCGCTTGAAAACACGCTGAGATGCCATGGTCTATAGGATTCTCATCTACCGATACCTACGTCCCCTCTTGTTTGGACTTAGAAATTTTCAATTGAATACACGTTGACTTGCCTTGGTCTATAGGATTCTCATCTACCTATACCTACGTCCCCTCTTGTTTGGACTTAGAAATTTTCAATTGAATACACGTTGACTTGCCTTGGTCTATAGGATTGTCACCTACCTATATCTACATCCCCTCTTGTTTGGACTTAGAAATTTTCAATTGAATACACGTTGACTTGCCTTGGTCTATAGGATTGTCACCTACCTATACCTACATCCCCTCTTGTTTGGACTTAATATTTTCAATTGAATACACGTTGTCTTGCCTTGGTCTATAGGATTGTCACCTACCTATACCTACGTCCCCTCTTGTTTGGACTTAGAAATTTTACATTGAATACACGCTGGGATGACTTGGTCTATAGGATTGTCACCTACCTATACCTACGTCCCCTCTTGTTTGGACTTAGAAATTTTCAATTGAATACACGTTGTCTTGCCTTGGTCTATAGGATTGTCACCTATCTATACCTACGTCCCCTCTTGTTTGGACTTAGAAATTTTCAATTGAATACACGTTGACTTGCCTTGGTCTATAGGATTGTCACCTACCTATACCTACGTCCCCTCTTGTTTGGACTTAGAAATTTTCAATTGAATACACGTTGTTTTGCCTTGGTCTATAGGATTGTCACCTATCTATACCTACGTCCCCTCTTGTTTGACTTAGAAATTTTCAATTGAATACACGTTGTCTTGCCTTGGTCTATAGGATTGTCACCTACCTATACCTACGTCCCCTCTTGTTTGGACTTAGAAATTTTCAATTAAATACACGCTGGGATGACTTGGTCTATAGGATTGTCACCTACCTATACCTACGTCCCCTCTTGTTTGGACTTAGAAATTTTCAATTGAATACACGTTGACTTGCCTTGGTCTATAGGATTGTCACCTACCTATACCTACGTCCCCTCTTGTTTGGACTTAGAAATTTTCAATTGAATACACGTTGACTTGCCTTGGTCTATAGGATTGTCACCTACCTATACCTACGTCCCCTCTTGTTTGACTTAGAAATTTTCAATTGAATACACGTTGACTTGCCTTGGTCTATAGGATTGTCACCTACCTATACCTACATCCCCTCTTGTTTGGACTTAGAAAGTTTCAATTGAATACACGCTGGGATGACTTGGTCTATAGGATTGTCACCTACCTATACCTACATCCCCTCTTGTTTGGACTTAGAAAGTTTCAATTGAATACACGCTGGGATGACTTGGTCTATAGGATTGTCACCTACCTATACCTACGTCCCCTCTTGTTTGGACTTAAAAATTATCAATTGAATACACGCTGGGATGACTTGGTCTATAGGATTGTCACCTACCTATACCTACGTCCCCTCTTGTTTGGACTTAGAAATTTTCAATTGAATACACGTTGTCTAGCCTGGGTCTATAGGATTGTCACCTACCTATACCTACATCCCCTCTTGTTTGGACTTAGAAATTTTCAATTGAATACACGCTGGGATGACTTGGTCTATAGGATTGTCACCTACCTATACCTACATCCCCTCTTGTTTGGACTTAGAAATTTTCAATTGAATACACGCTGGGATGACTTGGTCTATAGGATTGTCACCTACCTATACCTACATCCCCTCTTGTTTGGACTTAGAAATTTTCAATTGAATACACGTTGACTTGCCTTGGTCTATAGGATTCTGTTCTACCTATACCTACATCCCCTCTTGTTTGGACTTAGAAATTTTCAATTGAATACAATCTGAGATGCCTTGGTCTAAAGGATTGTCACCTACCTATAACTACATCCCCTCTTGTTTGGACTTCGAAATTTTCAATTGAATACACGTTGACTTGCTTTGGTCTATAGGATTGTCATCTACCTATATCTACATCCCCTCTTGTTTGGACTTAGAAATTTTCAATTGAATACAATCTGAGATGCCTTGGTCTAAAGGATTGTCACCTACCTATACCTACATCCCCTCTTGGTTGGACTTAGAAATTTTCAATTGAATACAATCTGAGATGCCTTGGTCTAAAGGATTGTCACCTACCTATACCTACATCCCCTCTTGTTTGGACTTAGAAATTTTCAATTGAATACAATCTGAGATGCCTTGGTCTAAAGGATTGTCACCTACCTATACCTACATCCCTTCTTGTTTGGACTTAGAAATTTTCAATTGAATACACGTTGACTTGCCTTGGTCTATAGGATTCTGTTCTACCTATACCTTCGTCCCCTCTTGTTTGGACTTAGAAATTTTCAATTGAATACACGCTGGGATGACTTGGTCTATAGGATTGTCACCTACCTATACCTACATCCCCTCTTGTATGGATTTAGAAATTTTCAATTGAATACACGTTGACTTGCCTTGGTCTATAGGATTGTCATCTACCTATACCTACATCCCCTCTTGTTTGGACTTAGAAATTTTCAATTGAATACACGTTGTCTTGCCTTGGCCTATAGGATTCTCATCTACCTATACCTACATCCCCTCTTGGTTGGACTTAGAAATTTTCAATTGAATACACGTTGACTTGACTTGGTCTATAGGATTCTTACCTATCTATACCTACATCCCCTCTTGTTTGGACTTAGAAATTTTCAATTGAATACAATCTGAGATGCCTTGGTCTATAGGATTGTCACCTACCTATATCTACATCCCCTCTTGTTTGGACTTAGAAATTTTCAATTGAATACACGTTGACTTGCCTTGGTCTATAGGATTGTAACTTACCTATACCTACATCACCTCTTGTTTGGACTTAGAAATTTTCAATTGAATACAATCTGAGATGCCTTGGTCTATAGGATTGTCATCTACCTATATCCACATCCCCTCTTGTTTTGACTTAGAAATTTTCAATTGAATACACGTTGACTTGCTTTGGTCTATAGGATTGTCACCTACCTATACATACATCCCCTCTTGTTTGGACTCAGAAATTTTCAATTGAATACACGTTGACTTGCCTTGGTCTATAGGATTCTCATCTACCTATACCTACATCCCCTCTTGGTTGGACTTAGAAATTTTCAATTGAATACACGTTGACTTGACTTGGTCTATAGGATTCTTACCTATCTATACCTACATCCCCTCTTGTTTGGACTTAGAAATTTTCAATTGAATACACGTTGACTTGACTTGGTCTATAGGATTGTAACCTACCTATACCTACATCCCCTCTTGTTTGGACTTAGAAATTTTCAATTGAATACAATCTGAGATGCCTTGGTCTATAGGATTGTCACCTACCTATATCTACATCCCCTCTTGTTTGGACTTAGAAATTTTCAATTGAATACACGTTGACTTGCCTTGGTCTATAGGATTGTAACTTACCTATACCTACATCACCTCTTGTTTGGACTTAGAAATTTTCAATTGAATACAATCTGAGATGCCTTGGTCTATAGGATTGTCATCTACCTATATCCACATCCCCTCTTGTTTTGACTTAGAAATTTTCAATTGAATACACGTTGACTTGCTTTGGTCTATAGGATTGTCACCTACCTATACATACATCCCCTCTTGTTTGGACTCAGAAATTTTCAATTGAATACACGTTGACTTGCCTTGGTCTATAGGATTCTCATCTACCTATACCTACATCCCCTCTTGGTTGGACTTAGAAATTTTCAATTGAATACACGTTGACTTGACTTGGTCTATAGGATTCTTACCTATCTATACCTACATCCCCTCTTGTTTGGACTTAGAAATTTTCAATTGAATACAATCTGAGATGCCTTGGTCTATAGGATTGTAACCTACCTATACCTACATCCCCTCTTGTTTGGACTTAGAAATTTTCAATTGAATACAATCTGAGATGCCTTGGTCTATAGGATTGTCACCTACCTATATCTACATCCCCTCTTGTTTGGACTTAGAAATTTTCAATTGAATACACGTTGACTTGCCTTGGTCTATAGGATTGTAACTTACCTATACCTACATCACCTCTTGTTTGGACTTAGAAATTTTCAATTGAATACAATCTGAGATGCCTTGGTCTATAGGATTGTCATCTACCTATATCCACATCCCCTCTTGTTTTGACTTAGAAATTTTCAATTGAATACACGTTGACTTGCTTTGGTCTATAGGATTGTCACCTTCCTATACATACATCCCCTCTTGTTTGGACTCAGAAATTTTCAATTGAATACACGTTGACTTGCCTTAATCTATAGGATTCTCATCAACCTATACCTACATCCCCTCTTGTTTTGACTTAGAAATTTTCAATTGAATACAATCTGAGATGCCTTGGTCTAAAGGATTGTCACCTACCTATACCTACATCCCCTCTTGGTTGGACTTAGAAATTTTCAATTGAATACAATCTGAGATGCCTTGGTCTAAAGGATTGTCACCTACCTATACCTACATCCCCTCTTGTTTGGACTTAGAAATTTTCAATTGAATACACGTTGACTTGCCTTGGTCTATAGGATTGTCACGTACCTATACCTACATCCCTTCTTGTTTGGACTTAGAAATTTTTAATTGAATACACGTTGACTTGCCTTGGTCTATAGGATTCTGTTCTACCTATACCTCCGTCCCCTCTTGTTTGGACTTAGAAATTTTCAATTGAATACACGTTGACTTGACTTGGTCTATAGGATTCTAACCTATCTATACCTACATCCCGTCTTGTTTGGACTTAGAAATTTTCAATTGAATACACGTTGACTTGCTTTGGTCTGTAGGATTGTCATCTACCTATACCTACATCCCCTCTTGTTTGGACTTAGAAATTTTCAATTGAATACACGTTGACTTGCCTTGGTCTATAAAATTGTCACCTATCTATACCTACATCCCCTCTTGTTTGGACTTAGAAATTTTACATTGAATACACGTTGTCTTGCCTTGGCATATAGGATTGTCAGCTACCTATACCTACATCCCCTCTTGTTTGGACTTAGAAATTTTCAATTGAATACACGTTGACTTGCCTGGGTCTATAGGATTGTCACGTACCTATACCTACATCCCTTCTTGTTTGGACTTAGAAATTTTCAATTGAATACACGTTGACTTGCCTTGGTCTATAGGATTCTGTTCTACCTATACCTTCGTCCCCTCTTGTTTGGACTTAGAAATTTTCAATTGAATACACGCTGGGATGACTTGGTCTATAGGATTGTCACCTACCTATACCTACGTCCCCTCTTGTTTGGATTTAGAAATTTTCAATTGAATACACGCTGAGATGCCTTGGTCTATAGGATTGTCATCTACCTATACCTACATCCCCTCTTGTTTGGACTTAGAAATTTTCAATTGAATACAATCTGAGATGCCTTGGTCTATAGGATTGTCACCTACCTATACCTACGTCCCCTCTTGTTTGGACTTAGAAATTTTCAATTGAATACAATCTGAGATGCCTTGGTCTATATGATTGTCACCTACCTATACCTACGTCCCCTCTTGTTTGGACTTAGAAATTTTCAATTGAATACAATCTGAGATGCCTTGGTCTATAGGATTGTCACCTACCTATACCTGCATCCCCTCTTGTTTGGACTTAGAAATTTTCAATTGAATACACGTTGACTTGCCTTGGTCTATAGGATTGTCATCTACCTATACCTACATCCCCTCTTGTTTGGACTTAGAAATTTTCAATTGAATACAATCTGAGATGCCTTGGTCTATAGGATTGTCACCTACCTATACCTACGTCCCCTCTTGTTTGGACTTAGAAATTTTCAATTGAATACAATCTGAGATGCCTTGGTCTATAGGATTGTCACCTACCTATACCTGCATCCCCTCTTGTTTGGACTTAGAAATTTTCAATTGAATACACGTTGACTTGCCTTGGTCTATAGGATTGTCATCTACCTATACCTACATCCCCTCTTGTTTGGACTTAGAAATTTTCAATTGAATACAATCTGAGATGCCTTGGTCTATAGGATTGTCATCTACCTATATCCACATCCCCTCTTGTTTTGACTTAGAAATTTTCAATTGAATACACGTTGACTTGCTTTGGTCTATAGGATTGTCACCTACCTATACATACATCCCCTCTTGTTTGGACTCAGAAATTTTCAATTGAATACACGTTGACTTGCCTTGGTCTATAGGATTCTCATCAACCTATACCTACATCCCCTCTTGTTTTGACTTAGAAATTTTCAATTGAATACAATCTGAGATGCCTTGGTCTAAAGGATTGTCACCTACCTATACCTACATCCCCTCTTGTTTGGACTTAGAAATTTTCAATTGAATACACGTTGACTTGCCTTGGTCTATAGGATTGTCACGTACCTATACCTACATCCCTTCTTGTTTGGACTTAGAAATTTTTAATTGAATACACGTTGACTTGCCTTGGTCTATAGGATTCTGTTCTACCTATACCTTCGTCCCCTCTTGTTTGGACTTAGAAATTTTCAATTGAATACACGTTGACTTGACTTGGTCTATAGGATTCTAACCTATCTATACCTACATCCCCTCTTGTTTGGACTTAGAAATTTTCAGTTGAATACACGTTGACTTGCCTTGGTCTATAAAATTGTCACCTACCTATACATACATCCCCTCTTGTTTGGACTTAGAAATTTTCAATTGAATACACGTTGACTTGCCTTGGTCTATAAAATTGTCACCTACCTATACCTACATCCCCTCTTGTTTGGACTTAGAAATTTTCAATTGAATACACGTTGACTTGCTTTGGTCTGTAGGATTGTCATCTACCTATACCTACATCCCCTCTTGTTTGGACTTAGAAATTTTCAATTGAATACACGTTGACTTGCCTTGGTCTATAAAATTGTCACCTACCTATACCTACATCCCCTTTTGTTTGGACTTAGAAATTTTCAATTGAATACAATCTGAGATGCCTTGGTCTAAAGGATTGTCACCTACCTATACCTACATCCCCTCTTGTTTGGACTTAGAAATTTTCAATTGAATACACGTTGACTTGCCTTGGTCTATAGGATTGTCACGTACCTATACCTACATCCCTTCTTGTTTGGACTTAGAAATTTTTAATTGAATACACGTTGACTTGCCTTGGTCTATAGGATTCTGTTCTACCTATACCTTCGTCCCCTCTTGTTTGGACTTAGAAATTTTCAATTGAATACACGTTGACTTGACTTGGTCTATAGGATTCTAACCTATCTATACCTACATCCCCTCTTGTTTGGACTTAGAAATTTTCAGTTGAATACACGTTGACTTGCCTTGGTCTATAAAATTGTCACCTACCTATACATACATCCCCTCTTGTTTGGACTTAGAAATTTTCAATTGAATACACGTTGACTTGCCTTGGTCTATAAAATTGTCACCTACCTATACCTACATCCTTTCTTGTTTGGACTTAGAAATTTTCAATTGAATACACGTTGACTTGCATTGGTCTATAGGATTGTCACGTACCTATACCTACATCCCTTCTTGTTTGGACTTAGAAATTTTTAATTGAATACACGTTGACTTGCCTTGGTCTATAGGATTCTGTTCTACCTATACCTTCGTCCCCTCTTGTTTGGACTTAGAAATTTTCAATTGAATACACGTTGACTTGCCTTGGTCTATAGGATTGTCACGTACCTATACCTACATCCCTTCTTGTTTGGACTTAGAAATTTTTAATTGAATACACGTTGACTTGCCTTGGTCTATAGGATTCTGTTCTACCTATACCTTCGTCCCCTCTTGTTTGGACTTAGAAATTTTCAATTGAATACACGTTGACTTGACTTGGTCTATAGGATTCTAACCTATCTATACCTACATCCCCTCTTGTTTGGACTTAGAAATTTTCAGTTGAATACACGTTGACTTGCCTTGGTCTATAAAATTGTCACCTACCTATACATACATCCCCTCTTGTTTGGACTCAGAAATTTTCAATTGAATACACGTTGACTTGCCTTGGTCTATAGGATTCTCATCAACCTATACCTACATCCCCTCTTGGTTGGACTTAGAAATTTTCAATTGAATACAATCTGAGATGCCTTGGTCTAAAGGATTGTCACCTACCTATACCTACATCCCCTCTTGTTTGGACTTAGAAATTTTCAATTGAATACACGTTGACTTGCCTTGGTCTATAGGATTGTCACGTACCTATACCTACATCCCTTCTTGTTTGGACTTAGAAATTTTTAATTGAATACACGTTGACTTGCCTTGGTCTATAGGATTCTGTTCTACCTATACCTTCGTCCTCTCTTGTTTGGACTTAGAAATTTTCAATTGAATACACGTTGACTTGACTTGGTCTATAGGATTCTAACCTATCTATACCTACATCCCCTCTTGTTTGGACTTAGAAATTTTCAGTTGAATACACGGTGACTTGCTTTGGTCTTTAGGATTGTCACCTACCTATACCTACATCCCCTCTTGTTTGGACTTAGAAATTTTCAATTGAATACACGTTGACTTGCCTTGGTCTATAAAATTGTCACCTACCTATACCTACATCCCCTCTTGTTTGGACTTAGAAATTTTCAATTGAATACACGTTGACTTGCTTTGGTCTGTAGGATTGTCATCTACCTATACCTACATCCCCTCTTGTTTGGACTTAGAAATTTTCAATTGAATACACGTTGACTTGCCTTGGTCTATAAAATTGTCACCTACCTATACCTACATCCCCTTTTGTTTGGACTTAGAAATTTTCAATTGAATACACGTTGACTTGCCTTGGTCTATAAAATTGTCACCTATCTATACCTACATCCCCTCTTGTTTGGACTTAGAAATTTTCAATTGAATACAATCTGAGATGCCTTGGTCTAAAGGATTGCCACCTACCTATACCTACATCCCCTCTTGTTTGGACTTAGAAATTTTCAATTGAATACACGTTGTCTTGCCTTGGCATATAGGATTGTCAGCTACCTATACCTTCGTCCCCTCTTGTTTGGACTTAGAAATTTTCAATTGAATACACGTTGACTTGACTTGGTCTATAGGATTGTCACCTACCTATACATACATCCCCTCTTGTTTGGACTCAGAAATTTTCAATTGAATACACGTTGACTTGCTTTGGTCTATAGGATTCTCATCTACCTATATCCACATCCCCTCTTGTTTGGACTTAGAAATTTTCAATTGAATACAATCTGAGATGCCTTGGTCTAAAGGATTGTCACCTACCTATACCTACATCCCCTCTTGTTTGGACTTAGAAATTTTCAATTGAATACAATCTGAGATGCCTTGGTCTAAAGGATTGTCACCTACCTATACCTACATCCCCTCTTGTTTGGACTTAGAAATTTTCAATTGAATACACGTTGACTTGCCTGGGTCTATAGGATTGTCACGTACCTATACCTACATCCCTTCTTGTTTGGACTTAGAAATTTTCAATTGAATACACGTTGACTTGCCTTGGTCTATAGGATTCTGTTCTACCTATACCTTCGTCCCCTCTTGTTTGGACTTAGAAATTTTCAATTGAATACACGCTGGGATGACTTGGTCTATAGGATTGTCACCTACCTATACCTACGTCCCCTCTTGTTTGGATTTAGAAATTTTCAATTGAATACACGCTGAGATGCCTTGGTCTATAGGATTGTCATCTACCTATACCTACATCCCCTCTTGTTTGGACTTAGAAATTTTCAATTGAATACACGTTGACTTGACTTGGTCTATAGGATTGTCATCTACCTATACCTACATCCCCTCTTGTTTGGACTTAGAAATTTTCAATTGAATACATGTTGACTTGACTTGGTCTATAGGATTGTCATCTACCTATACCTACATCCCCTCTTGTTTGGACGTAGAAATTTTCAATTGAATACACGTTGACTTGCCTTGGTCTGTAGGATTGTCACCTACCTATACCTAGCGAAACTTAACTGCAGGATATGTTTGACCTCATTATCATTAAAATCGCGCATTTAAGTTTTAATTGTTAAATCCAATCGCTTTTCTGTTGCTCTGCCGTGGATTTTTTTCCACCTTTGCCACAAGGTTCCAGGTTCGATCCTACCTACCTACCTACCTACCTACCTACCAAAACTTTTTTTCTTTTACCAGACAAGCAACGCCGGCAGTTTTTTTTTTTTTTTTTTTTTTGTGATCCCCCCCCCAACATACACACCTTCAAACACCTGGGCAACGCCAGATACCCCACTAGTCTATAATATAAATCTCACCTGTTTGTTTAAATGTATGTATGTATGTCTCGCAAAAACTTTCAACAGAGGCGATGGATTTTCACAAAATTCGTATCATTTTGAAGCTTGACCCTTCGGACGACAAATATAGAAAAATTGACCAAAAACATTAATTCCTTCACCCTCAACTGGGCACTTTTCTACAAGAAGGGGTCGCTTTTTTCACTGATATTTTCGAAAGTCATCGTCTCTTTTTGATTGACTAGCCTTAATTTAAACCTATATCACTTCCAGTTTGGAGACTGGCGCAATAGCTAACACGTCACATTTTTTTTTCACTTTCTTTTCCTCCTTCGCGGTAGGGGTTCGAGCCTGCCTGCCTACTACCACTTTTTTTTTTGCTCAACTTACAGCATTTCCAACTGTCATGAACTGTTGCTAAACATATAGCCACTTCCTAAAAGTGCCTGCAAACAACTTTAAATATGTCTATATTCATTGTTCGATCCTTTTGTTATTCTCACTATCACATTTTGATTAACAATCATATATCAGCTTCCTTTTGTGTGCCTTTGTGAACAACTTTCTATCTATTATTTTGCTGATAAACCTATTTGTTCTTTTTCTCTTTTTTTTCTCTTTCTTCCCCATTTCACAACACCATAGTAATAATTTTTTTTTTTCGTTATTAGGATGTTGTGAATGACTGCGGAAAACTGCAGAATCTCTTAATTGTGAAGGACTTGGACACACAGATGAAAAAGTCTACAACGTACAGAGCCTTGTACGACAAAACGCCATCATCGCCCATGAAATGTGCGACGCCACAGAAGAGGTCTCGATCGGCTGAACCGTTTGTAGAAGTCGACAAGTTTTTGAGGCGGAATAAGTCACCGCGTTTCAAGTGCGTGTGAATGATAAATTTGTGAACGCTTTTGCACGCGTCTTGTCTCTCGTTGTTTCATTCTGCTAATTCAACATCCGGCCATCAACACGATATCGAAACGGACAATCGTCGCTTATGATATTAAAAGAAGGAAAACTTTCTTTCCTCTTTTTTTTTTTTCCACCACAAACAAGGCACAGTGCCACTTTGAAGTAGGGGGCTACTATCGAGGCCCTAAGTTGCAGGGGTATTATGAAGGGAGATAAGATGTTTGTTCACATTACATTTTAACTTCTGCATGTCAGTACAGTTGGGAAAGCAAAATCCCGGAAGGGAGTTCCGAAGTCTTGCAGTTCTGGGGAAGAAACTATTAGAGTAGAAGGCTTTTTTACATCTAGGGATCTTTACTGTGAAGGGGTGGGATTTAGCTGCTTGTCGGGTTTATCTGGGGTATTTATGTCGAGGGGGGGTACAAGTGCTTGTAGTTTGTTGGAGCATCCACCATTAAAATACTTGTAGAACAAGCAGAGGGATGAAGTTTAGATGAGTTCATGATCTATCAGGGTGTCAAGGAGTGAGAGACTAGTAGCAGATGCACCAGCCCAAATGTGGCAACAGTACTCCATACATGGGCGAATGGTGGCCTTAAAGAGGTACAGGATACTTTCAGGCGTAAGTAGTTTTCTAGCACCGTTGAGAGAGCCCACCTTCTTTGTCTTATTATTTTGTTTGTCTCATAAACAATGGCATATATATATATATATATATATATATATATATATATATATATATATATATATATTTATATTTAGGGGATTAGAACAAGAGTCTAAAGAGCAGAGTATATTTTAATGTGTTAGTAAATTCATTAATACAATTAAAAGAAAACAAAACAGTGCTCGTTGTAATGTAGATATATAATAAGCTCGATAGACATACATGTCCTAAAGCTATTTCAATATTTAGTAAGATGATTGATAATTTATAATTAAAATTAAAAATCTGTTTCATAAGGAAGAACAAACAAAAGCAATAAATTGTACGATCGTTTCGGAAACAATGTTTTTATTGTGATAGACACTGAGTCTTAGACAATAATTTTATGATATAGTTTTTTGAGCAGTCTCATCAGCAGAAATTTTGGGTGGTGGTTTTTTAGACACCAAAAATAAACCTAGCATTTTTAAGTATATATATATATATATATATATATATATATATATATAAAACATTGAAAGAAGTTTGTGCGAATCGATCAACATTTCCATGTTATCATTGGGACTCCAAATGAATCTCACAGTCAGAAACCTAGGAATATATATTTAGTATACATCACAATAACTTTTATTTAAAAATATTTTGGCTACATATATGCAACCATTTCAGCTACAGCTTATCTAGGTTTAGCTTTTTCTAATAATTTTTTCCTTTTCTATTGTTCCCCCCAAATAAGGCCTATTTTAACTCATTTTATTGTTATGACCTTCCATTTATTGTGGTCCTGGATATAACCTTAAACTATATCCAGTGGTGAGGCCCCAACTTGTGGGTTTTGTGGAGTGTGGAGCCACCCTTTAATTGCCATTGCTCCCAGGTCCACTCTGACTCGGAGTGGTAGTACCTGTTAGGGTCCCAACTATGGGTTGAATAGAATCTGATTTAAAAAACAAATATACTCCATTAAAAATCGTTCCTCAAAATAACTAGATTCGGCATTAAATAACCTGAAAAAGGTTGATATGCCGCAAAACGAAAACCAACCAAAACACAACCAACAATCCATTTCTTGTCATAAATAATTTTACCAAGAATTCTTCATAAGTTTTGGTTTCGATTATAGCTACTGGCAGTCCATTAATCTATTTTTTAAAATATAATTTTATCAAGAATTCTTCATAAGTTTTGATTTTGGTTTCGATTTTAGCTGATGGCACATTAGTAATGTTTTTTTTACAATTAATTTTATCAAGAATTCTTCATAAGTTGGGGTATTTTTTTTTTTTTTTCAGGGATTTTATTTTATGCATATGGGAATTTCTCATACTCCGAGTTCACAAGGTAAACGTTAATGGTTAGAAACCATACAAACTAGCGATTCAGTTCGAAAAACAGGTAGTGTTGAGTGTTAAGCACCAAGAAAAAATGGCTGACGCAAGGAGATCACATTTTTGGAGTCTAGGTAATCGCTCAAAAATAGAAAATTAAACAAAATACAAACCCAGAGGCTTGTCAAAACATGGAGCTTCCCCAAGACGAGAGCCATCCATTTCAATTGATGCCAGATGGGGATCAGAGCGTTGATGATGTAAAGATAGAAGCTTGGTTTTGATGCATTAAAAGTGACCAGCCACCTCTTCCCCCATTGTACCACGCGCTCAAGATCAGAGGAGAGAGAATCAGAGAGAACTTACATTTACAGCCTTTGATGTGTTGCCATAGATGGTCATGTCATCAGCATAGATGTCAACGAATGATTTAAGTATGTGTTTAGGGAGATCATTGATGTAGATCTGGAAGAGAGTTGGGCCCAGGATGGACCCCTGGGGGACTCCAGTATTAATACTGTGGGCCTCTGATTTCTGCCCATCAACCACTATTATGAACCTATCAGAGAGAAATGATTTAATGACTGAGAAAACATTTCCAGTAATACCGTAACCTGAAATCTTGTGAAGTAGGCCCTTATGCCATACCTTATCGAAGGCAACAATATTCCATGCATGGATGAATTGCAGCTTTGTAAACATATAGGATGCTCTCTGGTGGGAGTAATTTTCTAGCACGGTACGGGGAGCCCACTTTCTTTGCAGCAGACTTTGCAATATCCTCAATGCATTTGTTCCACTTCATGTTGTCTGTGAATGTTAAGCTGAGGTGTTTGAAGGAAGAGTTCTCAGGCAGGGTGTTATTAGTCATAGCTATCAGTCACTGGGAACAAAGTCTTCTAATTGTTAAAGGAAAGCCGCTTAGTCTTAGTAGCATTAAATGTTACCATCTGTTTACGGCCCCATTCTACTAGGGACTGGAAGTCGTTTTCTAGGGATTCTGCCTGACAAAGTTTGCTGAAACATGTCTGCACATGTGTAGCTAAAGTGTTTGTATGAAGAAAAATTTATACTAAATATATAGCTCTATTTTTATCTTGAGCACTACTATATAAATGTAAGAATTCATTGGATTAACTCTAATGAAGAAAACATTGCCAGAATGATTTTTTTTTTTAATTTAAAAAAGTTTGTTTCTTATATAAAATATATACACGCATACATCAATATATATTATATATATAAAAAAACGGGCCCCAGCTCTAATTAGGCCCTGTTTCTTACTGTTTTGTCCGAATGAAATGAAACTTTGGTTATAACTAGTTTATTATATTCAAAACATCACATCAAAACACTAGGGACTTTGGCCTTTTTTTTCTCCGTTCTACAGCATATGTTCTAGATGGCATTTTTTTTTTTTTTTTTTTTTTTTTTTTTTGGTCACCCTGTAGAAAGAGGTTTGTGTTTACTATAAACTTTTTATGCAAATATTATGCAAGTATAAATCATGTAGAATATCTGCATTAATATAATTACACGTAATCTATATATATATAAAAGCGAAAATGTGTTAGTGTGTGTGTGTACTTTTTGGACTTCTCGTGGGGGTGGGGGTAGGCGCTTAAAACTTTATATGCTGTCTAAATAATATCATGACTTAACGGGAGTCGCATGTATCTTTAATTTGCCCAACTTTTACGCGCTATTTTTGAGATTTTTTTTCAATCATCGTGTCTGTTACGCTTTTCAGTATAATAAAAGCAAATGATGGGGTGGGGGAAACAGAAACTGTCTTGCAGTGCAAATCGCGTCATGTTTGACCTTAATAAGGTCAAACATCTTGCAATTTAACTTTCTCGCACCTGACAATTTCACTTTATAAACGTTAAATTAAGACTGCTTTCCCTTCCTCATGGCCGAGATGGTTAGGTGTCTGAGTTTTTTCCCCCCTTTCGTTTCCACCTTCGCGTCAAGGCTTCGGGTTCGAGCCTACCTTCCTATTAAAACTTTTTTTTTTCTTTTACACCTCCAAACACCCGCCCAACGTTTTTTTTTTTAAACAGGGTTGTTTTATCTACCCCTCCCCCTCCAACAACACACCAACACACACACCTCCAAACACCCGGGCAACACCGGGTACCTCCGCTAGTAGTTAACTAAAGATGATCATCCCATAAGAAAAAAAAAACTAATCGGAAATTAATTAAAATGAGTGTTTAAAAGAATATGCATAATATTTGTGTAAAAAAAAAGTTAAATACAAACCTCTTTCTGTATATATTTATGTATGCGTATATATATTTGCTTTAAAAATTTTGCCTACCAAACTCCTATCAGTTTTTGGTCTACAGACATGAAACTTCATATATAAGGTATTCGAACCCATGTAAAACGTTATATTTGGGCTTTAGCCGGGGGGGGGGGGAAATTCGTACAAAAGTGTGAAAATGAAGAAAAAAAATTAAATTTGCCAGATGAAGATGAACGACAGCATTATGAATATGCATGCATAACGTAATAGCTATCGGGTCATGTTTTAATTTTTAGCCTTGCAGCAAACATGTCTTCATAGGTCAGTCATAAACGTCAAAGGAAAAAGTAAATCGTAAGCTAAACGTTTTTGTTTTGATTCTCAGTAGTGGCGCACAAATTTTTTTTTTTTTTTTTTATAAATCATTGCAATATATTTGGTCCAATATAATTAATAAATACAAAATCTGGATTAATCAAAATATCATATTTAAGCATATTTTACGATCGATACTTCTTTTGTATGCCTCGTCATCTCTTCCTCTGGAGTGTTCCATGCAGGATAGTCTGTACAAGTCATTCTGAACGTGTTGTGTGCCCATACCATCTGAGTTTCCTGTTCTTCACAGTGGTCAGTAGTTCTTTATAGTGACGCGATTGTTGAGTGACCTCTCTGCGAACTTCATTATTGGTAACATGGTTCTTGTATGACATTTCAAGGAGTCTTTTGGGGCATCTCATTTCTACTACTGTAGAGCCTCCTTTGTCAGTCTACGTTCAGCGTCCATGCTTTGCATGCGTAAAGCAGGATTAAGAGGATTAGCCCGTTCGGTAGCTTCGCTTTGTTTCCGAGAAAATTAAAAAAAAAAATTTTTTTTTTTTTAATTTATTTTATTTTATTTTTTTTACATTTTCACCTCAAACAAGGCACATTGCCGCTTTGGTGTAGGGGGCTACTGGGGTACTATGTAGGGAGTTGGGCAGCAAGATGTCGGTTCACGTTACGCTTGACCTTCGACAGTCAGTTATAGAGTGTGGTGTCATCAGTATATATATATATATATATATATATATATATATATATATATATATATATATATATAATCTTTAAGTTAAATGGGATAAAAAGAGCTGTTTACCCATCTCCTCAGAGGAAAAAATATTAGCAAATATTATAAATGGTTTATACCTAATTTGCTAAAAGCAATAAACATAGAAAATCATAATTAAAAGTTTTTAAAGTTTTTTAATCCTAGAGTAAGGGAAATTATATATTGGTTCTGAATTTGTTTTCTTGTCGTGTCAGTTATAGAATGTGGTGTCATCAGTATATATATATATATATATATATATATATATATATAAGGACAACAAGAGTATGAAATGAAGACACAAAACTATATATAGGTTGATATAAAGTGGGTCATTTATTGAATAATCGAATACAGGCAAAATTTGGGGGATAGAAGGGACTCTTTATGCCAGGGCATTTCGAAGCCTAACGCTTATCAGAAGAGTAGAGAAGGTGCTAGGTAGCATGGTGGGGATTATTCAATGAATGATCCACTCTATATCTACCTATATAAAGCATTGTGTCTTCATTTCATTCTCTTGTTGTCCTATTGTATAAGCTCCAATAATTATTGTTGAGCTTGGCATTATCCGGATAAGTCTCCTTTTGTGGAATTGATCTTCATCTTTTCTCTTTTACTTAAAGCAACATATTATATATATATATATATATATATATATATATATATATATAAAATCCAACGTTACTAATTTCCATAGATAAAGTAGCCACCAAAAGTTTTAATAATAAATACAAAAGTACTCAATACCGAAGTAGAGCAAGGTATACGCCTGAAGAGGTCTCTAGTTGCTAGTAACCAACTGACCGAAACATGCTCATTATTGTGTAGCAACATATTACTACTTATGTAGAAACATTGCGGCATTGAGCACTCTTGTATTAACCTTGTTAAACTTCATTGGTTGCTTAACCTCTGGAAAACAATAATCTCAGATTATATGAAATATATATATATATGAGTAGGTAGTAGTTTGCTTGAAGCATTGTTGGTAAAGAAATATATAGAATTTTTTTTTTTTTTTTAAGCCAAAGACAATGCGGGGAAAGACCGGAATTATGAAAGTAAAGAAAGAAAAACAAACAAAGGTTGATGGGTGTGCTTGAATAGAGGAGTGTCTAGCCTTTATTCGTCTATCTTTCCTCGCCTCAATGTATAATTAGTTATAACCAAGTTGTTGGTATGTCCGGTGTATGTAAAGTCCGTGGGTGGTATGGAACTTTGATTAATTTCGAGAGAAAGGGACTTCTCTTTTTCAAAATATAGACGAATAAAGGCTAGACACTCCTCTACTCAAGAACACTCGTCTACATTTGTTTGTTTTTCTTTCTTTACTTTCATAATTCCGGTCTTTCCCCGCATTGTCTCTGGCTTTAAAAAAAAAAAAAATTATATATATATATCTCAGCTGACCAAAACATACTCATGAATATTTAGCAACATATAAATGCTTATGTAAAAACAAATAAAAACTATAGCTTGACCATATTTTGGTATTGAGCACTCTTGTATTAACCAATGTCATGTAGCCACATATTACTGCTTTTATTTATTATATATATATGAAAATGCATAAAAAATGAATACGAAAAGTTGAAAGTTTATAACTTTTCTGGATTCTTTTTCTATTGGTGACGTGCAGGAATACAAAATATTATGAAAAACATTTAAAAACTCACTGAGGAAGGCTGAAGGTACAATCGAAAATAGTTCTTGTAAAAAAAATTTTTTTCATACAGGGTGACACCAAAAAAAAAAAAAAAAGGGACATTCAATTGTTTTTCTGAGCATTTTACAGTCAACGGAGAAAAAATGGCCAAAGACCCTAGTGTTTTGATGTGATGTTTTGAATATAATAAACTAGTTATGACCAAAGTTTCATTTCATTCGGACAAAACACTAAAAAACGAGGCCTAATTAGAGTTAGGGCCCCCCCCTTTTTTTTTTTTTTTGAGTCACCTTGTAATAATATTTTGTATTCCTGCAGGTCATTAATAGAAAATAAATGCAGAAACGTTATAAACTTTTATATTTTCGTGTTCATTTTTTTTATGCATTTTTGTATAAATATATACTTCCCAAGGAATACACGCGAATACGCACATATAATATACATATATTCATATATTATATGGTAAGAAAAAAAATAAGTTTATCTGAAAAATTGTTTTTCCAAAATAGTATTTTCTTCTTTAATGTTTTGTTTGTAATAAATAATTTTTTACTTTGATGAAATGTTCTCTTTTAAATATTAAATAAATTTTAATGTTTTTTTTTTTTATTATTATTCCCTTTTTTTTTAAACATATGAAATAAATTTTAATGCGTTTTTGATGGATTTTTTTATTGTTCCCTTTTTCCTTTATTTTTATTTTTTTTTTACATATCAAATAATTTTTTTTTTTTCATTTGAAAACGTTTTGGGTAGAATTGGTTGAATTAAATGTGTTATTTTTTTGCTTGACGTTTAAAAAAATATTTTTTTTTGTAAAATATTTAGGTGTACTAAAAGTATTTTTTTTATTTATTTATTTTTATTTTTTTTAAAGAAATTATAACAGAATATCAAGCCATGAATGTATCAAATTCCGAGATTAAATACTAACATATGTCCAACGGCTTTAAGAAATTGATTTCTACGATAACCTATCTCTGCCCAGGCCTTTATCTCTCTTAACTCCATCCTTATCACTTTTTCCCATGTTTTCCTTGAACTTTTATGGAACTGACCCTTCTACATCTACTAACCAAAGAATTTTCATCTGTTCTTTCAATGTGACCATACCATCAAAGTCTACTTTTCTACACCCATCTCCCTATGTTGCATGTCAAGACTATGCACACACGCACACACATGCAGGACAGTCGGAAGCTAAAATGCACCCAGTGATATCGTGAAGCTGTCAAAACTGACGTCGCTGGAGGTGAATAGGTCAAATAATTGACCCCCACAGCTGTCTGGGTTGAAACACCTGCTAGAGAACAGATCAGTATATATATAAGCAGGTAAAACACGAGTCAAGCAGTCAAAAAGCGATAACAGCACGAGATGTTGCTGAATCTGCCACCTCCTGCTTCGCCCTCCATCTACTGGTTGGAAGCACGCACACGAGACAAGAAATAAAATAATAATTTTATATCTTTCTTACAAACGAATTTGTGTTGCGCGTTTGTTTTTCTTGGCTGACGAGAAACTATTGTTCAACCCGGCTACCATCACACCTGTTCTGACCAGATTTAATCTTCCTCTGATGTCATTAGGTCTAAGCCTATCGTTAATACACACATTACACATCCATCATATCATTCTCATATCATTCCTCTCCATGCAACACATATCCTCAACCCTTACTGTTCATGATTCATTTGCATACATCATTGCATTGCACACACATGCTTGATAGACACTTCTTGCTTTACATGCTGGTATGCGTTATATGGCCTTTAGAAACTGACCTTGCTACCTTAACTGTTCTACATCTACTAAACCAAGAACTCTCATCCATTTTTTTTTCAATGTGACCAAACCAACAAAGTCTCCTGTTCTCACACATCTCTCTATACTGTCCAGATTTCTCTAAGGTCCTCAGATCTAAGCTTGTCTTTAAGACTGGCATTACACATCCATCATATCATTCTCGTATCATTTCTCTCCATGCAACGCATGTCCTCAACCCTCACTGGTCTGATTTCACTTGCCATGCATCATCACTGTTCACATACAATAACCTCCTCTCTTGGTTGTTTGTTACTGTTAACGCTCTGCTGGTTAGTGATAACAAAAGTGTCCTGAAATTACTCCATTTAATTCTTACGATCACAGTAGCATCTTCTGTGTTCAAATTGTATCACTAATGTATTCACAAACTGACCCTACTACCTCAACTGTTCTACATCTACTAGGACTGAATTGAGACATATTGTAACCCAAAAGAAGCAAGATCACTAACAACAATATTTAGTTACTTCCATGTATGTACCTATGACAAAACAAAAACATCATATTCCAAAAATCATATTTTGATCAAGTTTTATTTTTTAAATAAGAAAATCAAATTTTATGGCTAACTGAGTAGCGACTGTTTCATGTCGCCATGTTTGGTTAGGAGTATCGCAAGGAAAATTAGCACAGACTGACTATAGATTCACCATCAAAGTATTGAAATATTTTTTTTATTTTATAAAGGAATCACTACTTATCAAGCCCCAGAGGCCACTCGAGGATAAGGGTTAAAGTGTGTACAATGTCAATGGGACAATATCATAGTAATCGTTAGAAGTGTCAATATGGTAAATTGGATTACTTAAGAGGAACGGCTCATCAAGAACTTGTTTGCATTGGACTTGAAGACGACGAAATAAAAATATAAAGTTGAAAGAACTAGGGGAAAATATCATTTTAACGATGCCTTTCAAATCGTAAACTGCCGGTTTACATTTTTTTACATTTAAAAAGTGTAAACAAAAAAAAAAAGCAAACCTTTAGAATCCTAAAAAGATCACCCGGGAGCATTTTTGCAACATGAAAAATATACAAACCAAAATACAGAGAGGAATAAACCTACTCAAAAATATGGTTTATTACATCGCCTAAAAAAAAAAGAAGAATCGGGGCCTCCAATAATACGATAATTTGGTGGGGAAGTAAATTGTTTTCTTTTTTCTAACTTGGTTTTAAAAAGTTTTTATTGCTAACATTTGTTTTTATAAACTCTAACCACACCTCACAACCCTAATCCGGCCGGTCGGGGAAAAAAGTTTTTATTTTTTTAAATTTTGGTGAAACGCACGCACGCACGCACGCACGCACACATAAGCATCGCTTCTCACCATTTGGTGAAACGCACGCACGCACGCATCGCTTCTCACGATTTGGTGAAACGCACGCACGCACGCACGCACACATAAGCATCGCTTCTCACCAAGCTAAAGAAGAGAGAAAGTGGGGGGAAGGAGAGAAAGGATCGTGTTCTCTGCACTGCACGTGCCGGGGTCAAACAGAAGTTAAATGAAATCGATTAAAAATGGCTCGACAAAGTTGTGTCTGAACTTTTTATTCTATGAAACTTAAGATTAATAAAACGAAATAATCGTGACCTGTGGAAATTCCACGGCGAATATTTCGCATTCAATAAGAACAAAACGAAAAAGTAGTGAACAAATAAATATATAAGAAAATTAATGTTACTAAAGGCAAGATAAGTTACCCTTCTACCTATCTAGATCACATTTTTGTTGTTTTAACTTATTTTAAAACGTTTATTTAACACAAACAAAAGTAGCGCACAGTTTTAAGTTAGAACAATAAAGAAGTGTCTGACATTTTACAGACATCTTGTGAGACTCGATAATCGCTCCAAACTCGAAAATTAAGCAAAATACTGGTAGCAACACATCTAATAAATGTCAGCAAACGTTCGAACATGTTTTCTATTTCACATAAGCGAAACTCTTATCAGAGATAAAGCGACAATGAGAAGCAAACACAGATGAAGAAGACGGTTTTTATCGTTGAGCATAAAAAAAGAGTATCTAATCTAATAGGCCCCGTGCTATAGGTCAATCTCCAAGGTCTGTCCCATCGCCTCAGTGTTGTATCCCTGCTTACAAGTACTTTAATGGGATGTGCTCTGATGAACCTATTGCACTTATACCAGTGCCCGGACAACTTGTCCCGGGAAAACTCGTCTCCGGAATGAGGGGACAACCGTCAGTTTGTTCAGGTATGGTGAACACGAATATCGCAAGCCAAATTAGCACAGACAGACAGACAGACAGACAAATAGTTTTCGAGACATTAATGAGTGTATTTTAAATGTAAATCACTGGCGACCATGTTTGAACAGGCGGCATATGAAAGGGGCCAACCCTCAGTTTGATCAGGTATGCTGAAAACGAATATCGCAAGGAAAATTAGCAGAGACGGAAATACTACTAGTTTTGGAGCTGATTTTTAATGCGTGTATTTTGAAATGTAAATCCCTGGTGACCATGTTTGAACAGGCGGCATATGAAAGGGGCGAACCCTCAGTTATTTCAGGTATGCTGAAAACGAATATCGCAAGGAAAATCAGCACAGACTGACTATAGGTTCACCATCATATTACTGAAATATTTTTTTTATTTTATAAAGGAATCACTACTTATCAAGCCCCAGAGGCCACTCGAGGATAAGTGTTAAAGTGTGTACAGTAGTCAATGGGACAATATCAAAGTAATCGTTAGAAGTGTCAATTTGGTAAATTGGATTACTTAAGAGGAACGGCTCATCAAGAACTTATTTACATTGGACTTAAAGACGACGAAATAAAAATATAAAGTAGAAAGAACTAGCGAAAAATACCATTTTAACGATGCCTTTCAAATCGTAAACTGCCTGTTTACATTTTTTTACATTTAAAAAGTGTAAAAAAAATAGCAAACCTTTAGAATCCTAAAAAGATCTCCCGAGAGCATTTTTGCAACATGAAAAATATACAAACCAAAATAAAGAGAGGAGGAAACCTCAAAAATATGGATTATTACATCGCCTAAAAAAAAGAAGAATCGGGGCCTCCAATAATACGATAATTTGGTGGGGAAGTAAATTGTTTTCTTTTTTCTAACTTGGTTTTAAAAAGTTTTTATTGCTAACATTTTCATAAACTCTAACCACACCTCACAACCCTAATCCGGCCGGTCGGGAAAAAAGTTTTTATTTTTTTAAATTTTGGTGAAACACACGCACACGCACGCACACATAAGCATATCGCTTGTCACCAAGCTAAAGAAGAGAGAAAATGGGGGGAAGGAGAGAAGGGATCGTGTTCTCTGCACTGCACGTGCCGGGGTCAAACAGAAGTCAAATGAAATCGATTAAAAATGACTCCACAAAGTTGTGTCTGAACTTTTTATTCTATGAAACTTAAGATTAATAAAACGAAATAATCGTGACCCGTGGAAATTCCACGGCGAATATTTCGCATTCAATAAGAACAAAACGAAAAAGTAGTGAACAAATAAATATATTAGAAAATGAATGTTACCAAAGGCAAGATAAGTTACCCTTCTACCTACCTAGATCACATTTTTGTTGTTTTAACTTATTTTAAAACGTTTATTTAACACAAACAAAAGTAGCTCACAGTTTTAAGTTAGAACAATAAAGAAGTGTCTGACATTTTACAGACATCTTGTGAGAGTCGAGAATCGCTCCAAACTCGAAAATTAAGCAAAATACTGGTAGCAACACATCCAATAAATGTCAGCAAACGTTCGAACATGTTTTCTATTTCACATAAGCGAAACTCTTATCAGAGCAAAAGCGAAAATGAGGAGCAAACACAGATGAAGAAGTCGGTTTTTATCGTGGAGCACAAAAACAAAAACAAAAAGAGTCTCTAATCTAATAGGCCCCGTCAATCTCCAAAGTCTGTCCCATCGCCTCAGTGTTGCATCCCTGTTTACAAGTACTTTAATGGGATGTGCTCTGATGAACATATAGCACTTATGCTGGTGCCCGGAAAACTCGTCCCGGGAAAACTCGTCTCCGGAAAAACCATAACCGGAAAACTCGTACCGTTCAGTTTGTTCAGGTATGCTGAAAACGAATATCGCAAGAAAAATTTGCACAGACAAATAGTTTTAGAGATAATTTTATTAATGCGTGTATTGTGAAATGTAAATCACTGGCGACCATGTTTGAACAGGGGCACATGAAAGAGGCAAACCGTCAGTTTGTTCAGGTATGCTGAAAACGAATATCGCAAGGATAATTAGCAGTAATTAATACGTGTATTTTGAAATGTAAATCACTTTAATAAGAAAAAGGGTACTTTTCCAGTTTACAGTCCATGTTGAATTAGTAAATTTGTATTTAAGAAAGCCATTCTTAATATAGGGAGGGACATGTTAACTATTCTGTACCTCTAATCAATGTATCAATAATTTAATAAGCAAAAGACATAGTAAAAATTGAATTTAACTTGAAAATTTTATCCAAAAATACCGCAGAAGTTTTCTTTGATATTTTTTTTACAAGCTGCCCCAGCGTAACACTTCCAATCTTTCCATAATAAGAACGGCTTTCTGAAAAAACAACAACAAAACACAAACAAAAAAACAACAACCTTGAAAGCCGTTCTTAACATGGAGAGATTTGTAGGGGGTATTCAGAAAGTCGTTCTTAAAATGGGGAGGTTTGGGTGTTTATACTACGCTGGGGTATGTCGTAAAATAACCTTTCTTTTTTTACTGTTCCGTACTTTCACCTAACAATTTAATAAATAAATAAACTTGGGAAATTGAAACACTCGCCGAAAGTTATATTACTGAAGAAGTTTGATATCAGGAATAGAATCTGACCAAACACCGTTTGTTGATAACCTCTCTCTCTCTCTCTCTCTCTCTCTCTCTCTCTCTCTCTCTCACTCTCTCTTTGGCTTATCCGTGCCCCTGCCACTAAGTATGTGTATATATATACTTATATACTTATATATATATATATATATATATATATATATATATATATGGATGTATATATATATATATATATATATATATATATATATATATATATATATAGATATATATATATATAGACAGAGAGAGACAGAGAGAGAGAGAGAGAGAGACAGAGAGAGAGACAGAGAGAGAGAGAAAGAGAGAGAATATGTGCTTCCACATCAAAGAGGGGCAGGAGCATAAACAGAGACAGAAGCACACACAAACACACACATACATACGCACTTTCATAAACACACACACACACACACTCGCATAAACACACACATACATACACGAACACACACGTACACACAAATACACAAACACAAATCAACTTTCCGTTAAAAGCTGTCATGAGGTGGCAGGGGTGGGTGTCATAAGTGTCAATCGAATTTGAAAGTTTGTTAACGAAATGGATTTATTTCAACTTCGTTTGACACGTGCCAATTCTCCGGCCCTTCACCCCCCCCTACCTGCCTCTCTCTTTACCTTAGTAAAGACTTTTAGGTTGGGGTGTTTATGCTACACTGGGGTAGGTTGTAAAAATAAACTTTTTGTTTTCGTTATTAAATTGTAATTTTTTAAGAAATCATTTCCTTAAAAGTTAAGAAAGCCATTCTTAATGTAGAGAGGGGCATGTTAACTATTCTGTACTTTCATCCAATAATTTAATAAGCAAAAGATAGGATAAAATTGAATTTAACTTGAAAGTTTTATCCCAAAATATCGCAGACGTTTTCTTTGATATTTTTTATTTTACAAGCTGCCCCAGCGTAGTATTAACACCTCCAATCTCTCCATGATAAGAACGGCTTTCTGAAAAAAAAACACTCCCAAGAAAGCCGTTCTTAACATGGAGAGATTGGAGGGGGTATTCCGGAAGTCGTTCTTAAAATGGGGAGAGGAGGGCGTTTTGTAACTATTCCGTACTTTAACCTAACGATTTAATAAAAAACATCGGGTTTGTATTACTGTACACATAGATTCGAAAAAGTTGTCAAAAAACAAATATATAACAAATAAATGTTATCAAAGGCAAGATAAATTACTGTTCTACCAAACTGGATATAATTTTCGTGTTTTTATTCAATTTAACATGTTTATTCAGCTCGAAAAGCATACAGTGTTTACCGATGTATTGGAAAATTCAACATGGCGGCCGACTCTCTCTTTAACACGGTAAGTTCGGAAAAAGGTGTAATAAATAATGAACTCGACAAAATACTGTTAGAAATTCGCTCAATATATGTTACCGTGACATAACTTGACATATATTCGGTGGTTTTTTAATAGTATTTTGCCTAGTTTATTATTTATAACACTTTTTCCCGAACTTACCGTGTTAAAGAGAGAGTTGGCCGCCATTTTGAATTTTCCAATACATCGGTAAACACTGCATGCTTTTCGAGCTGAATAAACATGTTAAACTGAATAAAAACACGAAAATTATATCCAGTTTGGTAGAGAAGTAATTTATCTTGCCTTTGATAACATTTATTTGTTATATATTTGTTTTTTTTTGACAACTTTTTCGAATCTATGTGTACAGTAATACAAACCCAAAACATCAAATGTTAAATAAAAATAAATAAAAACAAGATAAAACGAATAAAAATAAAAATAAGAAACATAAAATCAAATAAAAAACGATCAATGTATAGTATCTGTTAACGAAAATATATTTTTTTAATTATTAGCAAATAATTCAAAGTGTAGTATCTGTTTTATTCTATCGCAGTATATAAAAAAAAAAGAGACGCAGGAGAAATCGTTTTTATTTTCATTCCAATTCAAAATACTCCATTTTGGAAAGTTGGGTTTTCTTCACATTAAAATAAAAAACAAACATTAAAGTTTCAAATCATTATGGCTCCTTTGTACTCGTCAACGAAAGACATAAAGCAGGAACGATGACGACGTGCGAATGGAAACAGTAAAGGATGTCATCCCCACCGCCACCGCCGACGGCGTCAACAGCACGTCTGTTTCTCTGACCCTTTAAAATAATTCGTTTTAACTAAGGGGACCCGCGGAAATTCCACGGCGAATATTACGCAGCAGTTAAAGACAACAAAACGAAAACGTGGCCATCAAAGAAATATATAACAAATAAATGTTAGCAAGGGTAACTTACTCTTCTACCTACCTAGTTAAGTTTTTTGTTGTGTCATCTGATTTCAACAGTTTATTTACTTTGTAATAAAACTAGTGTCGAGTCTTAAGTTGGAACAAGAAAAAAAAATATGGTGTGCTCGATCATAGCTGAAAACTCGAAAGTCAAGCAAAATACGGTTAGAAAATCACCTGATAAATGTCACGATAACTTTTATAGAATACGTTTCTAACAGAATTTTGTTTTATTGTCTATTTTTGACCGATTATCGAGACTCCAAGTATGTAAGAGTCACAAAAAGGCGGGACTGCTTAACTGCATCGTCATCATTTTCAATCCACTCATGTCGAACGCACGTGAGAAGTAAAATAGATGGCCCATCAAGCCAGAAATAAATTAATGACAGTTTAAAGGCTTCAAAATCACTTTCGAATTCAATATCAACTGTCGCATTAACACGCATCTTAGATTTCCGAAATCTCGTCCCAATAGTGTAGAAGCGCCCATTTCAACCTAATAACATGGATTTCAATTTGATAAAACAACTATCTAATAAAAAAAATGTAATAATTTTTATAAAAATACAGAAAAAAGAACAGTTACTACGTTTTATATATATATATATATATATATATATATATATATTATTTTTAAATTTTATATAACTTTTCAAAGTTTCGGGTGCTAACCTCTCTCTCTTTCTCTCTCTCTCTCTTTCTCTCTCTCTCTTTCTCTCTCTCTCTCTCTCTCTCTCGCTCTCGCGCGTGCTTCTCCGTGTCCTTATATATAGACAGAGAGAGGGGGAAAAGGGGGGTGAGACCGAAAGAGACAGAGAATGTGTCTACTCTCTCCTCCACATGCTGCAACGCCAACGACGCACACACCCACATACACACACACTTGCATAAACACACACATACACAGACACACACAACGTCCACATTCACTCTTCAAACTAAACAAGTTTAAATCAACCAATGAAAAGACAGCTACGTAAGACAAACTCCATAAAAGGTAAAAAGGTTGTGTCGTCGACTGCAAACTGTTTGAATTTTCCCGGAAAAAGTTAACGGTTTTCACGCCGATGGTGAAATATAAAAGAGCCCCAAAACGGGCTGTAAATTCAGTTTGACCAGCGTGGCAGCGAGAAGAGTTCCATGAGAATAGATGACCAGCCAGACGACCCAGCTAAGCCGCCGCCCTGCCGCTGTTTTAATTCTGCCTATTTCTCTGATGTCAAAAAAATTTAAGGTATTTATATTTTCCTCATTTCAAAGTAGACGACGCATTTATTTAAGGTGTGTAAACTGCACAAGTGCTCAAATGAACGTTGTTAGTATGCGCACAGTTCATAAACACGTCGAATTTCTTTTCAAATTTCAACAATTGTGTAGTATAAACGATTTTCACGTTTAACGTCTTTTTATATACTATTTTATATTTTTTTATACAAAATACTGTTAGAAACCCAGCCAATAAATATTACCGTGACAATTGTGCAGTTTATAAACCGTGCTGTTCCTGGATAAAATATTTTTAATTTAAATCTAAATTAACGTCTTGTTATTGAATTTGTTAGGTGAAAGCATGCATATAATATTATTTAAGGGCGGTCGATAAACTGTATAATTACCGTGACAATTGTGCAGTTTATAAACCGTGCTGTTCCTGGATAAAATATTTTTAATTTAAATCTAAATTAACGTCTTTTTATTGAATTTGTTAGGTGAAAGCATGCATATAATATTATTTAAGGGCGGTCAATAAACTGTAGAATAACCGTGACAATTGTGCAGTTTATAAACTGTGCTGTTCCTGGATAAAATATTTTTAATTTAAATTTAAATTAACGTCTTGTTATTGAATTTGTTAGGTGAAAGCATGCATATAATATTATTTAAGGGCGGTCAATAAACTGTATAATTACCGTGACAATTGTGCAGTTTATAAACCGTGCTGTTCTTGGATAAAATATTTTTAATTTAAATCTAAATTAACGTCTTTTTATTGAATTTGTTAGGTGAAAGCATGCATATAATATTATTTAAAGGCGGTCAGTAAACTCTAGAATTACCGTAACAATTGTGCAGTTTATAAACCGTGCTGTTCTTGGATAAAATATTTTTAATTTAAATCTAAATTAACGTCTTGTTATTGAATTTGTATTATTTAAGGGCGGTCAGTAAACTCTAGAATTACCGTGACAATTGTGCAGTTTATAAACCGTGCTGTTCTTGGATAAAATATTTTTAATTTAAATCTAAATTAACGTCTTTTTATTTAATTTGTTAGATGAAAGTATACATATAATATTATTTAAGGGCGGTCAATAAACTGTAGAATTTACGTGACAATTGTGCAGTTTATAGGCCGTTCTTTTCTTGGATAAAATTCTGGATGTGAATTTTCCCCCCTAAAGTCCAACCCTATCCTCACCGTGGTAGGGGGGTGTAACGTTGTAGTTTAACAGCTACACGGCTAAATGGGCTCTGGCAAAAAAAAATAAAATCCAGAAAATGTCGGCATTAGTTTGTTGCGTCCGTCATCTGGTCGTCTTTTTATACGCTTGCATGTGGCGAGCAAAAAGGCGTGAAGGGGGCAGGCTGAAAGGAGAACAATACCCGAAAGATGTAAACCGAACGAAAGAGAAAAATGGGCCTCCCTGCAAGGCCCCGTGCTCTCCCCAGCCTGCTCCCAGTTTCCCCGACTTTGCATGCAACTGGTTTTGAGCTTTTGGAAAGCTCTTTTCTCAGTGTCGGGGTGTTGACTCCACTTCCAAGTTAACAAATAGCTGCAAGTCTGGGTACGGTCCGATTGGTTCCGAAGCTCTTCCGCTGTGAGGTGCGCTTTCGAATCTCCCGAAGGGGGCTACCCTCTAAGCAGGCGACACGTGCTCGTGTTACTATGTAATGCATGCTTGCCTCGACTCGACTAAGGACGACTAGAGTTCGACTAGATTGTGTGCTCACAAGCCGCTTTAAGGCCGCTTTTATTATTCCTACTGTCTACGAACTGCGAAACAGTATGGTAGTGCAATTATATATGACCGTCCTCCGATACGAAATGGTAGTGCAATTATATATGACGGTCCTCCGATATGATAGTAGGAATGCCAGTTTTGTGAGCGATCATCGCCGTCTTATGAACACAAACTAGTGGTATCTTTACGAATCCTGTTGGGTAGAGAGAACACCTCTGTTTTCTGCTCTGCCTGTTATTCTGAGTAGAAACCGCTTTTTAGTAGATGTTCGCAGCAAAGCTTGTTTTTATATAGTGCCCCTCCTTTCGGGAGTTCATTACCTCGCTGCCCAGACGAGAGCTTTCCCCGGTGGAACCTCTTTTTTTATATTTTACTTTAAAGTTTAATAGCGAACGAACAGTCACCAGCAAGTGGTCTGCACCGACAGGAAGATGAGTATAGTATCACCTTTTCTTCTTTCTATTTCGATTTCAGTCTTTGTGATTTGAACATTTAATTTAACTGTTTCCATTGTTCCAGCTTTCACACAGCAGTAGATTATCAACACTATAAATATCACCTCTTTTTTATAGATTGTAACAAGCAACAAAACCTAGCAGCATCACCGTTCCTGTCTGTCACATGTCTTGTGCAGTTTGAATCAAGTATTTCTTTCTTTGCGTTCAAGCACATCTGGGTAAAATCAAACTGTGTATGATGTATGTCTATCTGTTTCTTCCAACATTAGAATCTCAAAGTCTTGGCAGCAATCATTGTCATAGAAGTAGAGTAAGTATTCTTTTTCTTTCCTTCTGTGTGTATATCTTTGTAATTTCAGGTACTCCTCTTGATCATGATGGAATTCTATTATCAGCTATTGTGAGAATTATGTGGATTGGAAAAAACAACCGAATCCAGCAGTATCAGCTATCCTAGCTGCCACATGTTTCCTGTAGTTACAGAAGTCCTCAAGTAAGTGTTTCTTTCTTTGTGTACATGCACATCTGGGTACAATCAAATTCTAAACTATTAGCTTTATTTAAATGAATTCAGTTCTGCTTGTATTTCTTCTCATCAGCTAACTTATGCAACTACAAAACAAAAAGTAGTACATGGGTGTTTGATCATAGCCAGAAAGTTAAATATATCATTAAAAAAAAATCCATTAGTTATGTTTATTATATAAATCAAAAAAAGATTTTAAATAATTAAAAGAAAAAAAATCATCACAGTAAAAATTATATATATGTAACAAAGAACACAAACAAACATGAAATTGCCATGAGTTTCAGCAAGAACCAGAAAAGAGAAAATGTGGAGATAACACCCGGGAAGTAACAGGCAAGAATTTTCTTTATTTCTTTTATTTTTTGTCTCGAATAGCACATAGACTTTTCATGTATCAATTAAAAAAAAAATAACCCAAGTCAGACAATTGATAGAAAAACTAAGCATTAAAGTTCAATTAAGCATTAGAAAAATAACTTCTAATAATTATGTGATCTATATACAAATTGTCTCCCTTGAATATATATATATATATTTTTTAATTGAAATAAATATATAGATATATATTTATTTAATTAAAAAATAGCTTCTAATAATTGTGATCTATATACAAATTGTCTCACTTGATTATATATATATATATATATATATATATATATATATATATATATATATATTACTAGCATGGGTTCCCGGCGTAGTTTGGCGGTGTATGCTGCCCCCCTCCCCCAACCAAAAAAAAGCAAAAAACCGGTTAATTTTTTAAAATTTGACCCCTATTATGAACCCTTAGAATTTATTGTTTTGGGCTCAAATCAAGATATTAAGTTAGATCCATGTCCAAGGATACTATATCAAAAATTTCGATTGTTTAGACCCATAATTGTCGGAGGAGATTTGTAGAGTTCTCAAAGGCTAAATCATTGAACTTTGGCCCCTTAATAACCAAATTTCTGTCCAAATACCAATCGCATAGATTTTCCAAAATCTCAGTACTCTGTATATCAAATGTTGAATCTGTAGACTAAAATTGACAGAGTTATTGCTTAGGGAAATGTACACACAGACAGACATTTTCACTTCTATGGATAGATAGATAGATAGATAGATATATAATGAGAGACAGAAAGATAAATATATACAATGATTAATGAATTATTAGAAATAGTTGTTAAATTTTTGGAAATATGTATGGCAATTTAGATGGCAAGACATACTGCTAGTGTTCAATGCATTAGTAGAGCTAACTGTTAAGATTTAAAATACATACATAGAAATTCAAATGACAGGACTTATATGTAGAGTGCTCAATACATCAGTAGAGCAAGTTAATAAGTTAAAAAATGCATACGTCAATTTAGATGACCACACTTTTTTGTATTCTTGTTTGAATATGACATAATACAAATTTTAATAATTTTATTCAAAATGTTATGGATTCTCAATGAAAAATCTAATATGTCAATATGGCTCTATGTATGATAAAGCATTGGCATATAATTTTCTTTCAATAACATAAACGTTTGATAATATCAGCTCTGTCTAGTTTTGAGCACTTATTTAAAGTGTAATTATTAAGTAAAAATCTAAATAAAATGTCTTTATTGCTCTATGTCTTATAGAGCACTCTTATATAACTATGGTTAAATCTTAATGTTTATTTATCCTGTAACAAAATAAACGTTTTATAATAGCAGCTCTGTCTAGTTTTGAGCACTTATTTAAAGTGTAATTATTAAGTAAAAATCTAAATAAAATGTCTTTATTGCTCTATGTCTTATTGAGCACTCTTATATAACTATGGTTAAATCTTAATGTTTATTTATCCTGTAACAAAATAAACGTTTTATAATAGCAGCTCTGTCTAGTTTTGAGCACTTATTTAAAGTGTAATTATTAAGTAAAAATCTAAATAAAATGTCTTTATTGCTCTATGTCTTATTGAGCACTCTTATATAACTATGGTTAAATCTTAATGTTTATTTATCCTGTAACAAAATAAACGTTTTATAATAGCAGCTCTGTCTAGTTTTGAGCACTTATTTAAAGTGTAATTATTAAGTAAAAATCTAAATAAAATGTCTTTATTGCTCTATGTCTTATTGAGCACTCTTATATAACTATGGTTAAATCTTAATGTTTATTTATCCTGTAACAAAATAAACGTTTTATAATAGCAGCTCTGTCTAGTTTTGAGCACTTATTTAAAGTGTAATTATTAAGTAAAAATCTAAATAAAATGTCTTTATTGCTCTATGTCTTATTGAGCACTCTTATATAACTATGGTTAAATCTTAATGTTTATTTATCCTGTAACAAAATAAACGTTTTATAATAGCAGCTCTGTCTAGTTTTGAGCACTTATTTAAAGTGTAATTATTAAGTAAAAATCTAAATAAAATGTCTTTATTGCTCTATGTCTTATTGAGCACTCTTATATAACTATGGTTAAATCTTAATGTTTATTTATCCTGTAACAAAATAAACGTTTTATAATAGCAGCTCTGTCTAGTTTTGAGCACTTATTTAAAGTGTAATTATTAAGTAAAAATCTAAATAAAATGTCTTTATTGCTCTATGTCTTATTGAGCACTCTTATATAACTATGGTTAAATCTTAATGTTTATTTATCCTGTAACAAAATAAACGTTTTATAATAGCAGCTCTGTCTAGTTTTGAGCACTTATTTAAAGTGTAATTATTAAGTAAAAATCTAAATAAAATGTCTTTATTGCTCTGTCTTATTGAGCACTCTTATATAACTATGGTTAAATCTTAATGTTTATTTATCCTGTAACAAAATAAACGTTTTATAATAGCAGCTCTGTCTAGTTTTGAGCACTTATTTAAAGTGTAATTATTAAGTAAAAATCTAAATAAAATGTCTTTATTGCTCTGTCTTATTGAGCACTCTTATATAACTATGGTTAAATCTTAATGTTTATTTATCCTGTAACAAAATAAACGTTTTATAATAGCAGCTCTGTCTAGTTTTGAGCACTTATTTAAAGTGTAATTATTAAGTAAAAATCTAAATAAAATGTCTTTATTGCTCTGTCTTATTGAGCACTCTTATATAACTATGGTTAAATCTTAATGTTTATTTATCCTGTAACAAAATAAACGTTTTATAATAGCAGCTCTGTCTAGTTTTGAGCACTTATTTAAAGTGTAATTATTAAGTAAAAATCTAAATAAAATGTCTTTATTGCTCTATGTCTTATTG
The DNA here is from genome assembly GCF_053919585.1 of Euprymna scolopes. Classification (NCBI taxonomy): domain Eukaryota; kingdom Metazoa; phylum Mollusca; class Cephalopoda; order Sepiida; family Sepiolidae; genus Euprymna; species Euprymna scolopes. The sequence goes on along the minus strand of NC_136527.1, from coordinate 16,422,251 downwards.
AGCACTCTTATATAACTATGGTTAAATCTTAATGTTTATTTATCCTGTAACAAAATAAACGTTTTATAATAGCAGCTCTGTCTAGTTTTGAGCACTTATTTAAAGTGTAATTATTAAGTAAAAATCTAAATAAAATGTCTTTATTGCTCTATGTCTTATTGAGCACTCTTATATAACTATGGTTAAATCTTAATGTTTATTTATCCTGTAACAAAATAAACGTTTTATAATAGCAGCTCTGTCTAGTTTTGAGCACTTATTTAAAGTGTAATTATTAAGTAAAAATCTAAATAAAATGTCTTTATTGCTCTGTCTTATTGAGCACTCTTATATAACTATGGTTAAATCTTAATGTTTATTTATCCTGTAACAAAATAAACGTTTTATAATAGCAGCTCTGTCTAGTTTTGAGCACTTATTTAAAGTGTAATTATTAAGTAAAAATCTAAATAAAATGTCTTTATTGCTCTATGTCTTATTGAGCACTCTTATATAACTATGGTTAAATCTTAATGTTTATTTATCCTGTAACAAAATAAACGTTTTATAATAGCAGCTCTGTCTAGTTTTGAGCACTTATTTAAAGTGTAATTATTAAGTAAAAATCTAAATAAAATGTCTTTATTGCTCTATGTCTTATTGAGCACTCTTATATAACTATGGTTAAATCTTAATGTTTATTTATCCTGTAACAAAATAAACGTTTTATAATAGCAGCTCTGTCTAGTTTTGAGCACTTATTTAAAGTGTAATTATTAAGTAAAAATCTAAATAAAATGTCTTTATTGCTCTATGTCTTATTGAGCACTCTTATATAACTATGGTTAAATCTTAATGTTTATTTATCCTGTAACAAAATAAACGTTTTATAATAGCAGCTCTGTCTAGTTTTGAGCACTTATTTAAAGTGTAATTATTAAGTAAAAATCTAAATAAAATGTCTTTATTGCTCTATGTCTCATTGAGCACTCTTATATAACTATGGTTAAATCTTAATGTTTATTTATCCTGTAACAAAATAAACGTTTTATAATAGCAGCTCTGTCTAGTTTTGAGCACTTATTTAAAGTGTAATTATTAAGTAAAAATCTAAATAAAATGTCTTTATTGCTCTATGTCTTATTGAGCACTCTTATATAACTATGGTTAAATCTTAATGTTTATTTATCCTGTAACAAAATAAACGTTTTATAATAGCAGCTCTGTCTAGTTTTGAGCACTTATTTAAAGTGTAATTATTATGTAAAAATCTAAATAAAATGTCTTTATTGCTCTATGTCTTATTGAGCACTCTTATATAACTATGGTTAAATCTTAATGTTTATTTATCCTGTAACAAAATAAACGTTTTATAATAGCAGCTCTGTCTAGTTTTGAGCACTTGTTTAAAGTGTAATTATTAAGTAAAAATCTAAATAAAATGTCTTTATTGCTCTGTCTTATTGAGCACTCTTATATAACTATGGTTAAATCTTAATGTTTATTTATCCTGTAACAAAATAAACGTTTTATAATAGCAGCTCTGTCTAGTTTTGAGCACTTATTTAAAGTGTAATTATTAAGTAAAAATCTAAATAAAATGTCTTTATTGCTCTATGTCTTATTGAGCACTCTTATATAACTATGGTTAAATCTTAATGTTTATTTATCCTGTAACAAAATAAACGTTTTATAATAGCAGCTCTGTCTAGTTTTGAGCACTTATTTAAAGTGTAATTATTAAGTAAAAATCTAAATAAAATGTCTTTATTGCTCTATGTCTCATTGAGCATTCTTATATAACTATGGTTAAATCTTAATGTTTATTTATCCTGTAACAAAATAAACGTTTTATAATAGCAGCTCTGTCTAGTTTTGAGCACTTATTTAAAGTGTAATTATTAAGTAAAAATCTAAATAAAATGTCTTTATTGCTCTATGTCTTATTGAGCACTCTTATATAACTATGGTTAAATCTTAATGTTTATTTATCCTGTAACAAAATAAACGTTTTATAATAGCAGCTCTGTCTAGTTTTGAGCACTTTTGAAAGTGTAATTAATAAGTAAAAATCTAAATAAAATGTCTTTATTGCTCTATGTCTTATTGAGCACTCTTATATAACGCTCGTTTGTAGATATTCTAATAAAAGTAACCTGTAATAATATCAGCTCTTTTTTCGAAGCTTTGTATTTAGTTTTGAAAACATTTGTCATTTATAGCAGTGAAATTTCCTTTAAGAGTGCTCAATGTATGAGTTCATCTTGGGAGTTATTTGAAAAATATAAATTTCTGTTATGCAATCAAAAATTTTCTTTGAGACTGCAAAATAGATAAGTACAGCTCTGTAGTGAGTTTTAAAATTGTGTATTACGAGTATGCTGGAAAAGTAATTACCAGAGTGCTTAATACTGTGGTAGAGTTCTGTGGAAAGATTTGAAAGAATTTTTCTCATTTATGCTCGACAGATTTACTTTGAGTAAAGCTCTTTCGTACGTTTAAACAATATATATATATATATGTCAATGATGTTTGCATGCGCTCCATAGTTTAATATAGCTGTGTAGTAAATTTAAAAATTGCTTTGTTTAATTATGTAAGACGATTTTACTTTAAGAGTGCTCAATGCATTTATAGAGCTTTGTAGTAAGATTTGGAAACATTTTGGCAATTATTTTAGACAAATCTACTTCCAGAGTGCTCAATATATTAGTAGAGCTAAATAAAACATTTGAGAAACAGATATGGCATTTCAACTGCTTAAATTTATTTTGACAGAGTTCAATACATAAGTAGAGCTAAATATAGACTTTCAAAAAACATGTATGGCAATTCAGCTACACGAATATACTTTGAGAGTGCTCAATACATTAGTAGACGAAAGCATAAAATTCAGAAAGCATGAAGAGCTCTGCAGTATGTTTTGAAAACCTAAAGGCATAGATATACTGTAAGATTATAAAATATATATATGACAAGTATTTGAAACAAGTTTCCTATTTGAGTGCCTAATATATTTGAGAGCTCTATGGTAACTTTAAAAAACATATTTCAAAATTATGTTAGACAAATTGTCTTTGAGAGTGCTCATTTCTAAGTAGACTTCTGTAGAAAATTTTTGAGACATGTTCAGCAATTTAAGTTCATATCAGTTAATAAATAGAGCTATATAGTGAGTTTTTCAAATTTATATGGACTTATCCTAGTTAACTCGTGTAGCTGTGCAATACATAAGTAGAGTTCTGCGTTAGTTTTGGGGTATGGTTCTCACTTTATTAGGGAAATTACTTGGACACATTATACTCTGGACAGATCCCTTGAGGACAACCAAAGGTACCGTTTTTTTCCACTCTGCTGAATAAGACTCATCCGTCTTGGTTCACTCTTGGGACATTAAAACAAAAACGGTGAAGAATTAAAAAAAAAAGAATGCAAAAATGTAAATGTCTTTGCAAGTCATTCATTTTCACTTTCATAACAAAAAAAAACATCTGTAAGAACTTGATAAAAGAATGCACAAACAATAAAATACAACTTTGCTGTCTTGGAATCTGAAATCAGTAGAAACTTCCCCTACTGAAATTCCCACACACCTCAAAAAAAAAAAAGAATCCTTCCCAATGCAATACTTTTCAAGCAATTACAGTGTCAAACTTGGTACTGCAATGACTCTGTAAACTGAAAAATATATGTATAAAAACAAAGGTAAAGCAAAATTGATTCATGTTAACACCTCTCCCAACACCACAGATTAACTACAAAAATACTTGATAAAGCAAAACACAATTACAAATGTGTATGGAAAAAATAAAAATTAAAAAAATTAAAAAAAATCAACCAAGCAATGGCTCATGATTTTCTGGTGTTTGATGGAATGTGAGTAGGCATACAGCCTGGATAATTTTCCAAGGTAAGTGATGATATTCATCATTATTGTCTTTTTGGATTAGTTCAGATATATCTCATAACTATAATTGTTTTATGTATATATTTATATGTCTAGATGTTATGTGTGCTATTTGAATGTTCCCTATAGAAAAAATCAACATAAAATCTAAAAGTGTATTCTGATGTAAAATTAACCAGTAAAAACAATGCTTGTGTTTCTGATACACCAACTATTTCTTATTAGCATATAAGTTGAATCATGAAATTTATCTCCCTTGCCTGTCTCTCTTTATACCTCTGTATTTCTCTAGATCTGTCTATCTCTCTTTTCTTATTCTTTATCTCTATTCCCCGTCTTGCCATCCCCTATGTGCGAACTTATATATTTCAACATGTCTAGATTGATAAGCTTCTCATTTACCGGTACCAATCTCCCGTTTTTAAAGTTATAAGTTTTAACTTGAATACACGTTGATATGTCAAGGTAACAGTAGGTATCGATCGGGCACATCCAGACGCCAACCTACACGGTGCAGAGAAAAAACAGAAAAAAAACTAAGTCCCGATGTGCCTAGCAGATTAAAAGGCATTTTGCTACGCCTACATGGATCAAACATAGCAGTAGGCGTCGATCGGGCACTTCCAGACACTTACTTACACTGTGTTGAACTTATAAATTTTCAATGGAATACACGTTGACATGTGTTGGTCTAGTATCTCCTCATCTACCTATACCTACGTCCCCCCCTGTTTGGACTTAGAAATTTTCAATTGAATACACGTTGACTTGCCTTGGCCTATAGGATTGTCATCTACCTATACCTACATCCCCTCTTGTTTGGACTTAAATATTTTCAATTGAATACACGTTGTCTTGCCTTGGTCTATAGGATTCTGTTCTACCTATACCTTCGTCCCCTCTTGTTTGGACGTAGAAATTTTCAATTGAATACACGTTGACTTGCCTTGGTCTATAGGATTCTCATCTTCCTATACCTACGTCCCCTCTTGTTTGGACTTAGAAATTTTCAATTGAATACACGTTGACTTGACTTGGTCTATAGGATTCTTACCTATCTATACCTACATCCCCTCTTGTTTGGACTTAGAAATTTTCAATTGAATACAATCTGAGATGCCTTGGTCTATAGGATTGTCACCTACCTATACCTACGTCCCTTCTTGTTTGGACTTAGAAATTTTCAATTGAATACACGTTGACTTGCCTTGGTCTATAGGATTCTCATCTTCCTATACCTACGTCCCCTCTTGTTTGGACTTAGAAATTTTCAATTGAATACACGTTGACTTGCCTTGGTCTATAGGATTCTCATCTTCCTATACCTACGTCCCCTCTTGTTTGGACTTAGAAATTTTCAATTGAATACACGTTGACTTGCCTTGGTCTATAGGATTCTCATCTTCCTATACCTACATCCCCTCTTGTTTGGACTTAGAAATTTTCAATTGAATACACGTTGACTTGCCTTGGTCTATAGGATTCTCATCTTCCTATACCTATATCCCCTCTTGTTTGGACTTAGAAATTTTCAATTGAATACAATCTGAGATGCCTTGGTCTATAGGATTGTCACCTACCTATACCTACATTCCCTCTTGTTTGGACTTAGAAATTTTCAATTGAATACAATCTGAGATGCCTTGGTCTTTAGGATTGTCACCTACCTATATCTACGTCCCCTCTTGTTTGGACTTAGAAATTTTCAATTGAATACAATCTGAGATGCCTTGGTCTATAGGATTGTCACCTACCTATACCTACATCCCCTCTTGTTTGGACTTAGAAATTTTCAATTGAATACAATCTGAGATGCCTTGGTCTATAGGATTGTCACCTACCTATACCTACATTCCCTCTTGTTTGGACTTAGAAATTTTCAATTGAATACAATCTGAGATGCCTTGGTCTATAGGATTGTCACCTACCTATACCTACATTCCCTCTTGTTTGGACTTAGAAATTTTCAATTGAATACAATCTGAGATGCCTTGGTCTTTAGGATTGTCACCTACCTATATCTACGTCCCCTCTTGTTTGGACTTAGAAATTTTCAATTGAATACAATCTGAGATGCCTTGGTCTATAGGATTGTCACCTACCTATACCTACATCCCCTCTTGTTTGGACTTAGAAATTTTCAATTGAATACAATCTGAGATGCCTTGGTCTATAGGATTGTCACCTACCTATACCTACATCCCCTCTTGTTTGGACTTAGAAATTTTCAATTGAATACAATCTGAGATGCCTTGGTCTATAGGATTGTCACCTACCTATACCTACATCCCCTCTTGTTTGGACTTAGAAATTTTCAATTGAATACAATCTGAGATGTCTTGGTCAATAGGATTCTCATCAACCTATACCTACATCCCCTCTTGTTTGGACTTAGAAATTTTCAGTTGAATACACGGTGACTTGCCTTGGTCTATAGGATTGTCATCAACCTATACCTACATCCCCTCTTGTTTGGACTTAGAAATTTTCAGTTAAATACACATTGACTTGCCTTGGTCTATAGGATTGTCACCTACCTATGCCTACATCCCCTCTTGTTTGGACTTAGAAATTTTCAATTGAATACACGTTGACTTGCCTTGGTCTATAGGATTGTCATCAACCTATACCTACATCCCCTCTTGTTTGGACTTAGAAATTTTCAATTGAATACACGTTGACTTGCCTTGGTCTATAGGATTGTAATCAACCTATACCTACATCCCCTCTTGTTTGGACTTAGAAATTTTCAATTGAATACACGTTGACTTGCCTTGGTCTATAGGATTGTCATCAACCTATACCTACATCCCCTCTTGTTTGGACTTAGAAATTTTCAATTGAATACACGTTGACTTGCCTTGGTCTATAGGATTGTCATCAACCTATACCTACATCCCCTCTTGTTTGGACTTAGAAATTTTCAATTGAATACACGTTGACTTGTCTTGGTCTATAGGATTGTCATCAACCTATACCTACATCCCCTCTTGTTTGGACTTAGAAATTTTCAATTGAATACACGTTGACTTGCCTTGGTCTATAGGATTGTCATCAACCTATACCTACATCCCCTCTTGTTTGGACTTAGAAATTTTCAATTGAATACACGTTGACTTGCCTTGGTCTATAGGATTGTCATCAACCTATACCTACATCCCCTCTTGTTTGGACTTAGAAATTTTCAATTGAATACACGTTGACTTGCCTTGGTCTATAGGATTGTCATCAACCTATACCTACGTCCCCTCTTGTTTGGACTTAGAAATTTTCAATTGAATACACGTTGATTTGACTTGGTCTATAGGATTCTCATCTTCCTATACCTACATCCCCTCTTGTTTGGACTTAGAAATTTTCAGTTGAATACAATCTGAGATGCCTTGGTCTATAGGATTGTCACCTACCTATACCTACATCCCCTCTTGTTTGGACTTAGAAATTTTCAATTGAATACACGTTGACTTGTCTTGGTCAATAGGATTCTCATCAACCTATACCTACATCCCCTCTTGTTTGGACTTAGAAATTTTCAGTTGAATACACGGTGACTTGCCTTGGTCAATAGGATTCTCATCAACCTATACCTACATCCCCTCTTGTTTGGACTTAGAAATTTTCAATTGAATACAATCTGAGATGCCTTGGTCTATAGGATTGTCACCTACCTATACCTACGTCCCTTCTTGTTTGGACTTAGAAATTTTCAATTGAATACACGTTGATTTGACTTGGTCTATAGGATTCTCATCTTCCTATACCTACATCCCCTCTTGTTTGGACTTAGAAATTTTCAGTTGAATACAATCTGAGATGCCTTGGTCTATAGGATTGTCACCTACCTATACCTACATCCCCTCTTGTTTGGACTTAGAAATTTTCAATTGAATACAATCTGAGATGCCTTGGTCTATAGGATTGTCACCTACCTATACCTACATCCCCTCTTGTTTGGACTTAGAAATTTTCAATTGAATACACGTTGACTTGTCTTGGTCAATAGGATTCTCATCAACCTATACCTACATCCCCTCTTGTTTGGACTTAGAAATTTTCAGTTGAATACACGGTGACTTGCCTTGGTCAATAGGATTCTCATCAACCTATACCTACATCCCCTCTTGTTTGGACTTAGAAATTTTCAATTGAATACAATCTGAGATGCCTTGGTCTATAGGATTGTCACCTACCTATACCTACGTCCCTTCTTGTTTGGACTTAGAAATTTTCAATTGAATACACGTTGATTTGACTTGGTCTATAGGATTCTCATCTTCCTATACCTACATCCCCTCTTGTTTGGACTTAGAAATTTTCAGTTGAATACAATCTGAGATGCCTTGGTCTATAGGATTGTCACCTACCTATACCTACATCCCCTCTTGTTTGGACTTAGAAATTTTCAATTGAATACAATCTGAGATGCCTTGGTCTATAGGATTGTCACCTACCTATACCTACATCCCCTCTTGTTTGGACTTAGAAATTTTCAATTGAATACACGTTGACTTGCCTTGGTCTATAGGATTGTCATCAACCTATACCTACGTCCCTTCTTGTTTGGACTTAGAAATTTTCAATTGAATACACGTTGACTTGACTTGGTCTATAGGATTCTCATCTTCCTATACCTACATCCCCTCTTGTTTGGACTTAGAAATTTTCAATTGAATACAATCTGAGATGCCTTGGTCTATAGGATTGTCACCTACCTATACCTACATCCCCTCTTGTTTGGACTTAGAAATTTTCAATTGAATACACGTTGACTTGCCTTGGTCTATAGGATTGTCATCAACCTATACCTACGTCCCTTCTTGTTTGGACTTAGAAATTTTCAATTGAATACACGTTGACTTGACTTGGTCTATAGGATTCTGTTCTACCTATACCTTCGTCCCCTCTTGTTTGGACTTAGAAATTTTCAATTGAATACACGCTGGGATGACTTGGTCTATAGGATTGTCACGTACCTATACCTACATCCCCTCTTGTTTGGACTTAGAAATTTTCAATTGAATACAATCTGAGATGCCTTGGTCTATAGGATTGTCATCAACCTATACCTACATCCCTTCTTGTTTGGACTTAGAAATTTTCAATTGAATACACGTTGACTTGCCTTGGTCTATAGGATTGTCACCTACCTATACCTACATCTCCTCTTGTTTGGACTTAGAAATTTTCAATTGAATACAATCTGAGATGCCTTGGTCTATAGGATTGTCACCTACCTATACCTACATCCCCTCTTGTTTGAACTTAGAAATTTTCAATTGAATACAATCTGAGATGCCTTGGTCTATAGGATTGTCACCTACCTATACCTACATCCCCTCTTGTTTGGACTTAGAAATTTTCAATTGAATACAATCTGAGATGCCTTGGTCTATAGGATTGTCACCTACCTATACCTACATCCCCTCTTGTTTGGACTTAGAAATTTTCAATTGAATACAATCTGAGATGCCTTGGTCTATAGGATTGTAACCTACCTATACCTACGTCCCCTCTTGTTTGGACTTAGAAATTTTCAATTGAATACACGTTGACTTGCCTTGGTCTATAGGATTCTCATCAACCTATACCTACATCCCCTCTTGTTTGGACTTAGAAATTTTCAGTTGAATACACGGTGACTTGCCTTGGTCTATAGGATTGTCACCTACCTATGCCTACATCCCCTCTTGTTTGGACTTAGAAATTTTCAATTGAATACACGTTGACTTGCCTTGGTCTATAGGATTGTCATCAACCTATACCTACATCCCCTCTTGTTTGGACTTAGAAATTTTCAATTGAATACAATCTGAGATTCCTTGGTCTATAGGATTCTCACCTACCTATACCTACATCCCCTCTTGTTTGGACTTAGAAATTTTCAATTGAATACACGTTGACTTGCATTGGTCTATAGGATTCTCATCTTCCTATACCTACATCCCCTCTTGTTTGGACTTAGAAATTTTCAATTGAATACAATCTGAGATGCCTTGGTCTATAGGATTGTCATCAACCTATACCTACATCCCTTCTTGTTTGGACTTAGAAATTTTCAATTGAATACACGTTGTCTTGCCTTGGTCTATAGGATTGTCAGCTACCTATACCTACATCCCCTCTTGTTTGGACTTAGAAATTTTCAATTGAATACACGTTTACTTGCTTTGGTCTATAGGATTGTCACCTACCTATACCTACATCCCCTCTTGTTTGAACTTAGAAATTTTCAATTGAATACACGTTGTCTTGCCTTGGTCTATAGGATTGTCATCTACCTATACCTACATCCCCTCTTGTTTGGACTTAGAAATTTTCAATTGAATACACGTTGTCTTGCCTTGGTCTATAGGATTCTTATCTACCTATACATACATCCCCTCTTGTTTGGACTTAGAAATTTTCAATTGAATACACGTTGACTTGCTTTGGTCTATAGGATTCTCATCTACCTATACCTACATCCCCTCTTGTTTGGACTTAGAAATTTTCAATTGAATACACGTTGACTTGCATTGGTCTATAGGATTGTCAGCTACTTATACCTACATCCCCTCTTGTTTGGACTTAGAAATTTTCAATTGAATACACGTTGACTTGCCTTGGTCTATAGGATTGTCACCTACCTATACCTACATCCCCTCTTGTTTGAACTTAGAAATTTTCAATTGAATACACGTTGTCTTGCCTTGGTCTATAGGATTGTCATCTACCTATACCTACATCCCCTCTTGTTTGGACTTAGAAATTTTCAATTGAATACACGTTGACTTGCTTTGGTCTATAGGATTGTCACCTACCTATACCTACATCCCCTCTTGTTTGGACTTAGAAATTTTCAATTGAATACACGTTGTCTTGCCTTGGTCTATAGGATTCTTATCTACCTATACATACATCCCCTCTTGTTTGGACTTAGAAATTTTCAATTGAATACACGTTGACTTGCTTTGGTCTATAGGATTCTCATCTACCTATACATACATCCCCTCTTGTTTGGACTTAGAAATTTTCAATTGAATACACGTTGACTTGCTTTGGTCTATAGGATTGTCACCTACCTATACCTACATCCCCTCTTGTTTGGACTTAGAAATTTTCAATTGAATACACGTTGACTTGCATTGGTCTATAGGATTGTCAGCTACTTATACCTACATCCCCTCTTGTTTGGACTTAGAAATTTTCAATTGAATACACGTTGACTTGCCTTGGTCTATAGGATTCTCATCTTCCTATACCTACATCCCCTCTTGTTTGAACTTAGAAATTTTCAATTGAATACACGTTGTCTTGCCTTGGTCTATAGGATTGTCAGCTACTTATACCTACATCCCCTCTTGTTTGGACTTAGAAATTTTCAATTGAATACACGTTGACTTGCCTTGGTCTATAGGATTGTCACCTACCTATACCTACATCCCCTCTTGTTTGAACTTAGAAATTTTCAATTGAATACACGTTGACTTGCATTGGTCTATAGGATTGTCACCTACCTATACATACATCCCCTCTTGTTTGGACTTAGAAATTTTCAATTGAATACACGTTGACTTGCTTTGGTCTATAGGATTGTCACCTATCTATACCTACATCCCCTCTTGGTTGGACTTAGAAATTTTCAATTGAATACAATCTGAGATGCCTTGGTCTATAGGATTGTCACCTACCTATACCTACGTCCCTTCTTGTTTGGACTTAGAAATTTTCAATTGAATACATGTTGACTTGCTTTGGTCTATAGGATTGTCAGCTACCTATACCTACATCCCCTCTTGTTTGGACTTAGAAATTTTCAATTGAATACATGTTGACTTGCTTTGGTCTATAGGATTGTCAGCTACCTATACCTACATCCCCTCTTGGTTGGACTTAGAAATTTTCAATTGAATACATGTTGACTTGCTTGGTCTATAGGATTGTCACCTACCTATACCTACATCCCCTCTTGTTTGGACTTAGAAATTTTCAATTGAATACAATCTGAGATGCCTTGGTCTATAGGATTGTCACCTACCTATACCTACGTCCCTTCTTGTTTGGACTTAGAAATTTTCAATTGAATACATGTTGACTTGCTTTGGTCTATAGGATTGTCAGCTACCTATACCTACATCCCCTCTTGTTTGGACTTAGAAATTTTCAATTGAATACACGTTGACTTGCTTTGGTCTATAGGATTGTCAGCTACCTATACCTACATCCCCTCTTGGTTGGACTTAGAAATTTTCAATTGAATACATGTTGACTTGCTTTGGTCTATAGGATTGTCACCTACCTATAACTTCGTCCCTTCTTGTTTGGACTTAGAAATTTTACATTGAATACACGTTGACTTGCTTTGGTCTATAGGATTCTCATTTACCTATACCTTCGTCCCCTCTTGTTTGGACTTAGAGATTTTCAATTGAATACACCCTGGGATGACTTGGTCTATAGGATTGTCACGTACCTATACCTACATCCCTTCTTGTTTGGACTTAGAAATTTTCAATTGAATACACGTTGACTTGCCTTGATCTATAGGATTCTGTTCTACCTATACCTTCGTCCCCTCTTGTTTGGACTTAGAAATTTTCAATTGAATACACATTGACTTGACTTGGTCTATAGGATTGTCATCAACCTATACCTACATCCCCTCTTGTTTGGATTTAGAAATTTTCAATTGAATACACGTTGACTTGACTTGGTCTATAGGATTGTCATCTACCTATACCTACATCCCCTCTTGTTTGGACTTAGAAATTTTCAATTGAATACACGTTGACTTGCCTTGGTCTGTAGGATTGTCACCTACCTATACCTAGCGAAACTTAACTGCAGGATATGTTTTACCTCATTATCATTAAAATCGCGCATTTAAGTTTTAATTGTTAAATCCAATCGCTTTTCTGTTGCTCTGCCGTGGATTTTTTTCCACCTTTGCCACAAGGTTCCAGGTTCGATCCTACCTACCTACCTACCTACCTACCTACCAAAACTTTTTTTCTTTTACCAGACAAGCAACGCCGGCAGTTTTTTTTTTTTTTTTTTTTTTTGTGATCCCCCCCCCAACATACACACCTTCAAACACCTGGGCAACGCCAGATACCCCACTAGTCTATAATATAAATCTCACCTGTTTGTTTAAATGTATGTATGTATGTCTCGCAAAAACTTTCAACAGAGGCGATGGATTTTCACAAAATTCGTATCATTTTGAAGCTTGACCCTTCGGACGACAAATATAGAAAAATTGACCAAAAACATTAATTCCTTCACCCTCAACTGGGCACTTTTCTACAAGAAGGGGTCGCTTTTTTCACTGATATTTTCGAAAGTCATCGTCTCTTTTTGATTGACTAGCCTTAATTTAAACCTATATCACTTCCAGTTTGGAGACTGGCGCAATAGCTAACACGTCACATTTTTTTTTCACTTTCTTTTCCTCCTTCGCGGTAGGGGTTCGAGCCTGCCTGCCTACTACCACTTTTTTTTTTGCTCAACTTACAGCATTTCCAACTGTCATGAACTGTTGCTAAACATATAGCCACTTCCTAAAAGTGCCTGCAAACAACTTTAAATATGTCTATATTCATTGTTCGATCCTTTTGTTATTCTCACTATCACATTTTGATTAACAATCATATATCAGCTTCCTTTTGTGTGCCTTTGTGAACAACTTTCTATCTATTATTTTGCTGATAAACCTATTTGTTCTTTTTCTCTTTTTTTTCTCTTTCTTCCCCATTTCACAACACCATAGTAATAATTTTTTTTTTTCGTTATTAGGATGTTGTGAATGACTGCGGAAAACTGCAGAATCTCTTAATTGTGAAGGACTTGGACACACAGATGAAAAAGTCTACAACGTACAGAGCCTTGTACGACAAAACGCCATCATCGCCCATGAAATGTGCGACGCCACAGAAGAGGTCTCGATCGGCTGAACCGTTTGTAGAAGTCGACAAGTTTTTGAGGCGGAATAAGTCACCGCGTTTCAAGTGCGTGTGAATGATAAATTTGTGAACGCTTTTGCACGCGTCTTGTCTCTCGTTGTTTCATTCTGCTAATTCAACATCCGGCCATCAACACGATATCGAAACGGACAATCGTCGCTTATGATATTAAAAGAAGGAAAACTTTCTTTCCTCTTTTTTTTTTTTCCACCACAAACAAGGCACAGTGCCACTTTGAAGTAGGGGGCTACTATCGAGGCCCTAAGTTGCAGGGGTATTATGAAGGGAGATAAGATGTTTGTTCACATTACATTTTAACTTCTGCATGTCAGTACAGTTGGGAAAGCAAAATCCCGGAAGGGAGTTCCGAAGTCTTGCAGTTCTGGGGAAGAAACTATTAGAGTAGAAGGCTTTTTTACATCTAGGGATCTTTACTGTGAAGGGGTGGGATTTAGCTGCTTGTCGGGTTTATCTGGGGTATTTATGTCGAGGGGGGGTACAAGTGCTTGTAGTTTGTTGGAGCATCCACCATTAAAATACTTGTAGAACAAGCAGAGGGATGAAGTTTAGATGAGTTCATGATCTATCAGGGTGTCAAGGAGTGAGAGACTAGTAGCAGATGCACCAGCCCAAATGTGGCAACAGTACTCCATACATGGGCGAATGGTGGCCTTAAAGAGGTACAGGATACTTTCAGGCGTAAGTAGTTTTCTAGCACCGTTGAGAGAGCCCACCTTCTTTGTCTTATTATTTTGTTTGTCTCATAAACAATGGCATATATATATATATATATATATATATATATATATATATATATTTATATTTAGGGGATTAGAACAAGAGTCTAAAGAGCAGAGTATATTTTAATGTGTTAGTAAATTCATTAATACAATTAAAAGAAAACAAAACAGTGCTCGTTGTAATGTAGATATATAATAAGCTCGATAGACATACATGTCCTAAAGCTATTTCAATATTTAGTAAGATGATTGATAATTTATAATTAAAATTAAAAATCTGTTTCATAAGGAAGAACAAACAAAAGCAATAAATTGTACGATCGTTTCGGAAACAATGTTTTTATTGTGATAGACACTGAGTCTTAGACAATAATTTTATGATATAGTTTTTTGAGCAGTCTCATCAGCAGAAATTTTGGGTGGTGGTTTTTTAGACACCAAAAATAAACCTAGCATTTTTAAGTATATATATATATATATATATATATATATATAAAACATTGAAAGAAGTTTGTGCGAATCGATCAACATTTCCATGTTATCATTGGGACTCCAAATGAATCTCACAGTCAGAAACCTAGGAATATATATTTAGTATACATCACAATAACTTTTATTTAAAAATATTTTGGCTACATATATGCAACCATTTCAGCTACAGCTTATCTAGGTTTAGCTTTTTCTAATAATTTTTTCCTTTTCTATTGTTCCCCCCAAATAAGGCCTATTTTAACTCATTTTATTGTTATGACCTTCCATTTATTGTGGTCCTGGATATAACCTTAAACTATATCCAGTGGTGAGGCCCCAACTTGTGGGTTTTGTGGAGTGTGGAGCCACCCTTTAATTGCCATTGCTCCCAGGTCCACTCTGACTCGGAGTGGTAGTACCTGTTAGGGTCCCAACTATGGGTTGAATAGAATCTGATTTAAAAAACAAATATACTCCATTAAAAATCGTTCCTCAAAATAACTAGATTCGGCATTAAATAACCTGAAAAAGGTTGATATGCCGCAAAACGAAAACCAACCAAAACACAACCAACAATCCATTTCTTGTCATAAATAATTTTACCAAGAATTCTTCATAAGTTTTGGTTTCGATTATAGCTACTGGCAGTCCATTAATCTATTTTTTAAAATATAATTTTATCAAGAATTCTTCATAAGTTTTGATTTTGGTTTCGATTTTAGCTGATGGCACATTAGTAATGTTTTTTTTACAATTAATTTTATCAAGAATTCTTCATAAGTTGGGGTATTTTTTTTTTTTTTTCAGGGATTTTATTTTATGCATATGGGAATTTCTCATACTCCGAGTTCACAAGGTAAACGTTAATGGTTAGAAACCATACAAACTAGCGATTCAGTTCGAAAAACAGGTAGTGTTGAGTGTTAAGCACCAAGAAAAAATGGCTGACGCAAGGAGATCACATTTTTGGAGTCTAGGTAATCGCTCAAAAATAGAAAATTAAACAAAATACAAACCCAGAGGCTTGTCAAAACATGGAGCTTCCCCAAGACGAGAGCCATCCATTTCAATTGATGCCAGATGGGGATCAGAGCGTTGATGATGTAAAGATAGAAGCTTGGTTTTGATGCATTAAAAGTGACCAGCCACCTCTTCCCCCATTGTACCACGCGCTCAAGATCAGAGGAGAGAGAATCAGAGAGAACTTACATTTACAGCCTTTGATGTGTTGCCATAGATGGTCATGTCATCAGCATAGATGTCAACGAATGATTTAAGTATGTGTTTAGGGAGATCATTGATGTAGATCTGGAAGAGAGTTGGGCCCAGGATGGACCCCTGGGGGACTCCAGTATTAATACTGTGGGCCTCTGATTTCTGCCCATCAACCACTATTATGAACCTATCAGAGAGAAATGATTTAATGACTGAGAAAACATTTCCAGTAATACCGTAACCTGAAATCTTGTGAAGTAGGCCCTTATGCCATACCTTATCGAAGGCAACAATATTCCATGCATGGATGAATTGCAGCTTTGTAAACATATAGGATGCTCTCTGGTGGGAGTAATTTTCTAGCACGGTACGGGGAGCCCACTTTCTTTGCAGCAGACTTTGCAATATCCTCAATGCATTTGTTCCACTTCATGTTGTCTGTGAATGTTAAGCTGAGGTGTTTGAAGGAAGAGTTCTCAGGCAGGGTGTTATTAGTCATAGCTATCAGTCACTGGGAACAAAGTCTTCTAATTGTTAAAGGAAAGCCGCTTAGTCTTAGTAGCATTAAATGTTACCATCTGTTTACGGCCCCATTCTACTAGGGACTGGAAGTCGTTTTCTAGGGATTCTGCCTGACAAAGTTTGCTGAAACATGTCTGCACATGTGTAGCTAAAGTGTTTGTATGAAGAAAAATTTATACTAAATATATAGCTCTATTTTTATCTTGAGCACTACTATATAAATGTAAGAATTCATTGGATTAACTCTAATGAAGAAAACATTGCCAGAATGATTTTTTTTTTTAATTTAAAAAAGTTTGTTTCTTATATAAAATATATACACGCATACATCAATATATATTATATATATAAAAAAACGGGCCCCAGCTCTAATTAGGCCCTGTTTCTTACTGTTTTGTCCGAATGAAATGAAACTTTGGTTATAACTAGTTTATTATATTCAAAACATCACATCAAAACACTAGGGACTTTGGCCTTTTTTTTCTCCGTTCTACAGCATATGTTCTAGATGGCATTTTTTTTTTTTTTTTTTTTTTTTTTTTTTGGTCACCCTGTAGAAAGAGGTTTGTGTTTACTATAAACTTTTTATGCAAATATTATGCAAGTATAAATCATGTAGAATATCTGCATTAATATAATTACACGTAATCTATATATATATAAAAGCGAAAATGTGTTAGTGTGTGTGTGTACTTTTTGGACTTCTCGTGGGGGTGGGGGTAGGCGCTTAAAACTTTATATGCTGTCTAAATAATATCATGACTTAACGGGAGTCGCATGTATCTTTAATTTGCCCAACTTTTACGCGCTATTTTTGAGATTTTTTTTCAATCATCGTGTCTGTTACGCTTTTCAGTATAATAAAAGCAAATGATGGAGTGGGGGAAACAGAAACTGTCTTGCAGCGCAAATCGCGTCATGTTTGACCTTAATAAGGTCAAACATCTTGCAATTTAACTTTCTCGCACCTGACAATTTCACTTTATAAACGTTAAATTAAGACTGCTTTCCCTTCCTCATGGCCGAGATGGTTAGGTGTCTGAGTTTTTTCCCCCCTTTCGTTTCCACCTTCGCGTCAAGGCTTCGGGTTCGAGCCTACCTTCCTATTAAAACTTTTATTTTTCTTTTACACCTCCAAACACCCGCCCAACGTTTTTTTTTTTAAACAGGGTTGTTTTATCTACCCCTCCCCCTCCAACAACACACCAACACACACACCTCCAAACACCCGGGCAACACCGGGTACCTCCGCTAGTAGTTAACTAAAGATGATCATCCCATAAGAAAAAAAAACTAATCGGAAATTAATTAAAATGAGTGTTTAAAAGAATATGCATAATATTTGTGTAAAAAAAAAAGTTAAATACAAACCTCTTTCTGTATATATTTATGTATGCGTATATATATTTGCTTTAAAAATTTTGCCTACCAAACTCCTATCAGTTTTTGGTCTACAGACATGAAACTTCATATATAAGGTATTCGAACCCATGTAAAACGTTATATTTGGGCTTTAGCCGGGGGGGGGGAAATTCGTACAAAAGTGTGAAAATGAAGAAAAAAAATTAAATTTGCCAGATGAAGATGAACGACAGCATTATGAATATGCATGCATAACGTAATAGCTATCGGGTCATGTTTTAATTTTTAGCCTTGCAGCAAACATGTCTTCATAGGTCAGTCATAAACGTCAAAGGAAAAAGTAAATCGTAAGCTAAACGTTTTTGTTTTGATTCTCAGTAGTGGCGCACAAATTTTTTTTTTTTTTTTTTATAAATCATTGCAATATATTTGGTCCAATATAATTAATAAATACAAAATCTGGATTAATCAAAATATCATATTTAAGCATATTTTACGATCGATACTTCTTTTGTATGCCTCGTCATCTCTTCCTCTGGAGTGTTCCATGCAGGATAGTCTGTACAAGTCATTCTGAACGTGTTGTGTGCCCATACCATCTGAGTTTCCTGTTCTTCACAGTGGTCAGTAGTTCTTTATAGTGACGCGATTGTTGAGTGACCTCTCTGCGAACTTCATTATTGGTAACATGGTTCTTGTATGACATTTCAAGGAGTCTTTTGGGGCATCTCATTTCTACTACTGTAGAGCCTCCTTTGTCAGTCTACGTTCAGCGTCCATGCTTTGCATGCGTAAAGCAGGATTAAGAGGATTAGCCCGTTCGGTAGCTTCGCTTTGTTTCCGAGAAAATTAAAAAAAAAAATTTTTTTTTTTTTAATTTATTTTATTTTATTTTTTTTACATTTTCACCTCAAACAAGGCACATTGCCGCTTTGGTGTAGGGGGCTACTGGGGTACTATGTAGGGAGTTGGGCAGCAAGATGTCGGTTCACGTTACGCTTGACCTTCGACAGTCAGTTATAGAGTGTGGTGTCATCAGTATATATATATATATATATATATATATATATATATATATATATATATATATATATATAATCTTTAAGTTAAATGGGATAAAAAGAGCTGTTTACCCATCTCCTCAGAGGAAAAAATATTAGCAAATATTATAAATGGTTTATACCTAATTTGCTAAAAGCAATAAACATAGAAAATCATAATTAAAAGTTTTTAAAGTTTTTTAATCCTAGAGTAAGGGAAATTATATATTGGTTCTGAATTTGTTTTCTTGTCGTGTCAGTTATAGAATGTGGTGTCATCAGTATATATATATATATATATATATATATATATATATATAAGGACAACAAGAGTATGAAATGAAGACACAAAACTATATATAGGTTGATATAAAGTGGGTCATTTATTGAATAATCGAATACAGGCAAAATTTGGGGGATAGAAGGGACTCTTTATGCCAGGGCATTTCGAAGCCTAACGCTTATCAGAAGAGTAGAGAAGGTGCTAGGTAGCATGGTGGGGATTATTCAATGAATGATCCACTCTATATCTACCTATATAAAGCATTGTGTCTTCATTTCATTCTCTTGTTGTCCTATTGTATAAGCTCCAATAATTATTGTTGAGCTTGGCATTATCCGGATAAGTCTCCTTTTGTGGAATTGATCTTCATCTTTTCTCTTTTACTTAAAGCAACATATTATATATATATATATATATATATATATATATATATATATAAAATCCAACGTTACTAATTTCCATAGATAAAGTAGCCACCAAAAGTTTTAATAATAAATACAAAAGTACTCAATACCGAAGTAGAGCAAGGTATACGCCTGAAGAGGTCTCTAGTTGCTAGTAACCAACTGACCGAAACATGCTCATTATTGTGTAGCAACATATTACTACTTATGTAGAAACATTGCGGCATTGAGCACTCTTGTATTAACCTTGTTAAACTTCATTGGTTGCTTAACCTCTGGAAAACAATAATCTCAGATTATATGAAATATATATATATATGAGTAGGTAGTAGTTTGCTTGAAGCATTGTTGGTAAAGAAATATATAGAATTTTTTTTTTTTTTTAAGCCAAAGACAATGCGGGGAAAGACCGGAATTATGAAAGTAAAGAAAGAAAAACAAACAAAGGTTGATGGGTGTGCTTGAATAGAGGAGTGTCTAGCCTTTATTCGTCTATCTTTCCTCGCCTCAATGTATAATTAGTTATAACCAAGTTGTTGGTATGTCCGGTGTATGTAAAGTCCGTGGGTGGTATGGAACTTTGATTAATTTCGAGAGAAAGGGACTTCTCTTTTTCAAAATATAGACGAATAAAGGCTAGACACTCCTCTACTCAAGAACACTCGTCTACATTTGTTTGTTTTTCTTTCTTTACTTTCATAATTCCGGTCTTTCCCCGCATTGTCTCTGGCTTTAAAAAAAAAAAAATTATATATATATATCTCAGCTGACCAAAACATACTCATGAATATTTAGCAACATATAAATGCTTATGTAAAAACAAATAAAAACTATAGCTTGACCATATTTTGGTATTGAGCACTCTTGTATTAACCAATGTCATGTAGCCACATATTACTGCTTTTATTTATTATATATATATGAAAATGCATAAAAAATGAATACGAAAAGTTGAAAGTTTATAACTTTTCTGGATTCGTTTTCTATTGGTGACGTGCAGGAATACAAAATATTATGAAAAACATTTAAAAACTCACTGAGGAAGGCTGAAGGTACAATCGAAAATAGTTCTTGTAAAAAAAATTTTTTTCATACAGGGTGACACCAAAAAAAAAAAAAAAGGGACATTCAATTGTTTTTCTGAGCATTTTACAGTCAACGGAGAAAAAATGGCCAAAGACCCTAGTGTTTTGATGTGATGTTTTGAATATAATAAACTAGTTATGACCAAAGTTTCATTTCATTCGGACAAAACACTAAAAAACGAGGCCTAATTAGAGTTAGGGCCCCCCTTTTTTTTTTTTTTTTTTTTTGAGTCACCTTGTAATAATATTTTGTATTCCTGCAGGTCATTAATAGAAAATAAATGTAGAAACGTTATAAACTTTAATATTTTCGTGTTCATTTTTTTTATGCATTTTTGTATAAATATATACTTCCCAAGGAATACACGCGAATACGCACATATAATATACATATATTCATATATTATATGGTAAGAAAAAAAATAAGTTTATCTGAAAAATTGTTTTTCCAAAATAGTATTTTCTTCTTTAATGTTTTGTTTGTAATAAATAATTTTTTACTTTGATGAAATGTTCTCTTTTTTTTAAATATTAAATAAATTTTAATGTTTTTTTTTTTTATTATTATTCCCTTTTTTTTAAGCATATGAAATAAATTTTAATGCGTTTTTGATGGATTTTTTATTGTTCCCTTTTTCCTTTATTTTTATTTTTTTTTTACATATCAAATAATTTTTTTTTTTCATTTGAAAACGTTTTGGGTAGAATTGGTTGAATTAAATGTGTTATTTTTTTGCTTGACGTTTAAAAAAATATTTTTTTTTGTAAAATATTTAGGTGTACTAAAAGTATTTTTTTTATTTATTTATTTTTATTTTTTTTAAAGAAATTATAACAGAATATCAAGCCATGAATGTATCAAATTCCGAGATTAAATACTAACATATGTCCAACGGCTTTAAGAAATTGATTTCTACGATAACCTATCTCTGCCCAGGCCTTTATCTCTCTTAACTCCATCCTTATCACTTTTTCCCATGTTTTCCTTGAACTTTTATGGAACTGACCCTTCTACATCTACTAACCAAAGAATTTTCATCTGTTCTTTCAATGTGACCATACCATCAAAGTCTACTTTTCTACACCCATCTCCCTATGTTGCATGTCAAGACTATGCACACACGCACACACATGCAGGACAGTCGGAAGCTAAAATGCACCCAGTGATATCGTGAAGCTGTCAAAACTGACGTCGCTGGAGGTGAATAGGTCAAATAATTGACCCCCACAGGTTGAAACACCTGCTAGAGAACAGATCAGTATATATATAAGCAGGTAAAACACGAGTCAAGCAGTCAAAAAGCGATAACAGCACGAGATGTTGCTGAATCTGCCACCTCCTGCTTCGCCCTCCATCTACTGGTTGGAAGCACGCACACGAGACAAGAAATAAAATAATAATTTTATATCTTTCTTACAAACGAATTTGTGTTGCGCGTTTGTTTTTCTTGGCTGACGAGAAACTATTGTTCAACCCGGCTACCATCACACCTGTTCTGACCAGATTTAATCTTCCTCTGATGTCATTAGGTCTAAGCCTATCGTTAATACACACATTACACATCCATCATATCATTCTCATATCATTCCTCTCCATGCAACACATATCCTCAACCCTTACTGTTCATGATTCATTTGCATACATCATTGCATTGCACACACATGCTTGATAGACACTTCTTGCTTTACATGCTGGTATGCGTTATATGGCCTTTAGAAACTGACCTTGCTACCTTAACTGTTCTACATCTACTAAACCAAGAACTCTCATCCATTTTTTTTTCAATGTGACCAAACCAACAAAGTCTCCTGTTCTCACACATCTCTCTATACTGTCCAGATTTCTCTAAGGTCCTCAGATCTAAGCTTGTCTTTAAGACTGGCATTACACATCCATCATATCATTCTCGTATCATTTCTCTCCATGCAACGCATGTCCTCAACCCTCACTGGTCTGATTTCACTTGCCATGCATCATCACTGTTCACATACAATAACCTCCTCTCTTGGTTGTTTGTTACTGTTAACGCTCTGCTGGTTAGTGATAACAAAAGTGTCCTGAAATTACTCCATTTAATTCTTACGATCACAGTAGCATCTTCTGTGTTCAAATTGTATCACTAATGTATTCACAAACTGACCCTACTACCTCAACTGTTCTACATCTACTAGGACTGAATTGAGACATATTGTAACCCAAAAGAAGCAAGATCACTAACAACAATATTTAGTTACTTCCATGTATGTACCTATGACAAAACAAAAACATCATATTCCAAAAATCATATTTTGATCAAGTTTTATTTTTTAAATAAGAAAATCAAATTTTATGGCTAACTGAGTAGCGACTGTTTCATGTCGCCATGTTTGGTTAGGAATATCGCAAGGAAAATTAGCACAGACTGACTATAGATTCACCATCAAAGTATTGAAATATTTTTTTTATTTTATAAAGGAATCACTACTTATCAAGCCCCAGAGGCCACTCGAGGATAAGGGTTAAAGTGTGTACAATGTCAATGGGACAATATCATAGTAATCGTTAGAAGTGTCAATATGGTAAATTGGATTACTTAAGAGGAACGGCTCATCAAGAACTTGTTTGCATTGGACTTGAAGACGACGAAATAAAAATATAAAGTTGAAAGAACTAGGGGAAAATATCATTTTAACGATGCCTTTCAAATCGTAAACTGCCGGTTTACATTTTTTTACATTTAAAAAGTGTAAACAAAAAAAAAAGCAAACCTTTAGAATCCTAAAAAGATCACCCGGGAGCATTTTTGCAACATGAAAAATATACAAACCAAAATACAGAGAGGAATAAACCTACTCAAAAATATGGTTTATTACATCGCCTAAAAAAAAAAGAAGAATCGGGGCCTCCAATAATACGATAATTTGGTGGGGAAGTAAATTGTTTTCTTTTTTCTAACTTGGTTTTAAAAAGTTTTTATTGCTAACATTTGTTTTTATAAACTCTAACCACACCCCACAACCCTAATCCGGCCGGTCGGGGAAAAAAGTTTTTATTTTTTTAAATTTTGGTGAAACGCACGCACGCACGCACGCACACATAAGCATCGCTTCTCACCATTTGGTGAAACGCACGCACGCACGCATCGCTTCTCACGATTTGGTGAAACGCACACACGCACGCACGCACACATAAGCATCGCTTCTCACCAAGCTAAAGAAGAGAGAAAGTGGGGGGAAGGAGAGAAAGGATCGTGTTCTCTGCACTGCACGTGCCGGGGTCAAACAGAAGTTAAATGAAATCGATTAAAAATGGCTCGACAAAGTTGTGTCTGAACTTTTTATTCTATGAAACTTAAGATTAATAAAACGAAATAATCGTGACCTGTGGAAATTCCACGGCGAATATTTCGCATTCAATAAGAACAAAACGAAAAAGTAGTGAACAAATAAATATATAAGAAAATTAATGTTACTAAAGGCAAGATAAGTTACCCTTCTACCTATCTAGATCACATTTTTGTTGTTTTAACTTATTTTAAAACACACAAACAAAAGTAGCGCACAGTTTTAAGTTAGAACAATAAAGAAGTGTCTGACATTTTACAGACATCTTGTGAGACTCGATAATCGCTCCAAACTCGAAAATTAAGCAAAATACTGGTAGCAACACATCCAATAAATGTCAGCAAACGTTCGAACATGTTTTCTATTTCACATAAGCGAAACTCTTATCAGAGATAAAGCGACAATGAGAAGCAAACACAGATGAAGAAGACGGTTTTTATCGTTGAGCATAAAAAAAGAGTATCTAATCTAATAGGCCCCGTGCTATAGGTCAATCTCCAAGGTCTGTCCCATCGCCTCAGTGTTGTATCCCTGCTTACAAGTACTTTAATGGGATGTGCTCTGATGAACCTATTGCACTTATACCAGTGCCCGGACAACTTGTCCCGGGAAAACTCGTCTCCGGAATGAGGGGACAACCGTCAGTTTGT
This sequence comes from Euprymna scolopes, assembly GCF_053919585.1. Lineage (NCBI taxonomy): Eukaryota > Metazoa > Mollusca > Cephalopoda > Sepiida > Sepiolidae > Euprymna > Euprymna scolopes. The sequence continues at coordinate 16,397,328 of NC_136527.1, read as the reverse complement.
TCAGGTATGGTGAACACGAATATCGCAAGCCAAATTAGCACAGACAGACAGACAGACAAATAGTTTTCGAGACATTAATGAGTGTATTTTAAATGTAAATCACTGGCGACCATGTTTGAACAGGCGGCATATGAAAGGGGCCAACCCTCAGTTTGATCAGGTATGCTGAAAACGAATATCGCAAGGAAAATTAGCAGAGACAAATAGTTTTGGAGTTAGTTTTATTAATGCGTGTATTTTGAAATGTAAATCACTGGCGAGCATGTTTGAACAGGCGGCATATGAAAGGGACCAACCCTCAGTTTGTTCAGGTATGCTGAAAACGAATATCCTAAGGAAAATTAGCAGAGACAGACAAACTACTAGTTTTGGAGCTAGTTTTATTAATGCGTGTATTGTGAAATGTAAATCCCTGGCGACCATGTTTGAATAGAGGACATATGAAAGGGACCAACCCTCAGTTTGTTCAGGTATGCTGAAAACGAATATCGCAATGAAAATTAGCACAGACAGACGAATAATTTTCGAGATTGTAATGCGTGTATTTGGAAATGTAAATCACTGGCGACCATGTTTGAACAGGCGGCATATGAAAGTGGCCAACCCTCAGTTTGTTCAGGTATGCTGAAAACGAATATCGCAAAGAAAATTAGCACAGACAGACGAATAGTTTTCGAGATAGTAATGCGTGTATTTGGAAATGTAAATCACTGGCGACCATGTTTGAACAGGCGGCATATGAAAGTGGCCAACCCTCAGTTTGTTCAGGTATGCTGAAAACGAATATCGCAAGGAACATCAGCACAGACTGACTATAGATTCACCATCATATTACTGAAATATTTTTTATTTTATAAAGGAATCACTACTTATCAAGCCCCAGAGGCCACTCGAGGATAAGTGTTAAAGTGTGTACAGTAGTCAATGGGACAATATCAAAGTAATCGTTAGAAGTGTCAATTTGGTAAATTGGATTACTTAAGAGGAACGGCTCATCAAGAACTTATTTACATTGGACTTAAAGACGACGAAATAAAAATATAAAGTAGAAAGAACTAGCGAAAAATACCATTTTAACGATGCCTTTCAAATCGTAAACTGCCTGTTTACATTTTTTTACATTTAAAAAGTGTAAAAAAAATAGCAAACCTTTAGAATCCTAAAAAGATCTCCCGAGAGCATTTTTGCAACATGAAAAATATACAAACCAAAATAAAGAGAGGAGGAAACCTCAAAAATATGGATTATTACATCGCCTAAAAAAAAGAAGAATCGGGGCCTCCAATAATACGATAATTTGGTGGGGAAGTAAATTGTTTTCTTTTTTCTAACTTGGTTTTAAAAAGTTTTTATTGCTAACATTTTCATAAACTCTAACCACACCTCACAACCCTAATCCGGCCGGTCGGGAAAAAAGTTTTTATTTTTTTAAATTTTGGTGAAACACACGCACACGCACGCACACATAAGCATATCGCTTGTCACCAAGCTAAAGAAGAGAGAGAAAGTGGGGGAAGGAGAGAAGGGATCGTGTTCTCTGCACTGCAAGTGCCGGGGTCAAACAGAAGTCAAATGAAATCGATTAAAAATGACTCCACAAAGTTGTGTCTGAACTTTTTATTCTATGAAACTTAAGATTAATAAAACGAAATAATCGTGACCCGTGGAAATTCCACGGCGAATATTTCGCATTCAATAAGAACAAAACGAAAAAGTAGTGAACAAATAAATATATTAGAAAATGAATGTTACCAAAGGCAAGATAAGTTACCCTTCTACCTACCTAGATCACATTTTTGTTGTTTTAACTTATTTTAAAACGTTTATTTAACACAAACAAAAGTAGCGCACAGTTTTAAGTTAGAACAATAAAGAAGTGTCTGACATTTTACAGACATCTTGTGAGAGTCGAGAATCGCTCCAAACTCGAAAATTAAGCAAAATACTGGTAGCAACACATCCAATAAATGTCAGCAAACGTTCGAACATGTTTTCTTTTTCACATAAGCGAAACTCTTATCAGAGCAAAAGCGAAAATGAGGAGCAAACACAGATGAAGAAGTCGGTTTTTATCGTGGAGCACAAAAACAAAAACAAAAAGAGTCTCTAATCTAATAGGCCCCGTCAATCTCCAAAGTCTGTCCCATCGCCTCAGTGTTGCATCCCTGTTTACAAGTACTTTAATGGGATGTGCTCTGATGAACATATAGCACTTATGCTGGTGCCCGGAAAACTCGTCCCGGGAAAACTCGTCTCCGGAAAAACCATAACCGGAAAACTCGTACCGTTC
>NC_136527.1:16263076-16394938 GCF_053919585.1 Euprymna scolopes | reverse complement strand
AACTCGTGTAGCTGTGCAATACATAAGTAGAGTTCTGCGTTAGTTTTGGGGTATGGTTCTCACTTTATTAGGGCAATTACTTGGACACATTATACTCTGGACAGATCCCTTGAGGACAACCAAAGGTACCGTTTTTTTCCACTCTGCTGAATAAGACTCATCCGTCTTGGTTCACTCTTGGGACATTAAAACAAAAACGGTGAAGAATTAAAAAAAAAAGAATGCAAAAATGTAAATGTCTTTGCAAGTCATTCATTTTCACTTTCATAACAAAAAAAACATCTGTAAGAACTTGATAAAAGAATGCACAAACAATAAAATACAACTTTGCTGTCTTGGAATCTGAAATCAGTAGAAACTTCCCCTACTGAAATTCCCACACACCTCAAAAAAAAAAAAAGAATCCTTCCCAATGCAATACTTTTCAAGCAATTACAGTGTCAAACTTGGTACTGCAATGACTCTGTAAACTGAAAAATATATGTATAAAAACAAAGGTAAAGCAAAATTGATTCATGTTAACACCTCTCCCAACACCACAGATTAACTACAAAAATACTTGATAAAGCAAAACACAATTACAAATGTGTATGGAAAAAATAAAAATTAAAAAAATTAAAAAAAATCAACCAAGCAATGGCTCATAATTTTCTGGTGTTTGATGGAATGTGAGTAGGCATACAGCCTGGATAATTTTCCAAGGTAAGTGATGATATTCATCATTATTGTCTTTTTGGATTAGTTCAGATATATCTCATAACTATAATTGTTTTATGTATATATTTATATGTCTAGATGTTATGTGTGCTATTTGAATGTTCCCTATAGAAAAAATCAACATAAAATCTAAAAGTGTATTCTGATGTAAAATTAACCAGTAAAAACAATGCTTGTGTTTCTGATACACCAACTATTTCTTATTAGCATATAAGTTGAATCATGAAATTTATCTCCCTTGCCTGTCTCTCTTTATACCTCTGTATTTCTCTAGATCTGTCTATCTCTCTTTTCTTATTCTTTATCTCTATTCCCCGTCTTGCCATCCCCTATGTGCGAACTTATATATTTCAACATGTCTAGATTGATAAGCTTCTCATTTACCGGTACCAAACTCCCTTTTTAAAGTTATAAGTTTTAACTTGAATACACGTTGATATGTCAAGGTAACAGTAGGTATCGATCGGGCACATCCAGACGCCAACCTACACGGTGCAGAGAAAAAACAGAAAAAAAACTAAGTCCCGATGTGCCTAGCAGATTAGAAGGCATTTTGCTACGCCTACATGAATCCAACATAGCAGTAGGCGTCGATCGGGCACTTCCAGACACTTACTTACACTTTGTTGAACTTATAAATTTTCAATGGAATACACGTTGACATGTGTTGGTCTAGTAGCTCCTCATCTACCTATACCTACGTCCCCCCCTGTTTGGACTTTGAAATTTTCGCTTGAAAACACGCTGAGATGCCATGGTCTATATAATTCTCATCTATCTATACCTACATCCCCTCTTGTTTGGACTTAGAAAATTTCAATTGAATACACGTTGTCTTGCCTGGGTCTATAGGATTGTCACCTACCTATACCTACATCCCCTCTTGTTTGGACTTAGAAATTTTCAATTGAATACACGCTGGGATGACTTGGTCTATAGGATTGTCACCTACCTATACCTACATCCCCTCTTGTTTGGACTTAGAAATTTTCAATTGAATACACGCTGGGATGACTTATAAATTTTCAATGGAATACACGTTGACATGTGTTGGTCTAGTAGCTCCTCATCTACCTATACCTACGTCCCCCCCCTGTTTGGACTTAGAAATTTTCAATTGAATACACGTTGACTTGCCTTGGCCTATAGGATTGTCATCTACCTATATCTACATCCCCTCTTGTTTGGACGTAGAAATTTTAAATTGAATACACGTTGACTTGCCTTGGTCTATAGGATTGTCATCTACCTATACCTACATCCCCTATTGTTTGGACTTAGAAATTTTCCATTGATACACATTGACTTGCCTTGGTCTATAGGATTGTCATCTACCTATACCTACATCCCCTCTTGTTTGGACTTAGAAATTTTCAATTGAATACAATCTGAGATGCCTTGGTCTATAGGATTGTCACCTACCTATACCTACGTCCCCTCTTGTTTGGACTTAGAAATTTTCAATTGAATACAATCTGAGATGCCTTGGTCTATAGGATTGTCACCTACCTATATCTACGTCCCCTCTTGTTTGGACTTAGAAATTTTCAATTGAATACACGTTGACTTGCCTTGGTCTATAGGATTCTTACCTATCTATACCTACATCCCCTCTTGTTTGGACTTAGAAATGTTCAATTGAATACAATCTGAGATGCCTTGGTCTATAGGATTGTCACCTACCTATACCTACGTCCCCTCTTGTTTGGACTTAGGAATTTTCAATTGAATACACGTTGACTTGACTTGGTCTTTAGGATTCTTACCTATCTATACCTACATCCCCTCTTGTTTGGACTTAGAAATTTTCAATTGAATACAATCTGAGATGCCTTGGTCTATAGGATTGTCACCTACCTATACCTACGTCCCCTCTTGTTTGGACTTAGAAATTTTCAATTGAATACACGTTGACTTGACTTGGTCTATAGGATTGTAACCTACCTATACCTACGTCCCCTCTTGTTTGGACTTAGAAATTTTCAATTGAATACAATCTGAGATGCCTTGGTCTATAGGATTGTCACCTACCTATACCTACGTCCCCTCTTGTTTGGACTTAGGAATTTTCAATTGAATACACGTTGACTTGACTTGGTCTTTAGGATTCTTACCTATCTATACCTACATCCCCTCTTGTTTGGACTTAGAAATTTTCAATTGAATACAATCTGAGATGCCTTGGTCTATAGGATTGTCACCTACCTATACCTACGTCCCCTCTTGTTTGGACTTAGAAATGTTCAATTGAATACACGTTGACTTGCCTTGGTCTATAGGATTGTCACCTACCTATACCTACGTCCCCTCTTGTTTGGACTTAGAAATTTTCAATTGAATACACGTTGACTTGACTTGGTCTATAGGATTCTACCTATCTATACCTACATCCCCTCTTGTTTGGACTTAGAAATGTTCAATTGAATACAATCTGAGATGCCTTGGTCTATAGGATTGTAACCTACCTATACCTACGTCCCCTCTTGTTTGGACTTAGAAATTTTCAATTGAATACACGTTGACTTGACTTGGTCTATAGGATTCTTACCTATCTATACCTACATCCCCTCTTGTTTGGACTTAGAAATGTTCAATTGAATACAATCTGAGATGCCTTGGTCTATAGGATTGTAACCTACCTATACCTACGTCCCCTCTTGTTTGGACTTAGAAATTTTCAATTGAATACAATCTGAGATGCCTTGGTCTATAGGATTGTCACCTACCTATACCTACGTCCCCTCTTGTTTGGACTTAGGAATTTTCAATTGAATACACGTTGACTTGACTTGGTCTTTAGGATTCTTACCTATCTATACCTACATCCCCTCTTGTTTGGACTTAGAAATTTTCAATTGAATACAATCTGAGATGCCTTGGTCTATAGGATTGTCACCTACCTATACCTACGTCCCCTCTTGTTTGGACTTAGAAATGTTCAATTGAATACAATCTGAGATGCCTTGGTCTATAGGATTGTCACCTACCTATACCTACGTCCCCTCTTGTTTGGACTTAGAAATTTTCAATTGAATACACGTTGACTTGACTTGGTCTATAGGATTCTTACCTATCTATACCTACATCCCCTCTTGTTTGGACTTAGAAATGTTCAATTGAATACAATCTGAGATGCCTTGGTCTATAGGATTGTAACCTACCTATACCTACGTCCCCTCTTGTTTGGACTTAGAAATTTTCAATTGAATACACGTTGACTTGACTTGGTCTATAGGATTCTTACCTATCTATACCTACATCCCCTCTTGTTTGGACTTAGAAATGTTCAATTGAATACAATCTGAGATGCCTTGGTCTATAGGATTGTAACCTACCTATACCTACGTCCCCTCTTGTTTGGACTTAGAAATTTTCAATTGAATACAATCTGAGATGCCTTGGTCTATAGGATTGTCACCTACCTATACCTACGTCCCCTCTTGTTTGGACTTAGAAATTTTCAATTGAATACACGTTGACTTGACTTGGTCTATAGGATTCTTACCTATCTATACCTACATCCCCTCTTGTTTGGACTTAGAAATTTTCAATTGAATACACGTTGACTTGACTTGGTCTATAGGATTCTTACCTATCTATACCTACATCCCCTCTTGTTTGGACTTAGAAATGTTCAATTGAATACAATCTGAGATGCCTTGGTCTATAGGATTGTAACCTACCTATACCTACGTCCCCTCTTGTTTGGACTTAGAAATTTTCAATTGAATACACGTTGACTTGCCTTGGTCTATAGGATTGTCATCTTCCTATACCTACGTCCCCTCTTGTTTGGACTTAGAAATTTTCAATTGAATACACGTTGACTTGCCTTGGTCTATAGGATTCTCATCTTCCTATACCTACGTCCCCTCTTGTTTGGACTTAGAAATTTTATATTGAATACAATCTGAGATGCCTTGGTCTATAGGATTGTCACCTACCTATACCTACGTCCCCTCTTGTTTGGACTTAGAAATTTTCAATTGAATACACGTTGACTTGACTTGGTCTATAGGATTCTTACCTATCTATACCTACGTCCCCTCTTGTTTGGACTTAGAAATTTTCAATTGAATACACGTTGACTTGCCTTGGTCTATAGGATTCTTACCTATCTATACCTACATCCCCTCTTGTTTTGACTTAGAAATGTTCAATTGAATACAATCTGAGATGCCTTGGTCTATAGGATTGTCACCTACCTATACCTACGTCCCCTCTTGTTTGGACTTAGAAATTTTCAATTGAATACACGTTGACTTGACTTGGTCTATAGGATTCTTACCTATCTATACCTACATCCCCTCTTGTTTTGACTTAGAAATGTTCAATTGAATACAATCTGAGATGCCTTGGTCTATAGGATTGTCACCTACCTATACCTACGTCCCCTCTTGTTTGGACTTAGAAATTTTCAATTGAATACACGTTGACTTGCCTTGGTCTATAGGATTCTCATCTTCCTATACCTACGTCTCCTCTTGTTTGGACTTAGAAATTTTCAATTGAATACACGTTGACTTGCCTTGGTCTATAGGATTCTTACCTATCTATACGTACGTCCCCTCTTGTTTGGACTTAGAAATTTTCAATTGAATACACGTTGACTTGCCTTGGTCTATAGGATTCTTACCTATCTATACCTACGTCCCCTCTTGTTTGGACTTAGAAATTTTCAATTGAATACACGTTGACTTGCCTTGGTCTATAGGATTCTTACCTATCTATACGTACGTCCCCTCTTGTTTGGACTTAGAAATTTTCAATTGAATACACGTTGACTTGCCTTGGTCAATAGGATTCTTACCTATCTATACCTACGTCCCCTCTTGTTTGGACTTAGAAATTTTCAATTGAATACACGTTGACTTGCCTTGGTCTATAGGATTCTTACCTATCTATACCTACGTCCCCTCTTGTTTGGACTTAGAAATTTTCAATTGAATACACGTTGACTTGCCTTGGTCAATAGGATTCTTACCTATCTATACGTACGTCCCCTCTTGTTTGGACTTAGAAATTTTCAATTGAATACACGTTGACTTGCCTTGGTCTATAGGATTCTTACCTATCTATACCTACGTCCCCTCTTGTTTGGACTTAGAAATTTTCAATTGAATACACGTTGACTTGCCTTGGTCTATAGGATTCTTACCTATCTATACGTACGTCCCCTCTTGTTTGGACTTAGAAATTTTCAATTGAATACACGTTGACTTGCCTTGGTCTATAGGATTCTTACCTATCTATACCTACGTCCCCTCTTGTTTGGACTTAGAAATTTTCAATTGAATACACGTTGACTTGCCTTGGTCTATAGGATTCTTACCTATCTATACCTACGTCCCCTCTTGTTTGGACTTAGAAATTTTCAATTGAATACACGTTGACTTGCCTTGGTCAATAGGATTCTTACCTATCTATACGTACGTCCCCTCTTGTTTGGACTTAGAAATTTTCAATTGAATACACGTTGACTTGCCTTGGTCTATAGGATTCTTACCTATCTATACCTACGTCCCCTCTTGTTTGGACTTAGAAATTTTCAATTGAATACAATCTGAGATGCCTTGGTCTATAGGATTGTCACCTACCTATATCTACGTCCCCTCTTGTTTGGACTGAGAAATTTTCAATTGAATACAATCTGAGATGCCTTGGTCTATAGGATTGTCACCTACCTATATCTACGTCCCCTCTTGTTTGGACTGAGAAATTTTCAATTGAATACAATCTGAGATGCCTTGGTCTATAGGATTCTCACCTACCTATACCTACATCCCCTCTTGTTTGGACTTAGAAATTTTCAATTGAATACAATCTGAGATGCCTTGGTCTATAGGATTGTCACCTACCTATACCTACATCCCCTCTTGTTTGGACTTAGAAATTTTCAATTGAATACAATCTGAGATGCCTTGGTCTATAGGATTGTCACCTATCTATACCTACATCCCCTCTTGTTTGGACTTAGAAATTTTCAATTGAATACACGTTGACTTGCCTTGGTCTATAGGATTCTTACCTATCTATACGTACGTCCCCTCTTGTTTGGACTTAGAAATTTTCAATTGAATACACGTTGACTTGACTTGGTCTATAGGATTCTTACCTATCTATACCTACGTCCCCTCTTGTTTGGACTTAGAAATTTTCAATTGAATACACGTTGACTTGACTTGGTCTATAGGATTGTCACCTATCTATACCTACATCCCCTCTTGTTTGGACTTAGAAATTTTCAATTGAATACACGTTGACTTGACTTGGTCTATAGGATTCTTACCTATCTATACCTACGTCCCCTCTTGTTTGGACTTAGAAATTTTAAATTGAATACAATCTGAGATGCCTTGGTCTTTAGGATTGTCACCTATCTATACCTACATCCCCTCTTGTTTGGACTTAGAAATTTTCAATTGAATACACGTTGACTTGACTTGGTCTATAGGATTCTTACCTATCTATACCTACATCCCCTCTTGTTTGGACTTAGAAATTTTCAATTGAATACAATCTGAGATGCCTTGGTCTTTAGGATTGTCACCTACCTATACCTACGTCCCCTATTGTTTGGACTTAGAAATTTTCAATTGAATACAATCTGAGATGCCTTGGTCTTTAGGATTGTCACCTACCTATATCTACGTCCCCTCTTGTTTGGACTGAGAAATTTTCAATTGAATACAATCTTAGATGCCTTGGTCTATAGGATTGTCACCTACCTATATCTACGTCCCCTCTTGTTTGGACTGAGAAATTTTCAATTGAATACAATCTGAGATGCCTTGGTCTATAGGATTGTCACCTACCTATATCTACGTCCCCTCTTGTTTGGACTTAGAAATTTTACATTGAATTCAATCTGAGATGCCTTGGTCTATAGGATTCTAACCTACCTATACCTACATCCCCTCTTGTTTGGACTTAGAAATTTTCAATTGAATACAATCTGAGATGCCTTGGTCTATAGGATTGTCACCTACCTATATCTACGTCCCCTCTTGTTTGGACTGAGAAATTTTCAATTGAATACAATCTGAGATGCCTTGGTCTATAGGATTCTCATCAACCTATACCTACATCCCCTCTTGTTTGGACTTAGAAATTTTCAATTGAATACAATCTGAGATGCCTTGGTCTATAGGATTGTCACCTACCTATACCTACGTCCCCTCTTGTTTGGACTTAGAAATGTTCAATTGAATACACGTTGACTTGCCTTGGTCTATAGGATTCTTACCTATCTATACCTACATCCCCTCTTGTTTGGACTTAGAAATTTTATATTGAATACAATCTGAGATGCCTTGGTCTATAGGATTGTCACCTATCTATACCTACATCCCCTCTTGTTTGGACTTAGAAATTTTCAATTGAATACAATCTGAGATGCCTTGGTCTATAGGATTGTCACCTACCTATATCTACGTCCCCTCTTGTTTGGACTTAGAAATTTTCAATTGAATACACGTTGACTTGCCTTGGTCTATAGGATTCTTTCCTATCTATACCTACATCCCCTCTTGTTTGGACTTAGAAATTTTATATTGAATACAATCTGAGATGCCTTTGTCTATATGATTGTCACCTATCTATACCTACATCCCCTCTTGTTTGGACTTAGAAATTTTCAATTGAATACAATCTGAGATGCCTTGGTCTATAGGATTGTCACCTACCTATACCTACGTCCCCTCTTGTTTGGACTTAGAAATTTTCAATTGAATACACGTTGACTTGACTTGGTCTATAGGATTCTTACCTATCTATACCTACATCCCCTCTTGTTTGGACTTAGAAATTTTATATTGAATACAATCTGAGATGCCTTGGTCTATAGGGTTGTCACCTACCTATACCTACGTCCCCTCTTGTTTGGACTTAGAAATTTTCAATTGAATACACGTTGACTTGCCTTGGTCTATAGGATTCTTACCTATCTATACCTACATCCCCTCTTGTTGGGACTTAGAAATTTTCAATTGAATACAATCTGAGATGCCTTGGTCTATAGGATTGTCACCTATCTATACCTACATCCCCTCTTGTTTGGACTTAGAAATTTTCAATTGATTACAATCTGAGATGCCTTGGTCTATAGGATTGTCACCTACCTATACCTACGTCCCCTCTTGTTTGTACTTAGAAATTTTATATTGAATACAATCTGAGATGCCTTGGTCTATAGGATTGTCACCTACCTATACCTACGTCCCCTCTTGTTTGGACTTAGAAATTTTCAATTGAATACACGTTGACTTGACTTGGTCTATAGGATTCTTACCTATCTATACCTACATCCCCTCTTGTTTGGACTTAGAAATTTTCAATTGAATACAATCTGAGATGCCTTGGTCTATAGGATTGTCACCTATCTATACCTACATCCCCTCTTGTTTGGACTTAGAAATTTTCAATTGAATACAATCTGAGATGCCTTGGTCTATAGGATTGTCACCTACCTATACCTACGTCCCCTCTTGTTTGGACTTAGAAATTTTCAATTGAATACACGTTGACTTTCTTGGTCCATAGGATTGTAACTTACCTATACCTACATCCCCTCTTGTTTGGACTTAGAAATTTTCAATTGAATACAATCTGAGATGCCTTGGTCTATAGGATTGTCACCTACCTATACCTACGTCCCCTCTTGTTTGGACTTAGAAATTTTCAATTGAATACAATCTGAGATGCCTTGGTCTATAGGATTGTCACCTACCTATACCTACATCCCCTCTTGTTTGGACTTAGAAATTTTCAATTGAATACACGTTGACTTGACTTGGTCTATAGGATTCTTACCTATCTATACCTACGTCCCCTCTTGTTTGGACTTAGAAATTTTCAATTGAATACAATCTGAGATGCCTTGGTCTTTAGGATTGTCACCTATCTATACCTACATCCCCTCTTGTTTGGACTTAGAAATGTTCAATTGAATACAATCTGAGATGCCTTGGTCTATAGGATTGTCACCTATCTATACCTACATCCCCTCTTGTTTGTACTTAGAAATTTTCAATTGAATACACGTTGACTTGACTTGGTCTATAGGATTCTCATCAACCTATATCTACGTCCCCTCTTGTTTGGACTTAGAAATTTTCAATTGAATACAATCTGAGATGCCTTGGTCTATAGGATTGTCACCTACCTATATCTACATCCCCTCTTGTTTGGACATAGAAATTTTCAATTGAATACACGTTGACTTTCTTGGTCCATAGGATTGTAACTTACCTATACCTACATCCCCTCTTGTTTGGACTTAGAAATTTTCAATTGAATACAATCTGAGATGCCTTGGTCTATAGGATTGTCACCTACCTATACCTACGTCCCCTCTTGTTTGGACTTAGAAATGTTCAATTGAATACACGTTGACTTGCCTTGGTCTATAGGATTGTAACCTACCTATGCCTACATCCCCTCTTGTTTGGACTTAGAAATTTTCAATTGAATACAATCTGAGATGCCTTGGTCTATAGGATTGTCACCTACCTATACCTACATCCCCTCTTGTTTGGACTTAGAAATTTTCAATTGAATACAATCTGAGATGCCTTGGTCTATAGGTTTGTCACCTACCTATATCTACATCCCCTCTTGTTTGGACTTAGAAATTTTCAATTGAATACACGTTGACTTGCCTTGGTCTATAGGATTCTGTTCTACCCATACCTTCGTCCCCTCTTGTTTGGACTTAGAAATTTTCAATTGAATACACGTTGACTTGCCTTGATCTATAGGATTCTTACCTATCTATACCTACATCCCCTCTTGTTTGGACTTAGAAATTTTCAATTGAATACACGTTGACTTGACTTGGTCTATAGGATTGTCATCTACCTATACCTACATCCCCTCTTGTTTGGATTTAGAAATTTTCAATTGAATACACGTTGACTTGACTTGGTCTATAGGATTGTCATCTACCTATACCTACATCCCCTCTCGTTTGGACTTAGAAATTTTCAATTGAATACATGTTGACTTGCCTTGGTCTGTAGGATTGTCACCTACCTATACCTAGCGAAACTTAACTGCAGGATATGTTTGACCTCATTATCATTAAAATCGCGCATTTAAGTTTTAATTGTTAAATCCAATCGCTTTTCTGTTGCTCTGCCGTGGATTTTTTTCCACCTTTGCCACAAGGTTCCAGGTTCGATCCTACCTACCTACCTACCTACCAAAACTTTTTTTCTTTTACCAGACAAGCAACGCCGGCAGTTTTTTTTTTTTTTGTGATCCCTCCCCCCAACATACACACCTTCAAACACCTGGGCAACGCCAGATACCCCACTAGTCTATAATATAAATCTCACCTGTTTGTTTAAATGTATGTATGTATGTCTCGCAAAAACTTTCAACAGAGGCGATGGATTTTCACAAAATTCGTATCATTTTGAAGCTTGACCCTTCGGACGACAAATATAGAAAAATTGACCAAAAACATTAATTCCTTCACCCTCAACTGGGCACTTTTCTACAAGAAGGGGTCGCTTTTTTCACTGATATTTTCGAAAGTCATCGTCTCTTTTTGATTGACTAGCCTTAATTTAAACCTATATCACTTCCAGTTTGGAGACTGGCGCAATAGCTAACACGTCACATTTTTTTTTCACTTTCTTTTCCTCCTTCGCGGTAGGGGTTCGAGCCTGCCTGCCTACTACCACTTTTTTTTTTTTGCTCAACTTACAGCATTTCCAACTGTCATGAACTGTTGCTAAACATATAGCCACTTCCTAAAAGTGCCTGCAAACAACTTTAAATATGTCTATATTCATTGTTCGATCCTTTTGTTATTCTCACTATCACATCTTGATTAACAATCATATATCAGCTTCCTTTTGTGTGCCTTTGTGAACAACTTTCTATCTATTATTTTGCTGATAAACCTATTTGTTCTTTTTCTCTTTTTTTTTTCTCTTTCTTCCCCATTTCACAACACCATAGTAATAATTTTTTTTTTCGTTATTAGGATGTTGTGAATGACTGCGGAAAACTGCAGAATCTCTTAATTGTGAAGGACTTGGACACACAGATGAAAAAGTCTACAACGTACAGAGCCTTGTACGACAAAACGCCATCATCGCCCATGAAATGTGCGACGCCACAGAAGAGGTCTCGATCGGCTGAACCGTTTGTAGAAGTCGACAAGTTTTTGAGGCGGAATAAGTCACCGCGTTTCAAGTGCGTGTGAATGATAAATTTGTGAACGCTTTTGCACGCGTCTTGTCTCTCGTTGTTTCATTCTGCTAATTCAACATCCGGCCATCAACACGATATCGAAACGGACAATCATCGCTTATGATATTAAAAGAAGGAAAACTTTCTTTCCTTTTTTTTTTTTTTCCACCACAAACAAGGCACAGTGCCACTTTGAAGTAGGGGGCTACTATCGAGGCCCTAAGTTGCAGAGGTATTATGAAGGGAGATAAGATGTTTGTTCACATTAAATTTGAACTTCTGCATGTCAGTACAGTTGGGAAAGCAAAATCCCGGAAGGGAGTTCCGAAGTCTTGCAGTTCTGGGGAAGAAACTATTAGAGTAGAAGGCTTTTTTACATCTAGGGATCTTTACTGTGAAGGGGTGGGATTTAGCTGCTTGTCGGGTTTATCTGGGGTATTTATGTCGAGGGGGGGTACAAGTGCTTGTAGTTTGTTGGAGCATCCACCATTAAAATACTTGTAGAACAGGCAGAGGGATGAAGTTTAGATGAGTTCATGATCTATCAGGGTGTCAAGGAGTGAGAGACTAGTAGCAGATGCACCAGCCCAAATGTGGCAACAGTACTCCATACATGGGCGAATGGTGGCCTTAAAGAGGTACAGGATACTTTCAGGCGTAAGTAGTTTTCTAGCACCGTTGAGAGAGCCCACCTTCTTTGTCTTATTATTTTGTTTGTCTCATAAACAATGGCATATATATATATATATATATATATATATATATATATATATATATATATTTATATTTAGGGGATTAGAACAAGAGTCTAAAGAGCAGAGTATATTTTAATGTGTTAGTAAATTCATTAATACAATTAAAAGAAAACAAAACAGTGCTCGTTGTAATGTAGATATATAATAAGCTCGATAGACATACATGTCCTAAAGCTATTTCAATATTTAGTAAGATGATTGATAATTTATAATTAAAATTAAAAATCTGTTTCATAAGGAAGAACAAACAAAAGCAATAAATTGTACGATCGTTTCGGAAACAATGTTTTTATTGTGATAGACACTGAGTCTTAGACAATAATTTTATGATATAGTTTTTTGAGCAGTCTCATCAGCAGAAATTTTGGGTGGTGGTTTTTTAGACACCAAAAATAAACCTAGCATTTTTAAGTATATATATATATATATATATATATATATATATATATATAAAACATTGAAAGAAGTTTGTGCGAATCGATCAACATTTCCATGTTATCATTGGGACTCCAAATGAATCTCACAGTCAGAAACCTAGAAATATATATTTAGTATACATCACAATAACTTTTATTTAAAAATATTTTGGCTACATATATGCAACCATTTCAGCTACAGCTTATCTAGGTTTAGCTTTTTCTAATAATTTTTTCCTTTTCTATTGTTCCCCCCAAATAAGGCCTATTTTAACTCATTTTATTGTTATGACCTTCCATTTATTGTGGTCCTGGATATAACCTTAAACTATATCCAGTGGTGAGGCCCCAACTTGTGGGTTTTGTGGAGTGTGGAGCCACCCTTTAATTGCCATTGCTCCCAGGTCCACTCTGACTCGGAGTGGTAGTACCTGTTAGGGTCCCAACTATGGGTTGAATAGAATCTGATTTAAAAAACAAATATACTCCATTAAAAATCGTTCCTCAAAATAACTAGATTCGGCATTAAATAACCTGAAAAAGGTTGATATGCCGCAAAACGAAAACCAACCAAAACACAACCAACAATCCATTTCTTGTCATAAATAATTTTACCAAGAATTCTTCATAAGTTTTGGTTTCGATTATAGCTACTGGCAGTCCATTAATCTATTTTTTAAAATATAATTTTATCAAGAATTCTTCATAAGTTTTGATTTTGGTTTCGATTTTAGCTGATGGCACATTAGTAATGTTTTTTTTACAATTAATTTTATCAAGAATTCTTCATAAGTTGGGGTATTTTTTTTTTTTTTTTTTCAGGGATTTTATTTTATGCATATAGGAATTTCTCATACTCCGAGTTCACAAGGTAAACGTTAATGGTTAGAAACCATACAAACTAGCGATTCAGTTCGAAAAACAGGTAGTGTTGAGTGTTAAGCACCAAGAAAAAATGGCTGACGCAAGGAGATCACATTTTTGGAGTCTAGGTAATCGCTCAAAAATAGAAAATTAAACAAAATACAAACCCAGAGGCTTGTCAAAACATGGAGCCTCCCCAAGACGAGAGCCATCCATTTCAATTGATGCCAGATGGGGATCAGAGCGTTGATGATGTAAAGATAGAAGCTTGGTTTTGATGCATTAAAAGTGACCAGCCACCTCTTCCCCCATTGTACCACGCGCTCAAGATCAGAGGAGAGAGAATCAGAGAGAACTTTGTCATTTACAGCCTTTGATGTGTTGCCATAGATGGTCATGTCATCAGCATAGATGTCAACGAATGATTTAAGTATGTGTTTAGGGAGATCATTGATGTAGATCTGGAAGAGAGTTGGGCCCAGGATGGACCCCTGGGGGACTCCAGTATTAATACTGTGGGCCTCTGATTTCTGCCCATCAACCACTATTATGAGCCTATCAGAGAGAAATGATTTAATGACTGAGAAAACATTTCCAGTAATACCGTAACCTGAAATCTTGTGAAGTAGGCCCTTATGCCATACCTTATCGAAGGCAACAATATTCCATGCATGGATGAATTGCAGCTTTGTAAACATATAGGATGCTCTCTGGTGGGAGTAATTTTCTAGCACGGTACGGGGAGCCCACTTTCTTTGCAGCAGACTTTGCAATATCCTCAATGCATTTGTTCCACTTCATGTTGTCTGTGAATGTTAAGCTGAGGTGTTTGAAGGAAGAGTTCTCAGGCAGGGTGTTATTAGTCATAGCTATCAGTCACTGGGAACAAAGTCTTCTAATTGTTAAAGGAAAGCCGCTTAGTCTTAGTAGCATTAAATGTTACCATCTGTTTACGGCCCCATTCTACTAGGGACTGGAAGTCGTTTTCTAGGGATTCTGCCTGACAAAGTTTGCTGAAACATGTCTGCACATGTGTAGCTAAAGTGTTTGTATGAAGAAAAATTTATACTAAATATATAGCTCTATTTTTATCTTGAGCACTACTATATAAATGTAAGAATTCATTGGATTAACTCTAATGAAGAAAACATTGCCAGAATGATTTTTTTTAATTTAAAAAAGTTTGTTTCTTATATAAAATATATACACGCATACATCAATATATATTATATATATAAAAAAACGGGCCCCAGCTCTAATTAGGCCCTGTTTCTTACTGTTTTGTCCGAATGAAATGAAACTTTGGTTATAACTAGTTTATTATATTCAAAACATCACATCAAAACACTAGGGACTTTGGCCTTTTTTTCTCCGTTCTACAGCATATGTTCTAGATGGCATTTTTTTTTTTTTTTTTTTTTTTTGGTCACCCTGTAGAAAGAGGTTTGTGTTTACTATAAACTTTTTATGCAAATATTATGCAAGTATAAATCATGTAGAATATCTGCATTAATATAATTACACGTAATCTATATATATATATAAAAGCGAAAATGTGTTAGTGTGTGTGTGTACTTTTTGGACTTCTCGTGGGGGTGGGGGTAGGCGCTTAAAACTTTATATGCTGTCTAAATAATATCATGACTTAACGGGAGTCGCATGTATCTTTAATTTGCCCAACTTTTACGCGCTATTTTTGAGATTTTTTTTCAATCATCGTGTCTGTTACGCTTTTCAGTATAATAAAAGCAAATGATGGGGTGGGGGAAACAGAAACTGTCTTGCAGCGCAAATCGCGTCATGTTTGACCTTAATAAGGTCAAACATCTTGCAATTTAACTTTCTCGCACCTGACAATTTCACTTTATAAACGTTAAATTAAGACTGCTTTCCCTTCCTCATGGCCGAGATGGTTAGGTGTCTGAGTTTTTTCCCCCCTTTCGTTTCCACCTTCGCTTCAAGGCTTCGGGTTCGAGCCTACCTTCCTATTAAAACTTTTTTTTTTCTTTTACACCTCCAAACACCCGCCCAACGTTTTTTTTTTAAACAGGGTTGTTTTATCTACCCCTCCCCCTCCAACAACACACCAACACACACACCTCCAAACACCCGGGCAACACCGGGTACCTCCGCTAGTAGTTAACTAAAGATGATCATCCCATAAGAAAAAAAAACTAATCGGAAATTAATTAAAATGAGTGTTTAAAAGAATATGCATAATATTTGTGTAAAAAAAAAAGTTAAATACAAACCTCTTTCTGTATATATTTATGTATGCGTATATATATTTGCTTTCAAACTTTTGCCTACCAAACTCCTATCAGTTTTTGGTCTGCAGACATGAAACTTCATATATAAGGTATTCGAACCCATGTAAAACGTTATATTTGGGCTTTAGCCGGGGGGAAATTCGTACAAAAGTGTGAAAATGAAGAAAAAAAATTAAATTTGCCAGATGAAGATGAACGACAGCATTATGAATATGCATGCATAACGTAATAGCTATCGGGTCATGTTTTAATTTTTAGCCTTGCAGCAAACATGTCTTCATAGGTCAGTCATAAACGTCAAAGGAAAAAGTAAATCGTAAGCTAAACGTTTTTGTTTTGATTCTCAGTAGTGGCGCACAAATTTTTTTTTTTTTTTTTATAAATCATTGCAATATATTTGGTCCAATATAATTAATAAATACAAAATCTGGATTAATCAAAATATCATATTTTACGATCGATACTTCTTTTGTATGCCTCGTCATCTCTTCCTCTGGAGTGTTCCATGCAGGATAGTCTGTACAAGTCATTCTGAACGTGTTGTGTGCCCATACCATCTGAGTTTCCTGTTCTTCACAGTGGTCAGTAGTTCTTTATAGTGACGCGATTGTTGAGTGACCTCTCTGCGAACTTCATTATTGGTAACATGGTTCTTGTATGACATTTCAAGGAGTCTTTTGGGGCATCTCATTTCTACTACTGTAGAGCCTCCTTTGTCAGTCTACGTTCAGCGTCCATGCTTTGCATGCGTAAAGCAGGATTAAGAGGATTAGCCCGTTCGGTAGCTTCGCTTTGTTTCCGAGAAAATTAAAAAAAAAAATTTTTTTTTTTAATTTATTTTATTTTATTTTTTTTACATTTTCACCTCAAACAAGGCACATTGCCGCTTTGGTGTAGGGGGCTACTGGGGTACTATGTAGGGAGTTGGGCAGCAAGATGTCGGTTCACGTTACACTTGACCTTCGACATGTCGGTACAGTTGGGGAAGCAGGGACCTGGAATGGAGTTCCAAAGTCTAGCGGTTCTGGTGAAGAAACTACTGGAGTAGAAAGATCTTTTACATCTAGGGATCTCTACTGTGTGGGGGTTGGATATTGCAGCCTGTCGGGTTTGTCGAGGGTGTTCACGTTGTAGGGGCAAACTACTTGCAGTTCATCAGAGCATTCACCATTAAAATACTTGTAGAATAGGCAGAGGGATGCAACATATCGTCTATAGAGGTACAGGATACTTTCAGGTGTTAGTAGTTTTCCAGCATGGTAGAGAGAGCGTATCTTCTTCACATCAGTCTCTCAATGTAATTGTTCCAACTCATTTCCTGTGGAGGTTAGACTAAGGAGTTTAAAAGATGTACTTTCAGATAAAGAGTCATTGGGCATTACTATTGGTGGCAGAGAAGGTTTCTTGTAATTATTGAAGTGAACAAGTTTAGTCTTGGCAGCATTGAATCTGACCATCCATTTTTGTCCCCATTCTGCTACAGATTGGAGGTCATCCTCTAGTGTTTTTGCCATATCTTTAGATATGTGTTTATTTGTTTTCTTGTCGTGTCATTTATAGAGTGTGGTGTCATCAGTATATATATATATATATATATATATATATATATATATATATATATATATATATATATATATATAATCTTTAAGTTAAATGGGATAAAAAGAGCTGTTTACCCATCTCCTCAGAGGAAAAAATATTAGCAAATATTATAAATGGTTTATACCTAATTTGCTAAAAGCAATAAACATAGAAAATCATAATTAAAAGTTTTTAAAGTTTTTTAATCCTAGAGTAAGGGAAATTATATATTGGTTCTGAATTTGTTTTCTTGTCGTGTCAGTTATAGAATGTGGTGTCATCAGTATATATAAGGACAACAAGAGTATGAAATGAAGACACAAAACTATATATAGGTAGATATAAAGTGGGTCATTTATTGAATAATCGAATACAGGCAAAATTTGGGGGATAGAAGGGACTCTTTATGCCAGGGCATTTCGAAGCCTAACGCTTCTTATCAGAAGAGTAGAGAAGGTGCTAGGTAGCATGGTGGGGATTATTCAATGAATGATCCACTCTATATCTACCTATATAAAGCATTGTGTCTTCATTTCATTCTCTTGTTGTCCTATTGTATAAGCTCCAATAATTATTGTTGAGCTTGGCATTATCCGGATAAGTCTCCTTTTGTGGAATTGATCTTCATCTTTTCTCTTTTACTTAAAGCAACATTATATATATATATATATATAAAAAATCCAACGTTACTAATTTCCATAGATAAAGTAGCCACCAAAAGTTTTAATAATTTAATACAAAAGTACTCAATACCGAAGTAGAGCAAGGTATACGCCTGAAGAGGTCTCTAGTTGCTAGTAACCAACTGACCGAAACATGCTCATTATTGTGTAGCAACATATTACTACTTATGTAGAAACATTGCGGCATTGAGCACTCTTGTATTAACCTTGTTAAACTTCATTGGTTGCTTAACCTCTGGAAAACAATAATCTCAGATTATATGAAATATATATATATATATATGAGTAGGTAGTAGTTTGCTTGAAGCATTGTTGGTAAAGAAATATATAGAATTTTTTTTTTTTTTAAGTCAAAGACAATGCGGGGAAAGACCGGAATTATGAAAGTAAAGAAAGAAAAACAAACAAAGGTAGATGGGTGTGCTTGAATAGAGGAGTGTCTAGCCTTTATTCGTCTATCTTTCCTCGCCTCAATGTATAATTAGTTATAACCAAGTTGTTGGTATGTCCGGTGTATGTAAAGTCCGTGGGTGGTATGGAACTTTGATTAATTTCGAGAGAAAGGGACTTCTCTTTTTCAAAATATAGACGAATAAAGGCTAGACACTCCTCTACTCAAGAACACTCGTCTACATTTGTTTGTTTTTCTTTCTTTACTTTCATAATTCCGGTCTTTCCCCGCATTGTCTCTGGCTTTAAAAAAAAAAAAATTATATATATATATCTCAGCTGACCAAAACATACTCATGAATATTTAGCAACATATAAATGCTTATGTAAAAACAAATAAAAACTATAGCTTGACCATATTTTGGTATTGAGCACTCTTGTATTAACCAATGTCATGTAGCCACATATTACTGCTTTTATTTATTATATATATATGAAAATGCATAAAAAATGAATACGAAAAGTTGAAAGTTTATAACTTTTCTGGATTCGTTTTCTATTGGTGACGTGCAGGAATACAAAATATTATGAAAAACATTTAAAAACTCACTGAGGAAGGCTGAAGGTACAATCGAAAATAGTTCTTGTAAAAAAAATTTTTTTTCATACAGGGTGACACCAAAACAAAAAAAAAAAAGGGACATTCAATTGTTTTTCTGAGCATTTTACAGTCAACGGAGAAAAAATGGTCAAAGACCCTAGTGTTTTGATGTGATGTTTTGAATATAATAAACTAGTTATGACCAAAGTTTCATTTCATTCGGACAAAACACTAAAAAACGAGGCCTAATTAGAGTTAGGGCCCCCCCTTGTTTTTTTTTTTTGTTTTTTTTTTTTTTTGAGTCACCTTGTAATAATATTTTGTATTCCTGCAGGTCATTAATAGAAAATAAATGCAGAAACGTTATAAACTTTTATATTTTCGTGTTCATTTTTTTATGCATTTTTGTATAAATATATACTTCCCAAGGAATACACGCGAATACGCACATATAATATACATATATTCATATATTATATGGTAAGAAAAAAAATAAGTTTATCTGAAAAATTGTTTTTCCAAAATAGTATTTTCTTCTTTAATGTTTTGTTTGTAATAAATAATTTTTTACTTTGATGAAATGTTCTCTTTTTTTTAAATATTAAATAAATTTTAATGTTTTTTTTTATTATTATTATTATTCCCTTTTTTTTTAAGCATATGAAATAAATTTTAATGCGTTTTTGATGGATTTTTTTATTGTTCCCTTTTTCCTTTATTTTTATTTTTTTTTTACATATCAAATAATTTTTTTTTTTCATTTGAAAACGTTTTGGGTAGAATTGGTTGAATTAAATGTGTTATTTTTTTGCTTGACGTTTAAAAAAATATTTTTTTTTGTAAAATATTTAGGTGTACTAAAAGTATTTTTTTTATTTATTTATTTTTATTTTTTTTAAAGAAATTATAACAGAATATCAAGCCATGAATGTATCAAATTCCGAGATTAAATACTAACATATGTCCAACGGCTTTAAGAAATTGATTTCTACGATAACCTATCTCTGCCCAGGCCTTTATCTCTCTTAACTCCATCCTTATCACTTTTTCCCATGTTTTCCTTGAACTTTTATGGAACTGACCCTTCTACATCTACTAACCAAAGAATTTTCATCTGTTCTTTCAATGTGACCATACCATCAAAGTCTACTTTTCTACACCCATCTCCCTATGTTGCATGTCAAGACTATGCACACACGCACACACATGCAGGACAGTCGGAAGCTAAAATGCACCCAGTGATATCGTGAAGCTGTCAAAACTGACGTCGCTGGAGGTGAATAGGTCAAATAATTGACCCCCACAGGTTGAAACACCTGCTAGAGAACAGATCAGTATATATATAAGCAGGTAAAACACGAGTCAAGCAGTCAAAAAGCGATAACAGCACGAGATGTTGCTGAATCTGCCACCTCCTGCTTCGCCCTCCATCTACTGGTTGGAAGCACGCACACGAGACAAGAAATAAAATAATAATTTTATATCTTTCTTACAAACGAATTTGTGTTGCGCGTTTGTTTTTCTTGGCTGACGAGAAACTATTGTTCAACCCGGCTACCATCACACCTGTTCTGACCAGATTTAATCTTCCTCTGATGTCATTAGGTCTAAGCCTATCGTTAATACACACATTACACATCCATCATATCATTCTCATATCATTCCTCTCCATGCAACACATATCCTCAACCCTTACTGTTCATGATTCATTTGCATACATCATTGCATTGCACACACATGCTTGATAGACACTTCTTGCTTTACATGCTGGTATGCGTTATATGGCCTTTAGAAACTGACCTTGCTACCTTAACTGTTCTACATCTACTAAACCAAGAACTCTCATCCATTTTTTTTCAATGTGACCAAACCAACAAAGTCTCCTGTTCTCACACATCTCTCTATACTGTCCAGATTTCTCTAAGGTCCTCAGATCTAAGCTTGTCTTTAAGACTGGCATTACACATCCATCATATCATTCTCGTATCATTTCTCTCCATGCAACGCATGTCCTCAACCCTCACTGGTCTGATTTCACTTGCCATGCATCATCACTGTTCACATACAATAACCTCCTCTCTTGGTTGTTTGTTACTGTTAACGCTCTGCTGGTTAGTGATAACAAAAGTGTCCTGAAATTACTCCATTTAATTCTTACGATCACAGTAGCATCTTCTGTGTTCAAATTGTATCACTAATGTATTCACAAACTGACCCTACTACCTCAACTGTTCTACATCTACTAGGACTGAATTGAGACATATTGTAACCCAAAAGAAGCAAGATCACTAACAACAATATTTAGTTACTTCCATGTATGTACCTATGACAAAACAAAAACATCATATTCCAAAAATCATATTTTGATCAAGTTTTATTTTTTAAATAAGAAAATCAAATTTTATGGCTAACTGAGTAGCGACTGTTTCATGTCGCCATGTTTGGTTAGGAATATCGCAAGGAAAATTAGCACAGACTGACTATAGATTCACCATCAAAGTAATGTAAATATTTTTTTTATTTTATAAAGGAATCACTACTTATCAAGCCCCAGAGGCCACTCGAGGATAAGGGTTAAAGTGTGTACAATGTCAATGGGACAATATCATAGTAATCGTTAGAAGTGTCAATATGGTAAATTGGATTACTTAAGAGGAACGGCTCATCAAGAACTTGTTTGCATTGGACTTGAAGACGACGAAATAAAAATATAAAGTTGAAAGAACTAGGGGAAAATATCATTTTAACGATGCCTTTCAAATCGTAAACTGCCGGTTTACATTTTTTTACATTTAAAAAGTGTAAACAAAAAAAAAAGCAAACCTTTAGAATCCTAAAAAGATCACCCGGGAGCATTTTTGCAACATGAAAAATATACAAACCAAAATACAGAGAGGAATAAACCTACTCAAAAATATGGTTTATTACATCGCCTAAAAAAAAAAGAAGAATCGGGGCCTCCAATAATACGATAATTTGGTGGGGAAGTAAATTGTTTTCTTTTTTCTAACTTGGTTTTAAAAAGTTTTTATTGCTAACATTTGTTTTTATAAACTCTAACCACACCTCACAACCCTAATCCGGCCGGTCGGGGAAAAAAGTTTTTATTTTTTTAAATTTTGGTGAAACGCACGCACGCACGCACGCACAATAAGCATCGCTTCTCACCATTTGGTGAAACGCACGCACGCACGCATCGCTTCTCACGATTTGGTGAAACGCACGCACGCACGCACGCACACATAAGCATCGCTTCTCACCAAGCTAAAGAAGAGAGAAAGTGGGGGGAAGGAGAGAAAGGATCGTGTTCTCTGCACTGCACGTGCCGGGGTCAAACAGAAGTTAAATGAAATCGATTAAAAATGGCTCGACAAAGTTGTGTCTGAACTTTTTATTCTATGAAACTTAAGATTAATAAAACGAAATAATCGTGACCTGTGGAAATTCCACGGCGAATATTTCGCATTCAATAAGAACAAAACGAAAAAGTAGTGAACAAATAAATATATAAGAAAATTAATGTTACTAAAGGCAAGATAAGTTACCCTTCTACCTATCTAGATCACATTTTTGTTGTTTTAACTTATTTTAAAACGTTTATTTAACACAAACAAAAGTAGCGCACAGTTTTAAGTTAGAACAATAAAGAAGTGTCTGACATTTTACAGACATCTTGTGAGACTCGATAATCGCTCCAAACTCGAAAATTAAGCAAAATACTGGTAGCAACACATCCAATAAATGTCAGCAAACGTTCGAACATGTTTTCTATTTCACATAAGCGAAACTCTTATCAGAGATAAAGCGACAATGAGAAGCAAACACAGATGAAGAAGACGGTTTTTATCGTTGAGCATAAAAAAAGAGTATCTAATCTAATAGGCCCCGTGCTATAGGTCAATCTCCAAGGTCTGTCCCATCGCCTCAGTGTTGTATCCCTGCTTACAAGTACTTTAATGGGATGTGCTCTGATGAACCTATTGCACTTATACCAGTGCCCGGACAACTTGTCCCGGGAAAACTCGTCTCCGGAATGAGGGGACAACCGTCAGTTTGTTCAGGTATGGTGAACACGAATATCGCAAGCCAAATTAGCACAGACAGACAGACAGACAAATAGTTTTCGAGACATTAATGAGTGTATTTTAAATGTAAATCACTGGCGACCATGTTTGAACAGGCGGCATATGAAAGGGGCCAACCCTCAGTTTGATCAGGTATGCTGAAAACGAATATCGCAAGGAAAATTAGCAGAGACGGAAATACTACTAGTTTTGGAGCTGATTTTTAATGCGTGTATTTTGAAATGTAAATCCCTGGTGACCATGTTTGAACAGGCGGCATATGAAAGGGGCGAACCCTCAGTTATTTCAGGTATGCTGAAAACGAATATCGCAAGGAAAATCAGCACAGACTGACTATAGGTTCACCATCATATTACTGAAATATTTTTTTTATTTTATAAAGGAATCACTACTTATCAAGCCCCAGAGGCCACTCGAGGATAAGTGTTAAAGTGTGTACAGTAGTCAATGGGACAATATCAAAGTAATCGTTAGAAGTGTCAATTTGGTAAATTGGATTACTTAAGAGGAACGGCTCATCAAGAACTTATTTACATTGGACTTAAAGACGACGAAATAAAAATATAAAGTAGAAAGAACTAGCGAAAAATACCATTTTAACGATGCCTTTCAAATCGTAAACTGCCTGTTTACATTTTTTTACATTTAAAAAGTGTAAAAAAAAATAGCAAACCTTTAGAATCCTAAAAAGATCTCCCGAGAGCATTTTTGCAACATGAAAAATATACAAACCAAAATAAAGAGAGGAGGAAACCTCAAAAATATGGATTATTACATCGCCTAAAAAAAAGAAGAATCGGGGCCTCCAATAATACGATAATTTGGTGGGGAAGTAAATTGTTTTCTTTTTTCTAACTTGGTTTTAAAAAGTTTTTATTGCTAACATTTTCATAAACTCTAACCACACCTCACAACCCTAATCCGGCCGGTCGGGAAAAAAGTTTTTATTTTTTTAAATTTTGGTGAAACACACGCACACGCACGCACACATAAGCATATCGCTTGTCACCAAGCTAAAGAAGAGAGAAAGTGGGGGGAAGGAGAGAAGGGATCGTGTTCTCTGCACTGCACGTGCCGGGGTCAAACAGAAGTCAAATGAAATCGATTAAAAATGACTCCACAAAGTTGTGTCTGAACTTTTTATTCTATGAAACTTAAGATTAATAAAACGAAATAATCGTGACCCGTGGAAATTCCACGGCGAATATTTCGCATTCAATAAGAACAAAACGAAAAAGTAGTGAACAAATAAATATATTAGAAAATGAATGTTACCAAAGGCAAGATAAGTTACCCTTCTACCTACCTAGATCACATTTTTGTTGTTTTAACTTATTTTAAAACGTTTATTTAACACAAACAAAAGTAGCGCACAGTTTTAAGTTAGAACAATAAAGAAGTGTCTGACATTTTACAGACATCTTGTGAGAGTCGAGAATCGTTCCAAACTCGAAAATTAAGCAAAATACTGGTAGCAACACATCCAATAAATGTCAGCAAACGTTCGAACATGTTTTCTTTTTCACATAAGCGAAACTCTTATCAGAGCAAAAGCGAAAATGAGGAGCAAACACAGATGAAGAAGTCGGTTTTTATCGTGGAGCACAAAAACAAAAACAAAAAGAGTCTCTAATCTAATAGGCCCCGTCAATCTCCAAAGTCTGTCCCATCGCCTCAGTGTTGCATCCCTGTTTACAAGTACTTTAATGGGATGTGCTCTGATGAACATATAGCACTTATGCTGGTGCCCGGAAAACTCGTCCCGGGAAAACTCGTCTCCGGAAAAACCATAACCGGAAAACTCGTACCGTTCAGTTTGTTCAGGTATGCTGAAAACGAATATCGCAAGAAAAATTAGCACAGACAAATAGTTTTAGAGATAATTTTATTAATGCGTGTATTGTGAAATGTAAATCACTGGCGACCATGTTTGAACAGGGGCACATGAAAGAGGCAAACCGTCAGTTTGTTCAGGTATGCTGAAAACGAATATCGCAAGGAAAATTAGCAGTAATTAATACGTGTATTTTGAAATGTAAATCACTTTAATAAGAAAAAGGGTACTTTTCCAGTTTACAGTCCATGTTGAATTAGTAAATTTGTATTTAAGAAAGCCATTCTTAATATAGGGAGGGACATGTTAACTATTCTGTACCTCTAATCAATGTATCAATAATTTAATAAGCAAAAGACATAGTAAAAATTGAATTTAACTTGAAAATTTTATCCAAAAATACCGCAGAAGTTTTCTTTGATATTTTTTTTACAAGCTGCCCCAGCGTAACACTTCCAATCTTTCCATAATAAGAACGGCTTTCTGAAAAAACAACAACAAAACACAAACAAAAAAACAACAACCTTGAAAGCCGTTCTTAACATGGAGAGATTTGTAGGGGGTATTCAGAAAGTCGTTCTTAAAATGGGGAGGTTTTGGTGTTTATACTACGCTGGGGTATGTCGTAAAATAACCTTTCTTTTTTTACTGTTCCGTACTTTCACCTAACAATTTAATAAATAAATAAACTTGGGAAATTGAAACACTCGCCGAAAGTTATATTACTGAAGAAGTTTGATATCAGGAATAGAATCTGACCAAACACCGTTTGTTGCTAACCTCTCTCTCTCTCTCTCTCTCTCTCTCTCTCTCTCTCTCTCTCTCTTTGGCTTCTCCGTGCCCCTGCCACTAAGTATGTGTATATATATACTTATATACTTATATATATATATATATATATATATATATATATATATATATATATGGATGTATATATATATATATATATATATAGATATATATATATATATATAGACAGAGAGAGACACAGAGAGAGAGACAGAGAGAGAGAGAGAGAGAGAGAGAGAGAGAGAGAGAAAGAGAGAGAATATGTGCTTCCACATCAAAGAGGGGCAGGAGCATAAACAGAGACAGAAGCACACACAAACACACACATACATACGCACTTTCATAAACACACACACACACACACTCGCATAAACACACACATACATACACGAACACACACGTACACACAAATACACAAACACAAATCAACTTTCCGTTAAAAGCTGTCATGAGGTGGCAGGGGTGGGTGTCATAAGTGTCAATCGAATTTGAAAGTTTGTTAACGAAATGGATTTATTTCAACTTCGTTTGACACGTGCCAATTCTCCTGCCCTTCACCCCCCCTACCTGCCTCTCTCTTTACCTTAGTAAAGACTTTTAGGTTGGGGTGTTTATGCTACACTGGGGTAGGTCGTAAAAATAAAGTTTTTTTTTTCGTTATTAAATTGTAATTTTTTAAGAAATCATTTCCTTAAAAGTTAAGAAAGCCATTCTTAATGTAGAGAGGGGCATGTTAACTATTCTGTACTTTCATCCAATAATTTAATAAGCAAAAGATAGGATAAAATTGAATTTAACTTGAAAGTTTTATCCCAAAATATCGCAGACGTTTTCTTTGATATTTTTTATTTTACAAGCTGCCCCAGCGTAGTATTAACACCTCCAATCTCTCCATGATAAGAACGGCTTTCTGAAAAAAAAATCCCAAGAAAGCCGTTCTTAACATGGAGAGATTGGAGGGGGTATTCCGGAAGTCGTTCTTAAAATGGGGAGAGGAGGGCGTTTTGTAACTATTCCGTACTTTAACCTAACGATTTAATAAAAAACATCGGGTTTGTATTACTGTACACATAGATTCGAAAAAGTTGTCAAAAAACAAATATATAACAAATAAATGTTATCAAAGGCAAGATAAATTACTGTTCTACCAAACTGGATATAATTTTCGTGTTTTTATTCAATTTAACATGTTTATTCAGCTCGAAAAGCATGCAGTGTTTACCGATGTATTGGAAAATTCAACATGGCGGCCGACTCTCTCTTTAACACGGTAAGTTCGGAAAAAGGTGTAATAAATAATGAACTCGACAAAATACTGTTAGAAATTCGCTCAATATATGTTACCGTGACATAACTTGACATATATTCGGTGGTTTTTTAATAGTATTTTGCCTAGTTTATTATTTATAACACTTTTTCCCGAACTTACCGTGTTAAAGAGAGAGTTGGCCGCCATTTTGAATTTTCCAATACATCGGTAAACACTGCATGCTTTTCGAGCTGAATAAACATGTTAAACTGAATAAAAACACGAAAATTATATCCAGTTTGGTAGAGAAGTAATTTATCTTGCCTTTGATAACATTTATTTGTTATATATTTGTTTTTTTTTTGACAACTTTTTCGAATCTATGTGTACAGTAATACAAACCCAAAACATCAAATGTTAAATAAAAATAAATAAAAACAAGATAAAACGAATAAAAATAAAAATAAGAAACATAAAATCAAATAAAAAACGATCAATGTATAGTATCTGTTAACGAAAATATATTTTTTTAATTATTAGCAAATAATTCAAAGTGTAGTATCTGTTTTATTCTATCGCAGTATATAAAAAAAAAAAAAAGAGACGCAGGAGAAATCGTTTTTATTTTCATTCCAATTCAAAATACTCCATTTTGGAAAGTTGGGTTTTCTTCACATTAAAATAAAAAACAAACATTAAAGTTTCAAATCATTATGGCTCCTTTGTACTCGTCAACGAAAGACATAAAGCAGGAACGATGACGACGTGCGAATGGAAACAGTAAAGGATGTCATCCCCACCGCCACCGCCGACGGCGTCAACAGCACGTCTGTTTCTCTGACCCTTTAAAATAATTCGTTTTAACTAAGGGGACCCGCGGAAATTCCACGGCGAATATTTCGCAGCAGTTAAAGACAACAAAACGAAAACGTGGCCATCAAAGAAATATATAACAAATAAATGTTAGCAAAGGGTAACTTACTCTTCTACCTACCTAGTTAAGTTTTTTGTTGTGTCATCTGATTTCAACAGTTTATTTACTTTGTAATAAAATTAGTGTCGAGTCTTAAGTTGGAACAAGAAAAAAAAAACGCCTGACAGTCATATGGTGTGCTCGATCATAGCTGAAAACTCGAAAGTCAAGCAAAATACGGTTAGAAAATCACCTGATAAATGTCACGATAACTTTTATAGAATACGTTTCTAACAGAATTTTGTTTTATTGTCTATTTTTGAGCGATTATCGAGACTCCAAGTATGTAAGAGTCACAAAAAGGCGGGACTGCTTAACTGCATCGTCATCATTTTCAATCCACTCATGTCGAACGCACGTGAGAAGTAAAATAGATGGCCCATCAAGCCAGAAATAAATTAATGACAGTTTAAAGGCTTCAAAATCACTTTCGAATTCAATATCAACTGTCGCATTAACACGCATCTTAGATTTCCGAAATCTCGTCCCAATAGTGTAGAAGCGCCCATTTCAACCTAATAACATGGATTTCAATTTGATAAAACAACTATCTAATAAAAAAAATGTAATAATTTTTATAAAAATACAGAAAAAAGAACAGTTACTACGTTTTATATATATATATATATATATATATATATATATATATATATATATATATATATATATATGATTAGTTTTTTTGGAAAAAGAATTCCAGCAGAGTGCTCAATTCAAAGGAAAATCCAAATTTTAAGAGCGTACTTATATTTTGTGTACAGAAAGTTGTTAGTTGAGACAGGTCATTGGTACCGTCGGTTTCAAGCCCGATAATAAGGCCCGTTTAAGGTATCCTTATCGAACTCTCTTCAGCCAATATTCGTCTCAAATATCGCAAGGAAAATTAGCAGTAATTAATACGTGTATTTTGAAATGTAAATCACTTTAATAAGAAAAAGGGTACTTTTCCAGTTTACGGTCCATGTTGAATTAGTAAATTTGTATTTAAGAAAGCCATTCTTAATATAGGGAGGGACATGTTAACTATTCTGTACCTCTAATCAATGTATCAATAATTTAAT
The DNA here is from genome assembly GCF_053919585.1 of Euprymna scolopes. Classification (NCBI taxonomy): domain Eukaryota; kingdom Metazoa; phylum Mollusca; class Cephalopoda; order Sepiida; family Sepiolidae; genus Euprymna; species Euprymna scolopes. The sequence goes on along the minus strand of NC_136527.1, from coordinate 16,365,468 downwards.
AAGCAAAAGACATAGTAAAAATTGAATTTAACTTGAAAATTTTATCCAAAAATACCGCAGAAGTTTTCTTTGATATTTTTTTTACAAGCTGCCCCAGCGTAACACTTCCAATCTTTCCATAATAAGAACGGCTTTCTGAAAAAACAACAACAAAACACAAACAAAAAAACAACAACCTTGAAAGCCGTTCTTAACATGGAGAGATTTGTAGGGGGTATTCAGAAAGTCGTTCTTAAAATGGGGAGGTTTGGGTGTTTATACTACGCTGGGGTATGTCGTAAAATAACCTTTCTTTTTTTACTGTTCCGTACTTTCACCTAACAATTTAATAAATAAATAAACTTGGGAAATTGAAACACTCGCCGAAAGTTATATTACTGAAGAAGTTTGATATCAGGAATAGAATCTGACCAAACACCGTTTGTTGCTAACCTCTCTCTCTCTCTCTCTCTCTCTCTCTCTTTGGCTTCTCCGTGCCCCTGCCACTAAGTATGTGTATATATATACTTATATACTTATATATATATATATATATATATATATATATGGATGCATATATATATATATATATATATATATATATATAGATATATATATATATATAGACAGAGAGAGACAGAGAGAGAGAGAGAGAGACAGAGAGAGAGAGAGAGAGAAAGAGAGAGAATATGTGCTTCCACATCAAAGAGGGGCAGGAGCATAAACAGAGACAGAAGCACACACAAACACACACATACATACGCACTTTCATAAACACACACACACACACACTCGCATAAACACACATATACATACACGAACACACACGTACACACAAATACACAAACACAAATCAACTTTCCGTTAAAAGCTGTCATGAGGTGGCAGGGGTGGGTGTCATAAGTGTCAATCGAATTTGAAAGTTTGTTAACGAAATGGATTTATTTCAACTTCGTTTGACACGTGCCAATTCTCCTGCCCTTCACCCCCCCTACCTGCCTCTCTCTTTACCTTAGTAAAGACTTTTAGGTTGGGGTGTTTATGCTACACTGGGGTAGGTCGTAAAAATAAAGTTTTTTTTTTCGTTATTAAATTGTAATTTTTTAAGAAATCATTTCCTTAAAAGTTAAGAAAGCCATTCTTAATGTAGAGAGGGGCATGTTAACTATTCTGTACTTTCATCCAATAATTTAATAAGCAAAAGATAGGATAAAATTGAATTTAACTTGAAAGTTTTATCCCAAAATATCGCAGACGTTTTCTTTGATAGTTTTTATTTTACAAGCTGCCCCAGCGTAGTATTAACACCTCCAATCTCTCCATGATAAGAACGGCTTTCTGAAAAAAAAAATCCCAAGAAAGCCGTTCTTAACATGGAGAGATTGGAGGGGGTATTCCGGAAGTCGTTCTTAAAATGGGGAGAGGAGGGCGTTTTGTAACTATTCCGTACTTTAACCTAACGATTTAATAAAAAACATCGGGTTTGTATTACTGTACACATAGATTCGAAAAAGTTGTCAAAAAACAAATATATAACAAATAAATGTTATCAAAGGCAAGATAAATTACTGTTCTACCAAACTGGATATAATTTTCGTGTTTTTATTCAATTTAACATGTTTATTCAGCTCGAAAAGCATACAGTGTTTACCGATGTATTGGAAAATTCAACATGGCGGCCGACTCTCTCTTTAACACGGTAAGTTCGGAAAAAGGTGTAATAAATAATGAACTCGACAAAATACTGTTAGAAATTCGCTCAATATATGTTACCGTGACATAACTTGACATATATTCGGTGGTTTTTTAATAGTATTTTGCCTAGTTTATTATTTATAACACTTTTTCCCGAACTTACCGTGTTAAAGAGAGAGTTGGCCGCCATTTTGAATTTTCCAATACATCGGTAAACACTGCATGCTTTTCGAGCTGAATAAACATGTTAAACTGAATAAAAACACGAAAATTATATCCAGTTTGGTAGAGAAGTAATTTATCTTTCCTTTGATAACATTTATTTGTTATATATTTGTTTTTTTTTGACAACTTTTTCGAATCTATGTGTACAGTAATACAAACCCAAAACATCAAATGTTAAATAAAAATAAATAAAAACAAGATAAAACGAATAAAAATAAAAATAAGAAACATAAAATCAAATAAAAAACGATCAATGTATAGTATCTGTTAACGAAAATATATTTTTTTAATTATTAGCAAATAATTCAAAGTGTAGTATCTGTTTTATTCTATCGCAGTATATAAAAAAAAAGAGACGCAGGAGAAATCGTTTTTATTTTCATTCCAATTCAAAATACTCCATTTTGGAAAGTTGGGTTTTCTTCACATTAAAATAAAAAACAAACATTAAAGCTTCAAATCATTATGGCTCCTTTGTACTCGTCAACGAAAGACATAAAGCAGGAACGATGACGACGTGCGAATGGAAACAGTAAAGGATGTCATCCCCACCGCCACCGCCGACGGCGTCAACAGCACGTCTGTTTCTCTGACCCTTTAAAATAATTCGTTTTAACTAAGGGGACCCGCGGAAATTCCACGGCGAATATTACGCAGCAGTTAAAGACAACAAAACGAAAACGTGGCCATCAAAGAAATATATAACAAATAAATGTTAGCAAAGGTAACTTACTCTTCTACCTACCTAGTTAAGTTTTTTGTTGTGTCATCTGATTTCAACAGTTTATTTACTTTGTAATAAAATTAGTGTCGAGTCTTAAGTTGGAACAAGAAAAAAAAAACGCCTGACAGTCATATGGTGTGCTCGATCATAGCTGAAAACTCGAAAGTCAAGCAAAATACGGTTAGAAAATCACCTGATAAATGTCACGATAACTTTTATAGAATACGTTTCTAACAGAATTTTGTTTTATTGTCTATTTTTGACCGATTATCGAGACTCCAAGTATGTAAGAGTCACAAAAAGGCGGGACTGCTTAACTGCATCGTCATCATTTTCAATCCACTCATGTTGAACGCACGTGAGAAGTAAAATAGATGGCCCATCAAGCCAGAAATAAATTAATGACAGTTTAAAGGCTTCAAAATCACTTTCGAATTCAATATCAACTGTCGCATTAACACGCATCTTAGATTTCCGAAATCTCGTCCCAATAGTGTAGAAGCGCCCATTTCAACCTAATAACATGGATTTCAATTTGATAAAACAACTATCTAATAAAAAAAAATGTAATAATTTTTATAAAAATACAGAAAAAAGAACAGTTACTACGTTTTATATATATATATATATATATATATATATATATATATATATATATATATATATATATATATATATGATTAGTTTTTTTGGAAAAAGAATTCCAGCAGAGTGCTCAATTAAAAGGAAAATCCAAATTTTAAGAGCGTACTTATATTTTGTGTACAGAAAGTTGTTAGTTGAGACAGGTCATTGGTACCGTCGGTTTCAAGCCCGATAATAAGGCCCGTTTAAGGTATCCTTATCGAGCTCTCTTCAGCCAATATTCGTCTCAGACGAATATTGGCTGAAGAGAGCTCGATAAGGATTGGCTGAAGAGAGCTCGATAAGGATACCTTAAACGGGCCTTATTATCGGGCTTGAAACCGACGGTACCAATGACCTGTCTCAACTAACAACTTTCTGTACACAATATATATATATATATATATATATATATATATATATATATATATATATATATATATATATATATTATTTTTAAATTTTATATAACTTTTCAAAGTTTCGGGTGCTAACCTCTCTCTCTTCCTCTCTCTCTCTCTTTCTCTCTCTCTCTCTCTCTCTCTCTCTCGCTCTCGCGCGTGCTTCTCCGTGTCATTATATATAGACAGAGAGAGGGGGAAAAGGGGGGTGAGACCGAAAGAGACAGAGAATGTGTCTACTCTCTCCTCCACATGCTGCAACGCCAACGACGCACACACCCACATACACACACACTTGCATAAACACACACATACACAGACACACACAACGTCCACATTCACTCTTCAAACTAAACAAGTTTAAATCAACCAATGAAAAGACAGCTACGTAAGACAACCTCCATAAAAGGTAAAAAGGTTGTGTCGTCGACTGCAAACTGTTTGAATTTTCCCGGAAAAAGTTAACGGTTTTCACGCCGATGGTGAAATATAAAAGAGCCCCAAAACGGGCTGTAAATTCAGTTTGACCAGCATGGCAGCGAGAAGAGTTCCATGAGAATAGATGACCAGCCAGACGACCCAGCTAAGCCGCCGCCCTGCCGCTGTTTTAATTCTGCCTATTTCTCTGATGTCAAAAAAATTTAAGGTATTTATATTTTCCTCATTTCAAAGTAGACGACGCATTTATTTAAGGTGTGTAAACTGCACAAGTGCTCAAATGAACGTTGTTAGTATGCGCACAGTTCATAAACACGTCGAATTTCTTTTCAAATTTCAACAATTGTGTAGTATAAACGATTTTCACGTTTAACGTCTTTTTATATATTATTTTATATTTTTTTATACAAAATACTGTTAGAAACCAGCCAATAAATATTACCGTGACAATTGTGCAGTTTATAAACCGTGCTGTTCCTGGATAAAATATTTTTAATTTAAATCTAAATTAACGTCTTTTTATTGAATTTGTTAGGTGAAAGCATGCATATAATATTATTTAAGGGCGGTCAGTAAACTCTAGAATTACCGTGACAATTGTGCAGTTTATAAACCGTGCTGTTCTTGGATAAAATATTTTTAATTTAAATCTAAATTAACGTCTTGTTATTGAATTTGTTAGGTGAAAGTATACATATAATATTATTTAAGGGCGGTCAATAAACTCTAGAATTACCGTGACAATTGTGCAGTTTATAAACCGTGCTGTTCCTGGATAAAATATTTTTAATTTAAATCTAAATTAACGTCTTGTTATTGAATTTGTTAGGTGAAAGTATACATATAATATTATTTAAGGGCGGTCAATAAACTCTAGAATTACCGTGACAATTGTGCAGTTTATAAACCGTGCTGTTCCTGGATAAAATATTTTTAATTTAAATCTAAATTAACGTCTTTTTATTGAATTTGTTAGGTGAAAGCATGCATATAATATTATTTAAGGGCGGTCGATAAACTCTAGAATTACCGTGACAATTGTGCAGTTTATAAACCGTGCTGTTTGTTCTGGGATAAAATATTTTTAATTTAAATTTAAATTAACGTCTTTTTATTGAATTTGTTAGGTGAAAGTATATATATAATATTATTTAAGGGCGGTCAGTAAACTCTAGAATTACCGTGACAATTGTGCAGTTTATAAACCGTGCTGTTCTTGGATAAAATATTTTTAATTTAAATCTAAATTAACGTCTTGTGATTGAATTTGTTAGGTGAAAGTATACATATAATATTATTTAAGGGCGGTCAATAAACTGTAGAATTACCGTGAGAATTGTGCAGTTTATAAACCGTGGTGTTCTTGGATAAAATATTTTTAATTTAAATCTAAATTAACGTCTTTTGATTTAATTTGTTAGATGAAAGTATACATATAATTTTATTTAAGGGCGGCCAATAAACTCTAGAATTACCGTAACAATTGTGCAGTTTATAAACCGTGCTGTTCCTGGATAAAATATTTTTAATTTAAATCTAAATTAACGTCTTGTTATTGAATTTGTATTATTTAAGGGCGGTCAGTAAACTCTAGAATTACCGTTACAATTGTGCAGTTTATAGACCGTGCTGTTCTTGGATAAAATATTTTTAATTTAAATCTAAATTAACGTCTTTTTATTTAATTTGTTAGATGAAAGTATACATATAATATTATTTAAGGGCGGTCAATAAACTGTAGAATTTACGTGACAATTGTGCAGTTTATAGGCCGTTCTTTTCTTGGATAAAATTCTGGATGTGAATTTTCCCCCCTAAAGTCCAACCCTATCCTCACCGTGGTAGGGGGGTGTAACGTTGTAGTTTAACAGCTACACGGCTAAATGGGCTCTGGCAAAAAAAAAAAAAATCCAGAAAATGTCGGCATTAGTTTGTTGCGTCCGTCATCTGGTCGTCTTTTTATACGCTTGCATGTGGCGAGCAAAAAGGCGTGAAGGGGGCAGGCTGAAAGGAGAACAATACCCGAAAGATGTAAACCGAACGAAAGAGAAAAATGGGCCTCCCTGCAAGGCCCCGTGCTCTCCCCAGCCTGCTCCCAGTTTCCCCGACTTTGCATGCAACTGGTTTTGAGCTTTTGGAAAGCTCTTTTCTCAGTGTCGGGGTGTTGACTCCACTTCCAAGTTAACAAATAGCTGCAAGTCTGGGTATGGTCCGATTGGTTCCGAAGCTCTTCCGCTGTGAGGTGCGCTTTCGAATCTCCTGAAGGGGGCTACCCTCTAAGCAGGCGACACGTGCTCGTGTTACTATGTAATGCAGGCTTGCCTCGACTCGACTAAGGACGACTAGAGTTCGACTAGATTGTGTGCTCACAAGCCGCTTTAAGGCCGCTTTTATTATTCCTACTGTCTACGAACTCCGAAACGGTATGGTAGTGCAATTATATATGACCGTCCTCCGATACGAAATGGTAGTGCAATTATATATGACGGTCCTCCGATATGATAGTAGGAATGCCAGTTTTGTGAGCGATCATCGCCGTCTTATGAACACAAACTAGTGGTATCTTTACGAATCCTGTTGGGTAGAGAGAACACCTCTGTTTTCTGCTCTGCCTGTTATTCTGAGTAGAAACCGCTTTTTAGTAGATGTTCGCAGCAAAGCTTGTTTTTATATAGTGCCCCTCCTTTCGGGAGTTCATTACCTCGCTGCCCAGACGAGAGCTTTCCCCGGTGGAACCTCTTTTTTTATATTTTACTTTAAAGTTTAATAGCGAACGAACAGTCACCAGCAAGTGGTCTGCACCGACAGGAAGATGAGTATAGTATCACCTTTTCTTCTTTCTATTTCGATTTCAGTCTTTGTGATTTGAACATTTAATTTAACTGTTTCCATTGTTCCAGCTTTCACACAGCAGTAGATTATCAACACTATAAATATCACCTCTTTTTTATAGATTGTAACAAGCAACAAAACCTAGCAGCATCACCGTTCCTGTCTGCCACATGTCTTGTGCAGTTTGAATCAAGTATTTCTTTCTTTGCGTTCAAGCACATCTGGGTAAAATCAAACTGTGTATGATGTATGTCTATCTGTTTCTTCCAACATTAGAATCTCAAAGTCTTGGCAGCAATCATTGTCATAGAAGTAGAGTAAGTATTCTTTTTCTTTCCTTCTGTGTGTATATCTTTGTAATTTCAGGTACTCCTCTTGATCATGATGGAATTCTACTATCAGCTATTGTGAGAATTATGTGGATTGGAAAAAACAACCGAATCCAGCAGTATCAGCTATCCTAGCTGCCACATGTTTCCTGTAGTTACAGAAGTCCTCAAGTAAGTGTTTCTTTCTTTGTGTACATGCACATCTGGGTACAATCAAATTCTAAACTATTAGCTTTATTTAAATGAATTCAGTTCTGCTTGTATTTCTTCTCATCAGCTAACTTATGCAACTACAAAACAAAAAGTAGTACATGGGTGTTTGATCATAGCCAGAAAGTTAAATATATCATTAAAAAAAAATCCATTAGTTATGTTTATTATATAAATCAAAAAAAGATTTTAAATAATTAAAAGAAAAAAAATCATCACAGTAAAAATTATATATATGTAACAAAGAACACAAACAAACATGAAATTGCCATGAGTTTCAGCAAGAACCAGAAAAGAGAAAATGTGGAGATAACACCCGGGAAGTAACAGGCAAGAATTTTCTTTATTTCTTTTATTTTTTGTCTCGAATAGCACATAGACTTTTCATGTATCAATTAAAAAAAAATAACCCAAGTCAGACAATTGATAGAAAAACTAAGCATTAAAGTTCAATTAAGCATTAGAAAAATAACTTCTAATAATTATGTGATCTATATACAAATTGTCTCCCTTGAATATATATATATATTTTTTAATTGAAATAAATATATAGATATATATTTATTTAATTAAAAAATAGCTTCTAATAATTGTGATCTTTATACAAATTGTCTCACTTGATTATATATATATATATATATATATATATATATATATATATTACTAGCATGGGTTCCCGGCGTAGTTTGGCGGTGTATGCTGCCCCCCTCCCCCAACCAAAAAAAAGCAAAAAACCGGTTAATTTTTTAAAATTTGACCCCTATTATGAACCCTTAAAATTTATTGTTTTGGGCTCAAATCAAGATATTAAGTTAGATCCATGTCCAAGGATACTATATCAAAACTTTCGAGTGTTTAGACCCATAATTGTCGGAGGAGATTTGTAGAGTTCTCAAAGGCTAAATCATTGAACTTTGGCCCCTTAATCGCCAAATTTCTGTCCAAATACCAATCGCATAGATTTTCCAAAATCTCAGTACTCTGTATATCAAATGTTGAATCTGTAGACTAAAATTGACAGAGTTATTGCTTAGGGAAATGTACACACAGACAGACATTTTCACTTCTATGGATAGATAGATAGATAGATAGATATATAATGAGAGACAGAAAGATAAATATATACAATGATTAATGAATTATTAGAAATAGTTGTTAAATTTTTGGAAATATGTATGGCAATTTAGATGGCAAGACATACTGCTAGTGTTCAATGCATTAGTAGAGCTAACTGTTAAGATTTAAAATACATACATAGAAATTCAAATGACAGGACTTATATGTAGAGTGCTCAATACATCAGTAGAGCAAGTTAATAAGTTAAAAAATGCATACGTCAATTTAGATGACCACACTTTTTTGTATTCTTGTTTGAATATGACATAATACAAATTTTAATAATTTTATTCAAAATGTTATGGATTCTCAATGAAAAATCTAATATGTCAATATGGCTCTATGTATGATAAAGCATTGGCATATAATTTTCTTTCAATAACATAAACGTTTGATAATATCAGCTCTGTCTAGTTTTGAGCACTTATTTAAAGTGTAATTATTAAGTAAAAATCTAAATAAAATGTCTTTATTGCTCTATGTCTTATTGAGCACTCTTATATAACTATGGTTAAATCTTAATGTTTATTTATCCTGTAACAAAATAAACGTTTTATAATAGCAGCTCTGTCTAGTTTTGAGCACTTATTTAAAGTGTAATTATTAAGTAAAAATCTAAATAAAATGTCTTTATTGCTCTATGTCTTATTGAGCACTCTTATATAACTATGGTTAAATCTTAATGTTTATTTATCCTGTAACAAAATAAACGTTTTATAATAGCAGCTCTGTCTAGTTTTGAGCACTTATTTAAAGTGTAATTATTAAGTAAAAATCTAAATAAAATGTCTTTATTGCTCTATGTCTTATTGAGCACTCTTATATAACTATGGTTAAATCTTAATGTTTATTTATCCTGTAACAAAATAAACGTTTTATAATAGCAGCTCTGTCTAGTTTTGAGCACTTATTTAAAGTGTAATTATTAAGTAAAAATCTAAATAAAATGTCTTTATTGCTCTATGTCTTATTGAGCACTCTTATATAACTATGGTTAAATCTTAATGTTTATTTATCCTGTAACAAAATAAACGTTTTATAATAGCAGCTCTGTCTAGTTTTGAGCACTTATTTAAAGTGTAATTATTAAGTAAAAATCTAAATAAAATGTCTTTATTGCTCTATGTCTTATTGAGCACTCTTATATAACTATGGTTAAATCTTAATGTTTATTTATCCTGTAACAAAATAAACGTTTTATAATAGCAGCTCTGTCTAGTTTTGAGCACTTATTTAAAGTGTAATTATTAAGTAAAAATCTAAATAAAATGTCTTTATTGCTCTATGTCTTATTGAGCACTCTTATATAACTATGGTTAAATCTTAATGTTTATTTATCCTGTAACAAAATAAACGTTTTATAATAGCAGCTCTGTCTAGTTTTGAGCACTTATTTAAAGTGTAATTATTAAGTAAAAATCTAAATAAAATGTCTTTATTGCTCTATGTCTTATTGAGCACTCTTATATAACTATGGTTAAATCTTAATGTTTATTTATCCTGTAACAAAATAAACGTTTTATAATAGCAGCTCTGTCTAGTTTTGAGCACTTATTTAAAGTGTAATTATTAAGTAAAAATCTAAATAAAATGTCTTTATTGCTCTATGTCTTATTGAGCACTCTTATATAACTATGGTTAAATCTTAATGTTTATTTATCCTGTAACAAAATAAACGTTTTATAATAGCAGCTCTGTCTAGTTTTGAGCACTTATTTAAAGTGTAATTATTAAGTAAAAATCTAAATAAAATGTCTTTATTGCTCTATGTCTTATTGAGCACTCTTATATAACTATGGTTAAATCTTAATGTTTATTTATCCTGTAACAAAATAAACGTTTTATAATAGCAGCTCTGTCTAGTTTTGAGCACTTATTTAAAGTGTAATTATTAAGTAAAAATCTAAATAAAATGTCTTTATTGCTCTATGTCTTATTGAGCACTCTTATATAACTATGGTTAAATCTTAATGTTTATTTATCCTGTAACAAAATAAACGTTTTATAATAGCAGCTCTGTCTAGTTTTGAGCACTTATTTAAAGTGTAATTATTAAGTAAAAATCTAAATAAAATGTCTTTATTGCTCTATGTCTTATTGAGCACTCTTATATAACTATGGTTAAATCTTAATGTTTATTTATCCTGTAACAAAATAAACGTTTTATAATAGCAGCTCTGTCTAGTTTTGAGCACTTATTTAAAGTGTAATTATTAAGTAAAAATCTAAATAAAATGTCTTTATTGCTCTATGTCTTATTGAGCACTCTTATATAACTATGGTTAAATCTTAATGTTTATTTATCCTGTAACAAAATAAACGTTTTATAATAGCAGCTCTGTCTAGTTTTGAGCACTTATTTAAAGTGTAATTATTAAGTAAAAATCTAAATAAAATGTCTTTATTGCTCTATGTCTTATTGAGCACTCTTATATAACTATGGTTAAATCTTAATGTTTATTTATCCTGTAACAAAATAAACGTTTTATAATAGCAGCTCTGTCTAGTTTTGAGCACTTATTTAAAGTGTAATTATTAAGTAAAAATCTAAATAAAATGTCGTTATTGCTCTATGTCTTATTGAGCACTCTTATATAACTATGGTTAAATCTTAATGTTTATTTATCCTGTAACAAAATAAACGTTTTATAATAGCAGCTCTGTCTAGTTTTGAGCACTTATTTAAAGTGTAATTATTAAGTAAAAATCTAAATAAAATGTCTTTATTGCTCTATGTCTTATTGAGCACTCTTATATAACTATGGTTAAATCTTAATGTTTATTTATCCTGTAACAAAATAAACGTTTTATAATAGCAGCTCTGTCTAGTTTTGAGCACTTATTTAAAGTGTAATTATTAAGTAAAAATCTAAATAAAATGTCTTTATTGCTCTGTCTTATTGAGCACTCTTATATAACTATGGTTAAATCTTAATGTTTATTTATCCTGTAACAAAATAAACGTTTTATAATAGCAGCTCTGTCTAGTTTTGAGCACTTATTTAAAGTGTAATTATTAAGTAAAAATCTAAATAAAATGTCTTTATTGCTCTATGTCTTATTGAGCACTCTTATATAACTATGGTTAAATCTTAATGTTTATTTATCCTGTAACAAAATAAACGTTTTATAATAGCAGCTCTGTCTAGTTTTGAGCACTTATTTAAAGTGTAATTATTAAGTAAAAATCTAAATAAAATGTCTTTATTGCTCTATGTCTTATTGAGCACTCTTATATAACTATGGTTAAATCTTAATGTTTATTTATCCTGTAACAAAATAAACGTTTTATAATAGCAGCTCTGTCTAGTTTTGAGCACTTATTTAAAGTGTAATTATTAAGTAAAAATCTAAATAAAATGTCTTTATTGCTCTATGTCTTATTGAGCACTCTTATATAACTATGGTTAAATCTTAATGTTTATTTATCCTGTAACAAAATAAACGTTTTATAATAGCAGCTCTGTCTAGTTTTGAGCACTATTTAAAGTGTATTTATTAAGTTAATATCTAAATAAAATGTCTTTATTGCTCTATGTCTCATTGAGCACTCTTATATAACTCTAGTTAAATCTTAATATTTATATCTCTTGTAATAAAATAAATGTTTTATAATATCAGCTCTGTCATGTTTTGAGCACTTTTGAAAGTGTAATTAATAAGTAAAAATCTAAATAAAATGTCTTTATTGCTCTATGTCTTATTGAGCACTCTTATATAACGCTCGTTTGTAGATATTTGAATAAAAGTAACCTGTAATAATATCAGCTCTTTTTTCGAAGCTTTGTATTTAGTGTTGAAAACATTTGTCATTTATAGCAGTGAAATTTCCTTTAAGAGTGCTCAATGTATGAGTTCATCTTGGGAGTTATTTGAAAAATATAAATTTCTGTTATGCAATCAAAAATTTTCTTTGAGACTGCAAAATAGATAAGTACAGCTCTGTAGTGAGTTTTAAAATTGTGTATTACGAGTATGCTGGAAAAGTAATTACCAGAGTGCTTAATACTGTGGTAGAGTTCTGTGGAAAGATTTGAAAGAATTTTTCTCATTTATGCTCGACAGATTTACTTTGAGTAAAGCTCTTTCGTACGTTTAAACAATATATATATATATATGTCAATGATGTTTGCATGCGCTCCATAGTTTAATATAGCTGTGTAGTAAATTTAAAAATTGCTTTGTTTAATTATGTAAGACGATTTTACTTTAAGAGTGCTCAATGCATTTATAGAGCTTTGTAGTAAGATTTGGAAACATTTTGGCAATTATTTTAGACAAATCTACTTCCAGAGTGCTCAATATATTAGTAGAGCTAAATAAAACATTTGAGAAACAGATATGGCATTTCAACTGCTTAAATTTATTTTGACAGAGTTCAATACATAAGTAGAGCTAAATATAGACTTTCAAAAAACATGTATGGCAATTCAGCTACACGAATATACTTTGAGAGTGCTCAATACATTAGCAGACGAAAGCATAAAATTCAGAAAACATGAAGAGCTCTGCAGTATGTTTTGAAAACCTAAAGGCATAGATATACTGTAAGTTTATAAAATATATATATGACAAGTATTTGAAACAAGTTTCCTATTTGAGTGCCTAATATATTTGAGAGCTCTATGGTAACTTTAAAAAACATATTTCAAAATTATGTTAGACAAATTGTCTTTGAGAGTGCTCATTTCTAAGTAGACTTCTGTAGAAAATTTTTGAGACATGTTCAGCAATTTAAGTTCATATCAGTTAATAAATAGAGCTATATAGTGAGTTTTTCAAATTTATATGGACTTATCCTAGTTAACTCGTGTAGCTGTGCAATACATAAGTAGAGTTCTGCGTTAGTTTTGGGGTATGGTTCTCACTTTATTAGGGCAATTACTTGGACACATTATACTCTGGACAGATCCCTTGAGGACAACCAAAGGTACCGTTTTTTTCCACTCTGCTGAATAAGACTCATCCGTCTTGGTTCACTCTTGGGACATTAAAACAAAAACGGTGAAGAATTAAAAAAAAAAGAATGCAAAAATGTAAATGTCTTTGCAAGTCATTCATTTTCACTTTCATAACAAAAAAAAACATCTGTAAGAACTTGATAAAAGAATGCACAAACAATAAAATACAACTTTGCTGTCTTGGAATCTGAAATCAGTAGAAACTTCCCCTACTGAAATTCCCACACACCTCAAAAAAAAAAAAAGAATCCTTCCCAATGCAATACTTTTCAAGCAATTACAGTGTCAAACTTGGTACTGCAATGACTCTGTAAACTGAAAAATATATGTATAAAAACAAAGGTAAAGCAAAATTGATTCATGTTAACACCTCTCCCAACACCACAGATTAACTACAAAAATACTTGATAAAGCAAAACACAATTACAAATGTGTATGGAAAAAATAAAAATTAAAAAAATTAAAAAAAATCAACCAAGCAATGGCTCATAATTTTCTGGTGTTTGATGGAATGTGAGTAGGCATACAGCCTGGATAATTTTCCAAGGTAAGTGATGATATTCATCATTATTGTCTTTTTGGATTAGTTCAGATATATCTCATAACTATAATTGTTTTATGTATATATTTATATGTCTAGATGTTATGTGTGCTATTTGAATGTTCCCTATAGAAAAAATCAACATAAAATCTAAAAGTGTATTCTGATGTAAAATTAACCAGTAAAAACAATGCTTGTGTTTCTGATACACCAACTATTTCTTATTAGCATATAAGTTGAATCATGAAATTTATCTCCCTTGCCTGTCTCTCTTTATACCTCTGTATTTCTCTAGATCTGTCTATCTCTCTTTTCTTATTCTTTATCTCTATTCCCCGTCTTGCCATCCCCTATGTGCGAACTTATATATTTCAACATGTCTAGATTGATAAGCTTCTCATTTACCGGTACCAAACTCCCTTTTTAAAGTTATAAGTTTTAACTTGAATACACGTTGATATGTCAAGGTAACAGTAGGTATCGATCGGGCACATCCAGACGCCAACCTACACGGTGCAGAGAAAAAACAGAAAAAAAACTAAGTCCCGATGTGCCTAGCAGATTAGAAGGCATTTTGCTACGCCTACATGAATCCAACATAGCAGTAGGCGTCGATCGGGCACTTCCAGACACTTACTTACACTTTGTTGAACTTATAAATTTTCAATGGAATACACGTTGACATGTGTTGGTCTAGTAGCTCCTCATCTACCTATACCTACGTCCCCCCCTGTTTGGACTTTGAAATTTTCGCTTGAAAACACGCTGAGATGCCATGGTCTATATAATTCTCATCTATCTATACCTACATCCCCTCTTGTTTGGACTTAGAAAATTTCAATTGAATACACGTTGTCTTGCCTGGGTCTATAGGATTGTCACCTACCTATACCTACATCCCCTCTTGTTTGGACTTAGAAATTTTCAATTGAATACACGCTGGGATGACTTGGTCTATAGGATTGTCACCTACCTATACCTACATCCCCTCTTGTTTGGACTTAGAAATTTTCAATTGAATACACGCTGGGATGACTTATAAATTTTCAATGGAATACACGTTGACATGTGTTGGTCTAGTAGCTCCTCATCTACCTATACCTACGTCCCCCCCCTGTTTGGACTTAGAAATTTTCAATTGAATACACGTTGACTTGCCTTGGCCTATAGGATTGTCATCTACCTATATCTACATCCCCTCTTGTTTGGACGTAGAAATTTTAAATTGAATACACGTTGACTTGCCTTGGTCTATAGGATTGTCATCTACCTATACCTACATCCCCTATTGTTTGGACTTAGAAATTTTCCATTGATACACATTGACTTGCCTTGGTCTATAGGATTGTCATCTACCTATACCTACATCCCCTCTTGTTTGGACTTAGAAATTTTCAATTGAATACAATCTGAGATGCCTTGGTCTATAGAATTGTCACCTACCTATACCTACGTCCCCTCTTGTTTGGACTTAGAAATTTTCAATTGAATACAATCTGAGATGCCTTGGTGTATAGGATTGTCACCTACCTATACCTACGTCCCCTCTTGTTTGGACTTAGAAATTTTCAATTGAATACAATCTGAGATGCCTTGGTCTATAGGATTGTCACCTACCTATATCTACGTCCCCTCTTGTTTGGACTTAGAAATTTTCAATTGAATACACGTTGACTTGCCTTGGTCTATAGGATTCTTACCTATCTATACCTACATCCCCTCTTGTTTGGACTTAGAAATGTTCAATTGAATACAATCTGAGATGCCTTGGTCTATAGGATTGTCACCTACCTATACCTACGTCCCCTCTTGTTTGGACTTAGGAATTTTCAATTGAATACACGTTGACTTGACTTGGTCTTTAGGATTCTTACCTATCTATACCTACATCCCCTCTTGTTGGGACTTAGAAATTTTCAATTGAATACAATCTGAGATGCCTTGGTCTATAGGATTGTCACCTACCTATACCTACGTCCCCTCTTGTTTGGACTTAGAAATTTTCAATTGAATACACGTTGACTTGACTTGGTCTATAGGATTGTAACCTACCTATACCTACGTCCCCTCTTGTTTGGACTTAGAAATTTTCAATTGAATACAATCTGAGATGCCTTGGTCTATAGGATTGTCACCTACCTATACCTACGTCCCCTCTTGTTTGGACTTAGGAATTTTCAATTGAATACACGTTGACTTGACTTGGTCTTTATGATTCTTACCTATCTATACCTACATCCCCTCTTGTTTGGACTTAGAAATTTTCAATTGAATACAATCTGAGATGCCTTGGTCTATAGGATTGTCACCTACCTATACCTACGTCCCCTCTTGTTTGGACTTAGAAATGTTCAATTGAATACACGTTGACTTGCCTTGGTCTATAGGATTGTCACCTACCTATACCTACGTCCCCTCTTGTTTGGACTTAGAAATTTTCAATTGAATACACGTTGACTTGACTTGGTCTATAGGATTCTACCTATCTATACCTACATCCCCTCTTGTTTGGACTTAGAAATGTTCAATTGAATACAATCTGAGATGCCTTGGTCTATAGGATTGTAACCTACCTATACCTACGTCCCCTCTTGTTTGGACTTAGAAATTTTCAATTGAATACACGTTGACTTGACTTGGTCTATAGGATTCTTACCTATCTATACCTACATCCCCTCTTGTTTGGACTTAGAAATGTTCAATTGAATACAATCTGAGATGCCTTGGTCTATAGGATTGTAACCTACCTATACCTACGTCCCCTCTTGTTTGGACTTAGAAATTTTCAATTGAATACAATCTGAGATGCCTTGGTCTATAGGATTGTCACCTACCTATACCTACGTCCCCTCTTGTTTGGACTTAGGAATTTTCAATTGAATACACGTTGACTTGACTTGGTCTTTAGGATTCTTACCTATCTATACCTACATCCCCTCTTGTTTGGACTTAGAAATTTTCAATTGAATACAATCTGAGATGCCTTGGTCTATAGGATTGTCACCTACCTATACCTACGTCCCCTCTTGTTTGGACTTAGAAATGTTCAATTGAATACAATCTGAGATGCCTTGGTCTATAGGATTGTCACCTACCTATACCTACGTCCCCTCTTGTTTGGACTTAGAAATTTTCAATTGAATACACGTTGACTTGACTTGGTCTATAGGATTCTTACCTATCTATACCTACATCCCCTCTTGTTTGGACTTAGAAATGTTCAATTGAATACAATCTGAGATGCCTTGGTCTATAGGATTGTAACCTACCTATACCTACGTCCCCTCTTGTTTGGACTTAGAAATTTTCAATTGAATACACGTTGACTTGACTTGGTCTATAGGATTCTTACCTATCTATACCTACATCCCCTCTTGTTTGGACTTAGAAATGTTCAATTGAATACAATCTGAGATGCCTTGGTCTATAGGATTGTAACCTACCTATACCTACGTCCCCTCTTGTTTGGACTTAGAAATTTTCAATTGAATACAATCTGAGATGCCTTGGTCTATAGGATTGTCACCTACCTATACCTACGTCCCCTCTTGTTTGGACTTAGAAATTTTCAATTGAATACACGTTGACTTGACTTGGTCTATAGGATTCTTACCTATCTATACCTACATCCCCTCTTGTTTGGACTTAGAAATGTTCAATTGAATACAATCTGAGATGCCTTGGTCTATAGGATTGTAACCTACCTATACCTACGTCCCCTCTTGTTTGGACTTAGAAATTTTCAATTGAATACACGTTGACTTGCCTTGGTCTATAGGATTGTCATCTTCCTATACCTACGTCCCCTCTTGTTTGGACTTAGAAATTTTCAATTGAATACACGTTGACTTGCCTTGGTCTATAGGATTCTCATCTTCCTATACCTACGTCCCCTCTTGTTTGGACTTAGAAATTTTATATTGAATACAATCTGAGATGCCTTGGTCTATAGGATTGTCACCTACCTATACCTACGTCCCCTCTTGTTTGGACTTAGAAATTTTCAATTGAATACAATCTGAGATGCCTTGGTCTATAGGATTGTCACCTACCTATACCTACATCCCCTCTTGTTTGGACTTAGAAATTTTCAATTGAATACACGTTGACTTGACTTGGTCTATAGGATTCTTACCTATCTATACCTACATCCCCTCTTGTTTGGACTTAGAAATGTTCAATTGAATACAATCTGAGATGCCTTGGTCTATAGGATTGTAACCTACCTATACCTACGTCCCCTCTTGTTTGGACTTAGAAATTTTCAATTGAATACACGTTGACTTGCCTTGGTCTATAGGATTGTCATCTTCCTATACCTACGTCCCCTCTTGTTTGGACTTAGAAATTTTCAATTGAATACACGTTGACTTGCCTTGGTCTATAGGATTCTCATCTTCCTATACCTACGTCCCCTCTTGTTTGGACTTAGAAATTTTATATTGAATACAATCTGAGATGCCTTGGTCTATAGGATTGTCACCTACCTATACCTACGTCCCCTCTTGTTTGGACTTAGAAATTTTCAATTGAATACACGTTGACTTGACTTGGTCTATAGGATTCTTACCTATCTATACCTACGTCCCCTCTTGTTTGGACTTAGAAATTTTCAATTGAATACACGTTGACTTGCCTTGGTCTATAGGATTCTTACCTATCTATACCTACATCCCCTCTTGTTTTGACTTAGAAATGTTCAATTGAATACAATCTGAGATGCCTTGGTCTATAGGATTGTCACCTACCTATACCTACGTCCCCTCTTGTTTGGACTTAGAAATTTTCAATTGAATACACGTTGACTTGACTTGGTCTATAGGATTCTTACCTATCTATACCTACATCCCCTCTTGTTTTGACTTAGAAATGTTCAATTGAATACAATCTGAGATGCCTTGGTCTATAGGATTGTCACCTACCTATACCTACGTCCCCTCTTGTTTGGACTTAGAAATTTTCAATTGAATACACGTTGACTTGCCTTGGTCTATAGGATTCTCATCTTCCTATACCTACGTCTCCTCTTGTTTGGACTTAGAAATTTTCAATTGAATACACGTTGACTTGCCTTGGTCTATAGGATTCTTACCTATCTATACGTACGTCCCCTCTTGTTTGGACTTAGAAATTTTCAATTGAATACACGTTGACTTGCCTTGGTCTATAGGATTCTTACCTATCTATACCTACGTCCCCTCTTGTTTGGACTTAGAAATTTTCAATTGAATACACGTTGACTTGCCTTGGTCTATAGGATTCTTACCTATCTATACGTACGTCCCCTCTTGTTTGGACTTAGAAATTTTCAATTGAATACACGTTGACTTGCCTTGGTCAATAGGATTCTTACCTATCTATACCTACGTCCCCTCTTGTTTGGACTTAGAAATTTTCAATTGAATACACGTTGACTTGCCTTGGTCTATAGGATTCTTACCTATCTATACCTACGTCCCCTCTTGTTTGGACTTAGAAATTTTCAATTGAATACACGTTGACTTGCCTTGGTCAATAGGATTCTTACCTATCTATACGTACGTCCCCTCTTGTTTGGACTTAGAAATTTTCAATTGAATACACGTTGACTTGCCTTGGTCTATAGGATTCTTACCTATCTATACCTACGTCCCCTCTTGTTTGGACTTAGAAATTTTCAATTGAATACACGTTGACTTGCCTTGGTCTATAGGATTCTTACCTATCTATACGTACGTCCCCTCTTGTTTGGACTTAGAAATTTTCAATTGAATACACGTTGACTTGCCTTGGTCAATAGGATTCTTACCTATCTATACGTACGTCCCCTCTTGTTTGGACTTAGAAATTTTCAATTGAATACACGTTGACTTGCCTTGGTCTATAGGATTCTTACCTATCTATACCTACGTCCCCTCTTGTTTGGACTTAGAAATTTTCAATTGAATACACGTTGACTTGCCTTGGTCTATAGGATTGTCACCTACCTATACCTACGTCCCCTCTTGTTTGGACTTAGAAATTTTAAATTGAATACAATCTGAGATGCCTTGGTCTTTAGGATTGTCACCTATCTATACCTACATCCCCTCTTGTTTGGACTTAGAAATTTTCAATTGAATACACGTTGACTTGACTTGGTCTATAGGATTCTTACCTATCTATACCTACATCCCCTCTTGTTTGGACTTAGAAATGTTCAATTGAATACAATCTGAGATGCCTTGGTCTTTAGGATTGTCACCTACCTATACCTACGTCCCCTATTGTTTGGACTTAGAAATTTTCAATTGAATACAATCTGAGATGCCTTGGTCTTTAGGATTGTCACCTACCTATATCTACGTCCCCTCTTGTTTGGACTGAGAAATTTTCAATTGAATACAATCTTAGATGCCTTGGTCTATAGGATTGTCACCTACCTATATCTACGTCCCCTCTTGTTTGGACTGAGAAATTTTCAATTGAATACAATCTGAGATGCCTTGGTCTATAGGATTGTCACCTACCTATATCTACGTCCCCTCTTGTTTGGACTTAGAAATTTTACATTGAATTCAATCTGAGATGCCTTGGTCTATAGGATTCTAACCTACCTATACCTACATCCCCTCTTGTTTGGACTTAGAAATTTTCAATTGAATACAATCTGAGATGCCTTGGTCTATAGGATTGTCACCTACCTATATCTACGTCCCCTCTTGTTTGGACTGAGAAATTTTCAATTGAATACAATCTGAGATGCCTTGGTCTATAGGATTCTCATCAACCTATACCTACATCCCCTCTTGTTTGGACTTAGAAATTTTCAATTGAATACAATCTGAGATGCCTTGGTCTATAGGATTGTCACCTACCTATACCTACGTCCCCTCTTGTTTGGACTTAGAAATGTTCAATTGAATACACGTTGACTTGCCTTGGTCTATAGGATTCTTACCTATCTATACCTACATCCCCTCTTGTTTGGACTTAGAAATTTTATATTGAATACAATCTGAGATGCCTTGGTCTATAGGATTGTCACCTATCTATACCTACATCCCCTCTTGTTTGGACTTAGAAATTTTCAATTGAATACAATCTGAGATGCCTTGGTCTATAGGATTGTCACCTACCTATATCTACGTCCCCTCTTGTTTGGACTTAGAAATTTTCAATTGAATACACGTTGACTTGCCTTGGTCTATAGGATTCTTTCCTATCTATACCTACATCCCCTCTTGTTTGGACTTAGAAATTTTATATTGAATACAATCTGAGATGCCTTTGTCTATATGATTGTCACCTATCTATACCTACATCCCCTCTTGTTTGGACTTAGAAATTTTCAATTGAATACAATCTGAGATGCCTTGGTCTATAGGATTGTCACCTACCTATACCTACGTCCCCTCTTGTTTGGACTTAGAAATTTTCAATTGAATACACGTTGACTTGACTTGGTCTATAGGATTCTTACCTATCTATACCTACATCCCCTCTTGTTTGGACTTAGAAATTTTATATTGAATACAATCTGAGATGCCTTGGTCTATAGGGTTGTCACCTACCTATACCTACGTCCCCTCTTGTTTGGACTTAGAAATTTTCAATTGAATACACGTTGACTTGCCTTGGTCTATAGGATTCTTACCTATCTATACCTACATCCCCTCTTGTTGGGACTTAGAAATTTTCAATTGAATACAATCTGAGATGCCTTGGTCTATAGGATTGTCACCTATCTATACCTACATCCCCTCTTGTTTGGACTTAGAAATTTTCAATTGATTACAATCTGAGATGCCTTGGTCTATAGGATTGTCACCTACCTATACCTACGTCCCCTCTTGTTTGTACTTAGAAATTTTATATTGAATACAATCTTAGATGCCTTGGTCTATAGGATTGTCACCTACCTATACCTACGTCCCCTCTTGTTTGGACTTAGAAATTTTCAATTGAATACACGTTGACTTGACTTGGTCTATAGGATTCTTACCTATCTATACCTACATCCCCTCTTGTTTGGACTTAGAAATTTTCAATTGAATACAATCTGAGATGCCTTGGTCTATAGGATTGTCACCTATCTATACCTACATCCCCTCTTGTTTGGACTTAGAAATTTTCAATTGAATACAATCTGAGATGCCTTGGTCTATAGGATTGTCACCTATCTATACCTACGTCCCCTCTTGTTTGGACTTAGAAATTTTCAATTGAATACACGTTGACTTGACTTGGTCTATAGGATTCTTACCTATCTATACCTACATCCCCTCTTGTTTGGACTTAGAAATTTTCAATTGAATACAATCTGAGATGCCTTGGTCTTTAGGATTGTCACCTATCTATACCTACATCCCCTCTTGTTTGGACTTAGAAATTTTCAATTGAATACAATCTGAGATGCCTTGGTCTATAGGATTGTCACCTACCTATATCTACATCCCCTCTTGTTTGGACTTAGAAATTTTCAATTGAATACACGTTGACTTTCTTGGTCCATAGGATTGTAACTTACCTATACCTACATCCCCTCTTGTTTGGACTTAGAAATTTTCAATTGAATACAATCTGAGATGCCTTGGTCTATAGGATTGTCACCTACCTATACCTACGTCCCCTCTTGTTTGGACTTAGAAATTTTCAATTGAATACAATCTGAGATGCCTTGGTCTATAGGATTGTCACCTACCTATACCTACATCCCCTCTTGTTTGGACTTAGAAATTTTCAATTGAATACACGTTGACTTGACTTGGTCTATAGGATTCTTACCTATCTATACCTACGTCCCCTCTTGTTTGGACTTAGAAATT
This sequence comes from Euprymna scolopes, assembly GCF_053919585.1. NCBI lineage: Eukaryota > Metazoa > Mollusca > Cephalopoda > Sepiida > Sepiolidae > Euprymna > Euprymna scolopes. The sequence continues at coordinate 16,342,607 of NC_136527.1, read as the reverse complement.
TTCAATTGAATACAATCTGAGATGCCTTGGTCTTTAGGATTGTCACCTATCTATACCTACATCCCCTCTTGTTTGGACTTAGAAATGTTCAATTGAATACAATCTGAGATGCCTTGGTCTATAGGATTGTCACCTATCTATACCTACATCCCCTCTTGTTTGTACTTAGAAATTTTCAATTGAATACACGTTGACTTGACTTGGTCTATAGGATTCTCATCAACCTATATCTACGTCCCCTCTTGTTTGGACTTAGAAATTTTCAATTGAATACAATCTGAGATGCCTTGGTCTATAGGATTGTCACCTACCTATATCTACATCCCCTCTTGTTTGGACATAGAAATTTTCAATTGAATACACGTTGACTTTCTTGGTCCATAGGATTGTAACTTACCTATACCTACATCCCCTCTTGTTTGGACTTAGAAATTTTCAATTGAATACAATCTGAGATGCCTTGGTCTATAGGATTGTCACCTACCTATACCTACGTCCCCTCTTGTTTGGACTTAGAAATGTTCAATTGAATACACGTTGACTTGCCTTGGTCTATAGGATTGTAACCTACCTATGCCTACATCCCCTCTTGTTTGGACTTAGAAATTTTCAATTGAATACAATCTGAGATGCCTTGGTCTATAGGATTGTCACCTACCTATACCTACATCCCCTCTTGTTTGGACTTAGAAATTTTCAATTGAATACAATCTGAGATGCCTTGGTCTATAGGTTTGTCACCTACCTATATCTACATCCCCTCTTGTTTGGACTTAGAAATTTTCAATTGAATACACGTTGACTTGCCTTGGTCTATAGGATTCTGTTCTACCCATACCTTCGTCCCCTCTTGTTTGGACTTAGAAATTTTCAATTGAATACACGTTGACTTGCCTTGATCTATAGGATTCTTACCTATCTATACCTACATCCCCTCTTGTTTGGACTTAGAAATTTTCAATTGAATACACGTTGACTTGACTTGGTCTATAGGATTGTCATCTACCTATACCTACATCCCCTCTTGTTTGGATTTAGAAATTTTCAATTGAATACACGTTGACTTGACTTGGTCTATAGGATTGTCATCTACCTATACCTACATCCCCTCTCGTTTGGACTTAGAAATTTTCAATTGAATACATGTTGACTTGCCTTGGTCTGTAGGATTGTCACCTACCTATACCTAGCGAAACTTAACTGCAGGATATGTTTGACCTCATTATCATTAAAATCGCGCATTTAAGTTTTAATTGTTAAATCCAATCGCTTTTCTGTTGCTCTGCCGTGGATTTTTTTCCACCTTTGCCACAAGGTTCCAGGTTCGATCCTACCTACCTACCTACCTACCAAAACTTTTTTTCTTTTACCAGACAAGCAACGCCGGCAGTTTTTTTTTTTTTTGTGATCCCTCCCCCCAACATACACACCTTCAAACACCTGGGCAACGCCAGATACCCCACTAGTCTATAATATAAATCTCACCTGTTTGTTTAAATGTATGTATGTATGTCTCGCAAAAACTTTCAACAGAGGCGATGGATTTTCACAAAATTCGTATCATTTTGAAGCTTGACCCTTCGGACGACAAATATAGAAAAATTGACCAAAAACATTAATTCCTTCACCCTCAACTGGGCACTTTTCTACAAGAAGGGGTCGCTTTTTTCACTGATATTTTCGAAAGTCATCGTCTCTTTTTGATTGACTAGCCTTAATTTAAACCTATATCACTTCCAGTTTGGAGACTGGCGCAATAGCTAACACGTCACATTTTTTTTTCACTTTCTTTTCCTCCTTCGCGGTAGGGGTTCGAGCCTGCCTGCCTACTACCACTTTTTTTTTTTTGCTCAACTTACAGCATTTCCAACTGTCATGAACTGTTGCTAAACATATAGCCACTTCCTAAAAGTGCCTGCAAACAACTTTAAATATGTCTATATTCATTGTTCGATCCTTTTGTTATTCTCACTATCACATCTTGATTAACAATCATATATCAGCTTCCTTTTGTGTGCCTTTGTGAACAACTTTCTATCTATTATTTTGCTGATAAACCTATTTGTTCTTTTTCTCTTTTTTTTTTCTCTTTCTTCCCCATTTCACAACACCATAGTAATAATTTTTTTTTTCGTTATTAGGATGTTGTGAATGACTGCGGAAAACTGCAGAATCTCTTAATTGTGAAGGACTTGGACACACAGATGAAAAAGTCTACAACGTACAGAGCCTTGTACGACAAAACGCCATCATCGCCCATGAAATGTGCGACGCCACAGAAGAGGTCTCGATCGGCTGAACCGTTTGTAGAAGTCGACAAGTTTTTGAGGCGGAATAAGTCACCGCGTTTCAAGTGCGTGTGAATGATAAATTTGTGAACGCTTTTGCACGCGTCTTGTCTCTCGTTGTTTCATTCTGCTAATTCAACATCCGGCCATCAACACGATATCGAAACGGACAATCATCGCTTATGATATTAAAAGAAGGAAAACTTTCTTTCCTTTTTTTTTTTTTTTCCACCACAAACAAGGCACAGTGCCACTTTGAAGTAGGGGGCTACTATCGAGGCCCTAAGTTGCAGAGGTATTATGAAGGGAGATAAGATGTTTGTTCACATTAAATTTGAACTTCTGCATGTCAGTACAGTTGGGAAAGCAAAATCCCGGAAGGGAGTTCCGAAGTCTTGCAGTTCTGGGGAAGAAACTATTAGAGTAGAAGGCTTTTTTACATCTAGGGATCTTTACTGTGAAGGGGTGGGATTTAGCTGCTTGTCGGGTTTATCTGGGGTATTTATGTCGAGGGGGGGGTACAAGTGCTTGTAGTTTGTTGGAGCATCCACCATTAAAATACTTGTAGAACAGGCAGAGGGATGAAGTTTAGATGAGTTCATGATCTATCAGGGTGTCAAGGAGTGAGAGACTAGTAGCAGATGCACCAGCCCAAATGTGGCAACAGTACTCCATACATGGGCGAATGGTGGCCTTAAAGAGGTACAGGATACTTTCAGGCGTAAGTAGTTTTCTAGCACCGTTGAGAGAGCCCACCTTCTTTGTCTTATTATTTTGTTTGTCTCATAAACAATGGCATATATATATATATATATATATATATATATATATATATATATTTATATTTAGGGGATTAGAACAAGAGTCTAAAGAGCAGAGTATATTTTAATGTGTTAGTAAATTCATTAATACAATTAAAAGAAAACAAAACAGTGCTCGTTGTAATGTAGATATATAATAAGCTCGATAGACATACATGTCCTAAAGCTATTTCAATATTTAGTAAGATGATTGATAATTTATAATTAAAATTAAAAATCTGTTTCATAAGGAAGAACAAACAAAAGCAATAAATTGTACGATCGTTTCGGAAACAATGTTTTTATTGTGATAGACACTGAGTCTTAGACAATAATTTTATGATATAGTTTTTTGAGCAGTCTCATCAGCAGAAATTTTGGGTGGTGGTTTTTTAGACACCAAAAATAAACCTAGCATTTTTAAGTATATATATATATATATATATATATATATATATATAAAACATTGAAAGAAGTTTGTGCGAATCGATCAACATTTCCATGTTATCATTGGGACTCCAAATGAATCTCACAGTCAGAAACCTAGAAATATATATTTAGTATACATCACAATAACTTTTATTTAAAAATATTTTGGCTACATATATGCAACCATTTCAGCTACAGCTTATCTAGGTTTAGCTTTTTCTAATAATTTTTTCCTTTTCTATTGTTCCCCCCAAATAAGGCCTATTTTAACTCATTTTATTGTTATGACCTTCCATTTATTGTGGTCCTGGATATAACCTTAAACTATATCCAGTGGTGAGGCCCCAACTTGTGGGTTTTGTGGAGTGTGGAGCCACCCTTTAATTGCCATTGCTCCCAGGTCCACTCTGACTCGGAGTGGTAGTACCTGTTAGGGTCCCAACTATGGGTTGAATAGAATCTGATTTAAAAAACAAATATACTCCATTAAAAATCGTTCCTCAAAATAACTAGATTCGGCATTAAATAACCTGAAAAAGGTTGATATGCCGCAAAACGAAAACCAACCAAAACACAACCAACAATCCATTTCTTGTCATAAATAATTTTACCAAGAATTCTTCATAAGTTTTGGTTTCGATTATAGCTACTGGCAGTCCATTAATCTATTTTTTAAAATATAATTTTATCAAGAATTCTTCATAAGTTTTGATTTTGGTTTCGATTTTAGCTGATGGCACATTAGTAATGTTTTTTTTACAATTAATTTTATCAAGAATTCTTCATAAGTTGGGGTATTTTTTTTTTTTTTTTTTCAGGGATTTTATTTTATGCATATAGGAATTTCTCATACTCCGAGTTCACAAGGTAAACGTTAATGGTTAGAAACCATACAAACTAGCGATTCAGTTCGAAAAACAGGTAGTGTTGAGTGTTAAGCACCAAGAAAAAATGGCTGACGCAAGGAGATCACATTTTTGGAGTCTAGGTAATCGCTCAAAAATAGAAAATTAAACAAAATACAAACCCAGAGGCTTGTCAAAACATGGAGCCTCCCCAAGACGAGAGCCATCCATTTCAATTGATGCCAGATGGGGATCAGAGCGTTGATGATGTAAAGATAGAAGCTTGGTTTTGATGCATTAAAAGTGACCAGCCACCTCTTCCCCCATTGTACCACGCGCTCAAGATCAGAGGAGAGAGAATCAGAGAGAACTTTGTCATTTACAGCCTTTGATGTGTTGCCATAGATGGTCATGTCATCAGCATAGATGTCAACGAATGATTTAAGTATGTGTTTAGGGAGATCATTGATGTAGATCTGGAAGAGAGTTGGGCCCAGGATGGACCCCTGGGGGACTCCAGTATTAATACTGTGGGCCTCTGATTTCTGCCCATCAACCACTATTATGAGCCTATCAGAGAGAAATGATTTAATGACTGAGAAAACATTTCCAGTAATACCGTAACCTGAAATCTTGTGAAGTAGGCCCTTATGCCATACCTTATCGAAGGCAACAATATTCCATGCATGGATGAATTGCAGCTTTGTAAACATATAGGATGCTCTCTGGTGGGAGTAATTTTCTAGCACGGTACGGGGAGCCCACTTTCTTTGCAGCAGACTTTGCAATATCCTCAATGCATTTGTTCCACTTCATGTTGTCTGTGAATGTTAAGCTGAGGTGTTTGAAGGAAGAGTTCTCAGGCAGGGTGTTATTAGTCATAGCTATCAGTCACTGGGAACAAAGTCTTCTAATTGTTAAAGGAAAGCCGCTTAGTCTTAGTAGCATTAAATGTTACCATCTGTTTACGGCCCCATTCTACTAGGGACTGGAAGTCGTTTTCTAGGGATTCTGCCTGACAAAGTTTGCTGAAACATGTCTGCACATGTGTAGCTAAAGTGTTTGTATGAAGAAAAATTTATACTAAATATATAGCTCTATTTTTATCTTGAGCACTACTATATAAATGTAAGAATTCATTGGATTAACTCTAATGAAGAAAACATTGCCAGAATGATTTTTTTTAATTTAAAAAAGTTTGTTTCTTATATAAAATATATACACGCATACATCAATATATATTATATATATAAAAAAACGGGCCCCAGCTCTAATTAGGCCCTGTTTCTTACTGTTTTGTCCGAATGAAATGAAACTTTGGTTATAACTAGTTTATTATATTCAAAACATCACATCAAAACACTAGGGACTTTGGCCTTTTTTTCTCCGTTCTACAGCATATGTTCTAGATGGCATTTTTTTTTTTTTTTTTTTTTTTTGGTCACCCTGTAGAAAGAGGTTTGTGTTTACTATAAACTTTTTATGCAAATATTATGCAAGTATAAATCATGTAGAATATCTGCATTAATATAATTACACGTAATCTATATATATATATAAAAGCGAAAATGTGTTAGTGTGTGTGTGTACTTTTTGGACTTCTCGTGGGGGTGGGGGTAGGCGCTTAAAACTTTATATGCTGTCTAAATAATATCATGACTTAACGGGAGTCGCATGTATCTTTAATTTGCCCAACTTTTACGCGCTATTTTTGAGATTTTTTTTCAATCATCGTGTCTGTTACGCTTTTCAGTATAATAAAAGCAAATGATGGGGTGGGGGAAACAGAAACTGTCTTGCAGCGCAAATCGCGTCATGTTTGACCTTAATAAGGTCAAACATCTTGCAATTTAACTTTCTCGCACCTGACAATTTCACTTTATAAACGTTAAATTAAGACTGCTTTCCCTTCCTCATGGCCGAGATGGTTAGGTGTCTGAGTTTTTTCCCCCCTTTCGTTTCCACCTTCGCTTCAAGGCTTCGGGTTCGAGCCTACCTTCCTATTAAAACTTTTTTTTTTCTTTTACACCTCCAAACACCCGCCCAACGTTTTTTTTTTAAACAGGGTTGTTTTATCTACCCCTCCCCCTCCAACAACACACCAACACACACACCTCCAAACACCCGGGCAACACCGGGTACCTCCGCTAGTAGTTAACTAAAGATGATCATCCCATAAGAAAAAAAAACTAATCGGAAATTAATTAAAATGAGTGTTTAAAAGAATATGCATAATATTTGTGTAAAAAAAAAAGTTAAATACAAACCTCTTTCTGTATATATTTATGTATGCGTATATATATTTGCTTTCAAACTTTTGCCTACCAAACTCCTATCAGTTTTTGGTCTGCAGACATGAAACTTCATATATAAGGTATTCGAACCCATGTAAAACGTTATATTTGGGCTTTAGCCGGGGGGAAATTCGTACAAAAGTGTGAAAATGAAGAAAAAAAATTAAATTTGCCAGATGAAGATGAACGACAGCATTATGAATATGCATGCATAACGTAATAGCTATCGGGTCATGTTTTAATTTTTAGCCTTGCAGCAAACATGTCTTCATAGGTCAGTCATAAACGTCAAAGGAAAAAGTAAATCGTAAGCTAAACGTTTTTGTTTTGATTCTCAGTAGTGGCGCACAAATTTTTTTTTTTTTTTTTATAAATCATTGCAATATATTTGGTCCAATATAATTAATAAATACAAAATCTGGATTAATCAAAATATCATATTTTACGATCGATACTTCTTTTGTATGCCTCGTCATCTCTTCCTCTGGAGTGTTCCATGCAGGATAGTCTGTACAAGTCATTCTGAACGTGTTGTGTGCCCATACCATCTGAGTTTCCTGTTCTTCACAGTGGTCAGTAGTTCTTTATAGTGACGCGATTGTTGAGTGACCTCTCTGCGAACTTCATTATTGGTAACATGGTTCTTGTATGACATTTCAAGGAGTCTTTTGGGGCATCTCATTTCTACTACTGTAGAGCCTCCTTTGTCAGTCTACGTTCAGCGTCCATGCTTTGCATGCGTAAAGCAGGATTAAGAGGATTAGCCCGTTCGGTAGCTTCGCTTTGTTTCCGAGAAAATTAAAAAAAAAAATTTTTTTTTTTAATTTATTTTATTTTATTTTTTTTACATTTTCACCTCAAACAAGGCACATTGCCGCTTTGGTGTAGGGGGCTACTGGGGTACTATGTAGGGAGTTGGGCAGCAAGATGTCGGTTCACGTTACGCTTGACCTTCGACATGTCGGTACAGTTGGGGAAGCAGGGACCTGGAATGGAGTTCCAAAGTCTAGCGGTTCTGGTGAAGAAACTACTGGAGTAGAAAGATCTTTTACATCTAGGGATCTCTACTGTGTGGGGGTTGGATATTGCAGCCTGTCGGGTTTGTCGAGGGTGTTCACGTTGTAGGGGCAAACTACTTGCAGTTCATCAGAGCATTCACCATTAAAATACTTGTAGAATAGGCAGAGGGATGCAACATATCGTCTATAGAGGTACAGGATACTTTCAGGTGTTAGTAGTTTTCCAGCATGGTAGAGAGAGCGTATCTTCTTCACAGCAGTCTCTCAATGTAATTGTTCCAACTCATTTCCTGTGGAGGTTAGACTAAGGAGTTTAAAAGATGTACTTTCAGATAAAGAGTCATTGGGCATTACTATTGGTGGCAGAGAAGGTTTCTTGTAATTATTGAAGTGAACAAGTTTAGTCTTGGCAGCATTGAATCTGACCATCCATTTTTGTCCCCATTCTGCTACAGATTGGAGGTCATCCTCTAGTGGTTTTGCCATATCTTTAGATATGTGTTCATTTGTTTTCTTGTCGTGTCAGTTATAGAGTGTGGTGTCATCAGTATATATATATATATATATATATATATATATATATATATATATATCTTTAAGTTAAATGGGATAAAAAGAGCTGTTTACCCATCTCCTCAGAGGAAAAAATATTAGCAAATATTATAAATGGTTTATACCTAATTTGCTAAAAGCAATAAACATAGAAAATCATAATTAAAAGTTTTTAAAGTTTTTTAATCCTAGAGTAAGGGAAATTATATATTGGTTCTGAATTTGTTTTCTTGTCGTGTCAGTTATAGAATGTGGTGTCATCAGTATATATATATATATATATATATATATATATATATATATATATATATATATGTATATATATAAGGACAACAAGAGTATGAAATGAAGACACAAAACTATATATAGGTAGATATAAAGTGGGTCATTTATTGAAGAATCGAATACAGGCAAAATTTGGGGGATAGAAGGGACTCTTTATGCCAGGGCATTTCGAAGCCTAACGCTTCTTATCAGAAGAGTAGAGAAGGTGCTAGGTAGCATGGTGGGGATTATTCAATGAATGATCCACTCTATATCTACCTATATAAAGCATTGTGTCTTCATTTCATTCTCTTGTTGTCCTATTGTATAAGCTCCAATAATTATTGTTGAGCTTGGCATTATCCGGATAAGTCTCCTTTTGTGGAATTGATCTTCATCTTTTCTCTTTTACTTAAAGCAATGTATATATATATATATATATATATATATATAAATCCAACGTTACTAATTTCCATAGATAAAGTAGCCACCAAAAGTTTTAATAATAAATACAAAAGTACTCAATACCGAAGTAGAGCAAGGTATACGCCTGAAGAGGTCTCTAGTTGCTAGTAACCAACTGACCGAAACATGCTCATTATTGTGTAGCAACATATTACTACTTATGTAGAAACATTGCGGCATTGAGCACTCTTGTATTAACCTTGTTAAACTTCATTGGTTGCTTAACCTCTGGAAAACAATAATCTCAGATTATATGAAATATATATATATATATGAGTAGGTAGTAGTTTACTTGAAGCATTGTTGGTAAAGAAATATATAGAATTTTTTTTTTTTAAGCCAAAGACAATGCGGGGAAAGACCGGAATTATGAAAGTAAAGAAAGAAAAACAAACAAAGGTTGATGGGTGTGCTTGAATAGAGGAGTGTCTAGCCTTTATTCGTCTATCTTTCCTCGCCTCAATGTATAATTAGTTATAACCAAGTTGTTAGTATGTCCGGTGTATGTAAAGTCCGTGGGTGGTATGGAACTTTGATTAATTTCGAGAGAAAGGGACTTCTCTTTTTCAAAATATAGACGAATAAAGGCTAGACACTCCTCTACTCAAGAACACTCGTCTACATTTGTTTGTTTTTCTTTCTTTACTTTCATAATTCCGGTCTTTCCCCGCATTGTCTCTGGCTTTAAAAAAAAAAAAATTATATATATATATCTCAGCTGACCAAAACATACTCATGAATATTTAGCAACATATAAATGCTTATGTAAAAACAAATAAAAACTATAGCTTGACCATATTTTGGTATTGAGCACTCTTGTATTAACCAATGTCATGTAGCCACATATTACTGCTTTTATTTATTATATATATATGAAAATGCATAAAAAATGAATACGAAAAGTTGAAAGTTTATAACTTTTCTGGATTCGTTTTCTATTGGTGACGTGCAGGAATACAAAATATTATGAAAAACATTTAAAAACTCACTGAGGAAGGCTGAAGGTACAATCGAAAATAGTTCTTGTAAAAAAATTTTTTTTCATACAGGGTGACACCAAAAAAAAAAAAAAAAAGGGACATTCAATTGTTTTTCTGAGCATTTTACAGTCAACTGAGAAAAAATGGCCAAACACCCTAGTGTTTTGATGTGATGTTTTGAATATAATAAACTAGTTATGACCAAAGTTTCATTTCATTCGGACAAAACACTAAAAAACGAGGCCTAATTAGAGTTAGGGCCCCCCTTTTTTTTTTTTTTTTTTTTTTTTGAGTCACCTTGTAATAATATTTTGTATTCCTGCAGGTCATTAATAGAAAATAAATGCAGAAACGTTATAAACTTTTATATTTTCGTGTTCATTTTTTTTATGCATTTTTGTATAAATATATACTTCCCAAGGAATACACGCGAATACGCACATATAATATACATATATTCATATATTATATGGTAAGAAAAAAAATAAGTTTATCTGAAAAATTGTTTTTCCAAAATAGTATTTTCTTCTTTAATGTTTTGTTTGTAATAAATAATTTTTTACTTTGATGAAATGTTCTCTTTTTTTTAAATATTAAATAAATTTTAATGTTTTTTTTTTTATTATTATTATTCCCTTTTTTTTTAAGCATATGAAATAAATTTTAATGCGTTTTTGATGGATTTTTTTATTGTTCCCTTTTTCCTTTATTTTTATTTTTTTTTACATATCAAATAATTTTTTTTTTCATTTGAAAACGTTTTGGGTAGAATTGGTTGAATTAAATGTGTTATTTTTTTGCTTGACGTTTAAAAAAATATTTTTTTTTGTAAAATATTTAGGTGTACTAAAAGTATTTTTTTTATTTATTTATTTTTATTTTTTTTAAAGAAATTATAACAGAATATCAAGCCATGAATGTATCAAATTCCGAGATTAAATACTAACATATGTCCAACGGCTTTAAGAAATTGATTTCTACGATAACCTATCTCTGCCCAGGCCTTTATCTCTCTTAACTCCATCCTTATCACTTTTTCCCATGTTTTCCTTGAACTTTTATGGAACTGACCCTTCTACATCTACTAACCAAAGAATTTTCATCTGTTCTTTCAATGTGACCATACCATCAAAGTCTACTTTTCTACACCCATCTCCCTATGTTGCATGTCAAGACTATGCACACACGCACACACATGCAGGACAGTCGGAAGCTAAAATGCACCCAGTGATATCGTGAAGCTGTCAAAACTGACGTCGCTGGAGGTGAATAGGTCAAATAATTGACCCCCACAGGTTGAAACACCTGCTAGAGAACAGATCAGTATATATATAAGCAGGTAAAACACGAGTCAAGCAGTCAAAAAGCGATAACAGCACGAGATGTTGCTGAATCTGCCACCTCCTGCTTCGCCCTCCATCTACTGGTTGGAAGCACGCACACGAGACAAGAAATAAAATAATAATTTTATATTTTTCTTACAAACGAATTTGTGTTGCGCGTTTGTTTTTCTTGGCTGACGAGAAACTATTGTTCAACCCGGCTACCATCACACCTGTTCTGACCAGATTTAATCTTCCTCTGATGTCATTAGGTCTAAGCCTATCGTTAATACACACATTACACATCCATCATATCATTCTCATATCATTCCTCTCCATGCAACACATATCCTCAACCCTTACTGTTAATAATTCATTTGCATACATCATTGCATTGCACACACATGCTTGATAGACACTTCTTGCTTTACATGCTGGTATGCGTTATATGGCCTTTAGAAACTGACCTTGCTACCTTAACTGTTCTACATCTACTAAACCAAGAACTCTCATCCATTTTTTTTTCAATGTGACCAAACCAACAAAGTCTCCTGTTCTCACACATCTCTCTATACTGTCCAGATTTCTCTGAGGTCCTCAGATCTAAGCTTGTCTTTAAGACTGGCATTACACATCCATCATATCATTCTCGTATCATTTCTCTCCATGCAACGCATGTCCTCAACCCTCACTGGTCTGATTTCACTTGCCATGCATCATCACTGTTCACATACAATAACCTCCTCTCTTGGTTGTTTGTCACTGGTAACGCTCTGCTGGTTAGTGATAACAAAAGTGTCCTGAAATTACTCCATTTAATTCTTACGATCACAGTAGCATCTTCTGTGTTCAAATTGTATCACTAATGTATTCACAAACTGACCCTACTACCTCAACTGTTCTACATCTACTAGGACTGAACTGAGACATATTGTAACCCAAAAGAAGCAAGATCACTAACAACAATATTTAGTTACTTCCATGTATGTACCTATGACAAAACAAAAACATCATATTCCAAAAATCATATTTTGATCAAGTTTTATTTTTTAAATAAGAAAATCAAATTTTATGGCTAACTGAGTAGCGACTGTTTCATGTCGCCATGTTTGGTTTGGTTTGGTTTGGTTGTTTTACGGCATATCAACCCCTTTTTGGTTATTTAATGCCGAATCCAGTTATTTTGGAAATAGTATTCATGTTGCATCCAGTTATTTTGTAAAAGGTTTTTATTGTTCGAGCTTTTTGTATCTTTAATGAGTAGTTTGTAGTGTTTGGTTTGGTTTTATAGTGGATTTTATCATTTTTATTCCCTGCCCTGCAGAACATGAATGAGTTTTGCAAAGGGAGAGGGAGGGAAAAAGGGTTACAGTATTAATTTTTGGTACATTTTAAGTTAAGAAGCCAGTCAGAAAGTGGGGGAGATTGGAAATGGGAAGAAGGAAAAAAGGGGTAAAATGTGGGTTTTTGGTTTTGCAGAACATAATTAAGTTTCGCAAAAGGAAGTAGAAAAAAAGAAGAAAAAAGGGCATCAATATTAGTTGCATTTCGTCTCAGGAAGCCAATATCTTCAGACAGCCTAATCTGGTAGCACAAGCGCAATTTTTGAAAACAGGCTGAAGGAACAAACTCGGTTTTAGAAAGTGCCGCTGGAAAAATGGTCGGATCCTTCTATCGCTCCAGTAGATATCTCACTGCTGATGCAATTCTCTATCTATATAAGAGCCAGATACGTCCAAGGATGGAGTACTGTTGCCACATATGGGCAGGAGCTGCTAGAAAAGACTTGTCCTGCCTTGATAGAGTTCAAAATAGACTTCGGGGCCTGGTGGGAGATGTCCTTTTCTCTTCGCTGCAACCTCTGTCTCACAGAAGAGATGTTGCGAGTTTGTCTCTGCTTTATCGTTATTTTCATGGAAAGTGTTCGACTGAGCTTCAATCTATGGTCCCCCCTCGCCAAACTTTCACAAGAAACACTAGACTAGCTGAAAACATTATCAATAATTTTCCCCACTCTTTATCTGTACCTAAACCTAAACGTAGATTCCATGATCAAAGCTTCTTTCTTAGAACTGCACGCCTGTGGAATTGTCTTCCGTTTTCCTGCTTTCCAGCTTTCTATAATATGGTTGTCTTCAAGTCCAACGTGAACAAGTTTCTGATGAGCCGTTTCACTTAAGTTAACAAATTTACTGAACTTCCATTACTATCGATTACTATATTGTCCTTTTGACTACTCTACACTCTTTAACCCTTATCCTTGAGTGGCCTATCGGCCTTGATAAGTGGTGACGCCTATGTAAAAAAAAAAGGAAAAAAAGTGATTCTCAACATCGGGAAAGGGAGGGAGGGGGTCATTGGAAAAACTCAAATTTGCTTAATGATTTTCTTTATAAAGATAAAACTACTTGCTCAATTTACGTAATTTTTGGAATATGACATGCAGATTTTTTTTTTTTTACTGTTTTTTTTATATAGGGAGAATTCTGGACAAGCACACAATGTTGAAAAAAAAATGCATTTTAATTTGTCAAATTAATCATAATTTGCAATTAACTCAACTAAGTGACTAATCTCTTAGTAAGTTTCTGGCTATCACTCCTACTCTCTCTCTCACTGTATGCTTGTCAATCACTCCCTATAAAAGCCAAGTACGTCCAAGGATGGAGTACTGCTGCCACATCTGGGCAGGAGCTTCTAAAAACAGCCTATCCTGCCTTGACAGAGTACAAAATAGACTTCGTGGCTTAGTGGGGTATGCCCTTTTCTCTTCCCTGCAACCTCTCTCCCACAGAAGAGACGCTGCGTGCCTGTCTTTGTTTTATCGTTATTTCCATGGCAGGTACTCGTCTGAGCTCCAATCTCTCGTCCCCCCCCCTCATCAATTTTTCACGAGAAACACCGGTCTGGCTGAAACTACTGTCAATAATTTTCCCCACTCTTTATCTATGCCTAAATCCAAACGTAGATTCCATGAGCAAAGCTTCTTTCTTAGAACTGCACGCCAGTGGAACTCTCTGCCGCTTGCCTGTTTCCCATCTGACTACAACTTGGACGTCTTCAAGTCCAACATAAACAAACTCCTGACAAACCGCCCCCTTAAGTAAGACACTATCACACCCCCCCCGCCAATACTAATGATTACTACAATACTATCTCATTAATTACTGTACACGCAATAACCCTTATCCCTGACTGGCCTTCGGGCCTTGATAAGTGGTGACCCCCATGTAAAAAAAATCTTTTTTATCACACAAGTTGCACAATTTCAAGTAAAATACATTTTCTGATAATTTTCTTGATAACAAGTTGAGCACATGGTATCCTCTCTCCACGAGTGAAAAATTTACTTTCATCATGACTAATGTTTGTACAAAACTTCCAAAATATCCAAGGCCTGGTCATTGAGAAAAGTGCAAATTATTTGGCTCAACCCTTCCTTTGTCTGGGAACCAAAAACTCATATTTTGGATTCCATTTAAATTTATCAAAGAATTAAATTTATTATTCTATTTGTTTTCCATAGTCTAGCTTCATTTCCAAATCTTACAATGCGTACCTAAAATAAAACAGAAATTCCATGAACAGAGTTTCTCTCCGAAACTTTTACGCTTTGTCGTCTTAACTCGGAAGGATGAACCTTAGAATTTCCACAGGTCTCATTAGTTAAAATGAATTATTTCGCAGTTCAAATTGGCGTGAAATAAACAAATCTGACTGACACAGGATTTGCCATTTCCGGTTGTCGCCGCCGACAACGCTCTTATATTTACAATCGAAAGCGTCGCCAAGATCGTTCGTCGCTGTGTCTGTGTGTGTAGGAGTGGGGGCAAAGTTGTAACATTCAATAAAATCAACAGCTTTAATTTCTATGAATCGTCATTCGCGTATCGGTGCGAAGTCGACTGTCGGCGTTCTTGTCTCGTTGAAGGGGAAGTAAGTTTTTTTAACACAGTTGAGTTGGAAATGGATTTCTGCACGTACATGGCTGGACGATAAGAATAACAATACAAATAAAAACAATAATTATTATCTTCAAGTCTCTTCTTAAAGGGGCATTCGGCTACAAAGTTACAACTAGCTAATCGACACTCGACACTGTCAATGAGTTATGCGAAACAGACGGACTGTTCCGCTGTATCAAAGTTATTAAGTGTGGTTAGACTGAAACTCATCAAAGCCAGTAATCTAAGTTTCAACTAGCTAATAGACATTCGGCACTTTCAATGAGTTATGCGATCACCGCCACTTGTCCAAAAACGGACTGTTCCGCTGTATCACAGTTATTAAGGGTGGTTAGAGTGTAACTCATCAGAGCCAGTAACCTAACTTACAACTAGCTAGTCGACATTCGACACTGTCATTGAGTTATGCGATACACTGCTAATTGTCCAGAGACGGACTGTTTTACTGTATCACAGTTGTAAAGGGTGGTTAGACTAAAACTCATAAGAGTCAGTAATCTAATTTACAACTAGCTTATCGACAGTAGACACTTTCAGTGAGTTTACGTGCGCGCGCGCGTGTGTGTGCTTCGTTAACATTCGGACTGTCGATTTTAAAATCGTTCGGGTATGCTGAAAACGAATATCGCAAGGACAATTAGCAGAGACAAATAGTTTTGGAGCTAGTTTTATTAATGCATGTATTTTGAAATGCAAATCACTGGCGAGCATGTTTGAACAGGTGGTATATGAAAGGGGCCAACTCTCAGTTTGTTCAGGTATGCTGAAAACGAATATCGCAAAGAAAATTAGCACAGACACAGACTACTAGTTTTGGAACTAGTTTTATTAACGCGCGTATTTTGTAAATGTACATCACTGGCGAGCATGTTTGAACAGGCGACATATGAAAGGGGCAAACCCTCAGTTTGTTCAGGTATGCTGAAAACGAATATCGCAAGGAAAATTAGCAGAGACAAATAGTTTTGGAGCTAGTTTTATTAATGCATGTATTTTGAAATGTAAATCACTGGCGACCATATTGGAACAGGCGGCATATGAAAGGGGCCAACCCTCAGTTTGTTGAGGTATGCTGAAAACGAATATCGCAAGGAAAATTAGCACAGACACAGACTACTAGTGTTGGAGCTAGTTTTATTAACGCGTGTATTTTGTAAATGTACATCACTGGCGACCATGTTTGAACAGGCGACATATGAACGGGGCTAACCATCAGTTCGTTCAGGTATGCTGAAAACGAATATCGCAAGGAAAATTAGCACAGACAATTAGTTTTGGAGCTAGTTTTATTAATGCGTGTATTTTGAAATGTGAATCACTGGCGACCATGTTTGAACAGGCGGCATATGAAAGGGGCCAACCCTCAGTGTGTTCAGGTATGTTGAAAACGAATATCGCAAGGAAAATACTCACAGACTGACTATAGATTCACTATCAAAGTATTGAAATATTTTTTTATTTTATAAAGGAATCCCCAGAGGCCACTCGAGGATAAGGGTTAAAGTGTGTACAATGTCAATGGGACAATATCATAGTAATCGTTTGAAGTTTAAATTTGGTAAATTGGATTACTTAAGAGGAACGGCTCATAAAGAACTTGTTTGCATTGGACTTGAAGACGACGAAATAAAAATATAAAGTTGAAAGAACTAGGGGAAAATATCATTTTAACGATGCCTTTCAAATCGTAAACTGCCTGTTTACATTTTTTTACATTTTTCGCAGACAATAAAAAGTGTAAAAAAAGCGAACCTTTAGAATCCTAAAAAGATCTCCCGGGAGCATTTTTGCAACATGAAAACTCTACAAACCAAAATAAAGAGGGGAGGCAACCCTACTCAAAAATATGGTTTATTATATCGTCTAAAAAAAGAAGATTCGGGGGCTCCAATAATACGATAATTTGGTGGGGAAGTAAATTGTTTTCTTTTTTCTAACTTGGTTTTAAAAAGTTTTTATTGCTAACATTTATTTTCATAAACTCTAACCACACCTCACAACCCTAATCCGGCCGGTCGGGAAAAAAGTTTTTACTTTTTTAAATTTTGCTGAAACCGACAACACACATACGCACGCACACACACACACACACACACACACGCACACACACACACATACACACACGCACACACACACACACACACACACACACACACACGCACACATAAGCATATCGCTTGTCACCAAGCTAAAGAAGAGAGAGAGAGAGAGTCGGGGAAGGAGAGAAGGGATCGTGTTCTCTGCACAGCACGTGACGGGGTCAAACAGAAGTTAAATGAATCGATTAAAAATGGCTCCACAAAGTTGTGTCTGAACTTTTTATTCTATGAAACTTAAGATTAATAAAACGAAATAATCGTGACCTGTGGAAATTCCACGGCGAATATTTCGCATTCAATAAGAACAAAACGAAAAAGTAGTGAACAAATAAATATATAAGAAAATTAATGTTACTAAAGGCAAGATAAGTTACCCTTCTACCTATCTAGATCACATTTTTGTTGTTTTAACTTATTTTAAAACGTTTATTTAACACAAACAAAAGTAGCGCACAGTTTTAAGTTAGAACAATAAAGAAGTGTCTGACATTTTACAGACATCTTGTGAGAGTCGAGAATCGCTCCAAACTCGAAAATTAAGCAAAATACTGGTAGCAACACATCCAATAAATGTCAGCAAACGTTCGAACATGTTTTCTATTTCACATAAGCGAAACTCTTATCAGAGATAAAGCGACAATGAGAAGCAAACACAGATGAAGAAGACGGTTTTTATCGTTGAGCATAAAAAAAGAGTATCTAATCTAATAGGCCCCGTGCTATAGGTCAATCTCCAAGGTCTGTCCCATCGCCTCAGTGTTGTATCCCTGCTTACAAGTACTTTAATGGGATGTGCTCTGATGAACCTATTGCACTTATACCAGTGTCCGGACAACTTGTCCCGGGAAAACTCGTCTCCGGAATGAGGGGACAACCGTCAGTTTGTTCAGGTATGGTGAACACGAATATCGCAAGCCAAATTAGCACAGACAGACAGACAGACAAATAGTTTTCGAGACATTAATGAGTGTATTTTAAATGTAAATCACTGGCGACCATGTTTGAACAGGCGGCATATGAAAGGGGCCAACCCTCAGTTTGATCAGGTATGCTGAAAACGAATATCGCAAGGAAAATTAGCAGAGACGGAAATACTACTAGTTTTGGAGCTGATTTTTAATGCGTGTATTTTGAAATGTAAATCCCTGGTGACCATGTTTGAACAGGCGGCATATGAAAGGGGCGAACCCTCAGTTATTTCAGGTATGCTGAAAACGAATATCGCAAGGAAAATTAGCAGAGACAAATAGTTTTGGAGTTAGTTTTATTAATGCGTGTATTTTGAAATGTAAATCACTGGCGAGCATGTTTGAACAGGCGGCATATGAAAGGGACCAACCCTCAGTTTGTTCAGGTATGCTGAAAACGAATATCCTAAGGATAATTAGCAGAGACAGACAGACAAACTACTAGTTTTGGAGCTAGTTTTATTAATGCGTGTATTGTGAAATGTAAATCCCTGGCGACCATGTTTGAATAGAGGACATATGAAAGGGGCCAACCCTCAGTTTGTTCAGGTATGCTGAAAACGAATATCGCAATGAAAATTAGCACAGACAGACGAATAATTTTCGAGATTGTAATGCGTGTATTTGGAAATGTAAATCACTGGCGACCATGTTTGAACAGGCGGCATATGAAAGTGGCCAACCCTCAGTTTGTTCAGGTATGCTGAAAACGAATATCGCAAAGAAAATTAGCACAGACAGACGAATAGTTTTCAAGATAGTAATGCGTGTATTTGGAAATGTAAATCACTGGCGACCATGTTTGAACAGGCGGCATATGAAAGGGGCCAACCCTCAGTTTGTTCAGGTATGCTGAAAACGAATATCGCAAGGAACATCAGCACAGACTGACTATAGATTCACCATCATATTACTGAAATATTTTTTTATTTTATAAAGGAATCACTACTTATCAAGCCCCAGAGGCCACTCGAGGATAAGTGTTAAAGTGTGTACAGTAGTCAATGGGACAATATCAAAGTAATCGTTAGAAGTGTCAATTTGGTAAATTGGATTACTTAAGAGGAACGGCTCATCAAGAACTTATTTACATTGGACTTAAAGACGACGAAATAAAAATATAAAGTTGAAAGAACTAGCGAAAAATACCATTTTAACGATGCCTTTCAAATCGTAAACTGCCTGTTTACATTTTTTTACATTTAAAAAGTGTAAAAAAAATAGCAAACCTTTAGAATCCTAAAAAGATCTCCCGAGAGCATTTTTGCAACATGAAAAATATACAAACCAAAATAAAGAGAGGAGGAAACCTCAAAAATATGGATTATTACATCGCCTAAAAAAAAGAAGAATCGGGGCCTCCAATAATACGATAATTTGGTGGGGAAGTAAATTGTTTTCTTTTTTCTAACTTGGTTTTAAAAAGTTTTTATTGCTAACATTTATTTTCATAAACTCTAACCACACCTCACAACCCTAATCCGGCCGGTCGGGAAAAAAGTTTTTATTTTTTTAAATTTTGGTGAAACACACGCACACGCACGCACACATAAGCATATCGCTTGTCACCAAGCTAAAGAAGAGAGAGAAAGTGGGGGAAGGAGAGAAGGGATCGTGTTCTCTGCACTGCAAGTGCCGGGGTCAAACAGAAGTCAAATGAAATCGATTAAAAATGACTCCACAAAGTTGTGTCTGAACTTTTTATTCTATGAAACTTAAGATTAATAAAACGAAATAATCGTGACCCGTGGAAATTCCACGGCGAATATTTCGTATTCAATAAGAACAAAACGAAAAAGTAGTGAACAAATAAATATATTAGAAAATGAATGTTACCAAAGGCAAGATAAGTTACCCTTCTACCTACCTAGATCACATTTTTGTTGTTTTAACTTATTTTAAAACGTTTATTTAACACAAACAAAAGTAGCGCACAGTTTTAAGTTAGAACAATAAAGAAGTGTCTGACATTTTACAGACATCTTGTGAGAGTCGAGAATCGCTCCAAACTCGAAAATTAAGCAAAATACTGGTAGCAACACATCCAATAAATGTCAGCAAACGTTCGAACATGTTTTCTTTTTCACATAAGCGAAACTCTTATCAGAGCAAAAGCGAAAATGAGGAGCAAACACAGATGAAGAAGTCGGTTTTTATCGTGGAGCACAAAAACAAAAACAAAAAGAGTCTCTAATCTAATAGGCCCCGTCAATCTCCAAAGTCTGTCCCATCGCCTCAGTGTTGCATCCCTCTTTACAAGTACTTTAATGGGATGTGCTCTGATGAACATATAGCACTTATGCTGGTGCCCGGAAAACTCGTCCCGGGAAAACTCGTCTCCGGAAAAACCATAACCGGAAAACTCGTACCGTTCAGTTTGTTCAGGTATGCTGAAAACGAATATCGCAAGAAAAATTAGCACAGACAAATAGTTTTAGAGATAATTTTATTAATGCGTGTATTGTGAAATGTAAATCACTGGCGACCATGTTTGAACAGGGGCACATGAAAGAGGCAAACCGTCAGTTTGTTCAGGTATGCTGAAAACGAATATCGCAAGGAAAATTAGCAGTAATTAATACGTGTATTTTGAAATGTAAATCACTTTAATAAGAAAAAGGGTACTTTTCCAGTTTACAGTCCATGTTGAATTAGTAAATTTGTATTTAAGAAAGCCATTCTTAATATAGGGAGGGACATGTTAACTATTCTGTACCTCTAATCAATGTATCAATAATTTAATAAGCAAAAGACATAGTAAAAATTGAATTTAACTTGAAAATTTTATCCAAAAATACCGCAGAAGTTTTCTTTGATATTTTTTTTACAAGCTGCCCCAGCGTAACACTTCCAATCTTTCCATAATAAGAACGGCTTTCTGAAAAAACAACAACAAAACACAAACAAAAAACAACAACCTTGAAAGCCGTTCTTAACATGGAGAGATTTGTAGGGGGTATTCAGAAAGTCGTTCTTAAAATGGGGAGGTTTGGGTGTTTATACTACGCTGGGGTATGTCGTAAAATAACCTTTCTTTTTTTACTGTTCCGTACTTTCACCTAACAATTTAATAAATAAATAAACTTGGGAAATTGAAACACTCGCCGAAAGTTATATTACTGAAGAAGTTTGATATCAGGAATAGAATCTGACCAAACACCGTTTGTTGCTAACCTCTCTCTCTCTCTCTCTCTCACTCTCTCTCTCTCTTTGGCTTCTCCGTGCCCCTGCCACTAAGTATGTGTATATATATACTTATATACTTATATATATATATATATATATATATACTTATATATATATATATATATATATATATATATATATGGATGTATATATATATATATATATATATATATATAGACAGAGAGAGAGAGAGAGAGAGAGAGAGAGAGAGAGAAAGAGAGAGAATATGTGCTTCCACATCAAAGAGGGGCAGGAGCATAAACAGAGACAGAAGCACACACAAACACACACATACATACGCACTTTCATAAACACACACACACACACACTCGCATAAACACACACATACATACACGAACACACACGTACACACAAATACACAAACACAAATCAACTTTCCGTTAAAAGCTGTCATGAGGTGGCAGGGGTGGGTGTCATAAGTGTCAATCGAATTTGAAAGTTTGTTAACGAAATGGATTTATTTCAACTTCGTTTGACACGTGCCAATTCTCCTGCCCTTCACCCCCCCTACCTGCCTCTCTCTTTACCTTAGTAAAGACTTTTAGGTTGGGGTGTTTATGCTACACTGGGGTAGGTCGTAAAAATAAAGTTTTTTTTTTTCGTTATTAAATTGTAATTTTTTAAGAAATCATTTCCTTAAAAGTTAAGAAAGCCATTCTTAATGTAGAGAGGGGCATGTTAACTATTCTGTACTTTCATCCAATAATTTAATAAGCAAAAGATAGGATAAAATTGAATTTAACTTGAAAGTTTTATCCCAAAATATCGCAGACGTTTTCTTTGATATTTTTTATTTTACAAGCTGCCCCAGCGTAGTATTAACACCTCCAATCTCTCCATGATAAGAACGGCTTTCTGAAAAAAAAAAAATCCCAAGAAAGCCGTTCTTAACATGGAGAGATTGGAGGGGGTATTCCGGAAGTCGTTCTTAAAATGGGGAGAGGAGGGCGTTTTGTAACTATTCCGTACTTTAACCTAACGATTTAATAAAAAACATCGGGTTTGTATTACTGTACACATAGATTCGAAAAAGTTGTCAAAAAACAAATATATAACAAATAAATGTTATCAAAGGCAAGATAAATTACTGTTCTACCAAACTGGATATAATTTTCGTGTTTTTATTCAATTTAACATGTTTATTCAGCTCGAAAAGCATACAGTGTTTACCGATGTATTGGAAAATTCAACATGGCGGCCGACTCTCTCTTTAACACGGTAAGTTCGGAAAAAGGTGTAATAAATAATGAACTCGACAAAATACTGTTAGAAATTCGCTCAATATATGTTACCGTGACATAACTTGACATATATTCGGTGGTTTTTTAATAGTATTTTGCCTAGTTTATTATTTATAACACTTTTTCCCGAACTTACCGTGTTAAAGAGAGAGTTGGCCGCCATTTTGAATTTTCCAATACATCGGTAAACACTGCATGCTTTTCGAGCTGAATAAACATGTTAAACTGAATAAAAACACGAAAATTATATCCAGTTTGGTAGAGAAGTAATTTATCTTGCCTTTGATAACATTTATTTGTTATATATTTGTTTTTTTTTGACAACTTTTTCGAATCTATGTGTACAGTAATACAAACCCAAAACATCAAATGTTAAATAAAAATAAATAAAAACAAGATAAAACGAATAAAAATAAAAATAAGAAACATAAAATCAAATAAAAAACGATCAATGTATAGTATCTGTTAACGAAAATATATTTTTTTAATTATTAGCAAATAATTCAAAGTGTAGTATCTGTTTTATTCTATCGCAGTATATAAAAAAAAAAAGAGACGCAGGAGAAATCGTTTTTATTTTCATTCCAATTCAAAATACTCCATTTTGGAAAGTTGGGTTTTCTTCACATTAAAATAAAAAACAAACATTAAAGTTTCAAATCATTATGGCTCCTTTGTACTCGTCAACGAAAGACATAAAGCAGGAACGATGACGACGTGCGAATGGAAACAGTAAAGGATGTCATCCCCACCGCCACCGCCGACGGCGTCAACAGCACGTCTGTTTCTCTGACCCTTTAAAATAATTCGTTTTAACTAAGGGGACCCGCGGAAATTCCACGGCGAATATTTCGCAGCAGTTAAAGACAACAAAACGAAAACGTGGCCATCAAAGAAATATATAACAAATAAATGTTAGCAAGGGTAACTTACTCTTCTACCTACCTAGTTAAGTTTTTTGTTGTGTCATCTGATTTCAACAGTTTATTTACTTTGTAATAAAATTAGTGTCGAGTCTTAAGTTGGAACAAGAAAAAAAAAAACGCCTGACAGTCATATGGTGTGCTCGATCATAGCTGAAAACTCGAAAGTCAAGCAAAATACGGTTAGAAAATCACCTGATAAATGTCACGATAACTTTTATAGAATACGTTTCTAACAGAATTTTGTTTTATTGTCTATTTTTGACCGATTATCGAGACTCCAAGTATGTAAGAGTCACAAAAAGGCGGGACTGCTTAACTGCATCGTCATCATTTTCAATCCACTCATGTCGAACGCACGTGAGAAGTAAAATAGATGGCCCATCAAGCCAGAAATAAATTAATGACAGTTTAAAGGCTTCAAAATCACTTTCGAATTCAATATCAACTGTCGCATTAACACGCATCTTAGATTTCCGAAATCTCGTCCCAATAGTGTAGAAGCGCCCATTTCAACCTAATAACATGGATTTCAATTTGATAAAACAACTATCTAATAAAAAAAATGTAATAATTTTTATAAAAATACAGAAAAAAGAACAGTTACTACGTTTTATATATATATATATATATATATATATATATATATATATGATTAGTTTTTTTGGAAAAAGAATTTCAGCAGAGTGCTCAATTAAAAGGAAAATCCAAATTTTAAGAGCGTACTTATATTTTGTGTACAGAAAGTTGTTAGTTGAGACAGGTCATTGGTACCGTCGGTTTCAAGCCCGATAATAAGGCCCGTTTAAGGTATCCTTATCGAGCTCTACCTTAAACGGGCCTTATTATCGGGCTTGAAACCGACGGTACCAATGACCTGTCTCAACTAACAACTTTCTGTACACAATATATATATATATATATATATATATATATATATATTATTTTTAAATTTTATATAACTTTTCAAAGTTTCGGGTGCTAACCTCTCTCTCTTCCTCTCTCTCTCTCTCTCTTTCTCTCTCTCTCTCTCTCTCTCTCTCTCTCGCTCTCGCGCGTGCTTCTCCGTGTCATTATATATAGACAGAGAGAGGGGGAAAAGGGGGGTGAGACCGAAAGAGACAGAGAATGTGTCTACTCTCTCCTCCACATGCTGCAACGCCAACGACGCACACACCCACATACAGACACACTTGCATAAACACACACATACACAGACACACACAACGTCCACATTCACTCTTCAAACTAAACAAGTTTAAATCAACCAATGAAAAGACAGCTACGTAAGACAACCTCCATAAAAGGTAAAAAGGTTGTGTCGTCGACTGCAAACTGTTTGAATTTTCCCGGAAAAAGTTAACGGTTTTCACGCCGATGGTGAAATATAAAAGAGCCCCAAAACGGGCTGTAAATTCAGTTTGACCAGCGTGGCAGCGAGAAGAGTTCCATGAGAATAGATGACCAGCCAGACGACCCAGCTAAGCCGCCGCCCTGCCGCTGTTTTAATTCTGCCTATTTCTCTGATGTCAAAAAAATTTAAGGTATTTATATTTTCCTCATTTCAAAGTAGACGACGCATTTATTTAAGGTGTGTAAACTGCACAAGTGCTCAAATGAACGTTGTTAGTATGCGCACAGTTCATAAACACGTCGAATTTCTTTTCAAATTTCAACAATTGTGTAGTATAAACGATTTTCACGTCTAACGTCTTTTTATATATTATTTTATATTTTTTTATACAAAATACTGTTAGAAACCCAGCCAATAAATATTACCGTGACAATTGTGCAGTTTATAAACCGTGCTGTTCCTGGATAAAATATTTTTAATTTAAATCTAAATTAACGTCTTTTTATTGAATTTGTTAGGTGAAAGTATATATATAATATTATTTAAGGGCGGTCAGTAAACTCTAGAATTACCGTGACAATTGTGCAGTTTATAAACCGTGCTGTTCTTGGATAAAATATTTTTAATTTAAATCTAAATTAACGTCTTTTTATTGAATTTGTTAGGTGAAAGTATACATATAATATTATTTAAGGGCGGTCAATACACTCTAGAATTACCGTGACAATTGTGCAGTTTATAAACCGTGCTGTTCCTGGATAAAATATTTTTAATTTAAATCTAAATTAACGTCTTGTTATTGAATTTGTTAGGTGAAAGTATACATATAATATTATTTAAGGGCGGTCGATAAACTCTAGAATTACCGTGACAATTGTGCAGTTTATAAACCGTGCTGTTCCTGGATAAAATATTTTTAATTTAAATCTAAATTAACGTCTTTTTATTGAATTTGTTAGGTGAAAGCATGCATATAATATTATTTAAAGGCGGTCAGTAAACTCTAGAATTACCGTAACAATTGTGCAGTTTATAAACCGTGCTGTTCTTGGATAAAATATTTTTAATTTAAATCTAAATTAACGTCTTTTTATTGAATTTGTTAGGTGAAAGCATGCATATAATATAATTTAAGGGCGGTCGATAAACTGTATAATTACCGTGACAATTGTGCAGTTTATAAACCGTGCTGTTCTTGGATAAAATATTTTTAATTTAAATCTAAATTAACGTCTTGTTATTGAATTTGTTAGGTGAAAGCATACATATAATATTATTTAAAGGCGGTCAATAAACTGTAGAATAACCGTGACAATTGTGCAGTTTATATACTGTGCTGTTCTTGGATAAAATATTTTTAATTTAAATCTAAATTAACGTCTTGTTATTGAATTTGTATTATTTAAGGGCGGTCAGTAAACTCTAGAATTACCGTTACAATTGTGCAGTTTATAGACCGTGCTGTTCTTGGATAAAATATTTTTAATTTAAATCTAAATTAACGTCTTTTTATTTAATTTGTTAGATGAAAGTATACATATAATATTATTTAAGGGCGGTCAATAAACTGTAGAATTTACGTGACAATTGTGCAGTTTATAGGCCGTTCTTTTCTTGGATAAAATTCTGGATGTGAATTTTCCCCCCTAAAGTCCAACCCTATCCTCACCGTGGTAGGGGGGTGTAACGTTGTAGTTTAACAGCTACACGGCTAAATGGGCTCTGGCAAAAAAAAAAAAAATCCAGAAAATGTCGGCATTAGTTTGTTGCGTCCGTCATCTGGTCGTCTTTTTATACGCTTGCATGTGGCGAGCAAAAAGGCGTGAAGGGGGCAGGCTGAAAGGAGAACAATACCCGAAAGATGTAAACCGAACGAAAGAGAAAAATGGGCCTCCCTCCAAGGCCCTGTTTTCTCCCCAGCCTGCTCCCAGTTTCCCCGATTTTGCATGCAACTGGTTTTGAGCTTTTGGGAAGCTCTTTTCTCAGTGTCGGGGTGTTGACTCCACTTCCAAGTTAACAAATAGCTGCAAGTCTGGGTACGGTCCGATTGGTTCCGAAGCTCTTCCGCTGTGAGGTGCGCTTTCGAATCTCCCGAAGGGGGCTACCCTCTAAGCAGGCGACACGTGCTCGTGTTACTATGTAATGCATGCTTGCCTCGACTCGACTAAGGACGACTAGAGTTCGACTAGATTGTGTGCTCACAAGCCGCTTTAAGGCCGCTTTTATTATTCCTACTGTCTACGAACTCCGAAACGGTATGGTAGTGCAATTATATATGACCGTCCTCCGATACGAAATGGTAGTGCAATTATATATGACGGTCCTCCGATATGATAGTAGGAATGCCAGTTTTGTGAGCGATCATCGCCGTCTTATGAACACAAACTAGTGGTATCTTTACGAATCCTGTTGGGTAGAGAGAACACCTCTGTTTTCTGCTCTGCCTGTTATTCTGAGTAGAAACCGCTTTTTAGGAGATGTTCGCAGCAAAGCTTGTTTTTATATAGTGCCCCTCCTTTCGGGAGTTCATTACCTCGCTGCCCAGACGAGAGCTTTCCCCGGTGGAACCTCTTTTTTTATATTTTACTTTAAAGTTTAATAGCGAACGAACAGTCACCAGCAAGTGGTCTGCACCGACAGGAAGATGAGTATAGTATCACCTTTTCTTCTTTCTATTTCGATTTCAGTCTTTGTGATTTGAACATTTAATTTAACTGTTTCCATTGTTCCAGCTTTCACACAGCAGTAGATTATCAACACTATAAATATCACCTCTTTTTTATAGATTGTAACAAGCAACAAAACCTAGCAGCATCACCGTTCCTGTCTGCCACATGTCTTGTGCAGTTTGAATCAAGTATTTCTTTCTTTGCGTTCAAGCACATCTGGGTAAAATCAAACTGTGTATGATGTATGTCTATCTGTTTCTTCCCACATTAGAATCTCAAAGTCTTGGCAGCAATCATTGTCATAGAAGTAGAGTAAGTATTCTTTTTCTTTCCTTCTGTGTGTATATCTTTGTAATTTCAGGTACTCCTCTTGATCATGATGGAATTCTACTATCAGCTATTGTGAGAATTATGTGGATTGGAAAAAACAACCGAATCCAGCAGTATCAGCTATCCTAGCTGCCACATGTTTCCTGTAGTTACAGAAGTCCTCAAGTAAGTGTTTCTTTCTTTGTGTACATGCACATCTGGGTACAATCAAATTCTAAACTATTAGCTTTATTTAAATGAATTCAGTTCTGCTTGTATTTCTTCTCATCAGCTAACTTATGCAACTACAAAACAAAAAGTAGTACATGGGTGTTTGATCATAGCCAGAAAGTTAAATATATCATTAAAAAAAATCCATTAGTTATGTTTATTATATAAATCAAAAAAAGATTTTAAATAATTAAAAGAAAAAAAATCATCACAGTAAAAATTATATATATGTAACAAAGAACACAAACAAACATGAAATTGCCATGAGTTTCAGCAAGAACCAGAAAAGAGAAAATGTGGAGATAACACCCGGGAAGTAACAGGCAAGAATTTTCTTTATTTCTTTTATTTTTTGTCTCGAATAGCACATAGACTTTTCATGTATCAATTAAAAAAAAAATAACCCAAGTCAGACAATTGATAGAAAAACTAAGCATTAAAGTTCAATTAAGCATTAGAAAAATAACTTCTAATAATTATGTGATCTATATACAAATTGTCTCCCTTGAATATATATATATATATATTTTAATTGAAATAAATATATAGATATATATTTATTTAATTAAAAAATAGCTTCTAATAATTGTGATCTATATACAAATTGTCTCACTTGATTATATATATATATATATATATATATATATATATATATATATATATATTACTAGCATGGGTTCCCGGCGTAGTTTGGCGGTGTATGCTGCCCCCCTCCCCCAACCAAAAAAAAGCAAAAAACCGGTTAATTTTTTAAAATTTGACCCCTATTATGAACCCTTAAAATTTATTGTTTTGGGCTCAAATCAAGATATTAAGTCCAAGGATACTATATCATGTCCAAGGATACTATATCAAAAATTTCGAGTGTTTAGACCCATAATTGTCGGAGGAGATTTGTAGAGTTCTCAAAGGCTAAATCATTGAACTTTGGCCCCTTAATCGCCAAATTTCTGTCCAAATACCAATCGCATAGATTTTCCAAAATCTCAGTACTCTGTATATCAAATGTTGAATCTGTAGACTAAAATTGACAGAGTTATTGCTTAGGGAAATGTACACACAGACAGACATTTTCACTTCTATGGATAGATAGATAGATAGATAGATATATAATGAGAGACAGAAAGATAAATATATACAATGATTAATGAATTATTAGAAATAGTTGTTAAATTTTTGGAAATATGTATGGCAATTTAGATGGCAAGACATACTGCTAGTGTTCAATGCATTAGTAGAGCTAACTGTTAAGATTTAAAATACATACATAGAAATTAAAATGACAGGACTTATATGTAGAGTGCTCAATACATCAGTAGAGCAAGTTAATAAGTTAAAAAATGCATACGTCAATTTAGATGACTACACTTTTTTGTATTCTTGTTTGAATATGACATAATACAAATTTTAATAATTTTATTCAAAATGTTATGGATTCTCAATGAAAAATCTAATATGTCAATATGGCTCTATGTATGATAAAGCATTGGCATATAATTTTCTTTCAATAACATAAACGTTTGATAATATCAGCTCTGTCTAGTTTTGAGCACTTATTTAAAGTGTAATTATTAAGTAAAAATCTAAATAAAATGTCTTTATTGCTCTATGTCTTATAGAGCACTCTTATATAACTATGGTTAAATCTTAATGTTTATTTATCCTGTAACAAAATAAACGTTTTATAATAGCAGCTCTGTCTAGTTTTGAGCACTTATTTAAAGTGTAATTATTAAGTAAAAATCTAAATAAAATGTCTTTATTGCTCTATGTCTTATTGAGCACTCTTATATAACTATGGTTAAATCTTAATGTTTATTTATCCTGTAACAAAATAAACGTTTTATAATAGCAGCTCTGTCTAGTTTTGAGCACTTATTTAAAGTGTAATTATTAAGTAAAAATCTAAATAAAATGTCTTTATTGCTCTATGTCTTATTGAGCACTCTTATATAACTATGGTTAAATCTTAATGTTTATTTATCCTGTAACAAAATAAACGTTTTATAATAGCAGCTCTGTCTAGTTTTGAGCACTTATTTAAAGTGTAATTATTAAGTAAAAATCTAAATAAAATGTCTTTATTGCTCTATGTCTTATTGAGCACTCTTATATAACTATGGTTAAATCTTAATGTTTATTTATCCTGTAACAAAATAAACGTTTTATAATAGCAGCTCTGTCTAGTTTTGAGTACTTATTTAAAGTGTAATTATTAAGTAAAAATCTAAATAAAATGTCTTTATTGCTCTATGTCTTATTGAGCACTCTTATATAACTATGGTTAAATCTTAATGTTTATTTATCCTGTAACAAAATAAACGTTTTATAATAGCAGCTCTGTCTAGTTTTGAGCACTTATTTAAAGTGTAATTATTAAGTAAAAATCTAAATAAAATGTCTTTATTGCTCTATGTCTTATTGAGCACTCTTATATAACTATGGTTAAATCTTAATGTTTATTTATCCTGTAACAAAATAAACGTTTTATAATAGCAGCTCTGTCTAGTTTTGAGCACTTATTTAAAGTGTAATTATTAAGTATAAATCTAAATAAAATGTCTTTATTGCTCTGTCTTATTGAGCACTCTTATATAACTATGGTTAAATCTTAATGTTTATTTATCCTGTAACAAAATAAACGTTTTATAATAGCAGCTCTGTCTAGTTTTGAGCACTTATTTAAAGTGTAATTATTAAGTAAAAATCTAAATAAAATGTCTTTATTGCTCTATGTCTTATTGAGCACTCTTATATAACTATGGTTAAATCTTAATGTTTATTTATCCTGTAACAAAATAAACGTTTTATAATAGCAGCTCTGTCTAGTTTTGAGCACTTATTTAAAGTGTAATTATTAAGTCAAAATCTAAATAAAATGTCTTTATTGCTCTGTCTTATTGAGCACTCTTATATAACTATGGTTAAATCTTAATGTTTATTTATCCTGTAACAAAATAAACGTTTTATAATAGCAGCTCTGTCTAGTTTTGAGCACTTATTTAAAGTGTAATTATTAAGTAAAAATCTAAATAAAATGTCTTTATTGCTCTATGTCTTATTGAGCACTCTTATATAACTATGGTTAAATCTTAATGTTTATTTATCCTGTAACAAAATAAACGTTTTATAATAGCAGCTCTGTCTAGTTTTGAGCACTTATTTAAAGTGTAATTATTAAGTAAAAATCTAAATAAAATGTCTTTATTGCTCTGTCTTATTGAGCACTCTTATATAACTATGGTTAAATCTTAATGTTTATTTATCCTGTAACAAAATAAACGTTTTATAATAGCAGCTCTGTCTAGTTTTGAGCACTTATTTAAAGTGTAATTATTAAGTAAAAATCTAAATAAAATGTCTTTATTGCTCTATGTCTTATTGAGCACTCTTATATAACTATGGTTAAATCTTAATGTTTATTTATCCTGTAACAAAATAAACGTTTTATAATAGCAGCTCTGTCTAGTTTTGAGCACTTATTTAAAGTGTAATTATTAAGTAAAAATCTAAATAAAATGTCTTTATTGCTCTGTCTTATTGAGCACTCTTATATAACTATGGTTAAATCTTAATGTTTATTTATCCTGTAACAAAATAAACGTTTTATAATAGCAGCTCTGTCTAGTTTTGAGCACTTATTTAAAGTGTAATTATTAAGTAAAAATCTAAATAAAATGTCTTTATTGCTCTGTCTTATTGAGCACTCTTATATAACTATGGTTAAATCTTAATGTTTATTTATCCTGTAACAAAATAAACGTTTTATAATAGCAGCTCTGTCTAGTTTTGAGCACTTATTTAAAGTGTAATTATTAAGTAAAAATCTAAATAAAATGTCTTTATTGCTCTATGTCTTATTGAGCACTCTTATATAACTATGGTTAAATCTTAATGTTTATTTATCCTGTAACAAAATAAACGTTTTATAATAGCAGCTCTGTCTAGTTTTGAGCACTTATTTAAAGTGTAATTATTAAGTAAAAATCTAAATAAAATGTCTTTATTGCTCTATGTCTTATTGAGCACTCTTATATAACTATGGTTAAATCTTAATGTTTATTTATCCTGTAACAAAATAAACGTTTTATAATAGCAGCTCTGTCTAGTTTTGAGCACTTATTTAAAGTGTAATTATTAAGTAAAAATCTAAATAAAATGTCTTTATTGCTCTGTCTTATTGAGCACTCTTATATAACTATGGTTAAATCTTAATGTTTATTTATCCTGTAACAAAATAAACGTTTTATAATAGCAGCTCTGTCTAGTTTTGAGCACTTATTTAAAGTGTAATTATTAAGTAAAAATCTAAATAAAATGTCTTTATTGCTCTATGTCTTATTGAGCACTCTTATATAACTATGGTTAAATCTTAATGTTTATTTATCCTGTAACAAAATAAACGTTTTATAATAGCAGCTCTGTCTAGTTTTGAGCACTTATTTAAAGTGTAATTATTAAGTAAAAATCTAAATAAAATGTCTTTATTGCTCTATGTCTTATTGAGCACTCTTATATAACGCTCGTTTGTAGATATTTGAATAAAAGTAACCTGTAATAATATCAGCTCTTTTTTCGAAGCTTTGTATTTAGTTTTGAAAACATTTGTCATTTATAGCAGTGAAATTTCCTTTAAGAGTGCTCAATGTATGAGTTCATCTTGGGAGTTATTTGAAAAATATAAATTTCTGTTATGCAATCAAAAATTTTCTTTGAGACTGCAAAATAGATAAGTACAGCTCTGTAGTGAGTTTTAAAATTGTGTATTACGAGTATGCTGGAAAAGTAATTACCAGAGTGCTTAATACTGTGGTAGAGTTCTGTGGAAAGATTTGAAAGAATTTTTCTCATTTATGCTCGACAGATTTACTTTGAGTAAAGCTCTTTCGTACGTTTAAACAATATATATATATATATGTCAATGATGTTTGCATGCGCTCCATAGTTTAATATAGCTGTGTAGTAAATTTAAAAATTGCTTTGTTTAATTATGTAAGACGATTTTACTTTAAGAGTGCTCAATGCATTTATAGAGCTTTGTAGTAAGATTTGGAAACATTTTGGCAATTATTTTAGACAAATCTACTTCCAGAGTGCTCAATATATTAGTAGAGCTAAATAAAACATTTGAGAAACAGATATGGCATTTCAACTGCTTAAATTTATTTTGACAGAGTTCAATACATAAGTAGAGCTAAATATAGACTTTCAAAAAACATGTATGGCAATTCAGCTACACGAATATACTTTGAGAGTGCTCAATACATTAGTAGACGAAAGCATAAAATTCAGAAAGCATGAAGAGCTCTGCAGTATGTTTTGAAAACCTAAAGGCATAGATATACTGTAAGTTTATAAAATATATATATGACAAGTATTTGAAACAAGTTTCCTATTTGAGTGCCTAATATATTTGAGAGCTCTATGGTAACTTTAAAAAACATATTTCAAAATTATGTTAGACAAATTGTCTTTGAGAGTGCTCATTTCTAAGTAGACTTCTGTAGAAAATTTTTGAGACATGTTCAGCAATTTAAGTTCATATCAGTTAATAAATAGAGCTATATAGTGAGTTTTTCAAATTTATATGGACTTATCCTAGTTAACTCGTGTAGCTGTGCAATACATAAGTAGAGTTCTGCGTTAGTTTTGGGGTATGGTTCTCACTTTATTAGGGCAATTACTTGGACACATTATACTCTGGACAGATCCCTTGAGGACAACCAAAGGTACCGTTTTTTTCCACTCTGCTGAATAAGACTCATCCGTCTTGGTTCACTCTTGGGACATTAAAACAAAAACGGTGAAGAATTAAAAAAAAAGAATGCAAAAATGTAAATGTCTTTGCAAGTCATTCATTTTCACTTTCATAACAAAAAAAAACATCTGTAAGAACTTGATAAAAGAATGCACAAACAATAAAATACAACTTTGCTGTCTTGGAATCTGAAATCAGTAGAAACTTCCCCTACTGAAATTCCCACACACCTCAAAAAAAAAAAAAGAATCCTTCCCAATGCAATACTTTTCAAGCAATTACAGTGTCAAACTTGGTACTGCAATGACTCTGTAAACTGAAAAATATATATATAAAAACAAAGGTAAAGCAAAATTGATTCATGTTAACACCTCTCCCAACACCACAGATTAACTACAAAAATACTTGATAAAGCAAAACACAATTACAAATGTGTATGGAAAAAATAAAAATTAAAAAAATTAAAAAAAATCAACCAAGCAATGGCTCATGATTTTCTGGTGTTTGATGGAATGTGAGTAGGCATACAGCCTGGATAATTTTCCAAGGTAAGTGATGATATTCATCATTATTGTCTTTTTGGATTAGTTCAGATATATCTCATAACTATAATTGTTTTATGTATATATTTATATGTCTAGATGTTATGTGTGCTATTTGAATGTTCCCTATAGAAAAAATCAACATAAAATCTAAAAGTGTATTCTGATGTAAAATTAACCAGTAAAAACAATGCTTGTGTTTCTGATACACCAACTATTTCTTATTAGCATATAAGTTGAATCATGAAATTTATCTCCCTTGCCTGTCTCTCTTTATACCTCTGTATTTCTCTAGATCTGTCTATCTCTCTTTTCTTATTCTTTATCTCTATTCCCCGTCTTGCCATCCCCTATGTGCGAACTTATATATTTCAACATGTCTAGATTGATAAGCTTCTCATTTACCGGTACCAAACTCCCTTTTTAAAGTTATAAGTTTTAACTTGAATACACGTTGATATGTCAAGGTAACAGTAGGTACCGATCGGGCACATCCAGACGCCAACCTACACGGTGCAGAGAAAAAACAGAAAGAAAACTAAGTCCCGATGTGCCTAGCAGATTAGAAGGCATTTTGCTACGCCTACATGAATCCAACATAGCAGTAGGCGTCGATCGGGCACTTCCAGACACTTACTTACACTGTGTTGAACTTATAAATTTTCAATGGAATACACGTTGACATGTGTTGGTCTAGTAGCTCCTCATCTACCTATACCTACGTCCCCCCCTGTTTGGACTTTGAAATTTTCGCTTGAAAACACGCTGAGATGCCATGGTCTATATAATTCTCATCTACCTATACCTACATCCCCTCTTGTTTGGACTTAGAAATTTTCAATTGAATACACGTTGACTTGCCTTGGTCTATAGGATTGTCACCTACCTATACCTACATCCCCTCTTGTTTGGACTTAGAAATTTTCAATTGAATACACGCTGGGATGACTTGGTCTACAGGATTGTCACCTACCTATACCTACGTCCCGTCTTGTTTGAACTTAGAAATTTTCAATTGAATACACGTTGTCTTGCCTTGGTCTATAGGATTGTCACCTACCTATACCTACATCCCCTCTTGTTTGGACTTAGAAATTTTCAATTGAATACGCGTTGTCTTGCCTTGGTCTATAGGATTGTCACCTATCTATACCTACATCCCCTCTTGTTTGGACTTAGAAATTTTCAATTGAATACACGTTGTCTTGCCTGGGTCTATAGGATTGTCACCTACCTATACCTACATCCCCTCTTGTTTGGACTTAGAAATTTTCAATTGAATACACGTTGACTTGCCTTGGTCTATAGGATTGTCATCAACCTATACCTACATCCCCTCTTGTTTGGACTTAGAAATTTTCAATTGAATACACGTTGTCTTGCCTTGGTCTATAGGATTGTCACCTACCTATACCTACATCCCCTCTTGTTTGGACTTAGAAATTTTCAATTGAATACACGTTGTCTTGCCTGGGTCTATAGGATTGTCACCTACCTATACCTACATCCCCTCTTGTTTGGACTTAGAAATTTTCAATTGAATACACGTTGTCTTGCCTGGGTCTATAGGATTGTCACCTACCTATACCTACATCCCCTCTTGTTTGGACTTAGAAATTTTCAATTGAATACACGTTGACTTGCCTTGGTCTATAGGATTGTCATCAACCTATACCTACATCCCCTCTTGTTTGGACTTAGAAATTTTCAATTGAATACACGTTGTCTTGCCTTGGTCTATAGGATTGTCACCTACCTATACCTACATCCCCTCTTGTTTGGACTTAGAAATTTTCAATTGAATACACGTTGTCTTGCCTGGGTCTATAGGATTGTCACCTACCTATACCTACATCCCCTCTTGTTTGGACTTAGAAATTTTCAATTGAATACACGTTGTCTTGCCTTGGTCTATAGGATTGTCACCTACCTATACCTACATCCCCTCTTGTTTGGACTTAGAAATTTTCAATTGAATACACGTTGTCTTGCCTTGGTCTATAGGATTGTCACCTACCTATACCTACATCCCCTCTTGTTTGGACTTAGAAATTTTCAATTGAATACACGTTGTCTTGCCTGGGTCTATAGGATTGTCACCTACCTATACCTACATCCCCTCTTGTTTGGACTTAGAAATTTTCAATTGAATACACGTTGTCTTGCCTGGGTCTATAGGATTGTCACCTACCTATACCTACATCCCCTCTTGTTTGGACTTAGAAATTTTCAATTGAATACACGTTGTCTTGCCTCGGTCTATAGGATTGTCACCTACCTATACCTACATCCCCTCTTGTTTGGACTTAGAAAGTTTCAATTGAATACACGTTGACTTGCCTTGGTCTATAGGATTGTCACCTACCTATACCTACATCCCCTCTTGTTTGGACTTAGAAATTTTCAATTGAATACACGCTGGGATGACTTGGTCTACAGGATTGTCACCTACCTATACCTACGTCCCGTCTTGTTTGAACTTAGAAATTTTCAATTGAATACACGTTGTCTTGCCTTGGTCTATAGGATTGTCACCTACCTATACCTACATCCCCTCTTGTTTGGACTTAGAAATTTTCAATTGAATACACGTTGTCTTGCCTTGGTCTATAGGATTGTCACCTATCTATACCTACATCCCCTCTTGTTTGGACTTAGAAATTTTCAATTGAATACACGTTGTCTTGCCTGGGTCTATAGGATTGTCACCTACCTATACCTACATCCCCTCTTGTTTGGACTTAGAAATTTTCAATTGAATACACGTTGACTTGCCTTGGTCTATAGGATTGTCATCAACCTATACCTACATCCCCTCTTGTTTGGACTTAGAAATTTTCAATTGAATACACGTTGTCTTGCCTTGGTCTATAGGATTGTCACCTACCTATACCTACATCCCCTCTTGTTTGGACTTAGAAATTTTCAATTGAATACACGTTGTCTTGCCTGGGTCTATAGGATTGTCACCTACCTATACCTACATCCCCTCTTGTTTGGACTGAGAAATTTTCAATTGAATACACGTTGTCTTGCCTTGGTCTATAGGATTGTCACCTACCTATACCTACATCCCCTCTTGTTTGGACTTAGAAATTTTCAATTGAATACACGTTGTCTTGCCTGGGTCTATAGGATTGTCACCTACCTATACCTACATCCCCTCTTGTTTGGACTTAGAAATTTTCAATTGAATACACGTTGTCTTGCCTGGGTCTATAGGATTGTCACCTACCTATACCTACATCCCCTCTTGTTTGGACTTAGAAATTTTCAATTGAATACACGTTGTCTTGCCTGGGTCTATAGGATTGTCACCTACCTATACCTACATCCCCTCTTGTTTGGACTTAGAAAGTTTCAATTGAATACACGTTGACTTGCCTTGGTCTATAGGATTGTCACCTACCTATACCTACATCCCCTTTTGTTTGGACTTAGAAAGTTTCAATTGAATACACGTTGTCTTGCCTGGGTCTATAGGATTGTCACCTACCTATACCTACATCCCCTCTTGTTTGGACTTAGAAATTTTCAATTGAATACACGTTGACTTGCCTTGGTCTATAGGATTGTCACCTACCTATACCTACATCCCCTCTTGTTTTGACTTAGAAATTTTCAATTGAATACACGTTGTCTTGCCTTGGTCTATAGGATTGTCACCTACCTATACCTACATCCCCTCTTGTTTGGACTTAGAAATTTTCAATTGAATACAATCTTAGATGCCTCGGTCTATAGGATTGTCATCAACCTATACCTACATCCCCTCTTGTTTTGACTTGGAAATTTTCAATTGAATACACGTTGACTTGCCTTGGTCTATAGGATTGTCACCTACCTATACCTACATCCCCTCTTGTTTGGACTTAGACATTTTCAATTGAATACAATCTGATATGCCTTGGTCTATAGGATTGTAACCTACCTATACCTACATCCCCTCTTGTTTGGACTTAGAAATTTTCAATTGAATACACGTTGACTTGCCTTGGTCTAAAGGATTGTAACCTATCTATACCTTCGTCCCCTCTTGTTTGGACTTAGAAATTTTCAATTGAATACACGCTGGGATGACTTGGTCTATAGGATTGTCACCTACCTATACCTACATCCCCTCTTGTTTGAACTTTGAAATTTTCAATTGAATACAATCTGAGATGCCTTGGTCTATAGGATTGTCACCTACCTATACCTACGTCCCCTCTTGTTTGGACTTAGAAATTTTCAATTGAATACACGTTGTCTTGCCTTGGCCTATAGGATTGTGTTCTACCTATACCTTCGTCCCCTCTTGTTTGGACTTAGAAATTTTCAATTGAATACACGTTGTCTTGCCTTGGCCTATAGGATTCTGTTCTAACTATACCTACGTCCCCTCTTGTTTGGACTTAGAAATTTTCAATTGAATACACGTTGTCTTGCCTTGGCCTATAGGATTCTGTTCTACCTATACCTACGTCCCCTCTTGTTTGGACTTAGAAATTTTCAATTGAATACACGTTGTCTTGCCTTGGCCTATAGGATTCTGTTCTAACTATACCTACGTCCCCTCTTGTTTGGACTTAGAAATTTTCAATTGAATACACGTTGACTTGCCTTGGCCTATAGGATTCTGTTCTACCTATACCTACGTCCCCTCTTGTTTGGACTTAGAAATTTTCAATTGAATACACGTTGACTTGCCTTGGTCTATAGGATTGTCACCTACCTATACCTACATCCCCTCTTGTTTGGACTTAGAAATTTTCAATTGAATACACGTTGACTTGCCTTGGTCTATAGGATTGTCACCTACCTATACCTACATCCCCTCTTGTTTGGACTTAGAAATTTTCAATTGAATACAATCTTAGATGCCTCGGTCTATAGGATTGTCATCAACCTATACCTACATCCCCTCTTGTTTTGACTTGGAAATTTTCAATTGAATACACGTTGACTTGCCTTGGTCTATAGGATTGTCACCTACCTATACCTACATCCCCTCTTGTTTGGACTTAGACATTTTCAATTGAATACAATCTGATATGCCTTGGTCTATAGGATTGTAACCTACCTATACCTACATCCCCTCTTGTTTGGACTTAGAAATTTTCAATTGAATACACGTTGACTTGCCTTGGTCTAAAGGATTGTAACCTATCTATACCTTCGTCCCCTCTTGTTTGGACTTAGAAATTTTCAATTGAATACACGCTGGGATGACTTGGTCTATAGGATTGTCACCTACCTATACCTACATCCCCTCTTGTTTGAACTTAGAAATTTTCAATTGAATACAATCTGAGATGCCTTGGTCTATAGGATTGTCACCTACCTATACCTACGTCCCCTCTTGTTTGGACTTAGAAATTTTCAATTGAATACACGTTGTCTTGCCTTGGCCTATAGGATTCTGTTCTACCTATACCTTCGTCCCCTCTTGTTTGGACTTAGAAATTTTCAATTGAATACACGTTGTCTTGCCTTGGCCTATAGGATTCTGTTCTAACTATACCTACGTCCCCTCTTGTTTGGACTTAGAAATTTTCAATTGAATACACGTTGTCTTGCCTTGGCCTATAGGATTCTGTTCTACCTATACCTACGTCCCCTCTTGTTTGGACTTAGAAATTTTCAATTGAATACACGTTGTCTTGCCTTGGCCTATAGGATTCTGTTCTAACTATACCTACGTCCCCTCTTGTTTGGACTTAGAAATTTTCAATTGAATACACGTTGTCTTGCCTTGGCCTATAGGATTCTGTTCTACCTATACCTACGTCCCCTCTTGTTTGGACTTAGAAATTTTCAATTGAATACACGTTGACTTGCCTTGGTCTATAGGATTGTCACCTACCTATACCTACATCCCCTCTTGTTTGGACTTAGAAATTTTCAATTGAATACACGTTGACTTGCCTTGGTCTATAGGATTGTCACCTACCTATACCTACATCCCCTCTTGTTTGGACTTAGAAATTTTCAATTGAATACACGTTGTCTTGCCTTGGCCTATAGGATTCTGTTCTACCTATACCTTCGTCCCCTCTTGTTTGGACTTAGAAATTTTCCATTGAATACACGTTGTCTTGCCTTGGCCTATAGGATTCTGTTCTACCTATACCTTCGTCCCCTCTTGTTTGGACTTAGAAATTTTCAATTGAATACACGTTGACTTGCCTTGGTCTATAGGATTGTCACCTACCTATACCTACATCCCTCTTGTTTGGACTTAGAAATTTTCAATTGAATACACGTTGTCTTGCCTTGGCCTATAGGATTCTGTTCTACCATTACCTTCGTCCCCTCTTGTTTGGACTTAGAAATTTTCAATTGAATACACGTTGTCTTGCCTTGGCCTATAGGATTCTGTTCTACCTATACCTTCGTCCCCTCTTGTTTGGACTTAGAAATTTTCAATTGAATACACGTTGACTTGCATTGGCCTATAGGATTGTCATCTACCTATACCTACGTCCCCTCTTGTTTGGACTTAGAAATTTTCAATTGAATACACGTTGACTTGCATTGGCCTATAGGATTGTAACCTACCTATACCTACATCCCCTCTTGTTTGGACTTAGAAATTTTCAATTGAATACACGTTGTCTTGCCTTGGTCTATAGGATTGTCATCTACCTATACCTACATCCCCTCTTGTTTGGACTTAGAAATTTTCAATTGAATACACGTTGTCTTGCCTTGGCCTATAGGAGTCTGTTCTACCTATACCTACGTCCCCTCTTGTTTGGACTTAGAAATTTTCAATTGAATACACGTTGTCTTGCCTTGGCCTATAGGATTGTAACCTACCTATACCTACATCCCCTCTTGTTTGGACTTAGAAATTTTCAATTGAATACACGTTGACTTGCCTTGGTCTATAGGATTGTCATCTACCTATACCTACATCCCCTCTTGTTTGGACTTAGAAATTTTCAATTGAATACACGTTGTCTTGCCTTGGCCTATAGGAGTCTGTTCTACCTATACCTTCGTCCCCTCTTGTTTGGACTTAGAAATTTTCAATTGAATACACGTTGTCTTGCCTTGGCCTATAGGATTGTAACCTACCTATACCTACATCCCCTCTTGTTTGGACTTAGAAATTTTCAATTGAATACACGTTGACTTGCCTTGGTCTATAGGATTGTCATCTACCTATACCTACATCCCCTCTTGTTTGGACTTAGAAATTTTCAATTGAATACACGTTGTCTTGCCTTGGCCTATAGGAGTCTGTTCTACCTATACCTTCGTCCCCTCTTGTTTGGACTTAGAAATTTTCAATTGAATACACGTTGACTTGCCTTGGTCTATAGGATTGTCACCTACCTATATCTACATCCCCTCTTGTTTGGACTTAGAAATTTTCAATTGAATACACGTTGACTTGCCTTGGTCTATAGGATTGTCATCTACCTATACCTACATCCCCTCTTGTTTGGACTTAGAAATTTTCAATTGAATACACGTTGTCTTGCCTTGGCCTATAGGAGTCTGTTCTACCTATACCTTCGTCCCCTCTTGTTTGGACTTAGAAATTTTCAATTGAATACACGTTGACTTGCCTTGGTCTATAGGATTGTCACCTACCTATACCTACATCCCCTCTTGTTTGGACTTAGAAATTTTCAATTGAATACAATCTGAGATGCCTTGGTCTATAGGATTGTCACCTACCTATACCTACATCCCCTCTTGTTTGGACTTAGAAATTTTCAATTGAATACACGTTGACTTGCCTTGGTCTATAGGATTGTAACTTACCTATACCTACATCCCCTCTTGTTTGGACTTAGAAATTTTCAATTGAATACAATCTGAGATGCCTTGGTCTATAGGATTGTCACCTACCTATATCTACATCCCCTCTTGTTTGGACTTAGAAATTTTCAATTGAATACACGTTGACTTGCCTTGGTCTATAGGATTGAAACTTACCTATACCTACATTCCCTCTTGTTTGGACTTAGAAATTTTCAATTGAATACACGTTGACTTGCCTTGGTCTATAGGATTGTCATCTACCTATACCTATGTCCCCTCTTGTTTGGACTTAGAAATTTTCAGTTGAATACACGGTGACTTGCCTTGGTCTATAGGATTGTCACCTACCTATACCTACATCCTCTCTTGTTTGGACTTAGAAATTTTCAATTGAATACAATCTGAGATGCCTTGGTCTTTAGGATTGTCACCTACCTATACCTACATCCCCTCTTGTTTGGACTTAGAAATTTTCAGTTGAATACACGGTGACTTGCCTTGGTCTATAGGATTGTCATCTACCTATACCTACATCCCCTCTTGTTTGGACTTAGAAATTTTCAATTGAATACACGTTGACTTGCTTTGGTCTGTAGGATTGTCATCTACCTATACCTACATCCCCTCTTGTTTGGACTTAGAAATTTTCAATTGAATAGAATCTGAGATGCCTTGGTCTAAAGGATTTCCACCTACCTATACCTACATCCTCTCTTGTTTGGACTTAGAAATTTTCAATTGAATACACGTTGTCTTGCCTTGGTCTATAGGATTGTCACCTACCTATACCTACATCCCCTCTTGTGTGGACTAAGAAATTTTCAATTGAATACAATCTGAGATGCCTTGGTCTAAAGGATTGTCACCTACCTATACCTACATCCCCTCTTGGTTGGACTTAGAAATTTTCAATTGAATACAATCTGAGATGCCTTGGTCTATAGGATTCTCATCTTCCTATACCTACATCCCCTCTTGTTTGGACTTAGAAATTTTCAATTGAATACACGTTGACTTGTCTTGGTCTATAGGATTGTCAGCTACCTATACCTACATCCCCTCTTGTTTGGACTTAGAAATTTTCAATTGAATA
This sequence comes from Euprymna scolopes, assembly GCF_053919585.1. Taxonomy (NCBI): domain Eukaryota; kingdom Metazoa; phylum Mollusca; class Cephalopoda; order Sepiida; family Sepiolidae; genus Euprymna; species Euprymna scolopes. The sequence continues at coordinate 16,299,232 of NC_136527.1, read as the reverse complement.
CAATCTGAGATGCCTTGGTCTAAAGGATTGTCACCTACCTATACCTACATCCCCTCTTGGTTGGACTTAGAAATTTTCAATTGAATACAATCTGAGATGACTTGGTCTATAGGATTCGCATCTACCTATACCTACATCCCCTCTTGTTTGGACTTAGAAATTTTCAATTGAATACAATCTGAGATGCCTTGGTCTTTAGTATTGTCATCTACCTATACCTACATCCCCTCTTGTTTGACTTAGAAATTTTCAATTGAATACAATCTGAGATGCCTTGGTCTAAAGGATTTCCACCTACCTATACCTACATCCCCTCTTGTTTGGACTTAGAAATTTTCAATTGAATACACGTTGTCTTGCCTTGGTCTATAGGATTGTCAGCTACCTATACCTACATCCCCTCTTGTTTGGACTTAGAAATTTTCAATTGAATACAATCTGAGATGCCTTGGTCTAAAGGATTGTCACCTACCTATACCTACATCCCCTCTTGGTTGGACTTAGAAATTTTCAATTGAATACAATCTGAGATGCCTTGGTCTATAGGATTCTCATCTTCCTATACCTACATCCCCTCTTGTTTGGACTTAGAAATTTTCAATTGAATACACGTTGACTTGCCTTGGTCTATAGGATTCTCATCTTCCTATACCTACATCCCCTCTTGTTTGGACTTAGAAATTTTCAGTTGAATACACGGTGACTTGCCTTGGTCTATAGGATTGTCACCTACCTATGCCTACATCCTCTCTTGTTTGGACTTAGAAATTTTCAATTGAATACAATCTGAGATGCCTTGGTCTAAAGGATTTCCACCTACCTATACCTACATCCCCTCTTGTTTGGACTTAGAAATTTTCAATTGAATACACGTTGTCTTGCCTTGGTCTATAGGATTGTCAGCTACCTATACCTACATCCCCTCTTGTTTGGACTTAGAAATTTTCAATTGAATACAATCTGAGATGCCTTGGTCTAAAGGATTGTCACCTACCTATACCTACATCCCCTCTTGGTTGGACTTAGAAATTTTCAATTGAATACAATCTGAGATGCCTTGGTCTATAGGATTCTCATCTTCCTATACCTACATCCCCTCTTGTTTGGACTTAGAAATTTTCAATTGAATACACGTTGACTTGCCTTGGTCTATAGGATTCTCATCTTCCTATACCTACATCCCCTCTTGTTTGGACTTAGAAATTTTCAATTGAATACACGGTGACTTGCCTTGGTCTATAGGATTGTCACCTACCTATGCCTACATCCCCTCTTGTTTGGACTTAGAAATTTTCAATTGAATACAATCTGAGATGCCTTGGTCTTTAGGATTGTCACCTACCTATACCTACATCCCCTCTTGTTTGGACTTGGAAATTTTCAATTGAATACACGTTAACTTGCCTTGGTCTATAAAATTGTCACCTACCTATACCTACATCCCCTCTTGTTTGGACTTAGAAATTTTCAATTGAATACACGTTGACTTGCTTTGGTCTGTAGGATTGTCATCTACCTATACCTACATCCCCTCTTGTTTGGACTTAGAAATTTTCAATTGAATAGAATCTGAGATGCCTTGGTCTAAAGGATTGCCACCTACCTATACCTACATCCCCTCTTGTTTGGACTTAGAAATTTTCAATTGAATAGAATCTGAGATGCCTTGGTCTATAGGATTGTCACCTACCTATACCTACATCCCCTCTTGTTTGGACTTAGAAATTTTCAATTGAATACACGTTGTCTTGCCTTGGTCTATAGGATTGTCAGCTACCTATACATACATCCCCTCTTGTTTGGACTAAGAAATTTTCAATTGAATACACGTTGACTTGCTTTCGTCTATAGGCCTGTCATCTACCTATACCTACATCCCCTCTTGTTTGGACTTAGAATTTTTCAATTGAATACAATCTGAGATGCCTTGGTCTAAAGGATTGTCACCTACCTATACCTACATCCCCTCTTGGTTGGACTTAGAAATTTTCAATTGAATACAATCTGAGATGCCTTGGTCTATAGGATTCTCATCTTCCTATACCTACATCCCCTCTTGAATGGACTTAGAAATTTTCAATTGAACACACGTTGACTTGCCTTGGTCTATAGGATTGTCACGTACCTATACCTACATCCCTTCTTGTTTGGACTTAGAAATTTTCAATTGAATACACGTTGACTTGCCTTGGTCTATAGGATTGTCACGTACCTATACCTTCGTCCCCTCTTGTTTGGACTTAGAAATTTTCAATTGAATACACGCTGGGATGACTTGGTCTATAGGATTGTCACCTACCTATACCTACATCCCCTCTTGTTTGGACTTAGAAATTTTCAATTAAATACACGTTTACTAGACTTGGTCTATTGGATTGTCACGTACCTATACCTACATCCCTTCTTGTTTGGACTTAGAAATTTTCAATTGAATACACGTTGACTTGACTTGGTCTATAGGATTGTCATCTACCTATACCTACATCCCCTCTTGTTTGGACTTAGAAATTTTCAATTGAATACACGTTGACTTGACTTGGTCTATAGGATTGTCATCTACCTATACCTACATCCCCTCTTGTTTGGACTTAGAAATTTTCAATTGAATACACGTCGACTTGCCTTGGTCTGTAGGATTGTCACCTACCTATACCTACATCCCCTCTTGTTTGGACTTAGAAATTTTCAATTGAATACACGTTGACTTGCCTTGGTCTGTAGGATTGTCACCTACCTATACCTAGCGAAACTTAACTGCAGGATATGTTTGACCTCATTGTCATTAAAATCGCGCATTTAAGTTTTAATTGTTAAATCCAATCGCTTTTCTGTTGCTCTGCCGTGGATTTTTTTCCACCTTTGCCACAAGGTTCCAGGTTCGATCCTACCTACCTACCTACCTACCAAAACTTTTTTTCTTTTACCAGACAAGCAACGCCGGCAGTTTTTTTTTTTTGTGATCCCCCCCCCCCAACATACACACCTTCAAACACCTGGGCAACGCCAGATACCCCACTAGTCTATAATATAAATCTCACCTGTTTGTTTAAATGTATGTATGTATGTCTCGCAAAAACTTTCAACAGAGGCGATGGATTTTCACAAAATTCGTATCATTTTGAAGCTTGACCCTTCGGACGACAAATATAGAAAAATTGACCAAAAACATTAATTCCTTCACCCTCAACTGGGCACTTTTCTACAAGAAGGGGTCGCTTTTTTCACTGATATTTTCGAAAGTCATCGTCTCTTTTTGATTGACTAGCCTTAATTTAAACCTATATCACTTCCAGTTTGGAGACTGGCGCAATAGCTAACACGTCACATTTTTTTTTCACTTTCTTTTCCTCCTTCGCGGTAGGGGTTCGAGCCTGCCTGCCTACTACCACTTTTTTTTTTTTTGCTCAACTTACAGCATTTCCAACTGTCATGAACTGTTGCTAAACATATAGCCACTTCCTAAAAGTGCCTGCAAACAACTTTAAATATGTCTATATTCATTGTTCGATCCTTTTGTTATTCTCACTATCACATCTTGATTAACAATCATATATCAGCTTCCTTTTGTGTGCCTTTGTGAACAACTTTCTATCTATTATTTTGCTGATAAACCTATTTGTTCTTTTTCTCTTTTTTTTTTCTCTTTCTTCCCCATTTCACAACACCATAGTAATAATTTTTTTTTTTCGTTATTAGGATGTTGTGAATGACTGCGGAAAACTGCAGAATCTCTTAATTGTGAAGGACTTGGACACACAGATGAAAAAGTCTACAACGTACAGAGCCTTGTACGACAAAACGCCATCATCGCCCATGAAATGTGCGACGCCACAGAAGAGGTCTCGATCGGCTGAACCGTTTGTAGAAGTCGACAAGTTTTTGAGGCGGAATAAGTCACCGCGTTTCAAGTGCGTATGAATGATAAATTTGTGAACGCTTTTGCACGCGTCTTGTCTCTCGTTGTTTCATTCTGCTAATTCAACATCCGGCCATCAACACGATATCGAAACGGACAATCGTCGCTTATGATATTAAAAGAAGGAAAACTTTCTTTCCTCTTTTTTTTTCCACCACAAACAAGGCACAGTGCCACTTTGAAGTAGGGGGCTACTATCGAGGCCCTAAGTTGCAGGGGTATTATGAAGGGAGATAAGATGTTTGTTCACATTACATTTTAACTTCTGCATGTCAGTACAGTTGGGAAAGCAAAATCCCGGAAGGGAGTTCCGAAGTCTTGCAGTTCTGGGGAAGAAACTATTAGAGTAGAAGGCTTTTTTACATCTAGGGATCTTTACTGTGAAGGGGTGGGATTTAGCTGCCTCTCGGGTTTATCTGGGGTATTTATGTCGAGGGGGGGGGTACAAGTGCTTGTAGTTTGTTGGAGCATCCACCATTAAAATACTTGTAGAACAGGCAGAGGGATGAAGTTTAGATGAGTTCATGATCTATCAGGGTGTCAAGGAGTGAGAGACTAGTAGCAGATGCACCAGCCCAAATGTGGCAACAGTACTCCATACATGGGCGAATGGTGGCCTTAAAGAGGTACAGGATACTTTCAGGCGTAAGTAGTTTTCTAGCACCGTTGAGAGAGCCCACCTTCTTTGTCTTATTATTTTGTTTGTCTCATAAACAATGGCATATATATATATAAATATATATATATATATATATTTATATTTAGGGGATTAGAACAAGAGTCTAAAGAGCAGAGTATATTTTAATGTGTTAGTAAATTCATTAATACAATTAAAAGAAAACAAAACAGTGCTCGTTGTAATGTAGATATATAATAAGCTCGATAGACATACATGTCCTAAAGCTATTTCAATATTTAGTAAGATGATTGATAATTTATAATTAAAATTAAAAATCTGTTTCATAAGGAAGAACAAACAAAAGCAATAAATTGTACGATCGTTTCGGAAACAATGTTTTTATTGTGATAGACACTGAGTCTTAGACAATAATTTTATGATATAGTTTTTTGAGCAGTCTCATCAGCAGAAATTTTGGGTGGTGGTTTTTTAGACACCAAAAATAAACCTAGCATTTTTAAGTATATATATATATATATATATATATATATATATAAAACATTGAAAGAAGTTTGTGCGAATCGATCAACATTTCCATGTTATCATTGGGACTCCAAATGAATCTCACAGTCAGAAACCTAGAAATATATATTTAGTATACATCACAATAACTTTTATTTAAAAATATTTTGGCTACATATATGCAACCATTTCAGCTACAGCTTATCTAGGTTTAGCTTTTTCTAATAATTTTTTCCTTTTCTATTGTTCCCCCCAAATAAGGCCTATTTTAACTCATTTTATTGTTATGACCTTCCATTTATTGTGGTCCTGGATATAACCTTAAACTATATCCAGTGGTGAGGCCCCAACTTGTGGGTTTTGTGGAGTGTGGAGCCACCCTTTAATTGCCATTGCTCCCAGGTCCACTCTGACTCGGAGTGGTAGTACCTGTTAGGGTCCCAACTATGGGTTGAATAGAATCTGATTTAAAAAACAAATATACTCCATTAAAAATCGTTCCTCAAAATAACTAGATTCGGCATTAAATAACCTGAAAAAGGTTGATATGCCGCAAAACGAAAACCAACCAAAACACAACCAACAATCCATTTCTTGTCATAAATAATTTTACCAAGAATTCTTCATAAGTTTTGGTTTCGATTATAGCTACTGGCAGTCCATTAATCTATTTTTTTAAATATAATTTTATCAAGAATTCTTCATAAGTTTTGATTTTGGTTTCGATTTTAGCTGATGGCACATTAGTAATGTTTTTTTTACAATTAATTTTATCAAGAATTCTTCATAAGTTGGGGTATTTTTTTTTTTTTTTTCAGGGATTTTATTTTATGCATATGGGAATTTCTCATACTCCGAGTTCACAAGGTAAACGTTAATGGTTAGAAACCATACAAACTAGCGATTCAGTTCGAAAAACAGGTAGTGTTGAGTGTTAAGCACCAAGAAAAAATGGCTGACGCAAGGAGATCACATTTTTGGAGTCTAGGTAATCGCTCAAAAATAGAAAATTAAACAAAATACAAACCCAGAGGCTTGTCAAAACATGGAGCCTCCCCAAGACGAGAGCCATCCATTTCAATTGATGCCAGATGGGGATCAGAGCGTTGATGATGTAAAGATAGAAGCTTGGTTTTGATGCATTAAAAGTGACCAGCCACCTCTTCCCCCATTGTACCACGCGCTCAAGATCAGAGGAGAGAGAATCAGAGAGAACTTTGTCATTTACAGCCTTTGATGTGTTGCCATAGATGGTCATGTCATCAGCATAGATGTCAACGAATGATTTAAGTATGTGTTTAGGGAGATCATTGATGTAGATCTGGAAGAGAGTTGGGCCCAGGATGGACCCCTGGGGGACTCCAGTATTAATACTGTGGGCCTCTGATTTCTGCCCATCAACCACTATTATGAGCCTATCAGAGAGAAATGATTTAATGACTGAGAAAACATTTCCAGTAATACCGTAACCTGAAATCTTGTGAAGTAGGCCCTTATGCCATACCTTATCGAAGGCAACAATATTCCATGCATGGATGAATTGCAGCTTTGTAAACATATAGGATGCTCTCTGGTGGGAGTAATTTTCTAGCACGGTACGGGGAGCCCACTTTCTTTGCAGCAGACTTTGCAATATCCTCAATGCATTTGTTCCACTTCATGTTGTCTGTGAATGTTAAGCTGAGGTGTTTGAAGGAAGAGTTCTCAGGCAGGGTGTTATTAGTCATAGCTATCAGTCACTGGGAACAAAGTCTTCTAATTGTTAAAGGAAAGCCGCTTAGTCTTAGTAGCATTAAATGTTACCATCTGTTTACGGCCCCATTCTACTAGGGACTGGAAGTCGTTTTCTAGGGATTCTGCCTGACAAAGTTTGCTGAAACATGTCTGCACATGTGTAGCTAAAGTGTTTGTATGAAGAAAAATTTATACTAAATATATAGCTCTATTTTTATCTTGAGCACTACTATATAAATGTAAGAATTCATTGGATTAACTCTAATGAAGAAAACATTGCCAGAATGATTTTTTTTTTAATTTAAAAAAGTTTGTTTCTTATATAAAATATATACACGCATACATCAATATATATTATATATATAAAAAAACGGGCCCCAGCTCTAATTAGGCCCTGTTTCTTACTGTTTTGTCCGAATGAAATGAAACTTTGGTTATAACTAGTTTATTATATTCAAAACATCACATCAAAACACTAGGGACTTTGGCCTTTATTTCTCCGTTCTACAGCATATGTTCTAGATGGCATTTTTTTTTTTTTTTTTTTTTTTTTTGGTCACCCTGTAGAAAGAGGTTTGTGTTTACTATAAACTTTTTATGCAAATATTATGCAAGTATAAATCATGTAGAATATCTGCATTAATATAATTACACGTAATCTATATATATATAAAAGCGAAAATGTGTTAGTGTGTGTGTGTACTTTTTGGACTTCTCGTGGGGGTGGGGGTAGGCGCTTAAAACTTTATATGCTGTCTAAATAATATCATGACTTAACGGGAGTCGCATGTATCTTTAATTTGCCCAACTTTTACGCGCTATTTTTGAGATTTTTTTTCAATCATCGTGTCTGTTACGCTTTTCAGTATAATAAAAGCAAATGATGGGGTGGGGGAAACAGAAACTGTCTTGCAGCGCAAATCGCGTCATGTTTGACCTTAATAAGGTCAAACATCTTGCAATTTAACTTTCTCGCACCTGACAATTTCACTTTATAAACGTTAAATTAAGACTGCTTTCCCTTCCTCATGGCCGAGATGGTTAGGTGTCTGAGTTTTTTCCCCCCTTTCGTTTCCACCTTCGCGTCAAGGCTTCGGGTTCGAGCCTACCTTCCTATTAAAACTTTTTTTTTTCTTTTACACCTCCAAACACCCGCCCAACGTTTTTTTTTTTAAACAGGGTTGTTTTATCTACCCCTCCCCCTCCAACAACACACCAACACACACACCTCCAAACACCCGGGCAACACCGGGTACCTCCGCTAGTAGTTAACTAAAGATGATCATCCCATAAGAAAAAAAAAACTAATCGGAAATTAATTAAAATGAGTGTTTAAAAGAATATGCATAATATTTGTGTAAAAAAAAAGTTAAATACAAACCTCTTTCTGTATATATTTATGTATGCGTATATGTATTTGCTTTAAAAATTTTGCCTACCAAACTCCTATCAGTTTTTGGTCTACAGGCATGAAACTTCATATATAAGGTATTCGAACCCATGTAAAACGTTATATTTGGGCTTTAGCCGGGGGGGAAATTCGTACAAAAGTGTGAAAATGAAGAAAAAAAATTAAATTTGCCAGATGAAGATGAACGACAGCATTATGAATATGCATGCATAACGTAATAGCTATCGGGTCATGTTTTAATTTTTAGCCTTGCAGCAAACATGTCTTCATAGGTCAGTCATAAACGTCAAAGGAAAAAGTAAATCGTAAGCTAAACGTTTTTGTTTTGATTCTCAGTAGTGGCGCACAAATTTTTTTTTTTTTTTTTTTATAAATCATTGCAATATATTTGGTCCAATATAATTAATAAATACAAAATCTGGATTAATCAAAATATCATATTTAAGCATATTTTACGATCGATACTTCTTTTGTATGCCTCGTCATCTCTTCCTCTGGAGTGTTCCATGCAGGATAGTCTGTACAAGTCATTCTGAACGTGTTGTGTGCCCATACCATCTGAGTTTCCTGTTCTTCACAGTGGTCAGTAGTTCTTTATAGTGACGCGATTGTTGAGTGACCTCTCTGCGAACTTCATTATTGGTAACATGGTTCTTGTATGACATTTCAAGGAGTCTTTTGGGGCATCTCATTTCTACTACTGTAGAGCCTCCTTTGTCAGTCTACGTTCAGCGTCCATGCTTTGCATGCGTAAAGCAGGATTAAGAGGATTAGCCCGTTCGGTAGCTTCGCTTTGTTTCCGAGAAAATTAAAAAAAAAATTTTTTTTTTTTTTTAATTTATTTTATTTTATTTTTTTTACATTTTCACCTCAAACAAGGCACATTGCCGCTTTGGTGTAGGGGGCTACTGGGGTACTATGTAGGGAGTTGGGCAGCAAGATGTCGGTTCACGTTACACTTGACCTTCGACATGTCGGTACAGTTGGGGAAGCAGGGACCTGGAATGGAGTTCCAAAGTCTAGCGGTTCTGGTGAAGAAACTACTGGAGTAGAAAGATCTTTTACATCTAGGGATCTCTACTGTGTGGGGGTTGGATATTGCAGCCTGTCGGGTTTGTCGAGGGTGTTCACGTTGTAGGGGCAAACTACTTGCAGTTCATCAGAGCATTCACCATTAAAATACTTGTAGAATAGGCAGAGGGATGCAACATATCGTCTATAGAGGTACAGGATACTTTCAGGTGTTAGTAGTTTTCCAGCATGGTAGAGAGAGCGTATCTTCTTCACATCAGTCTCTCAATGTAATTGTTCCAACTCATTTCCTGTGGAGGTTAGACTAAGGAGTTTAAAAGATGTACTTTCAGATAAAGAGTCATTGGGCATTACTATTGGTGGCAGAGAAGGTTTCTTGTAATTATTGAAGTGAACAAGTTTAGTCTTGGCAGCATTGAATCTGACCATCCATTTTTGTCCCCATTCTGCTACAGATTGGAGGTCATCCTCTAGTGTTTTTGCCATATCTTTAGATATGTGTTTATTTGTTTTCTTGTCGTGTCATTTATAGAGTGTGGTGTCATCAGTATATATATATATATATATATATATATATATATATATATATATATATATATATATATATATATAATCTTTAAGTTAAATGGGATAAAAAGAGCTGTTTACCCATCTCCTCAGAGGAAAAAATATTAGCAAATATTATAAATGGTTTATACCTAATTTGCTAAAAGCAATAAACATAGAAAATCATAATTAAAAGTTTTTAAAGTTTTTTAATCCTAGAGTAAGGGAAATTATATATTGGTTCTGAATTTGTTTTCTTGTCGTGTCAGTTATAGAATGTGGTGTCATCAGTATATATAAGGACAACAAGAGTATGAAATGAAGACACAAAACTATATATAGGTAGATATAAAGTGGGTCATTTATTGAATAATCGAATACAGGCAAAATTTGGGGGATAGAAGGGACTCTTTATGCCAGGGCATTTCGAAGCCTAACGCTTCTTATCAGAAGAGTAGAGAAGGTGCTAGGTAGCATGGTGGGGATTATTCAATGAATGATCCACTCTATATCTACCTATATAAAGCATTGTGTCTTCATTTCATTCTCTTGTTGTCCTATTGTATAAGCTCCAATAATTATTGTTGAGCTTGGCATTATCCGGATAAGTCTCCTTTTGTGGAATTGATCTTCATCTTTTCTCTTTTACTTAAAGCAACATTATATATATATATATATAAAAAATCCAACGTTACTAATTTCCATAGATAAAGTAGCCACCAAAAGTTTTAATAATTTAATACAAAAGTACTCAATACCGAAGTAGAGCAAGGTATACGCCTGAAGAGGTCTCTAGTTGCTAGTAACCAACTGACCGAAACATGCTCATTATTGTGTAGCAACATATTACTACTTATGTAGAAACATTGCGGCATTGAGCACTCTTGTATTAACCTTGTTAAACTTCATTGGTTGCTTAACCTCTGGAAAACAATAATCTCAGATTATATGAAATATATATATATATATGAGTAGGTAGTAGTTTGCTTGAAGCATTGTTGGTAAAGAAATATATAGAATTTTTTTTTTTTTTAAGTCAAAGACAATGCGGGGAAAGACCGGAATTATGAAAGTAAAGAAAGAAAAACAAACAAAGGTAGATGGGTGTGCTTGAATAGAGGAGTGTCTAGCCTTTATTCGTCTATCTTTCCTCGCCTCAATGTATAATTAGTTATAACCAAGTTGTTGGTATGTCCGGTGTATGTAAAGTCCGTGGGTGGTATGGAACTTTGATTAATTTCGAGAGAAAGGGACTTCTCTTTTTCAAAATATAGACGAATAAAGGCTAGACACTCCTCTACTCAAGAACACTCGTCTACATTTGTTTGTTTTTCTTTCTTTACTTTCATAATTCCGGTCTTTCCCCGCATTGTCTCTGGCTTTAAAAAAAAAAAATTATATATATATATCTCAGCTGACCAAAACATACTCATGAATATTTAGCAACATATAAATGCTTATGTAAAAACAAATAAAAACTATAGCTTGACCATATTTTGGTATTGAGCACTCTTGTATTAACCAATGTCATGTAGCCACATATTACTGCTTTTATTTATTATATATATATGAAAATGCATAAAAAATGAATACGAAAAGTTGAAAGTTTATAACTTTTCTGGATTCGTTTTCTATTGGTGACGTGCAGGAATACAAAATATTATGAAAAACATTTAAAAACTCACTGAGGAAGGCTGAAGGTACAATCGAAAATAGTTCTTGTAAAAAAATTTTTTTTCATACAGGGTGACACCAAAACAAAAAAAAAAAAGGGACATTCAATTGTTTTTCTGAGCATTTTACAGTCAACGGAGAAAAAATGGTCAAAGACCCTAGTGTTTTGATGTGATGTTTTGAATATAATAAACTAGTTATGACCAAAGTTTCATTTCATTCGGACAAAACACTAAAAAACGAGGCCTAATTAGAGTTAGGGCCCCCCCTTGTTTTTTTTTTTTTTTTTTTTTTTTTTTGAGTCACCTTGTAATAATATTTTGTATTCCTGCAGGTCATTAATAGAAAATAAATGCAGAAACGTTATAAACTTTTATATTTTCGTGTTCATTTTTTTATGCATTTTTGTATAAATATATACTTCCCAAGGAATACACGCGAATACGCACATATAATATACATATATTCATATATTATATGGTAAGAAAAAAAATAAGTTTATCTGAAAAATTGTTTTTCCAAAATAGTATTTTCTTCTTTAATGTTTTGTTTGTAATAAATAATTTTTTACTTTGATGAAATGTTCTCTTTTTTTTAAATATTAAATAAATTTTAATGTTTTTTTTTATTATTATTATTATTCCCTTTTTTTTTAAGCATATGAAATAAATTTTAATGCGTTTTTGATGGATTTTTTTATTGTTCCCTTTTTCCTTTATTTTTATTTTTTTTTTACATATCAAATAATTTTTTTTTTTCATTTGAAAACGTTTTGGGTAGAATTGGTTGAATTAAATGTGTTATTTTTTTGCTTGACGTTTAAAAAAATATTTTTTTTTGTAAAATATTTAGGTGTACTAAAAGTATTTTTTTTATTTATTTATTTTTATTTTTTTTAAAGAAATTATAACAGAATATCAAGCCATGAATGTATCAAATTCCGAGATTAAATACTAACATATGTCCAACGGCTTTAAGAAATTGATTTCTACGATAACCTATCTCTGCCCAGGCCTTTATCTCTCTTAACTCCATCCTTATCACTTTTTCCCATGTTTTCCTTGAACTTTTATGGAACTGACCCTTCTACATCTACTAACCAAAGAATTTTCATCTGTTCTTTCAATGTGACCATACCATCAAAGTCTACTTTTCTACACCCATCTCCCTATGTTGCATGTCAAGACTATGCACACACGCACACACATGCAGGACAGTCGGAAGCTAAAATGCACCCAGTGATATCGTGAAGCTGTCAAAACTGACGTCGCTGGAGGTGAATAGGTCAAATAATTGACCCCCACAGGTTGAAACACCTGCTAGAGAACAGATCAGTATATATATAAGCAGGTAAAACACGAGTCAAGCAGTCAAAAAGCGATAACAGCACGAGATGTTGCTGAATCTGCCACCTCCTGCTTCGCCCTCCATCTACTGGTTGGAAGCACGCACACGAGACAAGAAATAAAATAATAATTTTATATCTTTCTTACAAACGAATTTGTGTTGCGCGTTTGTTTTTCTTGGCTGACGAGAAACTATTGTTCAACCCGGCTACCATCACACCTGTTCTGACCAGATTTAATCTTCCTCTGATGTCATTAGGTCTAAGCCTATCGTTAATACACACATTACACATCCATCATATCATTCTCATATCATTCCTCTCCATGCAACACATATCCTCAACCCTTACTGTTCATGATTCATTTGCATACATCATTGCATTGCACACACATGCTTGATAGACACTTCTTGCTTTACATGCTGGTATGCGTTATATGGCCTTTAGAAACTGACCTTGCTACCTTAACTGTTCTACATCTACTAAACCAAGAACTCTCATCCATTTTTTTTTCAATGTGACCAAACCAACAAAGTCTCCTGTTCTCACACATCTCTCTATACTGTCCAGATTTCTCTAAGGTCCTCAGATCTAAGCTTGTCTTTAAGACTGGCATTACACATCCATCATATCATTCTCGTATCATTTCTCTCCATGCAACGCATGTCCTCAACCCTCACTGGTCTGATTTCACTTGCCATGCATCATCACTGTTCACATACAATAACCTCCTCTCTTGGTTGTTTGTTACTGTTAACGCTCTGCTGGTTAGTGATAACAAAAGTGTCCTGAAATTACTCCATTTAATTCTTACGATCACAGTAGCATCTTCTGTGTTCAAATTGTATCACTAATGTATTCACAAACTGACCCTACTACCTCAACTGTTCTACATCTACTAGGACTGAATTGAGACATATTGTAACCCAAAAGAAGCAAGATCACTAACAACAATATTTAGTTACTTCCATGTATGTACCTATGACAAAACAAAAACATCATATTCCAAAAATCATATTTTGATCAAGTTTTATTTTTTAAATAAGAAAATCAAATTTTATGGCTAACTGAGTAGCGACTGTTTCATGTCGCCATGTTTGGTTAGGAATATCGCAAGGAAAATTAGCACAGACTGACTATAGATTCACCATCAAAGTAATGTAAATATTTTTTTTATTTTATAAAGGAATCACTACTTATCAAGCCCCAGAGGCCACTCGAGGATAAGGGTTAAAGTGTGTACAATGTCAATGGGACAATATCATAGTAATCGTTAGAAGTGTCAATATGGTAAATTGGATTACTTAAGAGGAACGGCTCATCAAGAACTTGTTTGCATTGGACTTGAAGACGACGAAATAAAAATATAAAGTTGAAAGAACTAGGGGAAAATATCATTTTAACGATGCCTTTCAAATCGTAAACTGCCGGTTTACATTTTTTTACATTTAAAAAGTGTAAACAAAAAAAAAGCAAACCTTTAGAATCCTAAAAAGATCACCCGGGAGCATTTTTGCAACATGAAAAATATACAAACCAAAATACAGAGAGGAATAAACCTACTCAAAAATATGGTTTATTACATCGCCTAAAAAAAAAAGAAGAATCGGGGCCTCCAATAATACGATAATTTGGTGGGGAAGTAAATTGTTTTCTTTTTTCTAACTTGGTTTTAAAAAGTTTTTATTGCTAACATTTGTTTTTATAAACTCTAACCACACCTCACAACCCTAATCCGGCCGGTCGGGGAAAAAAGTTTTTATTTTTTTAAATTTTGGTGAAACGCACGCACGCACGCACGCACAATAAGCATCGCTTCTCACCATTTGGTGAAACGCACGCACGCACGCATCGCTTCTCACGATTTGGTGAAACGCACGCACGCACGCACGCACACATAAGCATCGCTTCTCACCAAGCTAAAGAAGAGAGAAAGTGGGGGGAAGGAGAGAAAGGATCGTGTTCTCTGCACTGCACGTGCCGGGGTCAAACAGAAGTTAAATGAAATCGATTAAAAATGGCTCGACAAAGTTGTGTCTGAACTTTTTATTCTATGAAACTTAAGATTAATAAAACGAAATAATCGTGACCTGTGGAAATTCCACGGCGAATATTTCGCATTCAATAAGAACAAAACGAAAAAGTAGTGAACAAATAAATATATAAGAAAATTAATGTTACTAAAGGCAAGATAAGTTACCCTTCTACCTATCTAGATCACATTTTTGTTGTTTTAACTTATTTTAAAACGTTTATTTAACACAAACAAAAGTAGCGCACAGTTTTAAGTTAGAACAATAAAGAAGTGTCTGACATTTTACAGACATCTTGTGAGACTCGATAATCGCTCCAAACTCGAAAATTAAGCAAAATACTGGTAGCAACACATCCAATAAATGTCAGCAAACGTTCGAACATGTTTTCTATTTCACATAAGCGAAACTCTTATCAGAGATAAAGCGACAATGAGAAGCAAACACAGATGAAGAAGACGGTTTTTATCGTTGAGCATAAAAAAAGAGTATCTAATCTAATAGGCCCCGTGCTATAGGTCAATCTCCAAGGTCTGTCCCATCGCCTCAGTGTTGTATCCCTGCTTACAAGTACTTTAATGGGATGTGCTCTGATGAACCTATTGCACTTATACCAGTGCCCGGACAACTTGTCCCGGGAAAACTCGTCTCCGGAATGAGGGGACAACCGTCAGTTTGTTCAGGTATGGTGAACACGAATATCGCAAGCCAAATTAGCACAGACAGACAGACAGACAAATAGTTTTCGAGACATTAATGAGTGTATTTTAAATGTAAATCACTGGCGACCATGTTTGAACAGGCGGCATATGAAAGGGGCCAACCCTCAGTTTGATCAGGTATGCTGAAAACGAATATCGCAAGGAAAATTAGCAGAGACGGAAATACTACTAGTTTTGGAGCTGATTTTTAATGCGTGTATTTTGAAATGTAAATCCCTGGTGACCATGTTTGAACAGGCGGCATATGAAAGGGGCGAACCCTCAGTTATTTCAGGTATGCTGAAAACGAATATCGCAAGGAAAATCAGCACAGACTGACTATAGGTTCACCATCATATTACTGAAATATTTTTTTTATTTTATAAAGGAATCACTACTTATCAAGCCCCAGAGGCCACTCGAGGATAAGTGTTAAAGTGTGTACAGTAGTCAATTGGACAATATCATAGTAATCGTTAGAAGTGTCAATTTGGTAAATTGGATTACTTAAGAGGAACGGCTCATCAAGAACTTATTTACATTGGACTCAAAGACGACGAAATAAAAATATAAAGTTGAAAGAACTAGCGAAAAATACCATTTTAACGATGCCTTTCAAATCGTAAACTGCCTGTTTACATTTTTTTACATTTAAAAAGTGTAAAAAAAAATAGCAAACCTTTAGAATCCTAAAAAGATCTCCCGAGAGCATTTTTGCAACATGAAAAATATACAAACCAAAATAAAGAGAGGAGGAAACCTCAAAAATATGGATTATTACATCGCCTAAAAAAAAGAAGAATCGGGGCCTCCAATAATACGATAATTTGGTGGGGAAGTAAATTGTTTTCTTTTTTCTAACTTGGTTTTAAAAAGTTTTTATTGCTAACATTTTCATAAACTCTAACCACACCTCACAACCCTAATCCGGCCGGTCGGGAAAAAAGTTTTTATTTTTTTAAATTTTGGTGAAACACACGCACACGCACGCACACATAAGCATATCGCTTGTCACCAAGCTAAAGAAGAGAGAAAGTGGGGGGAAGGAGAGAAGGGATCGTGTTCTCTGCACTGCACGTGCCGGGGTCAAACAGAAGTCAAATGAAATCGATTAAAAATGACTCCACAAAGTTGTGTCTGAACTTTTTATTCTATGAAACTTAAGATTAATAAAACGAAATAATCGTGACCCGTGGAAATTCCACGGCGAATATTTCGCATTCAATAAGAACAAAACGAAAAAGTAGTGAACAAATAAATATATTAGAAAATGAATGTTACCAAAGGCAAGATAAGTTACCCTTCTACCTACCTAGATCACATTTTTGTTGTTTTAACTTATTTTAAAACGTTTATTTAACACAAACAAAAGTAGCGCACAGTTTTAAGTTAGAACAATAAAGAAGTGTCTGACATTTTACAGACATCTTGTGAGAGTCGAGAATCGTTCCAAACTCGAAAATTAAGCAAAATACTGGTAGCAACACATCCAATAAATGTCAGCAAACGTTCGAACATGTTTTCTTTTTCACATAAGCGAAACTCTTATCAGAGCAAAAGCGAAAATGAGGAGCAAACACAGATGAAGAAGTCGGTTTTTATCGTGGAGCACAAAAACAAAAACAAAAAGAGTCTCTAATCTAATAGGCCCCGTCAATCTCCAAAGTCTGTCCCATCGCCTCAGTGTTGCATCCCTGTTTACAAGTACTTTAATGGGATGTGCTCTGATGAACATATAGCACTTATGCTGGTGCCCGGAAAACTCGTCCCGGGAAAACTCGTCTCCGGAAAAACCATAACCGGAAAACTCGTACCGTTCAGTTTGTTCAGGTATGCTGAAAACGAATATCGCAAGAAAAATTAGCACAGACAAATAGTTTTAGAGATAATTTTATTAATGCGTGTATTGTGAAATGTAAATCACTGGCGACCATGTTTGAACAGGGGCACATGAAAGAGGCAAACCGTCAGTTTGTTCAGGTATGCTGAAAACGAATATCGCAAGGAAAATTAGCAGTAATTAATACGTGTATTTTGAAATGTAAATCACTTTAATAAGAAAAAGGGTACTTTTCCAGTTTACAGTCCATGTTGAATTAGTAAATTTGTATTTAAGAAAGCCATTCTTAATATAGGGAGGGACATGTTAACTATTCTGTACCTCTAATCAATGTATCAATAATTTAATAAGCAAAAGACATAGTAAAAATTGAATTTAACTTGAAAATTTTATCCAAAAATACCGCAGAAGTTTTCTTTGATATTTTTTTTACAAGCTGCCCCAGCGTAACACTTCCAATCTTTCCATAATAAGAACGGCTTTCTGAAAAAACAACAACAAAACACAAACAAAAAAACAACAACCTTGAAAGCCGTTCTTAACATGGAGAGATTTGTAGGGGGTATTCAGAAAGTCGTTCTTAAAATGGGGAGGTTTTGGTGTTTATACTACGCTGGGGTATGTCGTAAAATAACCTTTCTTTTTTTACTGTTCCGTACTTTCACCTAACAATTTAATAAATAAATAAACTTGGGAAATTGAAACACTCGCCGAAAGTTATATTACTGAAGAAGTTTGATATCAGGAATAGAATCTGACCAAACACCGTTTGTTGCTAACCTCTCTCTCTCTCTCTCTCTCTCTCTCTCTCTCTCTCTCTTTGGCTTCTCCGTGCCCCTGCCACTAAGTATGTGTATATATATACTTATATACTTATATATATATATATATATATATATATATATATATATATATATGGATGTATATATATATATATATATATATAGATATATATATATATATATAGACAGAGAGAGACACAGAGAGAGAGACAGAGAGAGAGAGAGAGAGAGAGAGAGAGAGAGAGAAAGAGAGAGAATATGTGCTTCCACATCAAAGAGGGGCAGGAGCATAAACAGAGACAGAAGCACACACAAACACACACATACATACGCACTTTCATAAACACACACACACACACACTCGCATAAACACACACATACATACACGAACACACACGTACACACAAATACACAAACACAAATCAACTTTCCGTTAAAAGCTGTCATGAGGTGGCAGGGGTGGGTGTCATAAGTGTCAATCGAATTTGAAAGTTTGTTAACGAAATGGATTTATTTCAACTTCGTTTGACACGTGCCAATTCTCCTGCCCTTCACCCCCCCTACCTGCCTCTCTCTTTACCTTAGTAAAGACTTTTAGGTTGGGGTGTTTATGCTACACTGGGGTAGGTCGTAAAAATAAAGTTTTTTTTTTCGTTATTAAATTGTAATTTTTTAAGAAATCATTTCCTTAAAAGTTAAGAAAGCCATTCTTAATGTAGAGAGGGGCATGTTAACTATTCTGTACTTTCATCCAATAATTTAATAAGCAAAAGATAGGATAAAATTGAATTTAACTTGAAAGTTTTATCCCAAAATATCGCAGACGTTTTCTTTGATATTTTTTATTTTACAAGCTGCCCCAGCGTAGTATTAACACCTCCAATCTCTCCATGATAAGAACGGCTTTCTGAAAAAAAAATCCCAAGAAAGCCGTTCTTAACATGGAGAGATTGGAGGGGGTATTCCGGAAGTCGTTCTTAAAATGGGGAGAGGAGGGCGTTTTGTAACTATTCCGTACTTTAACCTAACGATTTAATAAAAAACATCGGGTTTGTATTACTGTACACATAGATTCGAAAAAGTTGTCAAAAAACAAATATATAACAAATAAATGTTATCAAAGGCAAGATAAATTACTGTTCTACCAAACTGGATATAATTTTCGTGTTTTTATTCAATTTAACATGTTTATTCAGCTCGAAAAGCATGCAGTGTTTACCGATGTATTGGAAAATTCAACATGGCGGCCGACTCTCTCTTTAACACGGTAAGTTCGGAAAAAGGTGTAATAAATAATGAACTCGACAAAATACTGTTAGAAATTCGCTCAATATATGTTACCGTGACATAACTTGACATATATTCGGTGGTTTTTTAATAGTATTTTGCCTAGTTTATTATTTATAACACTTTTTCCCGAACTTACCGTGTTAAAGAGAGAGTTGGCCGCCATTTTGAATTTTCCAATACATCGGTAAACACTGCATGCTTTTCGAGCTGAATAAACATGTTAAACTGAATAAAAACACGAAAATTATATCCAGTTTGGTAGAGAAGTAATTTATCTTGCCTTTGATAACATTTATTTGTTATATATTTGTTTTTTTTTTGACAACTTTTTCGAATCTATGTGTACAGTAATACAAACCCAAAACATCAAATGTTAAATAAAAATAAATAAAAACAAGATAAAACGAATAAAAATAAAAATAAGAAACATAAAATCAAATAAAAAACGATCAATGTATAGTATCTGTTAACGAAAATATATTTTTTTAATTATTAGCAAATAATTCAAAGTGTAGTATCTGTTTTATTCTATCGCAGTATATAAAAAAAAAAAAAAGAGACGCAGGAGAAATCGTTTTTATTTTCATTCCAATTCAAAATACTCCATTTTGGAAAGTTGGGTTTTCTTCACATTAAAATAAAAAACAAACATTAAAGTTTCAAATCATTATGGCTCCTTTGTACTCGTCAACGAAAGACATAAAGCAGGAACGATGACGACGTGCGAATGGAAACAGTAAAGGATGTCATCCCCACCGCCACCGCCGACGGCGTCAACAGCACGTCTGTTTCTCTGACCCTTTAAAATAATTCGTTTTAACTAAGGGGACCCGCGGAAATTCCACGGCGAATATTTCGCAGCAGTTAAAGACAACAAAACGAAAACGTGGCCATCAAAGAAATATATAACAAATAAATGTTAGCAAAGGGTAACTTACTCTTCTACCTACCTAGTTAAGTTTTTTGTTGTGTCATCTGATTTCAACAGTTTATTTACTTTGTAATAAAATTAGTGTCGAGTCTTAAGTTGGAACAAGAAAAAAAAAACGCCTGACAGTCATATGGTGTGCTCGATCATAGCTGAAAACTCGAAAGTCAAGCAAAATACGGTTAGAAAATCACCTGATAAATGTCACGATAACTTTTATAGAATACGTTTCTAACAGAATTTTGTTTTATTGTCTATTTTTGACCGATTATCGAGACTCCAAGTATGTAAGAGTCACAAAAAGGCGGGACTGCTTAACTGCATCGTCATCATTTTCAATCCACTCATGTCGAACGCACGTGAGAAGTAAAATAGATGGCCCATCAAGCCAGAAATAAATTAATGACAGTTTAAAGGCTTCAAAATCACTTTCGAATTCAATATCAACTGTCGCATTAACACGCATCTTAGATTTCCGAAATCTCGTCCCAATAGTGTAGAAGCGCCCATTTCAACCTAATAACATGGATTTCAATTTGATAAAACAACTATCTAATAAAAAAAATGTAATAATTTTTATAAAAATACAGAAAAAAGAACAGTTACTACGTTTTATATATATATATATATATATATATATATATATATATATATATATATATATATATATATATATATATATGATTAGTTTTTTTGGAAAAAGAATTCCAGCAGAGTGCTCAATTCAAAGGAAAATCCAAATTTTAAGAGCGTACTTATATTTTGTGTACAGAAAGTTGTTAGTTGAGACAGGTCATTGGTACCGTCGGTTTCAAGCCCGATAATAAGGCCCGTTTAAGGTATCCTTATCGAACTCTCTTCAGCCAATATTCGTCTCAAATATCGCAAGGAAAATTAGCAGTAATTAATACGTGTATTTTGAAATGTAAATCACTTTAATAAGAAAAAGGGTACTTTTCCAGTTTACGGTCCATGTTGAATTAGTAAATTTGTATTTAAGAAAGCCATTCTTAATATAGGGAGGGACATGTTAACTATTCTGTACCTCTAATCAATGTATCAATAATTTAATAAGCAAAAGACATAGTAAAAATTGAATTTAACTTGAAAATTTTATCCAAAAATACCGCAGAAGTTTTCTTTGATATTTTTTTTACAAGCTGCCCCAGCGTAACACTTCCAATCTTTCCATAATAAGAACGGCTTTCTGAAAAAACAACAACAAAACACAAACAAAAAAACAACAACCTTGAAAGCCGTTCTTAACATGGAGAGATTTGTAGGGGGTATTCAGAAAGTCGTTCTTAAAATGGGGAGGTTTGGGTGTTTATACTACGCTGGGGTATGTCGTAAAATAACCTTTCTTTTTTTACTGTTCCGTACTTTCACCTAACAATTTAATAAATAAATAAACTTGGGAAATTGAAACACTCGCCGAAAGTTATATTACTGAAGAAGTTTGATATCAGGAATAGAATCTGACCAAACACCGTTTGTTGCTAACCTCTCTCTCTCTCTCTCTCTCTCTCTCTCTCTCTCTTTGGCTTCTCCGTGCCCCTGCCACTAAGTATGTGTATATATATACTTATATACTTATATATATATATATATATATATATATATATATATATATATATATATATATATATATATATGGATGCATATATATATATATATATATATATATATATATAGATATATATATATATATAGACAGAGAGAGACAGAGAGAGAGAGAGAGAGACAGAGAGAGAGAGAGAGAGAAAGAGAGAGAATATGTGCTTCCACATCAAAGAGGGGCAGGAGCATAAACAGAGACAGAAGCACACACAAACACACACATACATACGCACTTTCATAAACACACACACACACACACTCGCATAAACACACATATACATACACGAACACACACGTACACACAAATACACAAACACAAATCAACTTTCCGTTAAAAGCTGTCATGAGGTGGCAGGGGTGGGTGTCATAAGTGTCAATCGAATTTGAAAGTTTGTTAACGAAATGGATTTATTTCAACTTCGTTTGACACGTGCCAATTCTCCTGCCCTTCACCCCCCCTACCTGCCTCTCTCTTTACCTTAGTAAAGACTTTTAGGTTGGGGTGTTTATGCTACACTGGGGTAGGTCGTAAAAATAAAGTTTTTTTTTTCGTTATTAAATTGTAATTTTTTAAGAAATCATTTCCTTAAAAGTTAAGAAAGCCATTCTTAATGTAGAGAGGGGCATGTTAACTATTCTGTACTTTCATCCAATAATTTAATAAGCAAAAGATAGGATAAAATTGAATTTAACTTGAAAGTTTTATCCCAAAATATCGCAGACGTTTTCTTTGATAGTTTTTATTTTACAAGCTGCCCCAGCGTAGTATTAACACCTCCAATCTCTCCATGATAAGAACGGCTTTCTGAAAAAAAAAATCCCAAGAAAGCCGTTCTTAACATGGAGAGATTGGAGGGGGTATTCCGGAAGTCGTTCTTAAAATGGGGAGAGGAGGGCGTTTTGTAACTATTCCGTACTTTAACCTAACGATTTAATAAAAAACATCGGGTTTGTATTACTGTACACATAGATTCGAAAAAGTTGTCAAAAAACAAATATATAACAAATAAATGTTATCAAAGGCAAGATAAATTACTGTTCTACCAAACTGGATATAATTTTCGTGTTTTTATTCAATTTAACATGTTTATTCAGCTCGAAAAGCATACAGTGTTTACCGATGTATTGGAAAATTCAACATGGCGGCCGACTCTCTCTTTAACACGGTAAGTTCGGAAAAAGGTGTAATAAATAATGAACTCGACAAAATACTGTTAGAAATTCGCTCAATATATGTTACCGTGACATAACTTGACATATATTCGGTGGTTTTTTAATAGTATTTTGCCTAGTTTATTATTTATAACACTTTTTCCCGAACTTACCGTGTTAAAGAGAGAGTTGGCCGCCATTTTGAATTTTCCAATACATCGGTAAACACTGCATGCTTTTCGAGCTGAATAAACATGTTAAACTGAATAAAAACACGAAAATTATATCCAGTTTGGTAGAGAAGTAATTTATCTTTCCTTTGATAACATTTATTTGTTATATATTTGTTTTTTTTTGACAACTTTTTCGAATCTATGTGTACAGTAATACAAACCCAAAACATCAAATGTTAAATAAAAATAAATAAAAACAAGATAAAACGAATAAAAATAAAAATAAGAAACATAAAATCAAATAAAAAACGATCAATGTATAGTATCTGTTAACGAAAATATATTTTTTTAATTATTAGCAAATAATTCAAAGTGTAGTATCTGTTTTATTCTATCGCAGTATATAAAAAAAAAGAGACGCAGGAGAAATCGTTTTTATTTTCATTCCAATTCAAAATACTCCATTTTGGAAAGTTGGGTTTTCTTCACATTAAAATAAAAAACAAACATTAAAGCTTCAAATCATTATGGCTCCTTTGTACTCGTCAACGAAAGACATAAAGCAGGAACGATGACGACGTGCGAATGGAAACAGTAAAGGATGTCATCCCCACCGCCACCGCCGACGGCGTCAACAGCACGTCTGTTTCTCTGACCCTTTAAAATAATTCGTTTTAACTAAGGGGACCCGCGGAAATTCCACGGCGAATATTACGCAGCAGTTAAAGACAACAAAACGAAAACGTGGCCATCAAAGAAATATATAACAAATAAATGTTAGCAAAGGTAACTTACTCTTCTACCTACCTAGTTAAGTTTTTTGTTGTGTCATCTGATTTCAACAGTTTATTTACTTTGTAATAAAATTAGTGTCGAGTCTTAAGTTGGAACAAGAAAAAAAAAACGCCTGACAGTCATATGGTGTGCTCGATCATAGCTGAAAACTCGAAAGTCAAGCAAAATACGGTTAGAAAATCACCTGATAAATGTCACGATAACTTTTATAGAATACGTTTCTAACAGAATTTTGTTTTATTGTCTATTTTTGACCGATTATCGAGACTCCAAGTATGTAAGAGTCACAAAAAGGCGGGACTGCTTAACTGCATCGTCATCATTTTCAATCCACTCATGTTGAACGCACGTGAGAAGTAAAATAGATGGCCCATCAAGCCAGAAATAAATTAATGACAGTTTAAAGGCTTCAAAATCACTTTCGAATTCAATATCAACTGTCGCATTAACACGCATCTTAGATTTCCGAAATCTCGTCCCAATAGTGTAGAAGCGCCCATTTCAACCTAATAACATGGATTTCAATTTGATAAAACAACTATCTAATAAAAAAAAATGTAATAATTTTTATAAAAATACAGAAAAAAGAACAGTTACTACGTTTTATATATATATATATATATATATATATATATATATATATATATATATATATATATATATATGATTAGTTTTTTTGGAAAAAGAATTCCAGCAGAGTGCTCAATTAAAAGGAAAATCCAAATTTTAAGAGCGTACTTATATTTTGTGTACAGAAAGTTGTTAGTTGAGACAGGTCATTGGTACCGTCGGTTTCAAGCCCGATAATAAGGCCCGTTTAAGGTATCCTTATCGAGCTCTCTTCAGCCAATATTCGTCTCAGACGAATATTGGCTGAAGAGAGCTCGATAAGGATTGGCTGAAGAGAGCTCGATAAGGATACCTTAAACGGGCCTTATTATCGGGCTTGAAACCGACGGTACCAATGACCTGTCTCAACTAACAACTTTCTGTACACAATATATATATATATATATATATATATATATATATATATATATATATATATATATATATATATATATATATATATTATTTTTAAATTTTATATAACTTTTCAAAGTTTCGGGTGCTAACCTCTCTCTCTTCCTCTCTCTCTCTCTTTCTCTCTCTCTCTCTCTCTCTCTCTCTCGCTCTCGCGCGTGCTTCTCCGTGTCATTATATATAGACAGAGAGAGGGGGAAAAGGGGGGTGAGACCGAAAGAGACAGAGAATGTGTCTACTCTCTCCTCCACATGCTGCAACGCCAACGACGCACACACCCACATACACACACACTTGCATAAACACACACATACACAGACACACACAACGTCCACATTCACTCTTCAAACTAAACAAGTTTAAATCAACCAATGAAAAGACAGCTACGTAAGACAACCTCCATAAAAGGTAAAAAGGTTGTGTCGTCGACTGCAAACTGTTTGAATTTTCCCGGAAAAAGTTAACGGTTTTCACGCCGATGGTGAAATATAAAAGAGCCCCAAAACGGGCTGTAAATTCAGTTTGACCAGCGTGGCAGCGAGAAGAGTTCCATGAGAATAGATGACCAGCCAGACGACCCAGCTAAGCCGCCGCCCTGCCGCTGTTTTAATTCTGCCTATTTCTCTGATGTCAAAAAAATTTAAGGTATTTATATTTTCCTCATTTCAAAGTAGACGACGCATTTATTTAAGGTGTGTAAACTGCACAAGTGCTCAAATGAACGTTGTTAGTATGCGCACAGTTCATAAACACGTCGAATTTCTTTTCAAATTTCAACAATTGTGTAGTATAAACGATTTTCACGTTTAACGTCTTTTTATATATTATTTTATATTTTTTTATACAAAATACTGTTAGAAACCCAGCCAATAAATATTACCGTGACAATTGTGCAGTTTATAAACCGTGCTGTTCCTGGATAAAATATTTTTAATTTAAATCTAAATTAACGTCTTTTTATTGAATTTGTTAGGTGAAAGCATGCATATAATATTATTTAAGGGCGGTCAGTAAACTCTAGAATTACCGTGACAATTGTGCAGTTTATAAACCGTGCTGTTCTTGGATAAAATATTTTTAATTTAAATCTAAATTAACGTCTTGTTATTGAATTTGTTAGGTGAAAGTATACATATAATATTATTTAAGGGCGGTCAATAAACTCTAGAATTACCGTGACAATTGTGCAGTTTATAAACCGTGCTGTTCCTGGATAAAATATTTTTAATTTAAATCTAAATTAACGTCTTGTTATTGAATTTGTTAGGTGAAAGTATACATATAATATTATTTAAGGGCGGTCAATAAACTCTAGAATTACCGTGACAATTGTGCAGTTTATAAACCGTGCTGTTCCTGGATAAAATATTTTTAATTTAAATCTAAATTAACGTCTTTTTATTGAATTTGTTAGGTGAAAGCATGCATATAATATTATTTAAGGGCGGTCGATAAACTCTAGAATTACCGTGACAATTGTGCAGTTTATAAACCGTGCTGTTTGTTCTGGGATAAAATATTTTTAATTTAAATTTAAATTAACGTCTTTTTATTGAATTTGTTAGGTGAAAGTATATATATAATATTATTTAAGGGCGGTCAGTAAACTCTAGAATTACCGTGACAATTGTGCAGTTTATAAACCGTGCTGTTCTTGGATAAAATATTTTTAATTTAAATCTAAATTAACGTCTTGTGATTGAATTTGTTAGGTGAAAGTATACATATAATATTATTTAAGGGCGGTCAATAAACTGTAGAATTACCGTGAGAATTGTGCAGTTTATAAACCGTGGTGTTCTTGGATAAAATATTTTTAATTTAAATCTAAATTAACGTCTTTTGATTTAATTTGTTAGATGAAAGTATACATATAATTTTATTTAAGGGCGGCCAATAAACTCTAGAATTACCGTAACAATTGTGCAGTTTATAAACCGTGCTGTTCCTGGATAAAATATTTTTAATTTAAATCTAAATTAACGTCTTGTTATTGAATTTGTATTATTTAAGGGCGGTCAGTAAACTCTAGAATTACCGTTACAATTGTGCAGTTTATAGACCGTGCTGTTCTTGGATAAAATATTTTTAATTTAAATCTAAATTAACGTCTTTTTATTTAATTTGTTAGATGAAAGTATACATATAATATTATTTAAGGGCGGTCAATAAACTGTAGAATTTACGTGACAATTGTGCAGTTTATAGGCCGTTCTTTTCTTGGATAAAATTCTGGATGTGAATTTTCCCCCCTAAAGTCCAACCCTATCCTCACCGTGGTAGGGGGGTGTAACGTTGTAGTTTAACAGCTACACGGCTAAATGGGCTCTGGCAAAAAAAAAAAAAATCCAGAAAATGTCGGCATTAGTTTGTTGCGTCCGTCATCTGGTCGTCTTTTTATACGCTTGCATGTGGCGAGCAAAAAGGCGTGAAGGGGGCAGGCTGAAAGGAGAACAATACCCGAAAGATGTAAACCGAACGAAAGAGAAAAATGGGCCTCCCTGCAAGGCCCCGTGCTCTCCCCAGCCTGCTCCCAGTTTCCCCGACTTTGCATGCAACTGGTTTTGAGCTTTTGGAAAGCTCTTTTCTCAGTGTCGGGGTGTTGACTCCACTTCCAAGTTAACAAATAGCTGCAAGTCTGGGTATGGTCCGATTGGTTCCGAAGCTCTTCCGCTGTGAGGTGCGCTTTCGAATCTCCTGAAGGGGGCTACCCTCTAAGCAGGCGACACGTGCTCGTGTTACTATGTAATGCAGGCTTGCCTCGACTCGACTAAGGACGACTAGAGTTCGACTAGATTGTGTGCTCACAAGCCGCTTTAAGGCCGCTTTTATTATTCCTACTGTCTACGAACTCCGAAACGGTATGGTAGTGCAATTATATATGACCGTCCTCCGATACGAAATGGTAGTGCAATTATATATGACGGTCCTCCGATATGATAGTAGGAATGCCAGTTTTGTGAGCGATCATCGCCGTCTTATGAACACAAACTAGTGGTATCTTTACGAATCCTGTTGGGTAGAGAGAACACCTCTGTTTTCTGCTCTGCCTGTTATTCTGAGTAGAAACCGCTTTTTAGTAGATGTTCGCAGCAAAGCTTGTTTTTATATAGTGCCCCTCCTTTCGGGAGTTCATTACCTCGCTGCCCAGACGAGAGCTTTCCCCGGTGGAACCTCTTTTTTTATATTTTACTTTAAAGTTTAATAGCGAACGAACAGTCACCAGCAAGTGGTCTGCACCGACAGGAAGATGAGTATAGTATCACCTTTTCTTCTTTCTATTTCGATTTCAGTCTTTGTGATTTGAACATTTAATTTAACTGTTTCCATTGTTCCAGCTTTCACACAGCAGTAGATTATCAACACTATAAATATCACCTCTTTTTTATAGATTGTAACAAGCAACAAAACCTAGCAGCATCACCGTTCCTGTCTGCCACATGTCTTGTGCAGTTTGAATCAAGTATTTCTTTCTTTGCGTTCAAGCACATCTGGGTAAAATCAAACTGTGTATGATGTATGTCTATCTGTTTCTTCCAACATTAGAATCTCAAAGTCTTGGCAGCAATCATTGTCATAGAAGTAGAGTAAGTATTCTTTTTCTTTCCTTCTGTGTGTATATCTTTGTAATTTCAGGTACTCCTCTTGATCATGATGGAATTCTACTATCAGCTATTGTGAGAATTATGTGGATTGGAAAAAACAACCGAATCCAGCAGTATCAGCTATCCTAGCTGCCACATGTTTCCTGTAGTTACAGAAGTCCTCAAGTAAGTGTTTCTTTCTTTGTGTACATGCACATCTGGGTACAATCAAATTCTAAACTATTAGCTTTATTTAAATGAATTCAGTTCTGCTTGTATTTCTTCTCATCAGCTAACTTATGCAACTACAAAACAAAAAGTAGTACATGGGTGTTTGATCATAGCCAGAAAGTTAAATATATCATTAAAAAAAAATCCATTAGTTATGTTTATTATATAAATCAAAAAAAGATTTTAAATAATTAAAAGAAAAAAAATCATCACAGTAAAAATTATATATATGTAACAAAGAACACAAACAAACATGAAATTGCCATGAGTTTCAGCAAGAACCAGAAAAGAGAAAATGTGGAGATAACACCCGGGAAGTAACAGGCAAGAATTTTCTTTATTTCTTTTATTTTTTGTCTCGAATAGCACATAGACTTTTCATGTATCAATTAAAAAAAAATAACCCAAGTCAGACAATTGATAGAAAAACTAAGCATTAAAGTTCAATTAAGCATTAGAAAAATAACTTCTAATAATTATGTGATCTATATACAAATTGTCTCCCTTGAATATATATATATATTTTTTAATTGAAATAAATATATAGATATATATTTATTTAATTAAAAAATAGCTTCTAATAATTGTGATCTTTATACAAATTGTCTCACTTGATTATATATATATATATATATATATATATATATATATATATATTACTAGCATGGGTTCCCGGCGTAGTTTGGCGGTGTATGCTGCCCCCCTCCCCCAACCAAAAAAAAGCAAAAAACCGGTTAATTTTTTAAAATTTGACCCCTATTATGAACCCTTAAAATTTATTGTTTTGGGCTCAAATCAAGATATTAAGTTAGATCCATGTCCAAGGATACTATATCAAAACTTTCGAGTGTTTAGACCCATAATTGTCGGAGGAGATTTGTAGAGTTCTCAAAGGCTAAATCATTGAACTTTGGCCCCTTAATCGCCAAATTTCTGTCCAAATACCAATCGCATAGATTTTCCAAAATCTCAGTACTCTGTATATCAAATGTTGAATCTGTAGACTAAAATTGACAGAGTTATTGCTTAGGGAAATGTACACACAGACAGACATTTTCACTTCTATGGATAGATAGATAGATAGATAGATATATAATGAGAGACAGAAAGATAAATATATACAATGATTAATGAATTATTAGAAATAGTTGTTAAATTTTTGGAAATATGTATGGCAATTTAGATGGCAAGACATACTGCTAGTGTTCAATGCATTAGTAGAGCTAACTGTTAAGATTTAAAATACATACATAGAAATTCAAATGACAGGACTTATATGTAGAGTGCTCAATACATCAGTAGAGCAAGTTAATAAGTTAAAAAATGCATACGTCAATTTAGATGACCACACTTTTTTGTATTCTTGTTTGAATATGACATAATACAAATTTTAATAATTTTATTCAAAATGTTATGGATTCTCAATGAAAAATCTAATATGTCAATATGGCTCTATGTATGATAAAGCATTGGCATATAATTTTCTTTCAATAACATAAACGTTTGATAATATCAGCTCTGTCTAGTTTTGAGCACTTATTTAAAGTGTAATTATTAAGTAAAAATCTAAATAAAATGTCTTTATTGCTCTATGTCTTATTGAGCACTCTTATATAACTATGGTTAAATCTTAATGTTTATTTATCCTGTAACAAAATAAACGTTTTATAATAGCAGCTCTGTCTAGTTTTGAGCACTTATTTAAAGTGTAATTATTAAGTAAAAATCTAAATAAAATGTCTTTATTGCTCTATGTCTTATTGAGCACTCTTATATAACTATGGTTAAATCTTAATGTTTATTTATCCTGTAACAAAATAAACGTTTTATAATAGCAGCTCTGTCTAGTTTTGAGCACTTATTTAAAGTGTAATTATTAAGTAAAAATCTAAATAAAATGTCTTTATTGCTCTATGTCTTATTGAGCACTCTTATATAACTATGGTTAAATCTTAATGTTTATTTATCCTGTAACAAAATAAACGTTTTATAATAGCAGCTCTGTCTAGTTTTGAGCACTTATTTAAAGTGTAATTATTAAGTAAAAATCTAAATAAAATGTCTTTATTGCTCTATGTCTTATTGAGCACTCTTATATAACTATGGTTAAATCTTAATGTTTATTTATCCTGTAACAAAATAAACGTTTTATAATAGCAGCTCTGTCTAGTTTTGAGCACTTATTTAAAGTGTAATTATTAAGTAAAAATCTAAATAAAATGTCTTTATTGCTCTATGTCTTATTGAGCACTCTTATATAACTATGGTTAAATCTTAATGTTTATTTATCCTGTAACAAAATAAACGTTTTATAATAGCAGCTCTGTCTAGTTTTGAGCACTTATTTAAAGTGTAATTATTAAGTAAAAATCTAAATAAAATGTCTTTATTGCTCTATGTCTTATTGAGCACTCTTATATAACTATGGTTAAATCTTAATGTTTATTTATCCTGTAACAAAATAAACGTTTTATAATAGCAGCTCTGTCTAGTTTTGAGCACTTATTTAAAGTGTAATTATTAAGTAAAAATCTAAATAAAATGTCTTTATTGCTCTATGTCTTATTGAGCACTCTTATATAACTATGGTTAAATCTTAATGTTTATTTATCCTGTAACAAAATAAACGTTTTATAATAGCAGCTCTGTCTAGTTTTGAGCACTTATTTAAAGTGTAATTATTAAGTAAAAATCTAAATAAAATGTCTTTATTGCTCTATGTCTTATTGAGCACTCTTATATAACTATGGTTAAATCTTAATGTTTATTTATCCTGTAACAAAATAAACGTTTTATAATAGCAGCTCTGTCTAGTTTTGAGCACTTATTTAAAGTGTAATTATTAAGTAAAAATCTAAATAAAATGTCTTTATTGCTCTATGTCTTATTGAGCACTCTTATATAACTATGGTTAAATCTTAATGTTTATTTATCCTGTAACAAAATAAACGTTTTATAATAGCAGCTCTGTCTAGTTTTGAGCACTTATTTAAAGTGTAATTATTAAGTAAAAATCTAAATAAAATGTCTTTATTGCTCTATGTCTTATTGAGCACTCTTATATAACTATGGTTAAATCTTAATGTTTATTTATCCTGTAACAAAATAAACGTTTTATAATAGCAGCTCTGTCTAGTTTTGAGCACTTATTTAAAGTGTAATTATTAAGTAAAAATCTAAATAAAATGTCTTTATTGCTCTATGTCTTATTGAGCACTCTTATATAACTATGGTTAAATCTTAATGTTTATTTATCCTGTAACAAAATAAACGTTTTATAATAGCAGCTCTGTCTAGTTTTGAGCACTTATTTAAAGTGTAATTATTAAGTAAAAATCTAAATAAAATGTCTTTATTGCTCTATGTCTTATTGAGCACTCTTATATAACTATGGTTAAATCTTAATGTTTATTTATCCTGTAACAAAATAAACGTTTTATAATAGCAGCTCTGTCTAGTTTTGAGCACTTATTTAAAGTGTAATTATTAAGTAAAAATCTAAATAAAATGTCTTTATTGCTCTATGTCTTATTGAGCACTCTTATATAACTATGGTTAAATCTTAATGTTTATTTATCCTGTAACAAAATAAACGTTTTATAATAGCAGCTCTGTCTAGTTTTGAGCACTTATTTAAAGTGTAATTATTAAGTAAAAATCTAAATAAAATGTCTTTATTGCTCTATGTCTTATTGAGCACTCTTATATAACTATGGTTAAATCTTAATGTTTATTTATCCTGTAACAAAATAAACGTTTTATAATAGCAGCTCTGTCTAGTTTTGAGCACTTATTTAAAGTGTAATTATTAAGTAAAAATCTAAATAAAATGTCTTTATTGCTCTATGTCTTATTGAGCACTCTTATATAACTATGGTTAAATCTTAATGTTTATTTATCCTGTAACAAAATAAACGTTTTATAATAGCAGCTCTGTCTAGTTTTGAGCACTTATTTAAAGTGTAATTATTAAGTAAAAATCTAAATAAAATGTCTTTATTGCTCTATGTCTTATTGAGCACTCTTATATAACTATGGTTAAATCTTAATGTTTATTTATCCTGTAACAAAATAAACGTTTTATAATAGCAGCTCTGTCTAGTTTTGAGCACTTATTTAAAGTGTAATTATTAAGTAAAAATCTAAATAAAATGTCTTTATTGCTCTATGTCTTATTGAGCACTCTTATATAACTATGGTTAAATCTTAATGTTTATTTATCCTGTAACAAAATAAACGTTTTATAATAGCAGCTCTGTCTAGTTTTGAGCACTTATTTAAAGTGTAATTATTAAGTAAAAATCTAAATAAAATGTCTTTATTGCTCTATGTCTTATTGAGCACTCTTATATAACTATGGTTAAATCTTAATGTTTATTTATCCTGTAACAAAATAAACGTTTTATAATAGCAGCTCTGTCTAGTTTTGAGCACTTATTTAAAGTGTAATTATTAAGTAAAAATCTAAATAAAATGTCTTTATTGCTCTATGTCTTATTGAGCACTCTTATATAACTATGGTTAAATCTTAATGTTTATTTATCCTGTAACAAAATAAACGTTTTATAATAGCAGCTCTGTCTAGTTTTGAGCACTTATTTAAAGTGTAATTATTAAGTAAAAATCTAAATAAAATGTCTTTATTGCTCTATGTCTTATTGAGCACTCTTATATAACTATGGTTAAATCTTAATGTTTATTTATCCTGTAACAAAATAAACGTTTTATAATAGCAGCTCTGTCTAGTTTTGAGCACTTATTTAAAGTGTAATTATTAAGTAAAAATCTAAATAAAATGTCTTTATTGCTCTATGTCTTATTGAGCACTCTTATATAACTATGGTTAAATCTTAATGTTTATTTATCCTGTAACAAAATAAACGTTTTATAATAGCAGCTCTGTCTAGTTTTGAGCACTTATTTAAAGTGTAATTATTAAGTAAAAATCTAAATAAAATGTCGTTATTGCTCTATGTCTTATTGAGCACTCTTATATAACTATGGTTAAATCTTAATGTTTATTTATCCTGTAACAAAATAAACGTTTTATAATAGCAGCTCTGTCTAGTTTTGAGCACTTATTTAAAGTGTAATTATTAAGTAAAAATCTAAATAAAATGTCTTTATTGCTCTATGTCTTATTGAGCACTCTTATATAACTATGGTTAAATCTTAATGTTTATTTATCCTGTAACAAAATAAACGTTTTATAATAGCAGCTCTGTCTAGTTTTGAGCACTTATTTAAAGTGTAATTATTAAGTAAAAATCTAAATAAAATGTCTTTATTGCTCTGTCTTATTGAGCACTCTTATATAACTATGGTTAAATCTTAATGTTTATTTATCCTGTAACAAAATAAACGTTTTATAATAGCAGCTCTGTCTAGTTTTGAGCACTTATTTAAAGTGTAATTATTAAGTAAAAATCTAAATAAAATGTCTTTATTGCTCTATGTCTTATTGAGCACTCTTATATAACTATGGTTAAATCTTAATGTTTATTTATCCTGTAACAAAATAAACGTTTTATAATAGCAGCTCTGTCTAGTTTTGAGCACTTATTTAAAGTGTAATTATTAAGTAAAAATCTAAATAAAATGTCTTTATTGCTCTATGTCTTATTGAGCACTCTTATATAACTATGGTTAAATCTTAATGTTTATTTATCCTGTAACAAAATAAACGTTTTATAATAGCAGCTCTGTCTAGTTTTGAGCACTTATTTAAAGTGTAATTATTAAGTAAAAATCTAAATAAAATGTCTTTATTGCTCTATGTCTTATTGAGCACTCTTATATAACTATGGTTAAATCTTAATGTTTATTTATCCTGTAACAAAATAAACGTTTTATAATAGCAGCTCTGTCTAGTTTTGAGCACTATTTAAAGTGTATTTATTAAGTTAATATCTAAATAAAATGTCTTTATTGCTCTATGTCTCATTGAGCACTCTTATATAACTCTAGTTAAATCTTAATATTTATATCTCTTGTAATAAAATAAATGTTTTATAATATCAGCTCTGTCATGTTTTGAGCACTTTTGAAAGTGTAATTAATAAGTAAAAATCTAAATAAAATGTCTTTATTGCTCTATGTCTTATTGAGCACTCTTATATAACGCTCGTTTGTAGATATTTGAATAAAAGTAACCTGTAATAATATCAGCTCTTTTTTCGAAGCTTTGTATTTAGTGTTGAAAACATTTGTCATTTATAGCAGTGAAATTTCCTTTAAGAGTGCTCAATGTATGAGTTCATCTTGGGAGTTATTTGAAAAATATAAATTTCTGTTATGCAATCAAAAATTTTCTTTGAGACTGCAAAATAGATAAGTACAGCTCTGTAGTGAGTTTTAAAATTGTGTATTACGAGTATGCTGGAAAAGTAATTACCAGAGTGCTTAATACTGTGGTAGAGTTCTGTGGAAAGATTTGAAAGAATTTTTCTCATTTATGCTCGACAGATTTACTTTGAGTAAAGCTCTTTCGTACGTTTAAACAATATATATATATATATGTCAATGATGTTTGCATGCGCTCCATAGTTTAATATAGCTGTGTAGTAAATTTAAAAATTGCTTTGTTTAATTATGTAAGACGATTTTACTTTAAGAGTGCTCAATGCATTTATAGAGCTTTGTAGTAAGATTTGGAAACATTTTGGCAATTATTTTAGACAAATCTACTTCCAGAGTGCTCAATATATTAGTAGAGCTAAATAAAACATTTGAGAAACAGATATGGCATTTCAACTGCTTAAATTTATTTTGACAGAGTTCAATACATAAGTAGAGCTAAATATAGACTTTCAAAAAACATGTATGGCAATTCAGCTACACGAATATACTTTGAGAGTGCTCAATACATTAGCAGACGAAAGCATAAAATTCAGAAAACATGAAGAGCTCTGCAGTATGTTTTGAAAACCTAAAGGCATAGATATACTGTAAGTTTATAAAATATATATATGACAAGTATTTGAAACAAGTTTCCTATTTGAGTGCCTAATATATTTGAGAGCTCTATGGTAACTTTAAAAAACATATTTCAAAATTATGTTAGACAAATTGTCTTTGAGAGTGCTCATTTCTAAGTAGACTTCTGTAGAAAATTTTTGAGACATGTTCAGCAATTTAAGTTCATATCAGTTAATAAATAGAGCTATATAGTGAGTTTTTCAAATTTATATGGACTTATCCTAGTT
>NC_136527.1:16204552-16262976 GCF_053919585.1 Euprymna scolopes | reverse complement strand
AAGTCAACGTGTATTCAATTTAAAATTTCTACGTCCAAACAAGAGGGGATGTAGATATAGGTAGATGACAATCCTATAGGCCAAGGCAAGTCAACGTGTATTCAATTGAAAATTTCTAAGTCCAAACAGGGGGGGGACGTAGGTATAGGTAGATGAGGAGCTACTAGACCAACACATGTCAACGTGTATTCCATTGAAAATTTATAAGTCATCCCAGCGTGTATTCAATTGAAAATTTCTAAGTCCAAACAAGAGGGGATGTAGGTATAGGTAGGTGACAATCCTATAGACCAAGTCATCCCAGCGTGTATTCAATTGAAAATTTCTAAGTCCAAACAAGAGGGGATGTAGGTATAGGTAGGTGACAATCCTATAGACCCAGGCAAGACAACGTGTATTCAATTGAAATTTTCTAAGTCCAAACAAGAGGGGATGTAGGTATAGATAGATGAGAATTATATAGACCATGGCATCTCAGCGTGTTTTCAAGCGAAAATTTCAAAGTCCAAACAGGGGGGGACGTAGGTATAGGTAGATGAGGAGCTACTAGACCAACACATGTCAACGTGTATTCCATTGAAAATTTATAAGTTCAACAAAGTGTAAGTAAGTGTCTGGAAGTGCCCGATCGACGCCTACTGCTATGTTGGATTCATGTAGGCGTAGCAAAATGCCTTCTAATCTGCTAGGCACATCGGGACTTAGTTTTTTTTCTGTTTTTTCTCTGCACCGTGTAGGTTGGCGTCTGGATGTGCCCGATCGATACCTACTGTTACCTTGACATATCAACGTGTATTCAAGTTAAAACTTATAACTTTAAAAAGGGAGTTTGGTACCGGTAAATGAGAAGCTTATCAATCTAGACATGTTGAAATATATAAGTTCGCACATAGGGGATGGCAAGACGGGGAATAGAGATAAAGAATAAGAAAAGAGAGATAGACAGATCTAGAGAAATACAGAGGTATAAAGAGAGACAGGCAAGGGAGATAAATTTCATGATTCAACTTATATGCTAATAAGAAATAGTTGGTGTATCAGAAACACAAGCATTGTTTTTACTGGTTAATTTTACATCAGAATACACTTTTAGATTTTATGTTGATTTTTTCTATAGGGAACATTCAAATAGCACACATAACATCTAGACATATAAATATATACATAAAACAATTATAGTTATGAGATATATCTGAACTAATCCAAAAAGACAATAATGATGAATATCATCACTTACCTTGGAAAATTATCCAGGCTGTATGCCTACTCACATTCCATCAAACACCAGAAAATTATGAGCCATTGCTTGGTTGATTTTTTTTAATTTTTTTAATTTTTATTTTTTCCATACACATTTGTAATTGTGTTTTG
Source organism: Euprymna scolopes (assembly GCF_053919585.1). Classification (NCBI taxonomy): domain Eukaryota; kingdom Metazoa; phylum Mollusca; class Cephalopoda; order Sepiida; family Sepiolidae; genus Euprymna; species Euprymna scolopes. The sequence continues at coordinate 16,261,605 of NC_136527.1, read as the reverse complement.
CTTTATCAAGTATTTTTGTAGTTAATCTGTGGTGTTGGGAGAGGTGTTAACATGAATCAATTTTGCTTTACCTTTGTTTTTATACATATATTTTTCAGTTTACAGAGTCATTGCAGTACCAAGTTTGACACTGTAATTGCTTGAAAAGTATTGCATTGGGAAGGATTCTTTTTTTTTTTTTGAGGTGTGTGGGAATTTCAGTAGGGGAAGTTTCTACTGATTTCAGATTCCAAGACAGCAAAGTTGTATTTTATTGTTTGTGCATTCTTTTATCAAGTTCTTACAGATGTTTTTTTTTGTTATGAAAGTGAAAATGAATGACTTGCAAAGACATTTACATTTTTGCATTCTTTTTTTTTTAATTCTTCACCGTTTTTGTTTTAATGTCCCAAGAGTGAACCAAGACGGATGAGTCTTATTCAGCAGAGTGGAAAAAAACGGTACCTTTGGTTGTCCTCAAGGGATCTGTCCAGAGTATAATGTGTCCAAGTAATTGCCCTAATAAAGTGAGAACCATACCCCAAAACTAACGCAGAACTCTACTTATGTATTGCACAGCTACACGAGTTAACTAGGATAAGTCCATATAAATTTGAAAAACTCACTATATAGCTCTATTTATTAACTGATATGAACTTAAATTGCTGAACATGTCTCAAAAATTTTCTACAGAAGTCTACTTAGAAATGAGCACTCTCAAAGACAATTTGTCTAACATAATTTTGAAATATGTTTTTTAAAGTTACCATAGAGCTCTCAAATATATTAGGCACTCAAATAGGAAACTTGTTTCAAATACTTGTCATATATATATTTTATAAACTTACAGTATATCTATGCCTTTAGGTTTTCAAAACATACTGCAGAGCTCTTCATGTTTTCTGAATTTTATGCTTTCGTCTGCTAATGTATTGAGCACTCTCAAAGTATATTCGTGTAGCTGAATTGCCATACATGTTTTTTGAAAGTCTATATTTAGCTCTACTTATGTATTGAACTCTGTCAAAATAAATTTAAGCAGTTGAAATGCCATATCTGTTTCTCAAATGTTTTATTTAGCTCTACTAATATATTGAGCACTCTGGAAGTAGATTTGTCTAAAATAATTGCCAAAATGTTTCCAAATCTTACTACAAAGCTCTATAAATGCATTGAGCACTCTTAAAGTAAAATCGTCTTACATAATTAAACAAAGCAATTTTTAAATTTACTACACAGCTATATTAAACTATGGAGCGCATGCAAACATCATTGACATATATATATATATATTGTTTAAACGTACGAAAGAGCTTTACTCAAAGTAAATCTGTCGAGCATAAATGAGAAAAATTCTTTCAAATCTTTCCACAGAACTCTACCACAGTATTAAGCACTCTGGTAATTACTTTTCCAGCATACTCGTAATACACAATTTTAAAACTCACTACAGAGCTGTACTTATCTATTTTGCAGTCTCAAAGAAAATTTTTGATTGCATAACAGAAATTTATATTTTTCAAATAACTCCCAAGATGAACTCATACATTGAGCACTCTTAAAGGAAATTTCACTGCTATAAATGACAAATGTTTTCAACACTAAATACAAAGCTTCGAAAAAAGAGCTGATATTATTACAGGTTACTTTTATTCAAATATCTACAAACGAGCGTTATATAAGAGTGCTCAATAAGACATAGAGCAATAAAGACATTTTATTTAGATTTTTACTTATTAATTACACTTTCAAAAGTGCTCAAAACATGACAGAGCTGATATTATAAAACATTTATTTTATTACAAGAGATATAAATATTAAGATTTAACTAGAGTTATATAAGAGTGCTCAATGAGACATAGAGCAATAAAGACATTTTATTTAGATATTAACTTAATAAATACACTTTAAATAGTGCTCAAAACTAGACAGAGCTGCTATTATAAAACGTTTATTTTGTTACAGGATAAATAAACATTAAGATTTAACCATAGTTATATAAGAGTGCTCAATAAGACATAGAGCAATAAAGACATTTTATTTAGATTTTTACTTAATAATTACACTTTAAATAAGTGCTCAAAACTAGACAGAGCTGCTATTATAAAACGTTTATTTTGTTACAGGATAAATAAACATTAAGATTTAACCATAGTTATATAAGAGTGCTCAATAAGACATAGAGCAATAAAGACATTTTATTTAGATTTTTACTTAATAATTACACTTTAAATAAGTGCTCAAAACTAGACAGAGCTGCTATTATAAAACGTTTATTTTGTTACAGGATAAATAAACATTAAGATTTAACCATAGTTATATAAGAGTGCTCAATAAGACATAGAGCAATAAAGACATTTTATTTAGATTTTTACTTAATAATTACACTTTAAATAAGTGCTCAAAACTAGACAGAGCTGCTATTATAAAACGTTTATTTTGTTACAGGATAAATAAACATTAAGATTTAACCATAGTTATATAAGAGTGCTCAATAAGACAGAGCAATAAAGACATTTTATTTAGATTTTTACTTAATAATTACACTTTAAATAAGTGCTCAAAACTAGACAGAGCTGCTATTATAAAACGTTTATTTTGTTACAGGATAAATAAACATTAAGATTTAACCATAGTTATATAAGAGTGCTCAATAAGACATAGAGCAATAAAGACATTTTATTTAGATTTTTACTTAATAATTACACTTTAAATAAGTGCTCAAAACTAGACAGAGCTGCTATTATAAAACGTTTATTTTGTTACAGGATAAATAAACATTAAGATTTAACCATAGTTATATAAGAGTGCTCAATAAGACATAGAGCAATAACGACATTTTATTTAGATTTTTACTTAATAATTACACTTTAAATAAGTGCTCAAAACTAGACAGAGCTGCTATTATAAAACGTTTATTTTGTTACAGGATAAATAAACATTAAGATTTAACCATAGTTATATAAGAGTGCTCAATAAGACATAGAGCAATAAAGACATTTTATTTAGATTTTTACTTAATAATTACACTTTAAATAAGTGCTCAAAACTAGACAGAGCTGCTATTATAAAACGTTTATTTTGTTACAGGATAAATAAACATTAAGATTTAACCATAGTTATATAAGAGTGCTCAATAAGACATAGAGCAATAAAGACATTTTATTTAGATTTTTACTTAATAATTACACTTTAAATAAGTGCTCAAAACTAGACAGAGCTGCTATTATAAAACGTTTATTTTGTTACAGGATAAATAAACATTAAGATTTAACCATAGTTATATAAGAGTGCTCAATAAGACATAGAGCAATAAAGACATTTTATTTAGATTTTTACTTAATAATTACACTTTAAATAAGTGCTCAAAACTAGACAGAGCTGCTATTATAAAACGTTTATTTTGTTACAGGATAAATAAACATTAAGATTTAACCATAGTTATATAAGAGTGCTCAATAAGACATAGAGCAATAAAGACATTTTATTTAGATTTTTACTTAATAATTACACTTTAAATAAGTGCTCAAAACTAGACAGAGCTGCTATTATAAAACGTTTATTTTGTTACAGGATAAATAAACATTAAGATTTAACCATAGTTATATAAGAGTGCTCAATAAGACATAGAGCAATAAAGACATTTTATTTAGATTTTTACTTAATAATTACACTTTAAATAAGTGCTCAAAACTAGACAGAGCTGCTATTATAAAACGTTTATTTTGTTACAGGATAAATAAACATTAAGATTTAACCATAGTTATATAAGAGTGCTCAATAAGACATAGAGCAATAAAGACATTTTATTTAGATTTTTACTTAATAATTACACTTTAAATAAGTGCTCAAAACTAGACAGAGCTGCTATTATAAAACGTTTATTTTGTTACAGGATAAATAAACATTAAGATTTAACCATAGTTATATAAGAGTGCTCAATAAGACATAGAGCAATAAAGACATTTTATTTAGATTTTTACTTAATAATTACACTTTAAATAAGTGCTCAAAACTAGACAGAGCTGCTATTATAAAACGTTTATTTTGTTACAGGATAAATAAACATTAAGATTTAACCATAGTTATATAAGAGTGCTCAATAAGACATAGAGCAATAAAGACATTTTATTTAGATTTTTACTTAATAATTACACTTTAAATAAGTGCTCAAAACTAGACAGAGCTGCTATTATAAAACGTTTATTTTGTTACAGGATAAATAAACATTAAGATTTAACCATAGTTATATAAGAGTGCTCAATAAGACATAGAGCAATAAAGACATTTTATTTAGATTTTTACTTAATAATTACACTTTAAATAAGTGCTCAAAACTAGACAGAGCTGCTATTATAAAACGTTTATTTTGTTACAGGATAAATAAACATTAAGATTTAACCATAGTTATATAAGAGTGCTCAATAAGACATAGAGCAATAAAGACATTTTATTTAGATTTTTACTTAATAATTACACTTTAAATAAGTGCTCAAAACTAGACAGAGCTGCTATTATAAAACGTTTATTTTGTTACAGGATAAATAAACATTAAGATTTAACCATAGTTATATAAGAGTGCTCAATAAGACATAGAGCAATAAAGACATTTTATTTAGATTTTTACTTAATAATTACACTTTAAATAAGTGCTCAAAACTAGACAGAGCTGCTATTATAAAACGTTTATTTTGTTACAGGATAAATAAACATTAAGATTTAACCATAGTTATATAAGAGTGCTCAATAAGACATAGAGCAATAAAGACATTTTATTTAGATTTTTACTTAATAATTACACTTTAAATAAGTGCTCAAAACTAGACAGAGCTGCTATTATAAAACGTTTATTTTGTTACAGGATAAATAAACATTAAGATTTAACCATAGTTATATAAGAGTGCTCAATAAGACATAGAGCAATAAAGACATTTTATTTAGATTTTTACTTAATAATTACACTTTAAATAAGTGCTCAAAACTAGACAGAGCTGCTATTATAAAACGTTTATTTTGTTACAGGATAAATAAACATTAAGATTTAACCATAGTTATATAAGAGTGCTCAATAAGACATAGAGCAATAAAGACATTTTATTTAGATTTTTACTTAATAATTACACTTTAAATAAGTGCTCAAAACTAGACAGAGCTGCTATTATAAAACGTTTATTTTGTTACAGGATAAATAAACATTAAGATTTAACCATAGTTATATAAGAGTGCTCAATAAGACATAGAGCAATAAAGACATTTTATTTAGATTTTTACTTAATAATTACACTTTAAATAAGTGCTCAAAACTAGACAGAGCTGCTATTATAAAACGTTTATTTTGTTACAGGATAAATAAACATTAAGATTTAACCATAGTTATATAAGAGTGCTCAATAAGACATAGAGCAATAAAGACATTTTATTTAGATTTTTACTTAATAATTACACTTTAAATAAGTGCTCAAAACTAGACAGAGCTGCTATTATAAAACGTTTATTTTGTTACAGGATAAATAAACATTAAGATTTAACCATAGTTATATAAGAGTGCTCAATAAGACATAGAGCAATAAAGACATTTTATTTAGATTTTTACTTAATAATTACACTTTAAATAAGTGCTCAAAACTAGACAGAGCTGCTATTATAAAACGTTTATTTTGTTACAGGATAAATAAACATTAAGATTTAACCATAGTTATATAAGAGTGCTCAATAAGACATAGAGCAATAAAGACATTTTATTTAGATTTTTACTTAATAATTACACTTTAAATAAGTGCTCAAAACTAGACAGAGCTGCTATTATAAAACGTTTATTTTGTTACAGGATAAATAAACATTAAGATTTAACCATAGTTATATAAGAGTGCTCAATAAGACATAGAGCAATAAAGACATTTTATTTAGATTTTTACTTAATAATTACACTTTAAATAAGTGCTCAAAACTAGACAGAGCTGCTATTATAAAACGTTTATTTTGTTACAGGATAAATAAACATTAAGATTTAACCATAGTTATATAAGAGTGCTCAATAAGACATAGAGCAATAAAGACATTTTATTTAGATTTTTACTTAATAATTACACTTTAAATAAGTGCTCAAAACTAGACAGAGCTGCTATTATAAAACGTTTATTTTGTTACAGGATAAATAAACATTAAGATTTAACCATAGTTATATAAGAGTGCTCAATAAGACATAGAGCAATAAAGACATTTTATTTAGATTTTTACTTAATAATTACACTTTAAATAAGTGCTCAAAACTAGACAGAGCTGCTATTATAAAACGTTTATTTTGTTACAGGATAAATAAACATTAAGATTTAACCATAGTTATATAAGAGTGCTCAATAAGACATAGAGCAATAAAGACATTTTATTTAGATTTTTACTTAATAATTACACTTTAAATAAGTGCTCAAAACTAGACAGAGCTGATATTATCAAACGTTTATGTTATTGAAAGAAAATTATATGCCAATGCTTTATCATACATAGAGCCATATTGACATATTAGATTTTTCATTGAGAATCCATAACATTTTGAATAAAATTATTAAAATTTGTATTATGTCATATTCAAACAAGAATACAAAAAAGTGTGGTCATCTAAATTGACGTATGCATTTTTTAACTTATTAACTTGCTCTACTGATGTATTGAGCACTCTACATATAAGTCCTGTCATTTGAATTTCTATGTATGTATTTTAAATCTTAACAGTTAGCTCTACTAATGCATTGAACACTAGCAGTATGTCTTGCCATCTAAATTGCCATACATATTTCCAAAAATTTAACAACTATTTCTAATAATTCATTAATCATTGTATATATTTATCTTTCTGTCTCTCATTATATATCTATCTATCTATCTATCTATCCATAGAAGTGAAAATGTCTGTCTGTGTGTACATTTCCCTAAGCAATAACTCTGTCAATTTTAGTCTACAGATTCAACATTTGATATACAGAGTACTGAGATTTTGGAAAATCTATGCGATTGGTATTTGGACAGAAATTTGGCGATTAAGGGGCCAAAGTTCAATGATTTAGCCTTTGAGAACTCTACAAATCTCCTCCGACAATTATGGGTCTAAACACTCGAAAGTTTTGATATAGTATCCTTGGACATGGATCTAACTTAATATCTTGATTTGAGCCCAAAACAATAAATTTTAAGGGTTCATAATAGGGGTCAAATTTTAAAAAATTAACCGGTTTTTTGCTTTTTTTTGGTTGGGGGAGGGGGGCAGCATACACCGCCAAACTACGCCGGGAACCCATGCTAGTAATATATATATATATATATATATATATATATATATATATATAATCAAGTGAGACAATTTGTATAAAGATCACAATTATTAGAAGCTATTTTTTAATTAAATAAATATATATCTATATATTTATTTCAATTAAAAAATATATATATATATTCAAGGGAGACAATTTGTATATAGATCACATAATTATTAGAAGTTATTTTTCTAATGCTTAATTGAACTTTAATGCTTAGTTTTTCTATCAATTGTCTGACTTGGGTTATTTTTTTTTAATTGATACATGAAAAGTCTATGTGCTATTCGAGACAAAAAATAAAAGAAATAAAGAAAATTCTTGCCTGTTACTTCCCGGGTGTTATCTCCACATTTTCTCTTTTCTGGTTCTTGCTGAAACTCATGGCAATTTCATGTTTGTTTGTGTTCTTTGTTACATATATATAATTTTTACTGTGATGATTTTTTTTCTTTTAATTATTTAAAATCTTTTTTTGATTTATATAATAAACATAACTAATGGATTTTTTTTTAATGATATATTTAACTTTCTGGCTATGATCAAACACCCATGTACTACTTTTTGTTTTGTAGTTGCATAAGTTAGCTGATGAGAAGAAATACAAGCAGAACTGAATTCATTTAAATAAAGCTAATAGTTTAGAATTTGATTGTACCCAGATGTGCATGTACACAAAGAAAGAAACACTTACTTGAGGACTTCTGTAACTACAGGAAACATGTGGCAGCTAGGATAGCTGATACTGCTGGATTCGGTTGTTTTTTCCAATCCACATAATTCTCACAATAGCTGATAGTAGAATTCCATCATGATCAAGAGGAGTACCTGAAATTACAAAGATATACACACAGAAGGAAAGAAAAAGAATACTTACTCTACTTCTATGACAATGATTGCTGCCAAGACTTTGAGATTCTAATGTTGGAAGAAACAGATAGACATACATCATACACAGTTTGATTTTACCCAGATGTGCTTGAACGCAAAGAAAGAAATACTTGATTCAAACTGCACAAGACATGTGGCAGACAGGAACGGTGATGCTGCTAGGTTTTGTTGCTTGTTACAATCTATAAAAAAGAGGTGATATTTATAGTGTTGATAATCTACTGCTGTGTGAAAGCTGGAACAATGGAAACAGTTAAATTAAATGTTCAAATCACAAAGACTGAAATCGAAATAGAAAGAAGAAAAGGTGATACTATACTCATCTTCCTGTCGGTGCAGACCACTTGCTGGTGACTGTTCGTTCGCTATTAAACTTTAAAGTAAAATATAAAAAAAGAGGTTCCACCGGGGAAAGCTCTCGTCTGGGCAGCGAGGTAATGAACTCCCGAAAGGAGGGGCACTATATAAAAACAAGCTTTGCTGCGAACATCTACTAAAAAGCGGTTTCTACTCAGAATAACAGGCAGAGCAGAAAACAGAGGTGTTCTCTCTACCCAACAGGATTCGTAAAGATACCACTAGTTTGTGTTCATAAGACGGCGATGATCGCTCACAAAACTGGCATTCCTACTATCATATCGGAGGACCGTCATATATAATTGCACTACCATTTCGTATCGGAGGACGGTCATATATAATTGCACTACCATACCGTTTCGGAGTTCGTAGACAGTAGGAATAATAAAAGCGGCCTTAAAGCGGCTTGTGAGCACACAATCTAGTCGAACTCTAGTCGTCCTTAGTCGAGTCGAGGCAAGCCTGCATTACATAGTAACACGAGCACGTGTCGCCTGCTTAGAGGGTAGCCCCCTTCAGGAGATTCGAAAGCGCACCTCACAGCGGAAGAGCTTCGGAACCAATCGGACCATACCCAGACTTGCAGCTATTTGTTAACTTGGAAGTGGAGTCAACACCCCGACACTGAGAAAAGAGCTTTCCAAAAGCTCAAAACCAGTTGCATGCAAAGTCGGGGAAACTGGGAGCAGGCTGGGGAGAGCACGGGGCCTTGCAGGGAGGCCCATTTTTCTCTTTCGTTCGGTTTACATCTTTCGGGTATTGTTCTCCTTTCAGCCTGCCCCCTTCACGCCTTTTTGCTCGCCACATGCAAGCGTATAAAAAGACGACCAGATGACGGACGCAACAAACTAATGCCGACATTTTCTGGATTTTTTTTTTTTTTGCCAGAGCCCATTTAGCCGTGTAGCTGTTAAACTACAACGTTACACCCCCCTACCACGGTGAGGATAGGGTTGGACTTTAGGGGGGAAAATTCACATCCAGAATTTTATCCAAGAAAAGAACGGCCTATAAACTGCACAATTGTCACGTAAATTCTACAGTTTATTGACCGCCCTTAAATAATATTATATGTATACTTTCATCTAACAAATTAAATAAAAAGACGTTAATTTAGATTTAAATTAAAAATATTTTATCCAAGAACAGCACGGTCTATAAACTGCACAATTGTAACGGTAATTCTAGAGTTTACTGACCGCCCTTAAATAATACAAATTCAATAACAAGACGTTAATTTAGATTTAAATTAAAAATATTTTATCCAGGAACAGCACGGTTTATAAACTGCACAATTGTTACGGTAATTCTAGAGTTTATTGGCCGCCCTTAAATAAAATTATATGTATACTTTCATCTAACAAATTAAATCAAAAGACGTTAATTTAGATTTAAATTAAAAATATTTTATCCAAGAACACCACGGTTTATAAACTGCACAATTCTCACGGTAATTCTACAGTTTATTGACCGCCCTTAAATAATATTATATGTATACTTTCACCTAACAAATTCAATCACAAGACGTTAATTTAGATTTAAATTAAAAATATTTTATCCAAGAACAGCACGGTTTATAAACTGCACAATTGTCACGGTAATTCTAGAGTTTACTGACCGCCCTTAAATAATATTATATATATACTTTCACCTAACAAATTCAATAAAAAGACGTTAATTTAAATTTAAATTAAAAATATTTTATCCCAGAACAAACAGCACGGTTTATAAACTGCACAATTGTCACGGTAATTCTAGAGTTTATCGACCGCCCTTAAATAATATTATATGCATGCTTTCACCTAACAAATTCAATAAAAAGACGTTAATTTAGATTTAAATTAAAAATATTTTATCCAGGAACAGCACGGTTTATAAACTGCACAATTGTCACGGTAATTCTAGAGTTTATTGACCGCCCTTAAATAATATTATATGTATACTTTCACCTAACAAATTCAATAACAAGACGTTAATTTAGATTTAAATTAAAAATATTTTATCCAGGAACAGCACGGTTTATAAACTGCACAATTGTCACGGTAATTCTAGAGTTTATTGACCGCCCTTAAATAATATTATATGTATACTTTCACCTAACAAATTCAATAACAAGACGTTAATTTAGATTTAAATTAAAAATATTTTATCCAAGAACAGCACGGTTTATAAACTGCACAATTGTCACGGTAATTCTAGAGTTTACTGACCGCCCTTAAATAATATTATATGCATGCTTTCACCTAACAAATTCAATAAAAAGACGTTAATTTAGATTTAAATTAAAAATATTTTATCCAGGAACAGCACGGTTTATAAACTGCACAATTGTCACGGTAATATTTATTGGCTGGGTTTCTAACAGTATTTTGTATAAAAAAATATAAAATAATATATAAAAAGACGTTAAACGTGAAAATCGTTTATACTACACAATTGTTGAAATTTGAAAAGAAATTCGACGTGTTTATGAACTGTGCGCATACTAACAACGTTCATTTGAGCACTTGTGCAGTTTACACACCTTAAATAAATGCGTCGTCTACTTTGAAATGAGGAAAATATAAATACCTTAAATTTTTTTGACATCAGAGAAATAGGCAGAATTAAAACAGCGGCAGGGCGGCGGCTTAGCTGGGTCGTCTGGCTGGTCATCTATTCTCATGGAACTCTTCTCGCTGCCACGCTGGTCAAACTGAATTTACAGCCCGTTTTGGGGCTCTTTTATATTTCACCATCGGCGTGAAAACCGTTAACTTTTTCCGGGAAAATTCAAACAGTTTGCAGTCGACGACACAACCTTTTTACCTTTTATGGAGGTTGTCTTACGTAGCTGTCTTTTCATTGGTTGATTTAAACTTGTTTAGTTTGAAGAGTGAATGTGGACGTTGTGTGTGTCTGTGTATGTGTGTGTTTATGCAAGTGTGTGTGTATGTGGGTGTGTGCGTCGTTGGCGTTGCAGCATGTGGAGGAGAGAGTAGACACATTCTCTGTCTCTTTCGGTCTCACCCCCCTTTTCCCCCTCTCTCTGTCTATATATAATGACACGGAGAAGCACGCGCGAGAGCGAGAGAGAGAGAGAGAGAGAGAGAGAGAAAGAGAGAGAGAGAGGAAGAGAGAGAGGTTAGCACCCGAAACTTTGAAAAGTTATATAAAATTTAAAAATAATATATATATATATATATATATATATATATATATATATATATATATATATATATATATATATATTGTGTACAGAAAGTTGTTAGTTGAGACAGGTCATTGGTACCGTCGGTTTCAAGCCCGATAATAAGGCCCGTTTAAGGTATCCTTATCGAGCTCTCTTCAGCCAATCCTTATCGAGCTCTCTTCAGCCAATATTCGTCTGAGACGAATATTGGCTGAAGAGAGCTCGATAAGGATACCTTAAACGGGCCTTATTATCGGGCTTGAAACCGACGGTACCAATGACCTGTCTCAACTAACAACTTTCTGTACACAAAATATAAGTACGCTCTTAAAATTTGGATTTTCCTTTTAATTGAGCACTCTGCTGGAATTCTTTTTCCAAAAAAACTAATCATATATATATATATATATATATATATATATATATATATATATATATATATATATATATATATATATATATAAAACGTAGTAACTGTTCTTTTTTCTGTATTTTTATAAAAATTATTACATTTTTTTTTATTAGATAGTTGTTTTATCAAATTGAAATCCATGTTATTAGGTTGAAATGGGCGCTTCTACACTATTGGGACGAGATTTCGGAAATCTAAGATGCGTGTTAATGCGACAGTTGATATTGAATTCGAAAGTGATTTTGAAGCCTTTAAACTGTCATTAATTTATTTCTGGCTTGATGGGCCATCTATTTTACTTCTCACGTGCGTTCAACATGAGTGGATTGAAAATGATGACGATGCAGTTAAGCAGTCCCGCCTTTTTGTGACTCTTACATACTTGGAGTCTCGATAATCGGTCAAAAATAGACAATAAAACAAAATTCTGTTAGAAACGTATTCTATAAAAGTTATCGTGACATTTATCAGGTGATTTTCTAACCGTATTTTGCTTGACTTTCGAGTTTTCAGCTATGATCGAGCACACCATATGACTGTCAGGCGTTTTTTTTTTCTTGTTCCAACTTAAGACTCGACACTAATTTTATTACAAAGTAAATAAACTGTTGAAATCAGATGACACAACAAAAAACTTAACTAGGTAGGTAGAAGAGTAAGTTACCTTTGCTAACATTTATTTGTTATATATTTCTTTGATGGCCACGTTTTCGTTTTGTTGTCTTTAACTGCTGCGTAATATTCGCCGTGGAATTTCCGCGGGTCCCCTTAGTTAAAACGAATTATTTTAAAGGGTCAGAGAAACAGACGTGCTGTTGACGCCGTCGGCGGTGGCGGTGGGGATGACATCCTTTACTGTTTCCATTCGCACGTCGTCATCGTTCCTGCTTTATGTCTTTCGTTGACGAGTACAAAGGAGCCATAATGATTTGAAGCTTTAATGTTTGTTTTTTATTTTAATGTGAAGAAAACCCAACTTTCCAAAATGGAGTATTTTGAATTGGAATGAAAATAAAAACGATTTCTCCTGCGTCTCTTTTTTTTTATATACTGCGATAGAATAAAACAGATACTACACTTTGAATTATTTGCTAATAATTAAAAAAATATATTTTCGTTAACAGATACTATACATTGATCGTTTTTTATTTGATTTTATGTTTCTTATTTTTATTTTTATTCGTTTTATCTTGTTTTTATTTATTTTTATTTAACATTTGATGTTTTGGGTTTGTATTACTGTACACATAGATTCGAAAAAGTTGTCAAAAAAAAACAAATATATAACAAATAAATGTTATCAAAGGAAAGATAAATTACTTCTCTACCAAACTGGATATAATTTTCGTGTTTTTATTCAGTTTAACATGTTTATTCAGCTCGAAAAGCATGCAGTGTTTACCGATGTATTGGAAAATTCAAAATGGCGGCCAACTCTCTCTTTAACACGGTAAGTTCGGGAAAAAGTGTTATAAATAATAAACTAGGCAAAATACTATTAAAAAACCACCGAATATATGTCAAGTTATGTCACGGTAACATATATTGAGCGAATTTCTAACAGTATTTTGTCGAGTTCATTATTTATTACACCTTTTTCCGAACTTACCGTGTTAAAGAGAGAGTCGGCCGCCATGTTGAATTTTCCAATACATCGGTAAACACTGTATGCTTTTCGAGCTGAATAAACATGTTAAATTGAATAAAAACACGAAAATTATATCCAGTTTGGTAGAACAGTAATTTATCTTGCCTTTGATAACATTTATTTGTTATATATTTGTTTTTTGACAACTTTTTCGAATCTATGTGTACAGTAATACAAACCCGATGTTTTTTATTAAATCGTTAGGTTAAAGTACGGAATAGTTACAAAACGCCCTCCTCTCCCCATTTTAAGAACGACTTCCGGAATACCCCCTCCAATCTCTCCATGTTAAGAACGGCTTTCTTGGGATTTTTTTTTTCAGAAAGCCGTTCTTATCATGGAGAGATTGGAGGTGTTAATACTACGCTGGGGCAGCTTGTAAAATAAAAAATATCAAAGAAAACGTCTGCGATATTTTGGGATAAAACTTTCAAGTTAAATTCAATTTTATCCTATCTTTTGCTTATTAAATTATTGGATGAAAGTACAGAATAGTTAACATGCCCCTCTCTACATTAAGAATGGCTTTCTTAACTTTTAAGGAAATGATTTCTTAAAAAATTACAATTTAATAACGAAAAAAAAAACTTTATTTTTACGACCTACCCCAGTGTAGCATAAACACCCCAACCTAAAAGTCTTTACTAAGGTAAAGAGAGAGGCAGGTAGGGGGGGTGAAGGGCAGGAGAATTGGCACGTGTCAAACGAAGTTGAAATAAATCCATTTCGTTAACAAACTTTCAAATTCGATTGACACTTATGACACCCACCCCTGCCACCTCATGACAGCTTTTAACGGAAAGTTGATTTGTGTTTGTGTATTTGTGTGTACGTGTGTGTTCGTGTATGTATGTGTGTGTTTATGCGAGTGTGTGTGTGTGTGTGTTTATGAAAGTGCGTATGTATGTGTGTGTTTGTGTGTGCTTCTGTCTCTGTTTATGCTCCTGCCCCTCTTTGATGTGGAAGCACATATTCTCTCTCTTTCTCTCTCTCTCTCTCTCTGTCTCTCTCTCTCTCTCTCTGTCTCTCTCTGTCTATATATATATATATATCTATATATATATATATATATATATATATATATATATGCATCCATATATATATATATATATATATATATATATATATATATATATATATATATATATATATATATATAAGTATATAAGTATATATATACACATACTTAGTGGCAGGGGCACGGAGAAGCCAAAGAGAGAGAGAGAGAGAGAGAGAGAGAGAGGTTAGCAACAAACGGTGTTTGGTCAGATTCTATTCCTGATATCAAACTTCTTCAGTAATATAACTTTCGGCGAGTGTTTCAATTTCCCAAGTTTATTTATTTATTAAATTGTTAGGTGAAAGTACGGAACAGTAAAAAAAGAAAGGTTATTTTACGACATACCCCAGCGTAGTATAAACACCCAAACCTCCCCATTTTAAGAACGACTTTCTGAATACCCCCTACAAATCTCTCCATGTTAAGAACGGCTTTCAAGGTTGTTGTTTTTTTGTTTGTGTTTTGTTGTTGTTTTTTCAGAAAGCCGTTCTTATTATGGAAAGATTGGAAGTGTTACGCTGGGGCAGCTTGTAAAAAAAATATCAAAGAAAACTTCTGCGGTATTTTTGGATAAAATTTTCAAGTTAAATTCAATTTTTACTATGTCTTTTGCTTATTAAATTATTGATACATTGATTAGAGGTACAGAATAGTTAACATGTCCCTCCCTATATTAAGAATGGCTTTCTTAAATACAAATTTACTAATTCAACATGGACCGTAAACTGGAAAAGTACCCTTTTTCTTATTAAAGTGATTTACATTTCAAAATACACGTATTAATTACTGCTAATTTTCCTTGCGATATTTGAGACGAATATTGGCTGAAGAGAGTTCGATAAGGATACCTTAAACGGGCCTTATTATCGGGCTTGAAACCGACGGTACCAATGACCTGTCTCAACTAACAACTTTCTGTACACAAAATATAAGTACGCTCTTAAAATTTGGATTTTCCTTTGAATTGAGCACTCTGCTGGAATTCTTTTTCCAAAAAAACTAATCATATATATATATATATATATATATATATATATATATATATATATATAAAACGTAGTAACTGTTCTTTTTTCTGTATTTTTATAAAAATTATTACATTTTTTTTATTAGATAGTTGTTTTATCAAATTGAAATCCATGTTATTAGGTTGAAATGGGCGCTTCTACACTATTGGGACGAGATTTCGGAAATCTAAGATGCGTGTTAATGCGACAGTTGATATTGAATTCGAAAGTGATTTTGAAGCCTTTAAACTGTCATTAATTTATTTCTGGCTTGATGGGCCATCTATTTTACTTCTCACGTGCGTTCGACATGAGTGGATTGAAAATGATGACGATGCAGTTAAGCAGTCCCGCCTTTTTGTGACTCTTACATACTTGGAGTCTCGATAATCGCTCAAAAATAGACAATAAAACAAAATTCTGTTAGAAACGTATTCTATAAAAGTTATCGTGACATTTATCAGGTGATTTTCTAACCGTATTTTGCTTGACTTTCGAGTTTTCAGCTATGATCGAGCACACCATATGACTGTCAGGCGTTTTTTTTTTCTTGTTCCAACTTAAGACTCGACACTAATTTTATTACAAAGTAAATAAACTGTTGAAATCAGATGACACAACAAAAAACTTAACTAGGTAGGTAGAAGAGTAAGTTACCCTTTGCTAACATTTATTTGTTATATATTTCTTTGATGGCCACGTTTTCGTTTTGTTGTCTTTAACTGCTGCGAAATATTCGCCGTGGAATTTCCGCGGGTCCCCTTAGTTAAAACGAATTATTTTAAAGGGTCAGAGAAACAGACGTGCTGTTGACGCCGTCGGCGGTGGCGGTGGGGATGACATCCTTTACTGTTTCCATTCGCACGTCGTCATCGTTCCTGCTTTATGTCTTTCGTTGACGAGTACAAAGGAGCCATAATGATTTGAAACTTTAATGTTTGTTTTTTATTTTAATGTGAAGAAAACCCAACTTTCCAAAATGGAGTATTTTGAATTGGAATGAAAATAAAAACGATTTCTCCTGCGTCTCTTTTTTTTTTTTTTATATACTGCGATAGAATAAAACAGATACTACACTTTGAATTATTTGCTAATAATTAAAAAAATATATTTTCGTTAACAGATACTATACATTGATCGTTTTTTATTTGATTTTATGTTTCTTATTTTTATTTTTATTCGTTTTATCTTGTTTTTATTTATTTTTATTTAACATTTGATGTTTTGGGTTTGTATTACTGTACACATAGATTCGAAAAAGTTGTCAAAAAAAAAACAAATATATAACAAATAAATGTTATCAAAGGCAAGATAAATTACTTCTCTACCAAACTGGATATAATTTTCGTGTTTTTATTCAGTTTAACATGTTTATTCAGCTCGAAAAGCATGCAGTGTTTACCGATGTATTGGAAAATTCAAAATGGCGGCCAACTCTCTCTTTAACACGGTAAGTTCGGGAAAAAGTGTTATAAATAATAAACTAGGCAAAATACTATTAAAAAACCACCGAATATATGTCAAGTTATGTCACGGTAACATATATTGAGCGAATTTCTAACAGTATTTTGTCGAGTTCATTATTTATTACACCTTTTTCCGAACTTACCGTGTTAAAGAGAGAGTCGGCCGCCATGTTGAATTTTCCAATACATCGGTAAACACTGCATGCTTTTCGAGCTGAATAAACATGTTAAATTGAATAAAAACACGAAAATTATATCCAGTTTGGTAGAACAGTAATTTATCTTGCCTTTGATAACATTTATTTGTTATATATTTGTTTTTTGACAACTTTTTCGAATCTATGTGTACAGTAATACAAACCCGATGTTTTTTATTAAATCGTTAGGTTAAAGTACGGAATAGTTACAAAACGCCCTCCTCTCCCCATTTTAAGAACGACTTCCGGAATACCCCCTCCAATCTCTCCATGTTAAGAACGGCTTTCTTGGGATTTTTTTTTCAGAAAGCCGTTCTTATCATGGAGAGATTGGAGGTGTTAATACTACGCTGGGGCAGCTTGTAAAATAAAAAATATCAAAGAAAACGTCTGCGATATTTTGGGATAAAACTTTCAAGTTAAATTCAATTTTATCCTATCTTTTGCTTA
Organism: Euprymna scolopes; assembly: GCF_053919585.1. Taxonomy (NCBI): domain Eukaryota; kingdom Metazoa; phylum Mollusca; class Cephalopoda; order Sepiida; family Sepiolidae; genus Euprymna; species Euprymna scolopes. The sequence continues at coordinate 16,243,659 of NC_136527.1, read as the reverse complement.
TTAAATTATTGGATGAAAGTACAGAATAGTTAACATGCCCCTCTCTACATTAAGAATGGCTTTCTTAACTTTTAAGGAAATGATTTCTTAAAAAATTACAATTTAATAACGAAAAAAAAAACTTTATTTTTACGACCTACCCCAGTGTAGCATAAACACCCCAACCTAAAAGTCTTTACTAAGGTAAAGAGAGAGGCAGGTAGGGGGGGTGAAGGGCAGGAGAATTGGCACGTGTCAAACGAAGTTGAAATAAATCCATTTCGTTAACAAACTTTCAAATTCGATTGACACTTATGACACCCACCCCTGCCACCTCATGACAGCTTTTAACGGAAAGTTGATTTGTGTTTGTGTATTTGTGTGTACGTGTGTGTTCGTGTATGTATGTGTGTGTTTATGCGAGTGTGTGTGTGTGTGTGTTTATGAAAGTGCGTATGTATGTGTGTGTTTGTGTGTGCTTCTGTCTCTGTTTATGCTCCTGCCCCTCTTTGATGTGGAAGCACATATTCTCTCTCTTTCTCTCTCTCTCTCTCTCTCTCTCTCTCTCTCTCTCTGTCTCTCTCTCTGTGTCTCTCTCTGTCTATATATATATATATATATCTATATATATATATATATATATACATCCATATATATATATATATATATATATATATATATATATATATATAAGTATATAAGTATATATATACACATACTTAGTGGCAGGGGCACGGAGAAGCCAAAGAGAGAGAGAGAGAGAGAGAGAGAGAGAGAGAGAGAGAGAGAGGTTAGCAACAAACGGTGTTTGGTCAGATTCTATTCCTGATATCAAACTTCTTCAGTAATATAACTTTCGGCGAGTGTTTCAATTTCCCAAGTTTATTTATTTATTAAATTGTTAGGTGAAAGTACGGAACAGTAAAAAAAGAAAGGTTATTTTACGACATACCCCAGCGTAGTATAAACACCAAAACCTCCCCATTTTAAGAACGACTTTCTGAATACCCCCTACAAATCTCTCCATGTTAAGAACGGCTTTCAAGGTTGTTGTTTTTTTGTTTGTGTTTTGTTGTTGTTTTTTCAGAAAGCCGTTCTTATTATGGAAAGATTGGAAGTGTTACGCTGGGGCAGCTTGTAAAAAAAATATCAAAGAAAACTTCTGCGGTATTTTTGGATAAAATTTTCAAGTTAAATTCAATTTTTACTATGTCTTTTGCTTATTAAATTATTGATACATTGATTAGAGGTACAGAATAGTTAACATGTCCCTCCCTATATTAAGAATGGCTTTCTTAAATACAAATTTACTAATTCAACATGGACTGTAAACTGGAAAAGTACCCTTTTTCTTATTAAAGTGATTTACATTTCAAAATACACGTATTAATTACTGCTAATTTTCCTTGCGATATTCGTTTTCAGCATACCTGAACAAACTGACGGTTTGCCTCTTTCATGTGCCCCTGTTCAAACATGGTCGCCAGTGATTTACATTTCACAATACACGCATTAATAAAATTATCTCTAAAACTATTTGTCTGTGCTAATTTTTCTTGCGATATTCGTTTTCAGCATACCTGAACAAACTGAACGGTACGAGTTTTCCGGTTATGGTTTTTCCGGAGACGAGTTTTCCCGGGACGAGTTTTCCGGGCACCAGCATAAGTGCTATATGTTCATCAGAGCACATCCCATTAAAGTACTTGTAAACAGGGATGCAACACTGAGGCGATGGGACAGACTTTGGAGATTGACGGGGCCTATTAGATTAGAGACTCTTTTTGTTTTTGTTTTTGTGCTCCACGATAAAAACCGACTTCTTCATCTGTGTTTGCTCCTCATTTTCGCTTTTGCTCTGATAAGAGTTTCGCTTATGTGAAAAAGAAAACATGTTCGAACGTTTGCTGACATTTATTGGATGTGTTGCTACCAGTATTTTGCTTAATTTTCGAGTTTGGAACGATTCTCGACTCTCACAAGATGTCTGTAAAATGTCAGACACTTCTTTATTGTTCTAACTTAAAACTGTGCGCTACTTTTGTTTGTGTTAAATAAACGTTTTAAAATAAGTTAAAACAACAAAAATGTGATCTAGGTAGGTAGAAGGGTAACTTATCTTGCCTTTGGTAACATTCATTTTCTAATATATTTATTTGTTCACTACTTTTTCGTTTTGTTCTTATTGAATGCGAAATATTCGCCGTGGAATTTCCACGGGTCACGATTATTTCGTTTTATTAATCTTAAGTTTCATAGAATAAAAAGTTCAGACACAACTTTGTGGAGTCATTTTTAATCGATTTCATTTGACTTCTGTTTGACCCCGGCACGTGCAGTGCAGAGAACACGATCCCTTCTCTCCTTCCCCCCACTTTCTCTCTTCTTTAGCTTGGTGACAAGCGATATGCTTATGTGTGCGTGCGTGTGCGTGTGTTTCACCAAAATTTAAAAAAATAAAAACTTTTTTCCCGACCGGCCGGATTAGGGTTGTGAGGTGTGGTTAGAGTTTATGAAAATGTTAGCAATAAAAACTTTTTAAAACCAAGTTAGAAAAAAGAAAACAATTTACTTCCCCACCAAATTATCGTATTATTGGAGGCCCCGATTCTTCTTTTTTTTAGGCGATGTAATAATCCATATTTTTTAGGTTTCCTCCTCTCTTTATTTTGGTTTGTATATTTTTCATGTTGCAAAAATGCTCTCGGGAGATCTTTTTAGGATTCTAAAGGTTTGCTATTTTTTTTTACACTTTTTAAATGTAAAAAAATGTAAACAGGCAGTTTACGATTTGAAAGGCATCGTTAAAATGGTATTTTTCGCTAGTTCTTTCTACTTTATATTTTTATTTCGTCGTCTTTAAGTCCAATGTAAATAAGTTCTTGATGAGCCGTTCCTCTTAAGTAATCCAATTTACCAAATTGACACTTCTAACGATTACTTTGATATTGTCCCATTGACTACTGTACACACTTTAACACTTATCCTCGAGTGGCCTCTGGGGCTTGATAAGTAGTGATTCCTTTATAAAATAAAAAAAATATTTCAGTAATATGATGGTGAACCTATAGTCAGTCTGTGCTGATTTTCCTTGCGATATTCGTTTTCAGCATACCTGAAATAACTGAGGGTTCGCCCCTTTCATATGCCGCCTGTTCAAACATGGTCACCAGGGATTTACATTTCAAAATACACGCATTAAAAATCAGCTCCAAAACTAGTAGTATTTCCGTCTCTGCTAATTTTCCTTGCGATATTCGTTTTCAGCATACCTGATCAAACTGAGGGTTGGCCCCTTTCATATGCCGCCTGTTCAAACATGGTCGCCAGTGATTTACATTTAAAATACACTCATTAATGTCTCGAAAACTATTTGTCTGTCTGTCTGTCTGTGCTAATTTGGCTTGCGATATTCGTGTTCACCATACCTGAACAAACTGACGGTTGTCCCCTCATTCCGGAGACGAGTTTTCCCGGGACAAGTTGTCCGGGCACTGGTATAAGTGCAATAGGTTCATCAGAGCACATCCCATTAAAGTACTTGTAAGCAGGGATACAACACTGAGGCGATGGGACAGACCTTGGAGATTGACCTATAGCACGGGGCCTATTAGATTAGATACTCTTTTTTTATGCTCAACGATAAAAACCGTCTTCTTCATCTGTGTTTGCTTCTCATTGTCGCTTTATCTCTGATAAGAGTTTCGCTTATGTGAAATAGAAAACATGTTCGAACGTTTGCTGACATTTATTGGATGTGTTGCTACCAGTATTTTGCTTAATTTTCGAGTTTGGAGCGATTATCGAGTCTCACAAGATGTCTGTAAAATGTCAGACACTTCTTTATTGTTCTAACTTAAAACTGTGCGCTACTTTTGTTTGTGTTAAATAAACGTTTTAAAATAAGTTAAAACAACAAAAATGTGATCTAGATAGGTAGAAGGGTAACTTATCTTGCCTTTAGTAACATTAATTTTCTTATATATTTATTTGTTCACTACTTTTTCGTTTTGTTCTTATTGAATGCGAAATATTCGCCGTGGAATTTCCACAGGTCACGATTATTTCGTTTTATTAATCTTAAGTTTCATAGAATAAAAAGTTCAGACACAACTTTGTCGAGCCATTTTTAATCGATTTCATTTAACTTCTGTTTGACCCCGGCACGTGCAGTGCAGAGAACACGATCCTTTCTCTCCTTCCCCCCACTTTCTCTCTTCTTTAGCTTGGTGAGAAGCGATGCTTATGTGTGCGTGCGTGCGTGCGTGCGTTTCACCAAATCGTGAGAAGCGATGCGTGCGTGCGTGCGTTTCACCAAATGGTGAGAAGCGATGCTTATTGTGCGTGCGTGCGTGCGTGCGTTTCACCAAAATTTAAAAAAATAAAAACTTTTTTCCCCGACCGGCCGGATTAGGGTTGTGAGGTGTGGTTAGAGTTTATAAAAACAAATGTTAGCAATAAAAACTTTTTAAAACCAAGTTAGAAAAAAGAAAACAATTTACTTCCCCACCAAATTATCGTATTATTGGAGGCCCCGATTCTTCTTTTTTTTTTAGGCGATGTAATAAACCATATTTTTGAGTAGGTTTATTCCTCTCTGTATTTTGGTTTGTATATTTTTCATGTTGCAAAAATGCTCCCGGGTGATCTTTTTAGGATTCTAAAGGTTTGCTTTTTTTTTTGTTTACACTTTTTAAATGTAAAAAAATGTAAACCGGCAGTTTACGATTTGAAAGGCATCGTTAAAATGATATTTTCCCCTAGTTCTTTCAACTTTATATTTTTATTTCGTCGTCTTCAAGTCCAATGCAAACAAGTTCTTGATGAGCCGTTCCTCTTAAGTAATCCAATTTACCATATTGACACTTCTAACGATTACTATGATATTGTCCCATTGACATTGTACACACTTTAACCCTTATCCTCGAGTGGCCTCTGGGGCTTGATAAGTAGTGATTCCTTTATAAAATAAAAAAAATATTTACATTACTTTGATGGTGAATCTATAGTCAGTCTGTGCTAATTTTCCTTGCGATATTCCTAACCAAACATGGCGACATGAAACAGTCGCTACTCAGTTAGCCATAAAATTTGATTTTCTTATTTAAAAAATAAAACTTGATCAAAATATGATTTTTGGAATATGATGTTTTTGTTTTGTCATAGGTACATACATGGAAGTAACTAAATATTGTTGTTAGTGATCTTGCTTCTTTTGGGTTACAATATGTCTCAATTCAGTCCTAGTAGATGTAGAACAGTTGAGGTAGTAGGGTCAGTTTGTGAATACATTAGTGATACAATTTGAACACAGAAGATGCTACTGTGATCGTAAGAATTAAATGGAGTAATTTCAGGACACTTTTGTTATCACTAACCAGCAGAGCGTTAACAGTAACAAACAACCAAGAGAGGAGGTTATTGTATGTGAACAGTGATGATGCATGGCAAGTGAAATCAGACCAGTGAGGGTTGAGGACATGCGTTGCATGGAGAGAAATGATACGAGAATGATATGATGGATGTGTAATGCCAGTCTTAAAGACAAGCTTAGATCTGAGGACCTTAGAGAAATCTGGACAGTATAGAGAGATGTGTGAGAACAGGAGACTTTGTTGGTTTGGTCACATTGAAAAAAAAATGGATGAGAGTTCTTGGTTTAGTAGATGTAGAACAGTTAAGGTAGCAAGGTCAGTTTCTAAAGGCCATATAACGCATACCAGCATGTAAAGCAAGAAGTGTCTATCAAGCATGTGTGTGCAATGCAATGATGTATGCAAATGAATCATGAACAGTAAGGGTTGAGGATATGTGTTGCATGGAGAGGAATGATATGAGAATGATATGATGGATGTGTAATGTGTGTATTAACGATAGGCTTAGACCTAATGACATCAGAGGAAGATTAAATCTGGTCAGAACAGGTGTGATGGTAGCCGGGTTGAACAATAGTTTCTCGTCAGCCAAGAAAAACAAACGCGCAACACAAATTCGTTTGTAAGAAAGATATAAAATTATTATTTTATTTCTTGTCTCGTGTGCGTGCTTCCAACCAGTAGATGGAGGGCGAAGCAGGAGGTGGCAGATTCAGCAACATCTCGTGCTGTTATCGCTTTTTGACTGCTTGACTCGTGTTTTACCTGCTTATATATATACTGATCTGTTCTCTAGCAGGTGTTTCAACCTGTGGGGGTCAATTATTTGACCTATTCACCTCCAGCGACGTCAGTTTTGACAGCTTCACGATATCACTGGGTGCATTTTAGCTTCCGACTGTCCTGCATGTGTGTGCGTGTGTGCATAGTCTTGACATGCAACATAGGGAGATGGGTGTAGAAAAGTAGACTTTGATGGTATGGTCACATTGAAAGAACAGATGAAAATTCTTTGGTTAGTAGATGTAGAAGGGTCAGTTCCATAAAAGTTCAAGGAAAACATGGGAAAAAGTGATAAGGATGGAGTTAAGAGAGATAAAGGCCTGGGCAGAGATAGGTTATCGTAGAAATCAATTTCTTAAAGCCGTTGGACATATGTTAGTATTTAATCTCGGAATTTGATACATTCATGGCTTGATATTCTGTTATAATTTCTTTAAAAAAAATAAAAATAAATAAATAAAAAAAATACTTTTAGTACACCTAAATATTTTACAAAAAAAAATATTTTTTTAAACGTCAAGCAAAAAAATAACACATTTAATTCAACCAATTCTACCCAAAACGTTTTCAAATGAAAAAAAAAAATTATTTGATATGTAAAAAAAAAATAAAAATAAAGGAAAAAGGGAACAATAAAAAAATCCATCAAAAACGCATTAAAATTTATTTCATATGCTTAAAAAAAAAGGGAATAATAATAATAATAAAAAAAAACATTAAAATTTATTTAATATTTAAAAAAAAGAGAACATTTCATCAAAGTAAAAAATTATTTATTACAAACAAAACATTAAAGAAGAAAATACTATTTTGGAAAAACAATTTTTCAGATAAACTTATTTTTTTTCTTACCATATAATATATGAATATATGTATATTATATGTGCGTATTCGCGTGTATTCCTTGGGAAGTATATATTTATACAAAAATGCATAAAAAAATGAACACGAAAATATAAAAGTTTATAACGTTTCTGCATTTATTTTCTATTAATGACCTGCAGGAATACAAAATATTATTACAAGGTGACTCAAAAAAAAAAAAAAAAAAAAAAAAAAAACAAGGGGGGGCCCTAACTCTAATTAGGCCTCGTTTTTTAGTGTTTTGTCCGAATGAAATGAAACTTTGGTCATAACTAGTTTATTATATTCAAAACATCACATCAAAACACTAGGGTCTTTGACCATTTTTTCTCCGTTGACTGTAAAATGCTCAGAAAAACAATTGAATGTCCCTTTTTTTTTTTTGTTTTGGTGTCACCCTGTATGAAAAAAATTTTTTTTACAAGAACTATTTTCGATTGTACCTTCAGCCTTCCTCAGTGAGTTTTTAAATGTTTTTCATAATATTTTGTATTCCTGCACGTCACCAATAGAAAACGAATCCAGAAAAGTTATAAACTTTCAACTTTTCGTATTCATTTTTTATGCATTTTCATATATATATAATAAATAAAAGCAGTAATATGTGGCTACATGACATTGGTTAATACAAGAGTGCTCAATACCAAAATATGGTCAAGCTATAGTTTTTATTTGTTTTTACATAAGCATTTATATGTTGCTAAATATTCATGAGTATGTTTTGGTCAGCTGAGATATATATATATAATTTTTTTTTTTTTAAAGCCAGAGACAATGCGGGGAAAGACCGGAATTATGAAAGTAAAGAAAGAAAAACAAACAAATGTAGACGAGTGTTCTTGAGTAGAGGAGTGTCTAGCCTTTATTCGTCTATATTTTGAAAAAGAGAAGTCCCTTTCTCTCGAAATTAATCAAAGTTCCATACCACCCACGGACTTTACATACACCGGACATACCAACAACTTGGTTATAACTAATTATACATTGAGGCGAGGAAAGATAGACGAATAAAGGCTAGACACTCCTCTATTCAAGCACACCCATCTACCTTTGTTTGTTTTTCTTTCTTTACTTTCATAATTCCGGTCTTTCCCCGCATTGTCTTTGACTTAAAAAAAAAAAAAATTCTATATATTTCTTTACCAACAATGCTTCAAGCAAACTACTACCTACTCATATATATATATATATATTTCATATAATCTGAGATTATTGTTTTCCAGAGGTTAAGCAACCAATGAAGTTTAACAAGGTTAATACAAGAGTGCTCAATGCCGCAATGTTTCTACATAAGTAGTAATATGTTGCTACACAATAATGAGCATGTTTCGGTCAGTTGGTTACTAGCAACTAGAGACCTCTTCAGGCGTATACCTTGCTCTACTTCGGTATTGAGTACTTTTGTATTAAATTATTAAAACTTTTGGTGGCTACTTTATCTATGGAAATTAGTAACGTTGGATTTTTTATATATATATATATATAATGTTGCTTTAAGTAAAAGAGAAAAGATGAAGATCAATTCCACAAAAGGAGACTTATCCGGATAATGCCAAGCTCAACAATAATTATTGGAGCTTATACAATAGGACAACAAGAGAATGAAATGAAGACACAATGCTTTATATAGGTAGATATAGAGTGGATCATTCATTGAATAATCCCCACCATGCTACCTAGCACCTTCTCTACTCTTCTGATAAGAAGCGTTAGGCTTCGAAATGCCCTGGCATAAAGAGTCCCTTCTATCCCCCAAATTTTGCCTGTATTCGATTATTCAATAAATGACCCACTTTATATCTACCTATATATAGTTTTGTGTCTTCATTTCATACTCTTGTTGTCCTTATATATACTGATGACACCACATTCTATAACTGACACGACAAGAAAACAAATTCAGAACCAATATATAATTTCCCTTACTCTAGGATTAAAAAACTTTAAAAACTTTTAATTATGATTTTCTATGTTTATTGCTTTTAGCAAATTAGGTATAAACCATTTATAATATTTGCTAATATTTTTTCCTCTGAGGAGATGGGTAAACAGCTCTTTTTATCCCATTTAACTTAAAGATTATATATATATATATATATATATATATATATATATATATATATATATATATATATACTGATGACACCACACTCTATAAATGACACGACAAGAAAACAAATAAACACATATCTAAAGATATGGCAAAAACACTAGAGGATGACCTCCAATCTGTAGCAGAATGGGGACAAAAATGGATGGTCAGATTCAATGCTGCCAAGACTAAACTTGTTCACTTCAATAATTACAAGAAACCTTCTCTGCCACCAATAGTAATGCCCAATGACTCTTTATCTGAAAGTACATCTTTTAAACTCCTTAGTCTAACCTCCACAGGAAATGAGTTGGAACAATTACATTGAGAGACTGATGTGAAGAAGATACGCTCTCTCTACCATGCTGGAAAACTACTAACACCTGAAAGTATCCTGTACCTCTATAGACGATATGTTGCATCCCTCTGCCTATTCTACAAGTATTTTAATGGTGAATGCTCTGATGAACTGCAAGTAGTTTGCCCCTACAACGTGAACACCCTCGACAAACCCGACAGGCTGCAATATCCAACCCCCACACAGTAGAGATCCCTAGATGTAAAAGATCTTTCTACTCCAGTAGTTTCTTCACCAGAACCGCTAGACTTTGGAACTCCATTCCAGGTCCCGGCTTCCCCAACTGTACCGACATGTCGAAGGTCAAGTGTAACGTGAACCGACATCTTGCTGCCCAACTCCCTACATAGTACCCCAGTAGCCCCCTACACCAAAGCGGCAATGTGCCTTGTTTGAGGTGAAAATGTAAAAAAAATAAAATAAAATAAATTAAAAAAAAAAAAAATTTTTTTTTTTAATTTTCTCGGAAACAAAGCGAAGCTACCGAACGGGCTAATCCTCTTAATCCTGCTTTACGCATGCAAAGCATGGACGCTGAACGTAGACTGACAAAGGAGGCTCTACAGTAGTAGAAATGAGATGCCCCAAAAGACTCCTTGAAATGTCATACAAGAACCATGTTACCAATAATGAAGTTCGCAGAGAGGTCACTCAACAATCGCGTCACTATAAAGAACTACTGACCACTGTGAAGAACAGGAAACTCAGATGGTATGGGCACACAACACGTTCAGAATGACTTGTACAGACTATCCTGCATGGAACACTCCAGAGGAAGAGATGACGAGGCATACAAAAGAAGTATCGATCGTAAAATATGCTTAAATATGATATTTTGATTAATCCAGATTTTGTATTTATTAATTATATTGGACCAAATATATTGCAATGATTTATAAAAAAAAAAAAAAAAAAATTTGTGCGCCACTACTGAGAATCAAAACAAAAACGTTTAGCTTACGATTTACTTTTTCCTTTGACGTTTATGACTGACCTATGAAGACATGTTTGCTGCAAGGCTAAAAATTAAAACATGACCCGATAGCTATTACGTTATGCATGCATATTCATAATGCTGTCGTTCATCTTCATCTGGCAAATTTAATTTTTTTTCTTCATTTTCACACTTTTGTACGAATTTCCCCCCCGGCTAAAGCCCAAATATAACGTTTTACATGGGTTCGAATACCTTATATATGAAGTTTCATGCCTGTAGACCAAAAACTGATAGGAGTTTGGTAGGCAAAATTTTTAAAGCAAATACATATACGCATACATAAATATATACAGAAAGAGGTTTGTATTTAACTTTTTTTTTACACAAATATTATGCATATTCTTTTAAACACTCATTTTAATTAATTTCCGATTAGTTTTTTTTTTCTTATGGGATGATCATCTTTAGTTAACTACTAGCGGAGGTACCCGGTGTTGCCCGGGTGTTTGGAGGTGTGTGTGTTGGTGTGTTGTTGGAGGGGGAGGGGTAGATAAAACAACCCTGTTTAAAAAAAAAAACGTTGGGCGGGTGTTTGGAGGTGTAAAAGAAAAAAAAAAGTTTTAATAGGAAGGTAGGCTCGAACCCGAAGCCTTGACGCGAAGGTGGAAACGAAAGGGGGGAAAAAACTCAGACACCTAACCATCTCGGCCATGAGGAAGGGAAAGCAGTCTTAATTTAACGTTTATAAAGTGAAATTGTCAGGTGCGAGAAAGTTAAATTGCAAGATGTTTGACCTTATTAAGGTCAAACATGACGCGATTTGCGCTGCAAGACAGTTTCTGTTTCCCCCACCCCATCATTTGCTTTTATTATACTGAAAAGCGTAACAGACACGATGATTGAAAAAAAATCTCAAAAATAGCGCGTAAAAGTTGGGCAAATTAAAGATACATGCGACTCCCGTTAAGTCATGATATTATTTAGACAGCATATAAAGTTTTAAGCGCCTACCCCCACCCCCACGAGAAGTCCAAAAAGTACACACACACACTAACACATTTTCGCTTTTATATATATATAGATTACGTGTAATTATATTAATGCAGATATTCTACATGATTTATACTTGCATAATATTTGCATAAAAAGTTTATAGTAAACACAAACCTCTTTCTACAGGGTGACCAAAAAAAAAAAAAAAAAAAAAAAAAATGCCATCTAGAACATATGCTGTAGAACGGAGAAATAAAGGCCAAAGTCCCTAGTGTTTTGATGTGATGTTTTGAATATAATAAACTAGTTATAACCAAAGTTTCATTTCATTCGGACAAAACAGTAAGAAACAGGGCCTAATTAGAGCTGGGGCCCGTTTTTTTATATATATAATATATATTGATGTATGCGTGTATATATTTTATATAAGAAACAAACTTTTTTAAATTAAAAAAAAAATCATTCTGGCAATGTTTTCTTCATTAGAGTTAATCCAATGAATTCTTACATTTATATAGTAGTGCTCAAGATAAAAATAGAGCTATATATTTAGTATAAATTTTTCTTCATACAAACACTTTAGCTACACATGTGCAGACATGTTTCAGCAAACTTTGTCAGGCAGAATCCCTAGAAAACGACTTCCAGTCCCTAGTAGAATGGGGCCGTAAACAGATGGTAACATTTAATGCTACTAAGACTAAGCGGCTTTCCTTTAACAATTAGAAGACTTTGTTCCCAGTGACTGATAGCTATGACTAATAACACCCTGCCTGAGAACTCTTCCTTCAAACACCTCAGCTTAACATTCACAGACAACATGAAGTGGAACAAATGCATTGAGGATATTGCAAAGTCTGCTGCAAAGAAAGTGGGCTCCCCGTACCGTGCTAGAAAATTACTCCCACCAGAGAGCATCCTATATGTTTACAAAGCTGCAATTCATCCATGCATGGAATATTGTTGCCTTCGATAAGGTATGGCATAAGGGCCTACTTCACAAGATTTCAGGTTACGGTATTACTGGAAATGTTTTCTCAGTCATTAAATCATTTCTCTCTGATAGGCTCATAATAGTGGTTGATGGGCAGAAATCAGAGGCCCACAGTATTAATACTGGAGTCCCCCAGGGGTCCATCCTGGGCCCAACTCTCTTCCAGATCTACATCAATGATCTCCCTAAACACATACTTAAATCATTCGTTGACATCTATGCTGATGACATGACCATCTATGGCAACACATCAAAGGCTGTAAATGACAAAGTTCTCTCTGATTCTCTCTCCTCTGATCTTGAGCGCGTGGTACAATGGGGGAAGAGGTGGCTGGTCACTTTTAATGCATCAAAACCAAGCTTCTATCTTTACATCATCAACGCTCTGATCCCCATCTGGCATCAATTGAAATGGATGGCTCTCGTCTTGGGGAGGCTCCATGTTTTGACAAGCCTCTGGGTTTGTATTTTGTTTAATTTTCTATTTTTGAGCGATTACCTAGACTCCAAAAATGTGATCTCCTTGCGTCAGCCATTTTTTCTTGGTGCTTAACACTCAACACTACCTGTTTTTCGAACTGAATCGCTAGTTTGTATGGTTTCTAACCATTAACGTTTACCTTGTGAACTCGGAGTATGAGAAATTCCCATATGCATAAAATAAAATCCCTGAAAAAAAAAAAAAAAATACCCCAACTTATGAAGAATTCTTGATAAAATTAATTGTAAAAAAAACATTACTAATGTGCCATCAGCTAAAATCGAAACCAAAATCAAAACTTATGAAGAATTCTTGATAAAATTATATTTAAAAAAATAGATTAATGGACTGCCAGTAGCTATAATCGAAACCAAAACTTATGAAGAATTCTTGGTAAAATTATTTATGACAAGAAATGGATTGTTGGTTGTGTTTTGGTTGGTTTTCGTTTTGCGGCATATCAACCTTTTTCAGGTTATTTAATGCCGAATCTAGTTATTTTGAGGAACGATTTTTAATGGAGTATATTTGTTTTTTAAATCAGATTCTATTCAACCCATAGTTGGGACCCTAACAGGTACTACCACTCCGAGTCAGAGTGGACCTGGGAGCAATGGCAATTAAAGGGTGGCTCCACACTCCACAAAACCCACAAGTTGGGGCCTCACCACTGGATATAGTTTAAGGTTATATCCAGGACCACAATAAATGGAAGGTCATAACAATAAAATGAGTTAAAATAGGCCTTATTTGGGGGGAACAATAGAAAAGGAAAAAATTATTAGAAAAAGCTAAACCTAGATAAGCTGTAGCTGAAATGGTTGCATATATGTAGCCAAAATATTTTTAAATAAAAGTTATTGTGATGTATACTAAATATATATTTCTAGGTTTCTGACTGTGAGATTCATTTGGAGTCCCAATGATAACATGGAAATGTTGATCGATTCGCACAAACTTCTTTCAATGTTTTATATATATATATATATATATATATATATATATATACTTAAAAATGCTAGGTTTATTTTTGGTGTCTAAAAAACCACCACCCAAAATTTCTGCTGATGAGACTGCTCAAAAAACTATATCATAAAATTATTGTCTAAGACTCAGTGTCTATCACAATAAAAACATTGTTTCCGAAACGATCGTACAATTTATTGCTTTTGTTTGTTCTTCCTTATGAAACAGATTTTTAATTTTAATTATAAATTATCAATCATCTTACTAAATATTGAAATAGCTTTAGGACATGTATGTCTATCGAGCTTATTATATATCTACATTACAACGAGCACTGTTTTGTTTTCTTTTAATTGTATTAATGAATTTACTAACACATTAAAATATACTCTGCTCTTTAGACTCTTGTTCTAATCCCCTAAATATAAATATATATATATATATATATTTATATATATATATGCCATTGTTTATGAGACAAACAAAATAATAAGACAAAGAAGGTGGGCTCTCTCAACGGTGCTAGAAAACTACTTACGCCTGAAAGTATCCTGTACCTCTTTAAGGCCACCATTCGCCCATGTATGGAGTACTGTTGCCACATTTGGGCTGGTGCATCTGCTACTAGTCTCTCACTCCTTGACACCCTGATAGATCATGAACTCATCTAAACTTCATCCCTCTGCCTGTTCTACAAGTATTTTAATGGTGGATGCTCCAACAAACTACAAGCACTTGTACCCCCCCCCCCTCGACATAAATACCCCAGATAAACCCGAGAGGCAGCTAAATCCCACCCCTTCACAGTAAAGATCCCTAGATGTAAAAAAGCCTTCTACTCTAATAGTTTCTTCCCCAGAACTGCAAGACTTCGGAACTCCCTTCCGGGATTTTGCTTTCCCAACTGTACTGACATGCAGAAGTTAAAATGTAATGTGAACAAACATCTTATCTCCCTTCATAATACCCCTGCAACTTAGGGCCTCGATAGTAGCCCCCTACTTCAAAGTGGCACTGTGCCTTGTTTGTGGTGGAAAAAAAAAGAGGAAAGAAAGTTTTCCTTCTTTTAATATCATAAGCGACGATTGTCCGTTTCGATATCGTGTTGATGGCCGGATGTTGAATTAGCAGAATGAAACAACGAGAGACAAGACGCGTGCAAAAGCGTTCACAAATTTATCATTCATACGCACTTGAAACGCGGTGACTTATTCCGCCTCAAAAACTTGTCGACTTCTACAAACGGTTCAGCCGATCGAGACCTCTTCTGTGGCGTCGCACATTTCATGGGCGATGATGGCGTTTTGTCGTACAAGGCTCTGTACGTTGTAGACTTTTTCATCTGTGTGTCCAAGTCCTTCACAATTAAGAGATTCTGCAGTTTTCCGCAGTCATTCACAACATCCTAATAACGAAAAAAAAAAATTATTACTATGGTGTTGTGAAATGGGGAAGAAAGAGAAAAAAAAAAGAGAAAAAGAACAAATAGGTTTATCAGCAAAATAATAGATAGAAAGTTGTTCACAAAGGCACACAAAAGGAAGCTGATATATGATTGTTAATCAAGATGTGATAGTGAGAATAACAAAAGGATCGAACAATGAATATAGACATATTTAAAGTTGTTTGCAGGCACTTTTAGGAAGTGGCTATATGTTTAGCAACAGTTCATGACAGTTGGAAATGCTGTAAGTTGAGCAAAAAAAAAAAAAGTGGTAGTAGGCAGGCAGGCTCGAACCCCTACCGCGAAGGAGGAAAAGAAAGTGAAAAAAAAATGTGACGTGTTAGCTATTGCGCCAGTCTCCAAACTGGAAGTGATATAGGTTTAAATTAAGGCTAGTCAATCAAAAAGAGACGATGACTTTCGAAAATATCAGTGAAAAAAGCGACCCCTTCTTGTAGAAAAGTGCCCAGTTGAGGGTGAAGGAATTAATGTTTTTGGTCAATTTTTCTATATTTGTCGTCCGAAGGGTCAAGCTTCAAAATGATACGAATTTTGTGAAAATCCATCGCCTCTGTTGAAAGTTTTTGCGAGACATACATACATACATTTAAACAAACAGGTGAGATTTATATTATAGACTAGTGGGGTATCTGGCGTTGCCCAGGTGTTTGAAGGTGTGTATGTTGGGGGGGGGGGGATCACAAAAAAAAAAAAAACTGCCGGCGTTGCTTGTCTGGTAAAAGAAAAAAAGTTTTGGTAGGTAGGTAGGTAGGTAGGATCGAACCTGGAACCTTGTGGCAAAGGTGGAAAAAAATCCACGGCAGAGCAACAGAAAAGCGATTGGATTTAACAATTAAAACTTAAATGCGCGATTTTAATGACAATGAGGTCAAACATATCCTGCAGTTAAGTTTCGCTAGGTATAGGTAGGTGACAATCCTACAGACCAAGGCAAGTCAACGTGTATTCAATTGAAAATTTCTAAGTCCAAACAAGAGGGGATGTAGGTATAGGTAGGTGACAATCCTACAGACCAAGGCAAGTCGACGTGTATTCAATTGAAAATTTCTAAGTCCAAACAAGAGGGGATGTAGGTATAGGTAGATGACAATCCTATAGACCAAGTCAAGTCAACGTGTATTCAATTGAAAATTTCTAAGTCCAAACAAGAGGGGATGTAGGTATAGGTAGATGACAATCCTATAGACCAAGTCAAGTCAACGTGTATTCAATTGAAAATTTCTAAGTCCAAACAAGAAGGGATGTAGGTATAGGTACGTGACAATCCAATAGACCAAGTCTAGTAAACGTGTATTTAATTGAAAATTTCTAAGTCCAAACAAGAGGGGATGTAGGTATAGGTAGGTGACAATCCTATAGACCAAGTCATCCCAGCGTGTATTCAATTGAAAATTTCTAAGTCCAAACAAGAGGGGACGAAGGTATAGGTACGTGACAATCCTATAGACCAAGGCAAGTCAACGTGTATTCAATTGAAAATTTCTAAGTCCAAACAAGAAGGGATGTAGGTATAGGTACGTGACAATCCTATAGACCAAGGCAAGTCAACGTGTGTTCAATTGAAAATTTCTAAGTCCATTCAAGAGGGGATGTAGGTATAGGAAGATGAGAATCCTATAGACCAAGGCATCTCAGATTGTATTCAATTGAAAATTTCTAAGTCCAAACAAGAGGGGATGTAGGTATAGGTAGGTGACAATCCTTTAGACCAAGGCATCTCAGATTGTATTCAATTGAAAAATTCTAAGTCCAAACAAGAGGGGATGTAGGTATAGGTAGATGACAGGCCTATAGACGAAAGCAAGTCAACGTGTATTCAATTGAAAATTTCTTAGTCCAAACAAGAGGGGATGTATGTATAGGTAGCTGACAATCCTATAGACCAAGGCAAGACAACGTGTATTCAATTGAAAATTTCTAAGTCCAAACAAGAGGGGATGTAGGTATAGGTAGGTGACAATCCTATAGACCAAGGCATCTCAGATTCTATTCAATTGAAAATTTCTAAGTCCAAACAAGAGGGGATGTAGGTATAGGTAGGTGGCAATCCTTTAGACCAAGGCATCTCAGATTCTATTCAATTGAAAATTTCTAAGTCCAAACAAGAGGGGATGTAGGTATAGGTAGATGACAATCCTACAGACCAAAGCAAGTCAACGTGTATTCAATTGAAAATTTCTAAGTCCAAACAAGAGGGGATGTAGGTATAGGTAGGTGACAATTTTATAGACCAAGGCAAGTTAACGTGTATTCAATTGAAAATTTCCAAGTCCAAACAAGAGGGGATGTAGGTATAGGTAGGTGACAATCCTAAAGACCAAGGCATCTCAGATTGTATTCAATTGAAAATTTCTAAGTCCAAACAAGAGGGGATGTAGGCATAGGTAGGTGACAATCCTATAGACCAAGGCAAGTCACCGTGTATTCAATTGAAAATTTCTAAGTCCAAACAAGAGGGGATGTAGGTATAGGAAGATGAGAATCCTATAGACCAAGGCAAGTCAACGTGTATTCAATTGAAAATTTCTAAGTCCAAACAAGAGGGGATGTAGGTATAGGAAGATGAGAATCCTATAGACCAAGGCATCTCAGATTGTATTCAATTGAAAATTTCTAAGTCCAACCAAGAGGGGATGTAGGTATAGATAGGTGACAATCCTTTAGACCAAGGCATCTCAGATTGTATTCAATTGAAAATTTCTAAGTCCAAACAAGAGGGGATGTAGGTATAGGTAGCTGACAATCCTATAGACCAAGGCAAGACAACGTGTATTCAATTGAAAATTTCTAAGTCCAAACAAGAGGGGATGTAGGTATAGGTAGGTGGAAATCCTTTAGACCAAGGCATCTCAGATTGTATTCAATTGAAAATTTCTAAGTCCAAACAAGAGAGGATGTAGGCATAGGTAGGTGACAATCCTATAGACCAAGGCAAGTCACCGTGTATTCAACTGAAAATTTCTAAGTCCAAACAAGAGGGGATGTAGGTATAGGAAGATGAGAATCCTATAGACCAAGGCAAGTCAACGTGTATTCAATTGAAAATTTCTAAGTCCAAACAAGAGGGGATGTAGGTATAGGAAGATGAGAATCCTATAGACCAAGGCATCTCAGATTGTATTCAATTGAAAATTTCTAAGTCCAACCAAGAGGGGATGTAGGTATAGGTAGGTGACAATCCTTTAGACCAAGGCATCTCAGATTGTATTCAATTGAAAATTTCTAAGTCCAAACAAGAGGGGATGTAGGTATAGGTAGCTGACAATCCTATAGACCAAGGCAAGACAACGTGTATTCAATTGAAAATTTCTAAGTCCAAACAAGAGGGGATGTAGGTATAGGTAGGTGGAAATCCTTTAGACCAAGGCATCTCAGATTGTATTCAATTGAAAATTTCTAAGTCAAACAAGAGGGGATGTAGGTATAGGTAGATGACAATACTAAAGACCAAGGCATCTCAGATTGTATTCAATTGAAAATTTCTAAGTCCAAACAAGAGGGGATGTAGGTATAGGTAGATGCGAATCCTATAGACCAAGTCATCTCAGATTGTATTCAATTGAAAATTTCTAAGTCCAACCAAGAGGGGATGTAGGTATAGGTAGGTGACAATCCTTTAGACCAAGGCATCTCAGATTGTATTCAATTGAAAATTTCTAAGTCCAAACAAGAGGGGATGTAGGTATAGGTAGCTGACAATCCTATAGACCAAGACAAGTCAACGTGTATTCAATTGAAAATTTCTAAGTCCAAACAAGAGGGGATGTAGGTATAGGAAGATGAGAATCCTATAGACCAAGGCATCTCAGATTGTATTCAATTGAAAATTTCTAAGTCCAACCAAGAGGGGATGTAGGTATAGGTAGGTGACAATCCTTTAGACCAAGGCATCTCAGATTGTATTCAATTGAAAATTTCTAAGTCCACACAAGAGGGGATGTAGGTATAGGTAGGTGACAATCCTATAGACCAAGGCAAGACAACGTGTATTCAATTGAAAATTTCTAAGTCCAAACAAGAGAGGATGTAGGTATAGGTAGGTGGAAATCCTTTAGACCAAGGCATCTCAGATTCTATTCAATTGAAAATTTCTAAGTCCAAACAAGAGGGGATGTAGGTATAGGTAGATGACAATCCTACAGACCAAAGCAAGTCAACGTGTATTCAATTGAAAATTTCTAAGTCCAAACAAGAGGGGATGTAGGTATAGGTAGATGACAATCCTATAGACCAAGGCAAGTCACCGTGTATTCAACTGAAAATTTCTAAGTCCAAACAAGAGGGGATGTAGGTATAGGTAGGTGACAATCCTAAAGACCAAGGCATCTCAGATTGTATTCAATTGAAAATTTCTAAGTCCAAACAAGAGAGGATGTAGGTATAGGTAGGTGACAATCCTATAGACCAAGGCAAGTCACCGTGTATTCAACTGAAAATTTCTAAGTCCAAACAAGAGGGGACATAGGTATAGGTAGATGACAATCCTATAGACCAAGGCAAGTCAACGTGTATTCAATTGAAAATTTCTAAGTCCAAACAAGAGGGAATGTAGGTATAGGTAAGTTTCAATCCTATAGACCAAGGCAAGTCAACGTGTATTCAATTGAAAATTTCTAAGTCCAAACAAGAGGGGATGTAGATATAGGTAGGTGACAATCCTATAGACCAAGGCATCTCAGATTGTATTCAATTGAAAATTTCTAAGTCCAAACAAGAGGGGATGTAGGTATAGGTAAGTTACAATCCTATAGACCAAGGCAAGTCAACGTGTATTCAATTGAAAATTTCTAAGTCCAAACAAGAGGGGATGTAGGTATAGGTAGGTGACAATCCTATAGACCAAGGCATCTCAGATTGTATTCAATTGAAAATTTCTAAGTCCAAACAAGAGGGGATGTAGGTATAGGTAGGTGACAATCCTATAGACCAAGGCAAGTCAACGTGTATTCAATTGAAAATTTCTAAGTCCAAACAAGAGGGGACGAAGGTATAGGTAGAACAGACTCCTATAGGCCAAGGCAAGACAACGTGTATTCAATTGAAAATTTCTAAGTCCAAACAAGAGGGGATGTAGGTATAGGTAGATGAGAATCCTATAGACCAAGGCAAGTCAACGTGTATTCAATTGAAAATTTCTAAGTCCAAACAAGAGGGGATGTAGATATAGGTAGGTGACAATCCTATAGACCAAGGCAAGTCAACGTGTATTCAATTGAAAATTTCTAAGTCCAAACAAGAGGGGACGAAGGTATAGGTAGAACAGACTCCTATAGGCCAAGGCAAGACAACGTGTATTCAATTGAAAATTTCTAAGTCCAAACAAGAGGGGATGTAGGTATAGGTAGATGACAATCCTATAGACCAAGGCAAGTCAACGTGTATTCAATTGAAAATTTCTAAGTCCAAACAAGAGGGGATGTAGGTATAGGTAGGTTACAATCCTATAGGCCAAGGCAAGACAACGTGTATTCAATTGAAAATTTCTAAGTCCAAACAAGAGGGGACGAAGGTATAGGTAGAACAGACTCCTATAGGCCAAGGCAAGACAACGTGTATTCAATTGAAAATTTCTAAGTCCAAACAAGAGGGGATGTAGGTATAGGTAGATGACAATCCTATAGACCAAGGCAAGTCAACGTGTATTCAATTGAAAATTTCTAAGTCCAAACAAGAGGGAATGTAGGTATAGGTAGGTTACAATCCTATAGGCCAAGGCAAGACAACGTGTATTCAATTGAAAATTTCTAAGTCCAAACAAGAGGGGACGTAGGTATAGGTAGAACAGACTCCTATAGGCCAAGGCAAGACAACGTGTATTCAATTGAAAATTTCTAAGTCCAAACAAGAGGGGATGTAGGTATAGGTAGATGACAATCCTATAGACCAAGGCAAGACAACGTGTATTCAATTGAAAATTTCTAAGTCCAAACAAGAGGGGATGTAGGTATAGGTAGGTTACAATCCTATAGGCCAATGCAAGTCAACGTGTATTCAATTGAAAATTTCTAAGTCCAAACAAGAGGGGACGTAGGTATAGGTAGATGACAATCCTATAGGCCAATGCAAGTCAACGTGTATTCAATTGAAAATTTCTAAGTCCAAACAAGAGGGGACGAAGGTATAGGTAGAACAGAATCCTATAGGCCAAGGCAAGACAACGTGTATTCAATTGAAAATTTCTAAGTCCAAACAAGAGGGGACGAAGGTAATGGTAGAACAGAATCCTATAGGCCAAGGCAAGACAACGTGTATTCAATTGAAAATTTCTAAGTCCAAACAAGAGGGATGTAGGTATAGGTAGGTGACAATCCTATAGACCAAGGCAAGTCAACGTGTATTCAATTGAAAATTTCTAAGTCCAAACAAGAGGGGACGAAGGTATAGGTAGAACAGAATCCTATAGGCCAAGGCAAGACAACGTGTATTCAATGGAAAATTTCTAAGTCCAAACAAGAGGGGACGAAGGTATAGGTAGAACAGAATCCTATAGGCCAAGGCAAGACAACGTGTATTCAATTGAAAATTTCTAAGTCCAAACAAGAGGGGATGTAGGTATAGGTAGGTGACAATCCTATAGACCAAGGCAAGTCAACGTGTATTCAATTGAAAATTTCTAAGTCCAAACAAGAGGGGATGTAGGTATAGGTAGGTGACAATCCTATAGACCAAGGCAAGTCAACGTGTATTCAATTGAAAATTTCTAAGTCCAAACAAGAGGGGACGTAGGTATAGGTAGAACAGAATCCTATAGGCCAAGGCAAGACAACGTGTATTCAATTGAAAATTTCTAAGTCCAAACAAGAGGGGACGTAGGTATAGTTAGAACAGAATCCTATAGGCCAAGGCAAGACAACGTGTATTCAATTGAAAATTTCTAAGTCCAAACAAGAGGGGACGTAGGTATAGGTAGAACAGAATCCTATAGGCCAAGGCAAGACAACGTGTATTCAATTGAAAATTTCTAAGTCCAAACAAGAGGGGACGTAGGTATAGTTAGAACAGAATCCTATAGGCCAAGGCAAGACAACGTGTATTCAATTGAAAATTTCTAAGTCCAAAAAAGAGGGGACGAAGGTATAGGTAGAACAGAATCCTATAGGCCAAGGCAAGACAACGTGTATTCAATTGAAAATTTCTAAGTCCAAACAAGAGGGGACGTAGGTATAGGTAGGTGACAATCCTATAGACCAAGGCATCTCAGATTGTATTCAATTGAAAATTTCTAAGTTCAAACAAGAGGGGATGTAGGTATAGGTAGGTGACAATCCTATAGACCAAGTCATCCCAGCGTGTATTCAATTGAAAATTTCTAAGTCCTAACAAGAGGGGACGAAGGTATAGATAGGTTACAATCCTTTAGACCAAGGCAAGTCAACGTGTATTCAATTGAAAATTTCTAAGTCCAAACAAGAGGGGATGTAGGTATAGGTAGGTTACAATCCTATAGACCAAGGCATATCAGATTGTATTCAATTGAAAATGTCTAAGTCCAAACAAGAGGGGATGTAGGTATAGGTAGGTGACAATCCTATAGACCAAGGCAAGTCAACGTGTATTCAATTGAAAATTTCCAAGTCAAAACAAGAGGGGATGTAGGTATAGGTTGATGACAATCCTATAGACCGAGGCATCTAAGATTGTATTCAATTGAAAATTTCTAAGTCCAAACAAGAGGGGATGTAGGTATAGGTAGGTGACAATCCTATAGACCAAGGCAAGTCAACGTGTATTCAATTGAAAATTTCTAAGTCCAAACAAGAGGGGATGTAGGTATAGGTAGGTGACAATCCTATAGACCAAGGCAAGTCAACGTGTATTCAATTGAAAATTTCTAAGTCCAAACAAGAGGGGACGTAGGTATAGGTAGAACAGAATCCTATAGGCCAAGGCAAGTCAACGTGTATTCAATTGAAAATTTCTAAGTCCAAACAAGAGGGGACGTAGGTATAGTTAGAACAGAATCCTATAGGCCAAGGCAAGACAACGTGTATTCAATTGAAAATTTCTAAGTCCAAACAAGAGGGGACGTAGGTATAGGTAGAACAGAATCCTATAGGCCAAGGCAAGACAACGTGTATTCAATTGAAAATTTCTAAGTCCAAACAAGAGGGGACGTAGGTATAGTTAGAACAGAATCCTATAGGCCAAGGCAAGACAACGTGTATTCAATTGAAAATTTCTAAGTCCAAACAAGAGGGGACGAAGGTATAGGTAGAACAGAATCCTATAGGCCAAGGCAAGACAACGTGTATTCAATTGAAAATTTCTAAGTCCAAACAAGAGGGGACGTAGGTATAGGTAGGTGACAATCCTATAGACCAAGGCATCTCAGATTGTATTCAATTGAAAATTTCAAAGTTCAAACAAGAGGGGATGTAGGTATAGGTAGGTGACAATCCTATAGACCAAGTCATCCCAGCGTGTATTCAATTGAAAATTTCTAAGTCCAAACAAGAGGGGACGAAGGTATAGATAGGTTACAATCCTTTAGACCAAGGCAAGTCAACGTGTATTCAATTGAAAATTTCTAAGTCCAAACAAGAGGGGATGTAGGTATAGGTAGGTTACAATCCTATAGACCAAGGCATATCAGATTGTATTCAATTGAAAATGTCTAAGTCCAAACAAGAGGGGATGTAGGTATAGGTAGGTGACAATCCTATAGACCAAGGCAAGTCAACGTGTATTCAATTGAAAATTTCCAAGTCAAAACAAGAGGGGATGTAGGTATAGGTTGATGACAATCCTATAGACCGAGGCATCTAAGATTGTATTCAATTGAAAATTTCTAAGTCCAAACAAGAGGGGATGTAGGTATAGGTAGGTGACAATCCTATAGACCAAGGCAAGACAACGTGTATTCAATTGAAAATTTCTAAGTCAAAACAAGAGGGGATGTAGGTATAGGTAGGTGACAATCCTATAGACCAAGGCAAGTCAACGTGTATTCAATTGAAAATTTCTAAGTCCAAACAAGAGGGGATGTAGGTATAGGTAGGTGACAATCCTATAGACCCAGGCAAGACAACGTGTATTCAATTGAAACTTTCTAAGTCCAAACAAAAGGGGATGTAGGTATAGGTAGGTGACAATCCTATAGACCAAGGCAAGTCAACGTGTATTCAATTGAAACTTTCTAAGTCCAAACAAGAGGGGATGTAGGTATAGGTAGGTGACAATCCTATAGACCCAGGCAAGACAACGTGTATTCAATTGAAAATTTCTAAGTCCAAACAAGAGGGGATGTAGGTATAGGTAGGTGACAATCCTATAGACCCAGGCAAGACAACGTGTATTCAATTGAAAATTTCTAAGTCCAAACAAGAGGGGATGTAGGTATAGGTAGGTGACAATCCTATAGACCCAGGCAAGACAACGTGTATTCAATTGAAAATTTCTAAGTCCAAACAAGAGGGGATGTAGGTATAGGTAGGTGACAATCCTATAGACCAAGGCAAGACAACGTGTATTCAATTGAAAATTTCTCAGTCCAAACAAGAGGGGATGTAGGTATAGGTAGGTGACAATCCTATAGACCCAGGCAAGACAACGTGTATTCAATTGAAAATTTCTAAGTCCAAACAAGAGGGGATGTAGGTATAGGTAGGTGACAATCCTATAGACCAAGGCAAGACAACGTGTATTCAATTGAAAATTTCTAAGTCCAAACAAGAGGGGATGTAGGTATAGGTTGATGACAATCCTATAGACCAAGGCAAGTCAACGTGTATTCAATTGAAAATTTCTAAGTCCAAACAAGAGGGGATGTAGGTATAGGTAGGTGACAATCCTATAGACCAAGGCAAGACAACGTGTATTCAATTGAAAATTTCTAAGTCCAAACAAGAGGGGATGTAGGTATAGATAGGTGACAATCCTATAGACCAAGGCAAGACAACGTGTATTCAATTGAAAATTTCTAAGTCCAAACAAGAGGGGATGTAGGTATAGGTAGGTGACAATCCTATAGACCAAGGCAAGTCAACGTGTATTCAATTGAAAATTTCTAAGTCCAAACAAGAGGGGATGTAGGTATAGGTTGATGAGAATCCTATAGACCCAGGCAAGACAACGTGTATTCAATTGAAAATTTCTAAGTCCAAACAAGAGGGGATGTAGGTATAGATAGGTGACAATCCTATAGACCAAGGCAAGACAACGTGTATTCAATTGAAAATTTCTAAGTCCAAACAAGAGGGGATGTAGGTATAGGTAGGTGACAATCCTATAGACCAAGGCAAGACAACGTGTATTCAATTGAAAATTTCTAAGTTCAAACAAGACGGGACGTAGGTATAGGTAGGTGACAATCCTGTAGACCAAGTCATCCCAGCGTGTATTCAATTGAAAATTTCTAAGTCCAAACAAGAGGGGATGTAGGTATAGGTAGGTGACAATCCTATAGACCAAGGCAAGTCAACGTGTATTCAATTGAAACTTTCTAAGTCCAAACAAGAGGGGATGTAGGTATAGGTAGGTGACAATCCTATAGACCGAGGCAAGACAACGTGTATTCAATTGAAAATTTCTAAGTCCAAACAAGAGGGGATGTAGGTATAGGTAGGTGACAATCCTATAGACCCAGGCAAGACAACGTGTATTCAATTGAAAATTTCTAAGTCCAAACAAGAGGGGATGTAGGTATAGGTAGGTGACAATCCTATAGACCCAGGCAAGACAACGTGTATTCAATTGAAAATTTCTAAGTCCAAACAAGAGGGGATGTAGGTATAGGTAGGTGACAATCCTATAGACCAAGGCAAGACAACGTGTATTCAATTGAAAATTTCTAAGTCCAAACAAGAGGGGATGTAGGTATAGGTAGGTGACAATCCTATAGACCAAGGCAAGACAACGTGTATTCAATTGAAAATTTCTAAGTCCAAACAAGAGGGGATGTAGGTATAGGTAGGTGACAATCCTATAGACCCAGGCAAGACAACGTGTATTCAATTGAAAATTTCTAAGTCCAAACAAGAGGGGATGTAGGTATAGGTAGGTGACAATCCTATAGACCAAGGCAAGACAACGTGTATTCAATTGAAAATTTCTAAGTCCAAACAAGAGGGGATGTAGGTATAGGTTGATGACAATCCTATAGACCAAGGCAAGTCAACGTGTATTCAATTGAAAATTTCTAAGTCCAAACAAGAGGGGATGTAGGTATAGGTAGGTGACAATCCTATAGACCCAGGCAAGACAACGTGTATTCAATTGAAAATTTCTAAGTCCAAACAAGAGGGGATGTAGGTATAGGTAGGTGACAATCCTATAGACCCAGGCAAGACAACGTGTATTCAATTGAAAATTTCTAAGTCCAAACAAGAGGGGATGTAGGTATAGGTAGGTGACAATCCTATAGACCAAGGCAAGACAACGTGTATTCAATTGAAAATTTCTAAGTCCAAACAAGAGGGGATGTAGGTATAGGTTGATGACAATCCTATAGACCAAGGCAAGTCAACGTGTATTCAATTGAAAATTTCTAAGTCCAAACAAGAGGGGATGTAGGTATAGGTAGGTGACAATCCTATAGACCCAGGCAAGACAACGTGTATTCAATTGAAAATTTCTAAGTCCAAACAAGAGGGGATGTAGGTATAGATAGGTGACAATCCTATAGACCAAGGCAAGACAACGCGTATTCAATTGAAAATTTCTAAGTCCAAACAAGAGGGGATGTAGGTATAGGTAGGTGACAATCCTATAGACCAAGGCAAGACAACGTGTATTCAATTGAAAATTTCTAAGTTCAAACAAGACGGGACGTAGGTATAGGTAGGTGACAATCCTGTAGACCAAGTCATCCCAGCGTGTATTCAATTGAAAATTTCTAAGTCCAAACAAGAGGGGATGTAGGTATAGGTAGGTGACAATCCTATAGACCAAGGCAAGTCAACGTGTATTCAATTGAAAATTTCTAAGTCCAAACAAGAGGGGATGTAGGTATAGGTAGATGAGAATTATATAGACCATGGCATCTCAGCGTGTTTTCAAGCGAAAATTTCAAAGTCCAAACAGGGGGGGACGTAGGTATAGGTAGATGAGGAGCTACTAGACCAACACATGTCAACGTGTATTCCATTGAAAATTTATAAGTTCAACACAGTGTAAGTAAGTGTCTGGAAGTGCCCGATCGACGCCTACTGCTATGTTGGATTCATGTAGGCGTAGCAAAATGCCTTCTAATCTGCTAGGCACATCGGGACTTAGTTTTCTTTCTGTTTTTTCTCTGCACCGTGTAGGTTGGCGTCTGGATGTGCCCGATCGGTACCTACTGTTACCTTGACATATCAACGTGTATTCAAGTTAAAACTTATAACTTTAAAAAGGGAGTTTGGTACCGGTAAATGAGAAGCTTATCAATCTAGACATGTTGAAATATATAAGTTCGCACATAGGGGATGGCAAGACGGGGAATAGAGATAAAGAATAAGAAAAGAGAGATAGACAGATCTAGAGAAATACAGAGGTATAAAGAGAGACAGGCAAGGGAGATAAATTTCATGATTCAACTTATATGCTAATAAGAAATAGTTGGTGTATCAGAAACACAAGCATTGTTTTTACTGGTTAATTTTACATCAGAATACACTTTTAGATTTTATGTTGATTTTTTCTATAGGGAACATTCAAATAGCACACATAACATCTAGACATATAAATATATACATAAAACAATTATAGTTATGAGATATATCTGAACTAATCCAAAAAGACAATAATGATGAATATCATCACTTACCTTGGAAAATTATCCAGGCTGTATGCCTACTCACATTCCATCAAACACCAGAAAATCATGAGCCATTGCTTGGTTGATTTTTTTTAATTTTTTTAATTTTTATTTTTTCCATACACATTTGTAATTGTGTTTTGCTTTATCAAGTATTTTTGTAGTTAATCTGTGGTGTTGGGAGAGGTGTTAACATGAATCAATTTTGCTTTACCTTTGTTTTTATATATATATTTTTCAGTTTACAGAGTCATTGCAGTACCAAGTTTGACACTGTAATTGCTTGAAAAGTATTGCATTGGGAAGGATTCTTTTTTTTTTTTTGAGGTGTGTGGGAATTTCAGTAGGGGAAGTTTCTACTGATTTCAGATTCCAAGACAGCAAAGTTGTATTTTATTGTTTGTGCATTCTTTTATCAAGTTCTTACAGATGTTTTTTTTTGTTATGAAAGTGAAAATGAATGACTTGCAAAGACATTTACATTTTTGCATTCTTTTTTTTTTAATTCTTCACCGTTTTTGTTTTAATGTCCCAAGAGTGAACCAAGACGGATGAGTCTTATTCAGCAGAGTGGAAAAAAACGGTACCTTTGGTTGTCCTCAAGGGATCTGTCCAGAGTATAATGTGTCCAAGTAATTGCCCTAATAAAGTGAGAACCATACCCCAAAACTAACGCAGAACTCTACTTATGTATTGCACAGCTACACGAGTTAACTAGGATAAGTCCATATAAATTTGAAAAACTCACTATATAGCTCTATTTATTAACTGATATGAACTTAAATTGCTGAACATGTCTCAAAAATTTTCTACAGAAGTCTACTTAGAAATGAGCACTCTCAAAGACAATTTGTCTAACATAATTTTGAAATATGTTTTTTAAAGTTACCATAGAGCTCTCAAATATATTAGGCACTCAAATAGGAAACTTGTTTCAAATACTTGTCATATATATATTTTATAAACTTACAGTATATCTATGCCTTTAGGTTTTCAAAACATACTGCAGAGCTCTTCATGCTTTCTGAATTTTATGCTTTCGTCTACTAATGTATTGAGCACTCTCAAAGTATATTCGTGTAGCTGAATTGCCATACATGTTTTTTGAAAGTCTATATTTAGCTCTACTTATGTATTGAACTCTGTCAAAATAAATTTAAGCAGTTGAAATGCCATATCTGTTTCTCAAATGTTTTATTTAGCTCTACTAATATATTGAGCACTCTGGAAGTAGATTTGTCTAAAATAATTGCCAAAATGTTTCCAAATCTTACTACAAAGCTCTATAAATGCATTGAGCACTCTTAAAGTAAAATCGTCTTACATAATTAAACAAAGCAATTTTTAAATTTACTACACAGCTATATTAAACTATGGAGCGCATGCAAACATCATTGACATATATATATATATATTGTTTAAACGTACGAAAGAGCTTTACTCAAAGTAAATCTGTCGAGCATAAATGAGAAAAATTCTTTCAAATCTTTCCACAGAACTCTACCACAGTATTAAGCACTCTGGTAATTACTTTTCCAGCATACTCGTAATACACAATTTTAAAACTCACTACAGAGCTGTACTTATCTATTTTGCAGTCTCAAAGAAAATTTTTGATTGCATAACAGAAATTTATATTTTTCAAATAACTCCCAAGATGAACTCATACATTGAGCACTCTTAAAGGAAATTTCACTGCTATAAATGACAAATGTTTTCAAAACTAAATACAAAGCTTCGAAAAAAGAGCTGATATTATTACAGGTTACTTTTATTCAAATATCTACAAACGAGCGTTATATAAGAGTGCTCAATAAGACATAGAGCAATAAAGACATTTTATTTAGATTTTTACTTAATAATTACACTTTAAATAAGTGCTCAAAACTAGACAGAGCTGCTATTATAAAACGTTTATTTTGTTACAGGATAAATAAACATTAAGATTTAACCATAGTTATATAAGAGTGCTCAATAAGACATAGAGCAATAAAGACATTTTATTTAGATTTTTACTTAATAATTACACTTTAAATAAGTGCTCAAAACTAGACAGAGCTGCTATTATAAAACGTTTATTTTGTTACAGGATAAATAAACATTAAGATTTAACCATAGTTATATAAGAGTGCTCAATAAGACAGAGCAATAAAGACATTTTATTTAGATTTTTACTTAATAATTACACTTTAAATAAGTGCTCAAAACTAGACAGAGCTGCTATTATAAAACGTTTATTTTGTTACAGGATAAATAAACATTAAGATTTAACCATAGTTATATAAGAGTGCTCAATAAGACATAGAGCAATAAAGACATTTTATTTAGATTTTTACTTAATAATTACACTTTAAATAAGTGCTCAAAACTAGACAGAGCTGCTATTATAAAACGTTTATTTTGTTACAGGATAAATAAACATTAAGATTTAACCATAGTTATATAAGAGTGCTCAATAAGACATAGAGCAATAAAGACATTTTATTTAGATTTTTACTTAATAATTACACTTTAAATAAGTGCTCAAAACTAGACAGAGCTGCTATTATAAAACGTTTATTTTGTTACAGGATAAATAAACATTAAGATTTAACCATAGTTATATAAGAGTGCTCAATAAGACAGAGCAATAAAGACATTTTATTTAGATTTTTACTTAATAATTACACTTTAAATAAGTGCTCAAAACTAGACAGAGCTGCTATTATAAAACGTTTATTTTGTTACAGGATAAATAAACATTAAGATTTAACCATAGTTATATAAGAGTGCTCAATAAGACAGAGCAATAAAGACATTTTATTTAGATTTTTACTTAATAATTACACTTTAAATAAGTGCTCAAAACTAGACAGAGCTGCTATTATAAAACGTTTATTTTGTTACAGGATAAATAAACATTAAGATTTAACCATAGTTATATAAGAGTGCTCAATAAGACATAGAGCAATAAAGACATTTTATTTAGATTTTTACTTAATAATTACACTTTAAATAAGTGCTCAAAACTAGACAGAGCTGCTATTATAAAACGTTTATTTTGTTACAGGATAAATAAACATTAAGATTTAACCATAGTTATATAAGAGTGCTCAATAAGACAGAGCAATAAAGACATTTTATTTAGATTTTTACTTAATAATTACACTTTAAATAAGTGCTCAAAACTAGACAGAGCTGCTATTATAAAACGTTTATTTTGTTACAGGATAAATAAACATTAAGATTTAACCATAGTTATATAAGAGTGCTCAATAAGACATAGAGCAATAAAGACATTTTATTTAGATTTTTACTTAATAATTACACTTTAAATAAGTGCTCAAAACTAGACAGAGCTGCTATTATAAAACGTTTATTTTGTTACAGGATAAATAAACATTAAGATTTAACCATAGTTATATAAGAGTGCTCAATAAGACAGAGCAATAAAGACATTTTATTTAGATTTTGACTTAATAATTACACTTTAAATAAGTGCTCAAAACTAGACAGAGCTGCTATTATAAAACGTTTATTTTGTTACAGGATAAATAAACATTAAGATTTAACCATAGTTATATAAGAGTGCTCAATAAGACATAGAGCAATAAAGACATTTTATTTAGATTTTTACTTAATAATTACACTTTAAATAAGTGCTCAAAACTAGACAGAGCTGCTATTATAAAACGTTTATTTTGTTACAGGATAAATAAACATTAAGATTTAACCATAGTTATATAAGAGTGCTCAATAAGACAGAGCAATAAAGACATTTTATTTAGATTTATACTTAATAATTACACTTTAAATAAGTGCTCAAAACTAGACAGAGCTGCTATTATAAAACGTTTATTTTGTTACAGGATAAATAAACATTAAGATTTAACCATAGTTATATAAGAGTGCTCAATAAGACATAGAGCAATAAAGACATTTTATTTAGATTTTTACTTAATAATTACACTTTAAATAAGTGCTCAAAACTAGACAGAGCTGCTATTATAAAACGTTTATTTTGTTACAGGATAAATAAACATTAAGATTTAACCATAGTTATATAAGAGTGCTCAATAAGACATAGAGCAATAAAGACATTTTATTTAGATTTTTACTTAATAATTACACTTTAAATAAGTACTCAAAACTAGACAGAGCTGCTATTATAAAACGTTTATTTTGTTACAGGATAAATAAACATTAAGATTTAACCATAGTTATATAAGAGTGCTCAATAAGACATAGAGCAATAAAGACATTTTATTTAGATTTTTACTTAATAATTACACTTTAAATAAGTGCTCAAAACTAGACAGAGCTGCTATTATAAAACGTTTATTTTGTTACAGGATAAATAAACATTAAGATTTAACCATAGTTATATAAGAGTGCTCAATAAGACATAGAGCAATAAAGACATTTTATTTAGATTTTTACTTAATAATTACACTTTAAATAAGTGCTCAAAACTAGACAGAGCTGCTATTATAAAACGTTTATTTTGTTACAGGATAAATAAACATTAAGATTTAACCATAGTTATATAAGAGTGCTCAATAAGACATAGAGCAATAAAGACATTTTATTTAGATTTTTACTTAATAATTACACTTTAAATAAGTGCTCAAAACTAGACAGAGCTGCTATTATAAAACGTTTATTTTGTTACAGGATAAATAAACATTAAGATTTAACCATAGTTATATAAGAGTGCTCTATAAGACATAGAGCAATAAAGACATTTTATTTAGATTTTTACTTAATAATTACACTTTAAATAAGTGCTCAAAACTAGACAGAGCTGATATTATCAAACGTTTATGTTATTGAAAGAAAATTATATGCCAATGCTTTATCATACATAGAGCCATATTGACATATTAGATTTTTCATTGAGAATCCATAACATTTTGAATAAAATTATTAAAATTTGTATTATGTCATATTCAAACAAGAATACAAAAAAGTGTAGTCATCTAAATTGACGTATGCATTTTTTAACTTATTAACTTGCTCTACTGATGTATTGAGCACTCTACATATAAGTCCTGTCATTTTAATTTCTATGTATGTATTTTAAATCTTAACAGTTAGCTCTACTAATGCATTGAACACTAGCAGTATGTCTTGCCATCTAAATTGCCATACATATTTCCAAAAATTTAACAACTATTTCTAATAATTCATTAATCATTGTATATATTTATCTTTCTGTCTCTCATTATATATCTATCTATCTATCTATCTATCCATAGAAGTGAAAATGTCTGTCTGTGTGTACATTTCCCTAAGCAATAACTCTGTCAATTTTAGTCTACAGATTCAACATTTGATATACAGAGTACTGAGATTTTGGAAAATCTATGCGATTGGTATTTGGACAGAAATTTGGCGATTAAGGGGCCAAAGTTCAATGATTTAGCCTTTGAGAACTCTACAAATCTCCTCCGACAATTATGGGTCTAAACACTCGAAATTTTTGATATAGTATCCTTGGACATGATATAGTATCCTTGGACTTAATATCTTGATTTGAGCCCAAAACAATAAATTTTAAGGGTTCATAATAGGGGTCAAATTTTAAAAAATTAACCGGTTTTTTGCTTTTTTTTGGTTGGGGGAGGGGGGCAGCATACACCGCCAAACTACGCCGGGAACCCATGCTAGTAATATATATATATATATATATATATATATATATATATATATATATATAATCAAGTGAGACAATTTGTATATAGATCACAATTATTAGAAGCTATTTTTTAATTAAATAAATATATATCTATATATTTATTTCAATTAAAATATATATATATATATATTCAAGGGAGACAATTTGTATATAGATCACATAATTATTAGAAGTTATTTTTCTAATGCTTAATTGAACTTTAATGCTTAGTTTTTCTATCAATTGTCTGACTTGGGTTATTTTTTTTTTAATTGATACATGAAAAGTCTATGTGCTATTCGAGACAAAAAATAAAAGAAATAAAGAAAATTCTTGCCTGTTACTTCCCGGGTGTTATCTCCACATTTTCTCTTTTCTGGTTCTTGCTGAAACTCATGGCAATTTCATGTTTGTTTGTGTTCTTTGTTACATATATATAATTTTTACTGTGATGATTTTTTTTCTTTTAATTATTTAAAATCTTTTTTTGATTTATATAATAAACATAACTAATGGATTTTTTTTAATGATATATTTAACTTTCTGGCTATGATCAAACACCCATGTACTACTTTTTGTTTTGTAGTTGCATAAGTTAGCTGATGAGAAGAAATACAAGCAGAACTGAATTCATTTAAATAAAGCTAATAGTTTAGAATTTGATTGTACCCAGATGTGCATGTACACAAAGAAAGAAACACTTACTTGAGGACTTCTGTAACTACAGGAAACATGTGGCAGCTAGGATAGCTGATACTGCTGGATTCGGTTGTTTTTTCCAATCCACATAATTCTCACAATAGCTGATAGTAGAATTCCATCATGATCAAGAGGAGTACCTGAAATTACAAAGATATACACACAGAAGGAAAGAAAAAGAATACTTACTCTACTTCTATGACAATGATTGCTGCCAAGACTTTGAGATTCTAATGTGGGAAGAAACAGATAGACATACATCATACACAGTTTGATTTTACCCAGATGTGCTTGAACGCAAAGAAAGAAATACTTGATTCAAACTGCACAAGACATGTGGCAGACAGGAACGGTGATGCTGCTAGGTTTTGTTGCTTGTTACAATCTATAAAAAAGAGGTGATATTTATAGTGTTGATAATCTACTGCTGTGTGAAAGCTGGAACAATGGAAACAGTTAAATTAAATGTTCAAATCACAAAGACTGAAATCGAAATAGAAAGAAGAAAAGGTGATACTATACTCATCTTCCTGTCGGTGCAGACCACTTGCTGGTGACTGTTCGTTCGCTATTAAACTTTAAAGTAAAATATAAAAAAAGAGGTTCCACCGGGGAAAGCTCTCGTCTGGGCAGCGAGGTAATGAACTCCCGAAAGGAGGGGCACTATATAAAAACAAGCTTTGCTGCGAACATCTCCTAAAAAGCGGTTTCTACTCAGAATAACAGGCAGAGCAGAAAACAGAGGTGTTCTCTCTACCCAACAGGATTCGTAAAGATACCACTAGTTTGTGTTCATAAGACGGCGATGATCGCTCACAAAACTGGCATTCCTACTATCATATCGGAGGACCGTCATATATAATTGCACTACCATTTCGTATCGGAGGACGGTCATATATAATTGCACTACCATACCGTTTCGGAGTTCGTAGACAGTAGGAATAATAAAAGCGGCCTTAAAGCGGCTTGTGAGCACACAATCTAGTCGAACTCTAGTCGTCCTTAGTCGAGTCGAGGCAAGCATGCATTACATAGTAACACGAGCACGTGTCGCCTGCTTAGAGGGTAGCCCCCTTCGGGAGATTCGAAAGCGCACCTCACAGCGGAAGAGCTTCGGAACCAATCGGACCGTACCCAGACTTGCAGCTATTTGTTAACTTGGAAGTGGAGTCAACACCCCGACACTGAGAAAAGAGCTTCCCAAAAGCTCAAAACCAGTTGCATGCAAAATCGGGGAAACTGGGAGCAGGCTGGGGAGAAAACAGGGCCTTGGAGGGAGGCCCATTTTTCTCTTTCGTTCGGTTTACATCTTTCGGGTATTGTTCTCCTTTCAGCCTGCCCCCTTCACGCCTTTTTGCTCGCCACATGCAAGCGTATAAAAAGACGACCAGATGACGGACGCAACAAACTAATGCCGACATTTTCTGGATTTTTTTTTTTTTTGCCAGAGCCCATTTAGCCGTGTAGCTGTTAAACTACAACGTTACACCCCCCTACCACGGTGAGGATAGGGTTGGACTTTAGGGGGGAAAATTCACATCCAGAATTTTATCCAAGAAAAGAACGGCCTATAAACTGCACAATTGTCACGTAAATTCTACAGTTTATTGACCGCCCTTAAATAATATTATATGTATACTTTCATCTAACAAATTAAATAAAAAGACGTTAATTTAGATTTAAATTAAAAATATTTTATCCAAGAACAGCACGGTCTATAAACTGCACAATTGTAACGGTAATTCTAGAGTTTACTGACCGCCCTTAAATAATACAAATTCAATAACAAGACGTTAATTTAGATTTAAATTAAAAATATTTTATCCAAGAACAGCACAGTATATAAACTGCACAATTGTCACGGTTATTCTACAGTTTATTGACCGCCTTTAAATAATATTATATGTATGCTTTCACCTAACAAATTCAATAACAAGACGTTAATTTAGATTTAAATTAAAAATATTTTATCCAAGAACAGCACGGTTTATAAACTGCACAATTGTCACGGTAATTATACAGTTTATCGACCGCCCTTAAATTATATTATATGCATGCTTTCACCTAACAAATTCAATAAAAAGACGTTAATTTAGATTTAAATTAAAAATATTTTATCCAAGAACAGCACGGTTTATAAACTGCACAATTGTTACGGTAATTCTAGAGTTTACTGACCGCCTTTAAATAATATTATATGCATGCTTTCACCTAACAAATTCAATAAAAAGACGTTAATTTAGATTTAAATTAAAAATATTTTATCCAGGAACAGCACGGTTTATAAACTGCACAATTGTCACGGTAATTCTAGAGTTTATCGACCGCCCTTAAATAATATTATATGTATACTTTCACCTAACAAATTCAATAACAAGACGTTAATTTAGATTTAAATTAAAAATATTTTATCCAGGAACAGCACGGTTTATAAACTGCACAATTGTCACGGTAATTCTAGAGTGTATTGACCGCCCTTAAATAATATTATATGTATACTTTCACCTAACAAATTCAATAAAAAGACGTTAATTTAGATTTAAATTAAAAATATTTTATCCAAGAACAGCACGGTTTATAAACTGCACAATTGTCACGGTAATTCTAGAGTTTACTGACCGCCCTTAAATAATATTATATATATACTTTCACCTAACAAATTCAATAAAAAGACGTTAATTTAGATTTAAATTAAAAATATTTTATCCAGGAACAGCACGGTTTATAAACTGCACAATTGTCACGGTAATATTTATTGGCTGGGTTTCTAACAGTATTTTGTATAAAAAAATATAAAATAATATATAAAAAGACGTTAGACGTGAAAATCGTTTATACTACACAATTGTTGAAATTTGAAAAGAAATTCGACGTGTTTATGAACTGTGCGCATACTAACAACGTTCATTTGAGCACTTGTGCAGTTTACACACCTTAAATAAATGCGTCGTCTACTTTGAAATGAGGAAAATATAAATACCTTAAATTTTTTTGACATCAGAGAAATAGGCAGAATTAAAACAGCGGCAGGGCGGCGGCTTAGCTGGGTCGTCTGGCTGGTCATCTATTCTCATGGAACTCTTCTCGCTGCCACGCTGGTCAAACTGAATTTACAGCCCGTTTTGGGGCTCTTTTATATTTCACCATCGGCGTGAAAACCGTTAACTTTTTCCGGGAAAATTCAAACAGTTTGCAGTCGACGACACAACCTTTTTACCTTTTATGGAGGTTGTCTTACGTAGCTGTCTTTTCATTGGTTGATTTAAACTTGTTTAGTTTGAAGAGTGAATGTGGACGTTGTGTGTGTCTGTGTATGTGTGTGTTTATGCAAGTGTGTCTGTATGTGGGTGTGTGCGTCGTTGGCGTTGCAGCATGTGGAGGAGAGAGTAGACACATTCTCTGTCTCTTTCGGTCTCACCCCCCTTTTCCCCCTCTCTCTGTCTATATATAATGACACGGAGAAGCACGCGCGAGAGCGAGAGAGAGAGAGAGAGAGAGAGAGAGAGAAAGAGAGAGAGAGAGAGAGGAAGAGAGAGAGGTTAGCACCCGAAACTTTGAAAAGTTATATAAAATTTAAAAATAATATATATATATATATATATATATATATATATATATTGTGTACAGAAAGTTGTTAGTTGAGACAGGTCATTGGTACCGTCGGTTTCAAGCCCGATAATAAGGCCCGTTTAAGGTAGAGCTCGATAAGGATACCTTAAACGGGCCTTATTATCGGGCTTGAAACCGACGGTACCAATGACCTGTCTCAACTAACAACTTTCTGTACACAAAATATAAGTACGCTCTTAAAATTTGGATTTTCCTTTTAATTGAGCACTCTGCTGAAATTCTTTTTCCAAAAAAACTAATCATATATATATATATATATATATATATATATATATATATAAAACGTAGTAACTGTTCTTTTTTCTGTATTTTTATAAAAATTATTACATTTTTTTTATTAGATAGTTGTTTTATCAAATTGAAATCCATGTTATTAGGTTGAAATGGGCGCTTCTACACTATTGGGACGAGATTTCGGAAATCTAAGATGCGTGTTAATGCGACAGTTGATATTGAATTCGAAAGTGATTTTGAAGCCTTTAAACTGTCATTAATTTATTTCTGGCTTGATGGGCCATCTATTTTACTTCTCACGTGCGTTCGACATGAGTGGATTGAAAATGATGACGATGCAGTTAAGCAGTCCCGCCTTTTTGTGACTCTTACATACTTGGAGTCTCGATAATCGGTCAAAAATAGACAATAAAACAAA
The DNA here is from genome assembly GCF_053919585.1 of Euprymna scolopes. NCBI lineage: Eukaryota > Metazoa > Mollusca > Cephalopoda > Sepiida > Sepiolidae > Euprymna > Euprymna scolopes. Next base: position 16,204,999 of record NC_136527.1, on the reverse strand, counting down.
ATTCTGTTAGAAACGTATTCTATAAAAGTTATCGTGACATTTATCAGGTGATTTTCTAACCGTATTTTGCTTGACTTTCGAGTTTTCAGCTATGATCGAGCACACCATATGACTGTCAGGCGTTTTTTTTTTTCTTGTTCCAACTTAAGACTCGACACTAATTTTATTACAAAGTAAATAAACTGTTGAAATCAGATGACACAACAAAAAACTTAACTAGGTAGGTAGAAGAGTAAGTTACCCTTGCTAACATTTATTTGTTATATATTTCTTTGATGGCCACGTTTTCGTTTTGTTGTCTTTAACTGCTGCGAAATATTCGCCGTGGAATTTCCGCGGGTCCCCTTAGTTAAAACGAATTATTTTAAAGGGTCAGAGAAACAGACGTGCTGTTGACGCCGTCGGCGGTGGCGGTGGGGATGACATCCTTTACTGTTTCCATTCGCA